>NC_140498.1:41771956-42436956 GCF_964271855.1 Acomys minous
CCGCTCTTCCTCAAATACTCTTCTTTTGTTCTTTCCGTAGGCATGTGTGCCCTGATGCCAGCCCAGCTGTCACAGCTGGGAGGCTGAAAGGATCAGCTTTGGAGCCCCAAGCTAAGGCTAACCAGCCCCGAGCCTTAGGCTAGGGAAATGGCTTCCGTCCAGGGGCCCCAGGACCCTCCTCCCGGGGAGGAGGAAGGACTTCGGATTGTGAAGGTGGAGGATTGCTCCTGGGAACAGGCTCCTGCCCAGCAGGCGGACAGCAGGGATACGGAAGCCTGCCGCCAGCGGTTCCGTCAGTTCTGCTACCGGGATGTGGGTGGACCGCACGAAGCCTTCAGCCAGCTCTGGGAGCTCTGCTGCCGATGGCTGCGGCCCGAGCTGCACAGCAAGGAGCAGATCCTGGAACTGCTGGTGTTGGAGCAGTTCCTGGCTGTGCTGCCGGGGGAGATCCAAGCCCAGGTGCAGAGACAGAACCTTGGGAGTGGCGAGGAAGCTGTCGCTTTGGTGGAGGAGTTACAGAACCAGGCACTGAAAGCCTGGCCGCAGGTGAGGGAGGTCCCTTCCACGCCCTGGAGCCATCTCCTTCTTGGCGACTCTAGGTGGCTCAGGGTACAGGGGAAACTCCAAGTCCAGGAAAGCACACACAAAACCCAATGTAGCATGTGTCACTTTTCTGAAAGATGAGTCTTTGTCAGTAATCCAAGGCTGTTGGTTGTGGACGTCTTCATCTGGCTAAGCCGCTTTCTGAGGATCCCAGTCATTGGCTCTGGCTGGAGGCTGTTGTTTTGAGCAGATCAGGGAGGGATCTTTAGGCTTTATCTTGTGAGTAGAAAATACCTATGGAGCAATCACAAGGAGGATCCCAGACAGCTGGGCTTCTTAATATAGGGTGTGCTGAGAGAAGGAGGTGGTGCATGAGGTTGGTTCAGTAAGCATCTGATTAGCAGTGTATGTTTCTTTCTCCGGGAGGCTGGGCTGAGAATCTGGTCACAGAGTTTTCTTCAGCCTTCTGGATGATAGCTGAAGAAGCTTCTGTCCTGAGAACTGGTCAGGAAGAAGGCCTTCTGGGCAAGGAGGGAGCGCTGGCAATAAAATCTGTGCACTGGGATGAGACAATAAAATCTGTGTCCCTTCCAGAGGGAAAGGGAGCCTCTGGCTTGTGAAAGGCCAGATAGTGCTTAATTAAAATAAAAAATCAAGAGTCAAAGAACTAGATTTTAGTTCACTAAGCTTAATGATAAAAGAAAGACAAAGGGAGACAGCTATGGGGGAGAAGTGAGGAGTGCGCTCCCCAAACCTTCCAGCCTCTGGGTTTTAAAACTAAGCTTACTTGAATAGCAGGAGACAACACTCCCAGGAAGCTTGTAGGGGGAGCTTGTCTCCAGGGCGCCTTTGATATGTTTTTCTTCAAAGAGCCAGCTTTTGACACCTTTTATGTGGGTTAGGGTCTGCAAGGAACTATCTTTTTAACACATTTGGGTCTGGTGGGTTGTTATCAACAGAGGGGCCTGCTCACCTCTCACCTATGTCCGAGCATGAAGCTTACCAGAAGGGAGCATCTCCTCCGCCTGCAGACAAGGGCCCGCAAATCTTAAGTAAATGTCTGTTTTTCATGAGCTCATAGGATTCTAAAGTGGTTATGGTCAAGAAAGGTTGTTGTTGTTTTGTTGTTGTTGTTGTTGTTGTTTTGTCTTTTGGTTTCAGCTTTGTTTTGTTTTGTTTTGAGACAGGTTTCTCTCTGTAGCCCTGGGTCTTCGGGAACCAGGCTGACCTTGAGCTCACAGAGATCTGCCTGCCTCTGTCTCTCAAGTGAGTTCAGAAATGTTTTGTTTTGTTCTTCCAGATAGGGTTTCTCTGTGAAGCCTTGGCTGTCCTGGACTCACTTTGTAGACCAGGCCTGCCTCGATCTCACAGTGATCCCACAGTGATCCATCCGCCTCTGCCTCCTGAGTTCTGGGATCAAAAGCATGTACTATGTGGCTGGCTCCATAGCTCAGGGGTTAGAGCACTGGTCTTGTAAACCAGGGGTCGTGAGTTCAAATCTCACTGGGGCCTACATGTTCATTTTGGGCAGGCTAAGAGCTGAGCTCTTGACTCTGGGAAATCTAGGGACAACATGCTAATGAGCAGCCAGGTGTGAGATTCTGCGCTTGGCAGGAGGGTCCTGTCCCCCATTCCTCCCTTGTCAAGTGGCTATGATTCTGGCCTTTTATGAGGGACTGGTTCTTGCCTCTTGATCATGAAGTGTCCTTCAGAACACTTCCTGGTGTATGTTTTTAAAAAAAATTGAAAATCTGGGCTGGAGAGATGGCTCAGAGGTTAAGAGCACTGACTGCTCTTCCAGAGGTCCTGAGTTCAATACCCAGCAACCACATGGTGACTCACATCCATCTATAATGTGATCTGATGCCCTCTTCTGGCCTGCACATGTACATGCAAGCAGAACACTGTGTATATAATGGTAAATAAATAAATCTTAAAAAAGAAAGAAAGAAAGAAAGAAAGAAAGAAAGAAAGAAAGAAAGAAAGAAAGAAAGAAATTCCAGAGCCAGGTGTGGTGGTGCACAACTTTAATCCCAGCACTCAGGAGGCAGAGGCAGGTGGATCTCTATGAGTTCCAGAGTGATTCTAGGACAGCCAGGCTAAACAGGAAAAAAAATGTGAAAATCCAAATGTTTGATTTTACCAATAACGACTCAGGAGCCAGTTGCGTGGTAGCACGCACCTGCCTTTAATCCCAGCACTAGGGAGGCAGAGGCAGGTGGATCTCAAAGTCCCTCCTCTTTAATCCCTGTCAGCTGGTTTCTTGTTCCACTTGTTGACCTAGGATTAACTTTATTAAATCCTGTGTACAGAAAGCTCTTAGACTAAAGGTGTGTTCTGTTTGCAATCACCTGTTTGCAATAAACAGAAAGTTCTTGGATTAAATGTGTGTTAGGGCTGAACCACACCACATAAGAAACAGGGTTTTACAGTTCACAATGGGGTCAAATATCCTGCAACACTGATGTCTTATTCTTTTTCTGGGCAACCAGTTGATCCCTCCCCCTTCCCAGCCCTCTGCCTTCTGATGGGTGTGTCCCATTTCTTCTTCCCAGGATTAAATTGAGCTATTCCCCCACCTCCAAGCTGGTCTCTGTGCTAATGGGCATATTGTGGTTCCTGCACAGGATGAGACCTCTGAGGTGGAGCCTACGGCATCGGTCCAGGGACTCCTAGCCATGGGGCCTTCCCAGAAGGCAAGAGTGCAGAAGCAGCTGCCTTCACCCCATGAGCAGCGTAGTCATGGTAAGTAAGACTCTCCAGTTAGCAGTATGGCTACCCAGGGGCTAGATCCCTTCTCTAGAATTGCCCTGAGGGTGACAGGCACAGGGAAGCTTAGTCACACGAGCACATGTGTGCACACATTTGGTGTGTGCACACGTACAAGTGTAGATGAGGCCATCGGGGTCAGGCCTTGACCTCTGCCTGTATGCAGCTCTGTTCCTTTCCTTTAGCCCAGCTTCCTGTTCTTAAAGAGGGACGGACAGGAGAGACGTTGGATGTCTGCTCTGCCCCCACAGTTCACGTGAGTTAGCGGTCCCTTTGTCCTCTCAGAGGGCTTGGTGCTGTTGAACAGATAATTTGACCCCTCCTGTCCCCACTCACAGCTGCCCGGGAGACCTGAGCTGGCTCACATTTCCCCACTCCAAAACCCCGAGGCACTGGCAGACATCCCTTTCTATTTTTCCCGAGAAGAATGGGGCTCCCTGGACCCTGCCCAGAGGGACCTCTTCTGGGACATGAAGAGAGAGAAGTCCCAGAATGCTGCCCTCGGTAAGCACAGCTGTGGGCTCCCCCCACCCCACCCGTTCTGCTGGGATCCTGCTTTTTCTTCCGAGCTTTTCCTGAGTTCCTCAGCTCCTCAACAGCTTCCTAGGATATTCAGGTTCCCTGTGAGTTATACAACCAGTGCCCACTGGCCAGAGCTCTCCATGTGCTGGCTCTGTGCTAGCTCTATGCTGAGAGCTTGGAAGGCATTTTCTCAGTCAGCTCTCAACCTGCTACATAGGAGTATTTGCCCCCAGACAAAATCCTGAGATCCAGTGAGGTTGACGGATGACGTCAGTCACAGAAATGCTTAAAGCCAAGAGCCCTAGCTGTACCCTGCTGTTTGAAGTCACACCAAAGCAGGCCCTTTCTCACCATTCCTCTTACTTGACCGGCAGCACTCTGTGAGTGGCCATGGAGTCTCTCCCTTCCCACAGCCAGCGAGATTTCGCCTTTCATCAAATCTCTTCCCATGCCAGAATCAAGGGGGACTAAAAAGAGACATCTCTCCTTGCAGGCTTGGGACCCAAAAGCCAGGTGGAGAGAGCTCCTGCCGAGGAAGCCGTGACGGCATTGTTGGGGCAGGCCGACTGTCAAGTGACTGTGTCCTGGAATCCCGAGGAGGCTGAGACGGAGGTTTGGGAGAGTGAGGACCCACCAAGGACTGCCCTGGGCCGGCTGGTAGTGGCACGTCGGGGGCGGCCACCCACCCGAAGGCGCCAGTTTGGGGACTTAGTGACCGAGAAGCCTCACAGCTGCGGGCAATGTGGGAAGCGCTTCCGCTGGGGCTCAGACTTAGCCCGGCACCAGCGCACGCACACAGGTGAGAAGCCACACAAGTGCCCTGAATGTGACAAGCGCTTCCGTAGCTCTTCGGATCTGGTGCGCCACCAGGGCGTGCACACGGGCGAGAAGCCCTTCTCTTGTTCTGAGTGTGGCAAGAGCTTCAGCCGCAGCGCATACCTGGCCGACCACCAGCGCATCCACACAGGCGAGAAGCCCTTCGGCTGCCCCGAGTGTGGCAAGAGCTTCTCGCTGCGTTCCTACCTGCTAGACCACCGGCGTGTGCACACTGGTGAGCGGCCCTTCGGCTGTGGCGAGTGTGACAAGAGCTTTAAGCAGCGTGCACACCTCATTGCACACCAGAGCCTGCACGCCAAGATGGCCCAACCTGTGGGGTGAGCCGCCAGTGGGGCCTGAGCAGTCTAGCAGGCGGCCACTACTCGCAGAATCTCTTCCTTTCTTCTCACTGGGGAACTCCACCCACCTGTGACCCCTGCCAGCCTGTCGAAGGCACCCACGGCCTGCCCCGCCCCCCACTCTGAACCGGCCTGCGTGCTCCCAGGATGCTGCCACGTTGTCTCTCCCCTTCCTGCTCTGGATTTCTCTTCCATTTGATTTCTGGAGCTTCAGTGTCCAGCTGAGTATGAGGTGGTCTGAGGCCCCGGGCAGGATGTCGGACTTCTCCCCAGGACCCTTCAGCCTCGCTTGGCCAGAGGCTCTTTGTTTCTTACTTTCTCATGTAGCCCCAGCAGTCTGGCCCAGCCCTCTGCCCTGCCTACTTGTGCCTTCCAGTGGGGGCCCGGCCTCCATCCTCAGAGGGCTGCTTGATCTCGGCTTTGGGAAGGACCGTGGGCTCACACCGGCCGGGTTCCATCACAGCGGCTTCCTGGCCTTTGCTGCCCCCTCACTCTCCATGATTCCAACCCATGACCACTCTGTCATGCCCTGACCCCAGAGAGCTCCGCAGTTGTCCTGCTCTGAGCCCGAGAGAAGTACTTGTCTGGAGGTTAGTGGAGGTGGTGGCTCCTCCTCCAGAGGTGTGGCTTTTGCTGTACTTAACACTAGCACTCCATCAGCACTTTGTAGCTCCCTCCTCAAGCACTGTACCGTGTTTTTAATCTGTGTTGTGTGCAGATTCACACTGTCAGGAACAGACCATGGACCCTCCAGAAGGGCGCGGCCCAGTGGGCCTCAGAAGAGTTTGAATAAACATGGGACGTTTCCTCCAGGCTGCTGTTCTGAGTTAGGGGATGGACGTATCTTTTGGCTTGGTCACACTGATGGTTCATGGTGTGTGCAGTCACCAGGGGGAGCCACATCCTGGACCTGCAATCCCTGATCTCACTCCTGTGCCCGTGCAGTCATGGGTTGAGGTGGGGGGTGGGGAGCAAACATGACTTGGAGTCTTTGTCAGGGCCTCCTCTGCTCTCAGTGGTGAAGTGAGCAAGAGGCTAAGGTGGGAGCGCCTGGCTGAGGGGACAGGCCTGCTGCTCGGTGGGATGCAGGGCTCAGCCTTGCCCCTGTGTGCTTGACGCTGTCAGAAGGGTTGGTCAGCCAAAAGGAGCCCAGCTGCTATTCCCAGCCAGCCTCAGCATCCCACCTCCTCTTCCTAGCACAAGCTGGGCCTACACCGAGCTGGTCCGGGCCAGTCCCTCCTTCAGTGACTCCTGCAGATCTTGGCTCATTTGGCAGCCTTGAGGGGCCTCGCCTGGGGATAGATAGATACAAGATGTTCCTGTCCTTTACTGACACATCCGTCTGTGCTACCCTGGTCCCCAGGTTTCCTCCTCTGCCAGCTCCCAGGTTAGTGCATCTGTCTTGTGGTCTCAATGTCTCCGTTTCCCACAGGAAGCAACCAAGGTCACATTGTTGACCAAGCAGGTTCCACTCAGCTAGCCAATCCTGCCTCTTCAGCTCTGCACTATGGTGTGCAAGGGCTTTGTGCACAGCTGCGTGAAGGAGAAAAGGCCTGGGAACGGTACAAGGGCTGTTTTAGTGCTGGCAGCTCCCTCCTGGGGGAGACACTCAGGTGTAACAAGATCAGATAGGAGCGTGGGCCAAGGGCTAAGAATAGAGTTGAGCTCAGCCGGGCCCATGGCTCAGGTGGGGACATGCAAATGCCAGCTGTGAAGTCATCAGCCAGAGCCAGAGAAGGGAGCAGAGCTGGGGGAGTGGAGCCCAGGGTTCTAAGGAGGGACATAGTCCAGACTGGGTCATAAGCGGTTGATAGGCAGCAGTGTGTGCCGAAGAGAGCAAGGGTCAGGCTCCAGGGCTGGGAACCACAGCCAGGAAATAAGCTCTGGGCTTCGAGGAAGCCCCAGCTGGTTCCTATGGCCTTCCTGGTGTCTGGGACCCTACAGGCATCTGCACAGCTGCTGAATGCTTGCGACAACCTGGGGAGAAAGGTAGTGAGATGCTCTCCCTGTGAAATGCCCTGCCCATTCCCAACACTCAGCTGGGCCCCAGCTCAGCCCAGCTCTGGCTTTCCTTCCCCAGGGAAAATACAATGTGCAGGGCTCAAGGGTAGCCTTGATACTTAGCAGTGCTGGGGTGTCTGCCACTGCAGTTGCTGCCCTGGATGGTGTGTCCCAGGCTCTGGGCTTTGAAATCTGTGAGAAGAGGGAGGTCCCGGTCCAGGTGAGCTTTTGCCCCATAACCCTCAGCCCTCAGTCACAACACTCACTTTTAGCCAGGGCCTCACCAGACTTTGCTTCTTTCTCCTAGAGCTTCCTTGAGGAACTGAGTTTGTTCCGGGAACGGCTGGATGCCCAGAGGGGTGCTGTAGGATGCGCCCTTGTGGTCTTGATGGCCCCCAGTGAGCAGCTAAGACAGCCACAGCTGCTGGTCAAGGAGCTGAGCCACTGTGGGGCCCTGCAGGGTTGCCCCAAAATCTTCCTGTTACTCTCTAGTGGCCTCAAGGGTGAGTGGATGGGCAGTGACGCTAGTTCTGGAAGGAAAGAGTGAGGGTTGGGGGTGAAGAGGAAAGCTGGAGCTTCTGTCCAATGTACACAACCCTATGGTGCTTCTCTTCCAGCTGCCTGGGAGCCTGAGGCTTTCCTCATGGGTCTGGAAAAACTCTGCAGCCAACATCCTCACTGGTCATTGCTACAGCTGCTGACAGAGGTCTGGGGACACGGGGAGGGAAGGCTGGGCTTATGTCTACCTGGCTTCTCAGAGCCAGTTACAGCTACACTCTGTTGCACCTGTTCTGCACACATGGGCTAGAGGGAGGACATGCCAACACACCGAGACTCGGGGCCCACCCAACTTCGGAAGGTCCTTGCCACACCGTGTCTTTGCCCAGAGTACTCCCTCAATGTGGCATGCCCTCCCTGTTGGCTTGGCCAGTGTCACAGCCATCAGTGGTACCCTCCATGGTATTCCTTGTATGTACAATGAAATGTCCAGCCTCACCCTTTGACACTCATGCCAGCAGTTGGCGCTATTGAAAGGTCCTGCTGGCTGAGACAGGCTCAGGTTCGGTCCTGGGCGCTGAGCATCTGGCCAGGTAGTTCAGTGGTATCTGAGTGACTTAGAAACAAGAGCTGTGGCCCCAGCCCTGCTCCATGGCTCCCTCAGCCTAGCACCTCTCCAGGTAACACCACCTTGGGAGTCTTTCTCCACAGAACTATCCCAGCCCAGGGAGGGTCCTGCCTCTGTAAGTCCCTGCAGTGAAATAATCCACCTGAGGATGAGTCAGAGTCTAGGTCTTATGTCCATCTGGACCTCTCTATTCTCGTGCTCCCTGTCATGTGACCGCCAAAGCATCCCCTCAAGCCAAGATCCTGACCTTGTGCTTGGGTTGTGGTCCCTCCCCTAATCCCTAACAGGACAGTTCTCTGAGGTGTCCTTGGGCCCCGCCCTCCTAGCTCTTTTTCAGAGTGGCTAAAGAGGCTGCTGGGAACACATACTGCCCAGTCTTTAGGACCTCCCTGCGGGGAACCCTGTATTTGGGAGATGTGGAGCCCTGGAGGCCACAGGTAAGGGGCATGGAGGGAGGTCAGCAACAGCGTCTCCAGTTGCAGTGTGGGTGGTGGGCTGTGGGAGATACAAACGGGACGAGGAGGAACAGGGCGTCCCCTCAGCCCACTGTGTGTCCCTAACCCTCTGTACAGCCGGACCTGGGACCAAGCTCACAGTATGACCTGTCTGGGACAAGAGCTGCTCTCCTTCTGGCTGTGATACAAGACCGGCTAGGGGCACAGCACGATGTGGCAGCGCTCAGGGACCTTTGCCAGGTCTTGGGCTTCAAGGTCACTCTGAGGATAGACCCTTCAGCTCAGGTTAGGGGGGGGGACCCCAAACTGGTGGTGCATGGAGGAAGGGTACCCCTCTCCTAGGAGCCTGGCGTTCTCCTTCCTGGCCTCTGACATCACAGGCAGCAATGTGCAGCCCTGTGTCTAGCCTCTGCCTGCCTGCTATATATGCATGAGCCAGTCACTTCCCTGCCTTGGGAAGTGTGAGCTCCAAGGCAGAGGCTGGAGAAGTGACCCCCAAGGCCATGGACGGTAGGCAGGGGCTGGTACAGACCTTGACCTTACTGCTCCAGGCCTTCCGGGAAGAGGTGGCTCAGTTCCGGGAAAAGCTGGACACTTACAAGGAGGGCCCTGTGAGCTGTGCCCTGGTGGCCCTGATGGCCCATGGGGGACCACAGGGGCAGCTGCTGGGGGCTGATGGTCAAGAGGTGCAGCCAGAGGTACTGGTGCAGGAGCTGAGCTGCTGCCGGGCACTGCATGGCCACCCCAAGATCTTCCTGCTCCAAGCCTGCCGTGGGGGTAAGAGGCCCTGGTTCTAGCCTAGCCACCTACCCTGGCATCTCTCTGGCAGTCCTTGGCCTCCTCCAGGAAGCCTCCACCTTGGCCTTTGACCGCCCCTCTCCAGCCTCCCCTGGAGTCAAGCCCACACACTTGAGCCTGTATGAATATTTCCAGCTCTGTGAGCCTGCCCCACTATTTATATGGAGCCTGGAGCACCCAGAGATATCCTGAGGTTCTAATGAGTGAAAGTATCCGGCCCTTCCTTGTTCAGGGAACAGGGACCCAGGAGTGGGGCTGAGAGCTCTCCCGTGGTACTGGCGTTGGCTGAGAGCACCCCCAGTCACCCCTACCCAGGCAGATATTCTCCAGATCCACGCCGATGGCCCAGGTAGGTCTGTCTTCCCTCTAGAGCCTGGCACGCTCGTGGTGGGAAGAATCCATGGCCTCTTTCCAGGACTGTCAGCTTGGGTTCTGCTGCCACCTCTGCTCCATCTTTGCTAAAATTCAGGGAGGAAATGTCTCCCTAACCTGCTGCAAGGGGCTCAGAGGCTCTGCACCTAACTGAGCCTGGCGATTTGGCGTTAGCAAGGGGAGCCAGCTTCTCTGAGTTCATGCAGCCTGAAGGTTGGAAGGCTTGTGGTTTTCCATCTGTTTTACTGCCTTGCACTTTTTCCACTGCCCAGTTCTGCCCTTGAACCAGAGATGGCAAGACTAGGGGGTGGCTGGGGAGAGGTAGGAGGGGAAGTCCCAGGATGCTGGTAATAGGAGTTGGCTCTTTTTGCAGGCAGCCCTAGCTCCACTGCAGGGAGCTCTGGCCAAGCTGACATCCTTACTGTCTATGCAGCTGCTGAGGGTAAGACGGTCACGGTTCTTGTGGGCCTGGCTTCCTGCCCTAAGACCCGGAGTGACATTAGTATCAGCAAGTGTAGACACCCCAGCCCAGCTGCACTTAAGCTACCTTCCTCCCATAGTTTAGTCTCTATGGTCAGAGTAACAGTGGCAAAGCTCCTGTCAGATGCTCAAATTCTTCCAGGGCAGGATAGGTCTGTTCGCCCTGGGCCCCTGTCCAGTGTGTGTACTAGCAAGTCCACAGTAAATGTTTGTTCTACCTTGATTCTACCCAAACATTCACTCAACAAATATCAGCAACTTCTTCCTGATGCAAGAAGCCGCCGACCCCTGCTGTGGTCGGAAGCCAGATACCCAGAATGCTCTCTGCTTTCCCTCCTCTCTCCTTCTACTCACAATAGGCCCCTGAGGGTTGGGATGCAGAGCACCACAGCCCGAGGCTGACCCTATGGTTCCCATCCCCTAACCTAGGCTGTGTGGCCTATCGGGATGAAAAGGGCTCGGACTTTGTCCAGACGCTGGTGGAGGTCGTCAGGGCCAAGCCTGGAGGAGATCTCCTTGACCTGCTGACTGAGGTGTGAGGAGTGGGGACAGAGAAAGAAGGTCTGGATTGGGGTAGTGTTCCCATCACCTCCCACTTAACCCAGGGAAAGGAGGCTGCTCTCCCCACCCCCACCCCCCTTTCCCACCCCTCACATAAACACCTTTATTACCAATAGGGATCCCTTTCCCTCAGTGTGAGCTGATGAAACACACAGCACACTGGTCAGATGAATTTAGCTGCTGCATCCCTCACACACACAACGGTGGAGGTGGGGAGGCTGGGGGCCTGGGGGGCTGGGGAGGGGCGTTCTCGGGAGCAGCAGGGGCCAGCAAGGGCTGCTGGAAGCTATCCTGTAGAGAGGTTCCCACAGAATAAGGACCGTTCCTTTGTATAGTTTTGCAGGCTAGCAGGGAGGGTCCCGTTCCACTGTTGTTGAGGTCAGGGTGTGCACTGCAGGTCTGGCTGATTACGTGGTTAAGTCAGTCAGTCGTTGTGGGGCATGCCTGAAGCTGGGAGGCAGTGGCAGGATCCCAGAGTTCGGGACCAGCCTGGGGGTACACGTAGTGAGACTGTTCCAGACAGCATCCCCCTCCGCACAAAGAAACCGCCAGCAGACAGTGACCGCAGTGGGTGTGACAGGCTGAGCCCTTCAGGACGTAGCTGAGTGTCGCTCCTCAGGTCAACAGGCGGGTGTGTGAGCTGGATGTTCTGGGGCCCGACAGTGATGAGCTGCGCAAGGCTTGCCTGGAGATCCGCAGCTCGCTCCGGCACCGGCTCCGTTTATAGGACCCTTTATACTTCCCCTACACCTCCTCGTCAGCACCCTGTCATAGATGCAGCTGTTTGGGCGTTCAGATAACGTGCAATAAATATCTGTTCACGATCGTTGTGCTCCGGGAAATGTATGCTCTTCCTGAAAGAAGGGACATAACGGGTAAAGTACTTGGCACTAGATAGGAGAACGTCTGTGCTCCCGGCGACCGGAGGTTGGATCGGGGTCTGTTCTTCGTGTCCATCACAACGGAACCTAACCAGGCTGATCTGGATATGCTGGGAGTGGCCTAGGGCGAAAGAAGTCCCCGGAAGGATCAACTCCGGGACTACCACTCTCCCCAACGCCGAGTCCCTGAGGCGTGCGTTCCTCAGTCTCCGCTGTGACATGGTGGAACAAGCGCATGGAGTGTCCTTGATCCTGAGTTGAGGGCCCGCAAACGGAGGAGATCCGAAAGGCTAGCCTCCAGGATTCGCCGGCTGACTACCCTGGAGGGCTTTTAGTGATTAAAACTTGTTGAAGTTCCCACGCAGCTGTCGCTAAATAGATCAGCTCAATGGGCAGGACCTTTCTCCAGTTTAAGCATGCGCAATAAGCATTTGAGTCAGCCTTATGGAAAGAGCTAAAGAGGAAGGGAGCGTAGGGCCGCGTGGCCTAATGGATAAGGCGTCTGATTCCGGATCAGAAGATTGGGGGTTCGAGTCCCTTCGTGGTCGCTTAGCTTTTTAAATTTTCCAATTTTCGGGCTTTCTCTTTTCTTTTCACACTCTTCTCTCCATGGCTCGGACTCCCTACGCCATCTGATAGTCCGGACGTGAAAAAAGGAAGTCCAGCATGCTGGTACTGATAGGTGCAGCTAGCTAGCTCAAGCTAAAATTATGAGCAGCAGGAATTAGCGCCGAGGAAAGGAAACGAATAGTTGCCAGCTTGGCTTGCTTGCCGGTGAGGTGGAAGTTGTTCCAAGGGGAAGCCAGTAGGCTCTTCGGTGGATACTTGCACAAATCACGGTGACTGCGATTAATGCCACGAAACGGAACACTTGAAAATAATTAAAGCCGCAAATTTGTTTTATATGTCCAAGGTCTAAGATCCGAGAAACAGTCTGAGAGCTACAATGAGAGGGAATTAAAAGTCACTGGGCTACATGAGATCCCGTCTCAACAGCAGCAGCAGCAGCAGCAGCAGCAGCAGCAGCAGCAGCAGCAGCAGCAGCAACAACAACAACGAAGGTGTCTCTTACAGGTCCAGTGTAAATATAAAATTTTAAATAGCAAGAATATGTCCAGGACTGAGCTGACATTTCGCGCTGGGTGGGGGTGGGGCTAGGGGTAGGGGACAAAGGATTCGGTCTAAGTGATACATCTTTCATCTCTGCTACTCCTAGGAGAGCCACAGAAGGCTAGGGCCCGGGGCCAGCTCACGGGACACAGCATTGTGCACAGTAATTTGCTCTTTGATGTTACAATAGTTGAATAAGGCTTGTAAATAAGTTAGATCAATTTCACCCGCACACGCACGCACGCACACGCACGCACGCACACACAAGGAGATAAAGGAGAGCCAAAACGACGAGATAGCAGTTGGGCTGGAACCCACAGCCTCAAGAGAGACATCGATTCTAGATTCCTCCGATTGGGCTAACTGTTCAGTATTATGTATTTATTTGTTTACTTATTTTATTTATTTAGAGAGGGAAGACACCAAGTGAAATATATAGGCCAGCTGTACACTCTACGCAGAAAAAGAGTGAAGAGCTGCTCGAAGAGACAGCGGGAGAGGACTGGGCACACACCCAGCACAGTGCACACTTACTCTTTCTGGACAGGGAACCGGCACTCACACGCATTTATTGTGCCCAGTTCCTGTACACTGCATCACAAATACAGTTCCCCTACCCGCGCGGTCCCGGTATTTGAATCTTGGATACCTTGTACCGCAGAAAGACGCATCTCCACTCTGTAAAACAAGGAGCCAAGATAAAACCAGTGACGCATGTTTTCAGTTCCTTTTCACAAGTACGGCCCCTTTTAGATCTCAAGGGTGCTCTGGGGCCGGCAAGATCAGAGCGCTGATTGGGAATGGTGAAGAAAAGTTGAGAGCCACGGAAAAGCAGTACACACGATTGATGACCATAGAAACGACCGAAAGAAACAGACTGGTGGAAGAACCACAGTGCTATTTCTTCATCAGCCCCGGTGGCCTAATGGATAAGGCATTGGCCTCCTAAGCCAGGGATTGTGGGTTCGAGTCCCACCCGGGGTAGTAGTGTTTTAGGCCTCTTTGAATTGCCTGAAATTAAGACCCTCCCCCCCCCCTTGTGTTCGGAGGGTTTTCTATCAAGTGAAGCATATTTTTACTTCGGTGGTTTTTTTAAAAATAAATTTCAAATTACCACTTCAGGATAATGTTTTCTTTACAAGTAAATATGTTTTCAGCTTACAAAATGACAGATTTAAACTATTATTTTATTTTTGTTTATTTTCTAATTTATTTTGGTTTTTCAAGACAGGGTCTCTCTGTATAGCCTAGAACTTACTCTGTAGACCAGGCTGGCCTCAAACTTAGAAATCTGCCTCTGCCTGGGATTAAAGTCACGTGCCACTACCGCCCAGCCATTTAAGCTATTTTTATGAACCACCACTCATTAGTTGGTACTAAAACAATAGTTGTTCATATTCTAGATGTACAACTTTATTGTGGCTCTTCTTTTTAAAAAATTATTTGAGAGTCTTTGTCTTCCTCAACACTGGGATTACAGATGCACACCTCAACTCAAGTTAGAACATATATATTCCATTGTGGGTACCTCCATTACTAGGCAGGGAGGGGATTCTGAACTGTATAAGAAAGATTATGTGGGGGCTGGAGAGATGGCTCAGTGGTTAAGAGCACTGACTGCTCCTCCAGATGGTCCTGAGTTCAATTCCCAGCAACCACATGGTGGCTCACAATCATCTATAATGTAGCCTGATGCCCCCTTCAGGCCTGCAGGTGTATATGTGTACCACTGTATAAATAATAAATAAATTAATCAAAAAAAAAAAAAAAAAGAAAGATTGTGTGTGTGTGTGTGTGTGTGTGTGTGTGTGTGTGTGTGTGTGTGTATCCACTTATTTAGAGATTAACTTCCAAGACAACAGATTAGTTTTTAAATTATAGATCAGAGAGCTAGGGACATAGCTCAATGACAGATACAAAAGCACCGAATACTATTTTCTTAGCTCTAGTACATGTTTTGTTTGTTTTTCAAGACAGGGTCCTTCTGTGAAGCCTTGGCTATCCAAGACTCACTTTGTAGAACAGGCTGGCCTCAAACTCACAGCAATCCACCTGCTTCTGCCTCCTGAGTGCTGGGATTAAAGGCGTGCGCCACCATGTCTGGCAGTACATATTTGAGATGGATAATGATACTGTACTTTTATAATACATATAATGCATTGTTTCATCTTCAGGTAAAAATCTCCCAAAATACAAGCCTTGATGTGTCCCAGGGAAACCTCCTAATTAATGCTATCTTTCACAGGAAGGTCTCCCTGAGGCCACTGGTTCAATTTAAGTTGTGATTCGGCAACATGTAGAATGAAATTATATTTTCTTCATTTGTGTGTTTTAGCAAGAACAGGCCTGTGGCTGGAAGATGATTGTACAGAGGTCTTTGCGGTTTTGACCCTGACTTTCTAGAAATTTAACCTGCAACGAGACACTTTTGTGGGTTTTTTGCTTTAGAACAATTCATGGTTTTTATTCCTTTAAAAAGGCTTCAAAAGCCGGGCGTGGTGGCGCACGCCTTTAATCCCAGCACTCGGGAGGCAGAGGCAGGTGGATCACTGTGAGTTCGAGGCCAGCCTGGTCTACAAAGTGAGTCCAGGACAGCCAGAGAAACTCTGTCTTGAAAAACCAAAAAATAAATAAATAAATAAATAAATAAATAAATAAATAAATAAATAAAAAGGCTTCAAAACAAGTGTGGTGGCACTCACCTGTAACCACAGAGTTAGGGAGGCAGAGGCGGGTTAGTCCTTGGAGGTCAGCGTAGACTACATTTCACAGGACAATCAGGACTACATGGAGAGACCCGGTTTTTCAAAAACGTCGCCGGGGGTGGCGGGTGGGCGGGACCGAGGTGTCGAGTGGGTGGCGGTACTTTATTTCGCTTTCTTCTGACCCTGAGCCTCCAATACTTCACAATAATTTCTGCGCCCCAAGATGGAAAGCTGACACTTTTAGTACTCGTTTGTTTTGGACGATCTTGTAAGGACTCAATTTCCACGGTATGTTTTGGTGCTTTCCTGACGTTACTGGTCTAGAGGGTTCGAGACCGCCTGGCGAGGCTGTGTTGTCCACCTACCACGCGGGACTATTTTTAGTTCTTCTAAGCACCGTCCGCGAGGAGGGGAAAAAGGACACACTTCTTCATGCAGTCTTTTGAGTCACCACCGAGTTTTGGGAGCTTCAAGTAAGCGCTGAGAAGGGACACGCCTCTCGAAGAAGTACATGGAAAGGGCCCTGAATGGTCTTTGTACTGTACCTGGAATTTGATATATTTATAAAGTGTCAGGTTAAATCTATAAAAATTAAACACATAGAAGAAAGAAGAGCGAATTCTACATGATTCTGACTTTTCCTTTGGAATTCATATCTCACGGACAAAAACTGTCCGCCCAACGTGGGGCTCGAACCCACGACCCTGAGATTAAGAGTCTCATGCTCTACCGACTGAGCTAGCCGGGCAGTGATGACAGTGGGTATTCCCCGTAGGCCTCTTGGAGAACTTGTAGAACTTCCGGATTCTAGAACAGAATTTGTTCTGGATTTCTAGTCTCAGAGCGATGGTAAATGGGTTTGTTCTTCCGGCCTCTTATCAACTGCACCGCCAGGGTTTGTGTGGCCCCTCCGCTCCCAGAAGCCACAGGGTCTGTGAGGGTGTCAGTGAGACCTCCCGTTTAGGGCTCGATCGGTTCCAGAATCGAATCAGGGGCGAGCCTGCGTTTTTTCCAAACTCGCCGCGGGGACGCTCGTTCCCCTGCCAAACGCTTTGCGGAGGGGAAGTTTGGAGAGTTCGTCCTGCCGCCGGCGGCTTCGGAAGCACCAACCCTGAGCTCCGGCTTCTGGTTCCCAGTCTCCGAGCTGCGTGGGTCTTCCGGGTGGAGTCCAGCCGAGGGGGCTCGGCCAAGGGTTCTGTGGAGGACCCCGGCTCTCCCCGGAGGACTGAGCTCGCGGGAGATGGCGGATCAGGAGGCGGCAGTCCCCTGTCTCATTCTCGAGGTCCTAGACTATTTAGGATGAAATTTCTGAGCCGGAGTCCACCATGAGACTGCGCTGCTCACGCAAGCTCGCTGACTCCTCTCTCCCGGAGGACGGCGGAACCAAGTGTTGGGTCGCAGGGCTGGGGAGGGGTCTGACCTACCTTTAGTGCGCCGGAATTTTCTCTCCTGGCGGGTTCTCACGGTGCCGAACCTCCCTCGGCTTCATGGAACCCACAGCGATACGAACTTCAGGGCCGAACTAAATAGCTTGAAGCAGGACTGTGTCGTTCTGAGGAAGGCATCCAGAGACCAGAACCACGGGTGTTTTGTACAGTGGCTCGTTGGTCTAGGGGTATGATTCTCGCTTTGGGTGCGAGAGGTCCCGGGTTCAAATCCCGGACGAGCCCTATTTTTCATTTTTATTTTTTTAAACCTTGTTTGTTTGCACCGTTTGGTCAGAGGGCACGCCACCTAGTCTCGGGATCCGAGTAGAGTACAGGATCAAATTCCTCCCAGCCATCCCTGTCTCAGCAGACCCCCGGATGTCTTGTGCCATTTCTCACAGGGGCCAAAGACGGCCCAGCCTCTGTGCTTGTAGTTTTCCTTAGTGTGATATAAGAGATCTCCAAGTTCAAATTCCCACCAAGTGAGTGTTCGGAAACACCTTCTGGGGATGCTGCCCTCTGTGCACATCACAGCCACGGGGAGATAAAGGCGGCAGTGGCCGAGTACTCTCAGTCTCGGTGGGGGTGGGGTTGGAGGTGGGGGGGTGGGGGGTGGGGGGATGGAGTGAGGACATGACAGTGCTGGGCTGCTGGGCACCTGGGCTCCGGTGTTTTTTTGTTTGTTTGTTTTTTAATTTTATTTTTCACACTAGAGTTTTACTAGATTTTAGACTGCTATTGAAAAGATGCCTTGTTGCTCATAGAGGAGGGAGCGTAGCATCCTGAGGGCCCACAACCGCATTTGCCTTATTAGCAAGAACCTACCTGCAGTGTGACATTGTGATTCCACCGGAGGAAGAGGCCAGGAGCGTTAACAGGTGCGTGTTTAGCTAGTTTGAATGATGTCAGGAGACTGTAGGGCACGTGAACTGTCCCGAGTCATCTGATGGCTGACTCGGGGTGGTAACTGGGGCAAGTGTGAGAGAGCTGAGAAAAGAGGTGGTTTTGCCTGTGGGCTCTGCAGGGTGGTTTTATGGTTAAAGCAGCCATCCCAGAGACTCCAACCTGGGAGGGGAGTGGTAGCCAGGCCCAGGGGTCACAGCATCAGAATAACTCCTTAAAGGCATACAGGTTCCTGGAGATGAACTCCTGCCTCTTCAGGAGCTCCAAGCACCACCTCAGAGCACCAGGGGGCCCTGCTCCTCTCTCTTCTTAATCCAGGGTCCTGAGCACTGGGACTCCGCTCCTGTTTCCCAATTTCCCATCCCCCTAAACACGGTCAGGTCCTATGCAGACCTTAAGGTGGCCTGGGAGGCCTCACTGGCCCTGAGGCTTGGCAGAGTCAAGGAGTACCCAGGCTTCTCGCCAGGTGCCTTTTGCTGAGGCCACGACATTTTGAAGACTCCTGTTGAAGCCGAAGCCGTTGTTTCCTCCCTTGCTGGCGACCGAGCTCCACTCTTGAGCAGCGGGTTCCCTTCTTCAGGCCTAGCCCGACTCCAGAACATGACTCCAGAACGCCGCTGCTTTCCAGGAGTGGATCTGGGAGCCTGCAATGCCCCAGGGTGGGTTTGGGACTCCCAAACCCTGCCCCAAGCCTTAATCCAGGGACAGGAAATCTTACTGGGTGCTTCCCCAAGACAAGTGGTCTGCTTCCCTGGGGTAAGGGAAGAACAGGGTCACACCCCTAGGGTGAGCCTTTCAACCTGACAGTTATCAACGCTAGAGTCATCCTACTTCCCTTTTTCACTTTAGGGGACAGAGTCAAATCTTTCCCTGACAAAAGATAGAAGGGGGTTGGGGGTGGAAGGGAGTGCCGCAGTGGTGCATGGACTAGCACAGGCTGTAGTTAGCTGGACCATCTGGCATTCTCTATATTATATGCCCTGTTGGCCTAGGGGTGTGAGAGGTCCTGAGTTGAAACCCCAGATACGTTCCCTTTTTAAAGAGAGACCCGGGCTGTATCTGGTTTGGGATGATAGTTGTGCCTGGCAATTGACAGATGGGGTTGAGAGTGACAACCGGGACTTGGGAACTGCAGGTCGCTGCCCCTAACCAAAGTTGACTCTACAATTGCAGTCAGACTGTTCTGTTGCAGATCCTCACTGCGTCACCCAGACCAAAGGAACAGGAAACATGGGAGAGATACGGTGAGTCAGTGGACTCGGCGTCACCGGAGCTTTAGTGAGCCGCCTGTGCACGGCTACAGGCTGCAACAGCAGTGGAAGCTGGCCACCTCTCTGCCCTCAGGGACTGGCTCCCATCTCCATACATAATGTACACTAAATACCAACCATTGTTCAGAGGTGCATCCAGTCCCAAACCGGCCGCAGCATTGGGCGTGGTGCTCTCTGGTGTTGTCACTCTCTCACTAGGCTGTAATGGCTCCTGTGCAGGTGTAGGAGGTGGGTGTTCCCGAGACGTTGGGGACAGCTGAGGTTGCAGCTTTTGGGCAGGTCTAGGTATCAGGGTTCCTCGGTTCTTAGCTGAAATGGTCCACAGGAGATAGTTATTGACAGCTACACTGATTAAAAGTTGTAAGCTACACTTGGGAGGCGGAGGCAGGTGGATCACTGTGAGTTCAAGGCCAGCCTGGTCTACAAAGTGAGTCCAAGACAGCCAAGGCTACACTTAAAAAACCAAAGCAAACAAAAACAAAAACACAAAACAAAAAAAAGGTCGTAAGTGGAGCATGGTGGCCCACGTCTTTAACTCCAGCACTGGGGAGGAAGAGGCAAGCAGATCTTCCTCAGTTCATAGGCTGCTGCTCCCCAAGACCAGCTCCGGAGTGGCTCAGAGGAGAGAAGCGAGGCTGATCCGCACTAGGGAGAATTGAGCAGGCGGTGAACGGCTGGTTAAGGGACACCAACCGTTGGCTGAACAACTAGCTAGAGGAACTAGTTGTTGAGTAGAGGCTGAGGAATGGAGGAAACAAGAAATACGCGGGGAGTCAGGCATATGGGGTACAAGTCAAAGGTCTTAAAGCCCAGGAGAACTTCATTTTCTGTCTTTCTATCTGTCTCCATCTCTGACTCAATTACTGTCTGTCCGTCTGTCTGACTCCTTGCTCCTTGCTCACTGTCTTTCTATGCTACTAACTCTATCTCCTTGCTTGCTGTTGCTCATCTTTCTGATTTTCTTGCTTGCTGTTCCCCATCTACTCACCTATCTCTCTTGCTGTTCCCCATCTCTCTGTCTCCCTCCTGTTCCCTGTCTCTCTCTAGCTTACTCTCTCACGTCTGTTATTTGTTTGCCTCCTTTCCTTGGGTCAACCCCAGTATTTTAGTGAAATGAAGTTCAATTTTTTTTCATTACAGATTACATCATGATTTTTTTCATCTTTTACAATCACTAGGGCAATCAAAAATCAACAGTGTAACAAGGAAATACAAGAAGTTCTGTAACCTACAACAAGACATACAAGAATCAAGGCAAAATCAATCAATTTTCAAGCAATGATCAGTGTGACTTGATTGTTATTTGTTGTTGTTGTTGTTATTTTGTTTTGTTTTGTTTTGTTTTTTCAAGACAAGGTTTCATTCTGTAGCCTTGGCTGTCCTAGACTCACTTTATAGACCAGACTGGCCTTGAACTCACAGCTATCCACCTGCCTCTGCTTCGAGAGTGCTGGGATTAAAGTCGTGCGCCATCACGCCAGGCTTGATCATTATTTTTTAAACAATACACGGGAAAGTTTAATCAAATTTCCCCAGGCTAAAGCGAATGTGTTTACAAGACGGTCATAGCAACGTAGCTTGAACTAGATAGTCTCTAAAGAAAAAACTTGACCCACTTCCAGTCCCAGACCAACAGGTGTGCCAGCCAAGCCTAGGCTAACGGCCAAGGGGTCCTCTATTGTAAAATACCTGTAAAGCATGACGTTCCAAGCCCACCTTCTGTTGCTCTCAATGCAGATTCTAAAGAAATGTTTCTACAGGTAACAGTATCCAGCCAAGTACTGTTATGTCTAGGTCTTAACTTTCTCTCATGCAGTTTCTGCTTGGGTGCTCACAGTCAGCAAAAAACTCTATCATTGTCTCAAGCCTTTGGCCAGATGCCCTCTTTCAACATTCTCTGTGGGAAAAAGTTTTCCCTGTATGATTTTCCTTAGGGCTGAGAAATAAAGAGAAAAAACAGTTTAGGAGAAATAGCAGATTTATAAACAACATTACACCTGGACCATACATAGTATTTAAGGGCAGTGGTGATCAGCCCGAGATCTTTGGAATTTTGTCAAGCAAAGCCTCAACAGTTGTTCTAGATGTCTAGAGATCATGCTGGACAGTTGGAGGTCTCTGGAACTTTGTCAAGCAAAGCCTCTACAACTTATCCTCATGTCTGTGACAATAGGCCAGCCCTTATTAGGAATATTTATTATCCAGGGAAATTGCCACAACAAAGGAGAGTTCCAGGACAGCAAGGGCTGCGCAAAGAAATCCTGTCTTTAAAAAAAAAAAAAAACTAAAAATAAAAGTTTTAAGTCCTTTTTTAATTCACTGGTTCTCAACCTTTCTAATGTTGTGACCCTTTAATACAATTCCTCAGGTTATGGTACTTCCAACCATAAAAAATTTTTTTTCCAATTTCTTTTGTTTTTTTTGAGACAGGGTTTCTCACTTTGTAGACCAAGCTGACATCGAACTCACAGAAATCTGCTTCCCCTGAGCGACCTGCCTCTGCTTCCCCTGAGCGACCTGCCTCTGCCTCCCTGAGTGCTGGGATTACCTTTGAATGCACCACCCCACCTGGTGGTGTCATAAAATTACTTTGTTGCTACTGCATAACTGTAATCTTGCTACTGTTATGAAAGACAATGTAAATATCTGATACGCTTAAACCCAAGGTTACAGTGTTTTTAAAGGCAGGCACCTTTAATCCCAGCACTCCGGAGGCAGAGGCAGGTGAATCGCTGTGAGTTCGAGGTCTACAAAGTGAGTCCAGGACAGCCAGGGCTACACAGACTCTGTCTCGGAAAAAAAAAAAAAGCACACCCCACAAAATCCATAATTTACATCAAAATTAGTTGAGGGTCAGGGATAACTTGACAATTACATTTTACTTATGTGGGGTTTTTTTTTTGGGTTATTTTAGTTAACTTTAATTATTTTGGTTAATACATCTGGATCATGGTCAGTGCCATGGAAATCTCAAATGCGTTGCCAGGGCAGGTGTGACTGTTGAGGTGGGGAGAAGGCAGAGGACTATTTAGGTGAGCACGTAAGAGAGTCTGAACAAGATGGTGTTACCTCAGTCATGTCATCAACAGTGACCAGCGTTAGGAATTTCCATGTCGTTAGCTCACTAGCTTTGAGGTGACATAGTGGGGACTGCAGGGCCATGCCAGCAAGGAGGTGGAACACCACACTGATCTAGAGACATATAGACAAGACCCAAACACTGAGCTGGAGCCTTCCTTGTGGGCCCTGAGCCTAGCAGGTAATGGGGGAGGGCGGCCTGATCAAGCAGACACTTAGACTTATGTTAAACTCACCAGGTTATACTTCTGGGCTCGGGGTGCCTGGTGCAGCACGTGCTGGCCTGGGAAGAGCCATTTCTCTGCCTACACCGCATCACATAATAGCAGCGTAGAAGCCCAGAAAAGTGTGGAGAGAGTGCTGTATCTAGAGTCAAGGTCCTACCCACAAGCTCCTCAATCTGGGGCTCCAACTCAGACACAGAGTTAGGAGTATTCCTGAGAACGGGCTGGGCCTGCTCAGGTTATTATATATAGTATAAAATATCAATATTCAGGCTATGTCTAGCCTTGTATGGCTCCATTTTCTTTTTCTTTCTTTCTTTTTCTTTTGTTTTGTTTTGTTTTTTGGTTTGTTTGTTTGTTTTGAGACAGGGTTTCTCTGTGTAGCCTTGGCTGTCCTGGACTCCCTCTGTAGACCAGGCTGGCCTTGAACTCACAGCGATCCACCTGCCTCTGCCTCTCGAGTGCTGGGATTAAAGGCGTGCACCACCACCGCCCGGCAGAATGACTCCATTTTTCTAAAGCACCATCTTTGACCTGAGTTGGGCCATTTTGAACATAAATGTTATATCTTGTTTATACAAGTGAACAAGGGCCACCTGCCAGCAAAAGGGGGCTGACTGACGATGTATTCTGGTGTATTCTACCGAGAGATGACGACACTGCAGATGCACTCAGTCACATCGCTCACTCCAGATGAAACTCTTCAAAGGAGTGCCCTAAGACTGAAGTGTGGCAGACAGAGTGACTAGTCACTCCAACGCTCCACTTATTAGGAATTTTATCCAAGGAAATTGGCACAACAGAAGACCTCTGTGCCCAGACCAAGGCTCCGGTGCAGTTGGTTTCAAAGTACCTTTCCAAATGGCCGGTCACCTGTGCCTGCACCTGCTGTCTCAGCCTGCACAACACTGAGCTGCTGTTCATTAGGATATACATTAGGATATACATTAGGATATAGGATTAGGATAGGTATCTTGTCTATTACAGACTCCTGCCACTACATCAGCTCTCTATCTCTGACTTTGGGACAGCCTTTCTGTACTCTGTAGCCACTTGACAGCAGACAGACAGACAGACAGACAGACAGACAGACACACACACACACACACACACACACACACAGAGTGAGAAATGTAATGTGTGATCTCAGAGTTAATATTAATTAGTAAGATTGGAATCAACAGGACCTGTGATTGTCAGTAGCCAGGTATCTAGCCAAACTAGGAAGGCTTGGCAAATTGTGGGCAAGTAAACCACTGTAGATTGTGAATTTGTTACTTAATAAGTTCTGACATGTGAAAAGGCACACCAAATGTATCTCTCTCTGTTTCTGACACTAACACGCTCCAGGCACTGGCCTAGCTGGTTTAAGGGGCAAGAGGCAAATGGTACATCTAAATCAAATTTAAATGCTAGGGAAGGCAACCCAAGGGCCTGTAGCAGCATAGGTCACCCAAGACTCAGCCGGAGCCTGGGATGCGGGATCCATTCTCCACTGTGGAAGTAAAAGATAAAAGCTTGTGCCAGGCAGTTGTGGCGCACACCTTTAATCCCAGCACTCGGGAGGCAGAGGCAGGCGGATCGCTGTGAGTTTGAGGCTAGCCTGGTCTACAATGTGAGTTCAGGACAGCCAAGACTACACAGAGAAACCCTGTCTTGAAAAACAAAAAACAAAAAAAAAAAGCTTGTACAAAGTCTTGAATCCTATCCCCCTTGCCATACCCACAGCAGAGCAACAGCCACTCCACAGCTTTTTTTTTCTGACCATCTCCACGTTCACTTCTTGAGTTTTGGTAAAGTGTCCCTGGCTTGGGGGTGGGGGTGGGGTGAGGTGGTGGTAGTCAGGAGGCTCCCATGTGCAGAGGTCTCAGCCTTGGAGTGGAGGACTTGGAAGAGTGGTTTTGTGTCTTCGCTGCTGTCACTGCAAGATGCAGAGCTGGGAACCTCTGGGTCAGGGACTCCATTGGGCCTCCTCCCCGGGTCAGCATTCCAGTGTCTTCATGTGCTCAAACTGAGGTCTGCGCCAGAAAGGAACGTTGGGTCCTTGCCTGTCGCCACTGCCTCAGGCCAGAGGCACTTGGGAGGGCAGGAGTATTGGCTGGCCGGTTCTTGACTCCCAAAGAGCAGTAAGCAGCATGTGGCATCGGTAGCTCTGCTCTGTCTGGTGGCGAATGCGAAGTTCATGTGTGGTTGTGGGGTTTGGGGGTCAGACAACCTGCCTTGCCTGGAAAATGTGGAGGCTTTTCTGGAACCTCCTTCAGGAGCCTGCTTCACTAGCAGAGGTGGTTGACAGAAGCCCATGGCTGCCCCACCCCCCACCCCCTGTCAGCGTTCTGGAACAGCTCTTTTTCCCAAGGAATTCTGGTCCATGGTGGGAAACCTTGGGAGAGTTGGAGGCTATGACAGGGTGTGTCAGGGCACACCTATAATTGTAGCTGGGAGTGGCAGTGCATGCCTATAACCCCAGTACTTGGGAAGCAGAGGCGGGAAGAAGGAAAAAAAAAAGCAGGGAAAGAAAAGCCTGACAACCCAATTATGTTCACCGTGCTAGGAGGTTCAAATCACATGCCTGGGGTCCTTTTGCTCTATTCAGAAATTGTGCGTAGGTGAGGACAGGCTCTTCAGGTTTCAGCTTTTGGTAGCCTTTGCATCCTTACATTGGCAGCTGGGACCTGTAACAGCAGTGAGGAGACGCCGCTAGTGTTCCAGCCCTCATGCCAGGCTCCAGGCCCGGGACTCCTCTGTCACTGAAACCTCACTCTCTGCCACTTACTCCTGCCATTTCTCCCTTTGCTGTCAGTTTCCTTTTGGAAGACCACTGCTGTAACTGCCTTACTGCTGCCTTTGTTGTGGAAGTTTTGGGTTAGGTTAGGTAAACACGTTTGCGTATTAATTCCAGGTGTAGGATATGGGGGGCTGCTCCAGTTTGTCCGCAGCTGATAACAGCCTGGTGAGAGGGCTCGTGATCTTTGTCAGCTGGGAACTGCCTCATGCGGTGTGTGTGTGTGGTCTTTGCCAGTTGAAATACGTAAATTTGGGAGCAGGGGGGTGTTGAGGGAGGGAGAACACTGTGAGAAGAACACTTGGAAGAGAAAGTTGGAGGAGAAAGGGAAGGCTGTTGCTGTATTTGCTGTTGCTGGCTAACAATGGCTGACAATGGAGATTGATACTGTCCCAAAGAACCCGATGACTCTAAGTAGCAGGAAACAGCCAAAGAAAACTACACCCCTCCACTCCCCAACCTTCTCTCTCTCCTACCTGGTGTTGGGGTGTTGGAAGGGACTGGTGTGGAGAAGGGATGAAGAGATATAAAGGAATCCAATAAAAATAGTTTAAAAATAGCACCTACAAGTTTTTCTTTGCCTTACCAGTTCAACTTGCTCTACTAAAAGTTACCAGAACCACTCGAGAGATGCCTTCTTTTAGGCTTGATGTTGGAATACCAGGGGAAGCAGGATAGGAAGTTGTCTTTCAGGAGTATGAACCCCTCATTGCCAAAGAAAGGTGTCTGATATGCAAATAGATGTCTTTGTTTCCACCAATCACGGCTTTCCCTCTATAGCACCGCCCACAGCCACCAAGGCTTGTGTTTTGACCCACTCCCAGGCATCTCTCCTGGAGACTGTCAGGGACGCATCTCCTCTGGCCCAGGTGGACGTGCCTGCAGCAGCTCACCTAGGCTGGAGCTAGCAGAAAGGCTGATGCAAACCATTTGGAACAGCTTTGGCTGGGGCTGCTCCTTCACACCCAGGCTAACCAGCTGTGGTCAGCAGCTAGTTTTCTCAAAGCTTCCATGGAGGGTTCCTGATGGTTGTGCTGACTGCAGTGACAAGGCATTTGCCCAAGGCAGCCAGAGCAGCAGTGGAGAGTGTAACAGGAATCACATTGTTGTCCCCATCTCCAGTGTCCTTGCTTACAACAAGAACCTGAAGAACCATCATCTACACTAATAACGATTTGAGCTGGCCATGGAGACTTCACCTTTAATCCGAGCCCTGGGAGGCAGGCAGATTTCTGAGGCCAGCCTGGTCTACAGGGCCAGTTCCAAGACAGCCAGGGCTACACAGAGAAAGCCTGTCTCAAAAAACCAAACCAACCAACAACCAACTAACCAACCAACCAAAAACCTAGGTGGGTGTGGTGGTGCACATTTTTAATCCCAGCACTCTAGAAGCAGAGGCAGGGGGATCACTGTGAGTTCCAGACCAACCTGTCTACAAAGCAAGTCCAGGACAGAGAAACCTTGTCTTGGAAAAAACAAGCAAGCAAGCAAACAAGCCAACAAAACAAAACAAAAACCCCCCACCCCCACCCAAAACAAATAAACAAAATTTTGTCTCCAAAAGACAAACACAAAAATCAAACATTAACTGATTTTAACCATGCTTTAAGATTGGGTTAACCGAACGTTCATTTGTCTCATACATACTCAAATCCCTTAAACCATTACAACGTTTGCAACAAAACTCCAAAACCACTTACTGTGTGGGGTATGTATGCTGGATGACCGGGGAAAACAGTCATGGAACTAGATGAAGTCAGAGACCTTTCCAAACTCGGAAAACCTCATCCTGAGACTGGCGGACGAAGGACTGATCCCTTCCTGCGTGCCCCAGCGCACATAGCCTGGCGTCCGCTACCTTCCCCTCTCCCCTCCCCCCCTCCCTCCCCCACCCCCGACGCCCCAACCCGGCAATTCTCAAGGTAGTCACAGGTCATGGTGTAACCTGGCACCTGGATGCAAATAGAGCATCACCAGGATCCCAGCACCAACCAGTGATATGCGCCCTCCCTAATCCCTTCCCACTCCCCAAGGTTCCTGTAGTCCTCGTCCACCGCGAATAAATCGGCCCGAGCGACTTCACTAAATATGGTCTAAATGCCGCTGCTTCATTAGGATAACTCAGAGCTGAGAAAGCTTTAACACAAAAATCCTCGGAGAAGGTCTCCCATCCTCCCACCCCGCCAGTACTCCCAGTTTGACGGGAATCCTGCAGACCCCACCCCACTCCCTCTGGGCTCTGTTTCATCCTTCCGGGCCTGGTGTGTGGCGGCGCGCAGACACCCCGAGGGATTGCGCGGATCCCCGGAACACGTTACTATGTACTGATTAGTTTTCTACTGCTGCTGTTACACATTACTAGAAGCTGCGTGGCTTACAACAGCAGAGAGGTACTCTTGGCACTCTGCAGCCCGCAGCCTTTCCTTGAGGTTGTTTGCAAGCCCGGCTTCTTTTCAAGGCTCCTCCTCCGAGGACCCTTTCTCGTCTCTCCCGGTCTGCAATCTGTATTGCTTTTCATATGATCTGTCACACTAGCAGTCGCTTTCCACTGTGTTCTTGTCTATTTCAGTCACTGGATTAGCTTGTTCCGCTTTGCTGTGACCCCATCGCAACTTTACTAATTGTATCTGCAAAGACCCTTGTTCTCTGAGGTTCTATGTAGACATGGATTTTTGTTTGCTTTGAGACAAAATCTCACCGTGACTTCTAACTCATAGCCACCTTCCTCTACATCTTGAGTGCTAGGACTAAAGGTGTGCACCACCATACCTGGCCTATACATGCATTTTGGGCAAAAACTATTTGCTTTGTTTTGTTTTTGTTTTGTTTTGAGACGCTCTCCTCTAGTCTGTCCCGGCCCTGAACTCATTCTGTAGCTGAAAATGAGTTTGCACTTTTATTTTTATTTATTTATTTTTTGAGACAAGTCTCGCTGTAGCTTACGCTGGCCTGGAACTCATTATGTAGGGCACACTGTCCTTGAATTTGTCCTTCTCTTTCTGACTCCCAAGTACTGGGGTTACTAATGTGAAACCCCATTCCAGCACATCTGGGAATTTTTAAACATTATGAAGCTCCCTCCATCCATAGGCAGTTAGCAAACCGCAGGGCCATCTTCTAACCCGGGAGCTAGACCCTGCCTGCCTGAACGTAGGAACAGAGTAGATGCCGTCAGGGGACTTGGCATTAGGGGACAATGCTCTGAAAACAGCTGCATCCTGCGTCTGGTCCTAACTAGAGGAACCTCCCTGCTTGTGAGTGACACCCGGGCTTCGAAAGCCCAAGTACCTACACCTGCCTGATCACTTTGATTGACGGATGGTAAAATTGAGACAGAGAAACGAGCCGTAGTTCTTTCTCCCTGGGATATTAGGCAGCTGTTGGGTACTGTTAAAGCCCTGTTACAAAATCATAATTAGTGAGTGATTTTTCTTTTTAAATGCAAGTGCCCTACTGGTCCTCATTTTTCTATGAATAAGCAAAGACATTGGTGGTCGGGGCAATTTGAATGTGTGCTCCTTTTGAGTTTGCTCCGGAAACTCAGGGGTACACGCCTTGCCTCCCATATTTTCACTAACCTACACTCCTTCATATGAACTTCACTGACTAAAAGCCGCCCTCGAGTTTCTTGTCCCTGGAGAAGAAGCGACCGCTTGAAAGTGAGGCTTCCTTTTAGAGCAAACGCCCCTGCGTGCGTATCTGGAGATTTCTGGCCTCGCCGCATCTAACACTGGTCTCTCAGTGGCCACCCGGCCCGCGCCTCGGTGCATCTATGTCGTCGGCTTGTACTCTCCGGGCCCCCGGGCCTGAGTTCTTTGCTCGAAGGTCCGGTACTTTGACTGTTGTCCGTTTGGAATTTCCCACCATTTCACCAGAGCAGGTAAGGGGCAAAAGAGCCTCTCTGATCTTTGGCACTGAATTTGCCAGGCAGCCCGGCTAGCTCAGTCGGTAGAGCATGAGACTCTTAATCTCAGGGTCGTGGGTTCGAGCCCCACGTTGGGCGTAACTGTTTTGTCACTGGCCAAGTTTGGAGTAAAGTTCTCCAACTTAATGGTTGTTCTTCTGTGGG
The DNA here is from genome assembly GCF_964271855.1 of Acomys minous. Classification (NCBI taxonomy): domain Eukaryota; kingdom Metazoa; phylum Chordata; class Mammalia; order Rodentia; family Muridae; genus Acomys; species Acomys minous. The sequence continues at coordinate 41,801,209 of NC_140498.1, forward strand.
AATATTGGTAAAAATGTTGGGAAACTGGACCCCCTCCAGGGCTCGTCCGGGATTTGAACCCGGGACCTCTCGCACCCGAAGCGAGAATCATACCCCTAGACCAACGAGCCACACAACTTAATTTCCTCACTACTTCCCTGTAGGCCCGTGCTCGTTCCCAAACGCGCGCGCTCCTGCCCGGGTTGTGAGGTGGGGATAAAAGTTTGGCAATCTACCACGGAGCCATCTCTAAAGGAGCCTGTAGTCCGGAGAAAAGCCACACGTTGAGAGGGAAGTCCTTGCCCGACGGCTGAGACTGCTGTGGAAACTGTATTTTGCGGCTTGAGAGGCGGGTGGCGACGAGGAACTGCGGTTAAACAAGCCTCGCCCCAAATTCTCCCCAAACACATGGCCAATCAGTCCATCCCTCCGCACGCCTCAGCCCGGGGGACGCTGCCTCAGCTCAGTACAACCCAGCCTCGGCCCCCACAGCGCTGGGATTACAGATGTGCAGTTCTGGGTTTTGAAATTTACCAGCCCTCCACTCCAAAGCTTGGTTATTTCCCGCCTAATCCTTTTAGGAGCAGTCCAGGACTACACACCCGTAGCGGGGTGACTTCGTTGGGGGCTACTTCCGGCACTACATCAAGAGCCCGTCCCAAAGATGAAGGAAGTGGAGCTATGACCCATAGCTATCAGTTTCTAGGCTTCCAATTCTTTTTCTTCCCATATGACGAAAACCAACCCCCCCCCCACCACCACCCAACCCCCAAACAACAACAAAAACAAAACAATACATAACATACCCCCCCTTATATATTTTCGAGAGTTTTATGTAGTTCAGGCTGGCCTCAAACTCACCGAGCAGCCAAAGATGACCTTGTCCTCCTAGTTCATCTTACTCCATGTCTCAAAGTCAGGGATTTTAGGCTTTTGTCACCTCACCTGGCTAAAACCACATATATTTTAAGGCCTTTAAATCTATGTAGCCAAGTCTTTTGGTTTGCCACTTCCGTGTTTTGTTTTGATTGGTACTTGTCGTTTTGAAAACTGGATGCCTGCACTTCCCTTTGAGATCTCTAATGTTAGTATCCTGCCTAGAACGGCTTCTGATTTAACGACAGGTAAGCCGTCTGTAGTCTACGCTAGTTACGCGCCTAGAGAATGGGAAAGCTGCCGTTATCTCCTTGGTTTGCGTTGCGAAACTAGCGCTTACTTTGGAAATCCCACTGTGGTTGCGAACCGGTGATTTCTTACGGTACTGGACAACCTAAGAATTGGAGAAAAATAAGCCACAGCAGCTTCACCTCTTTTGGAGAGGAGGGAGGGGGGAAAGCATGTGTGCACTGGCTCGTTGGTCTAGGGGTATGATTCTCGCTTTGGGTGCGAGAGGTCCCGGGTTCAAATCCCGGACGAGCCCAGGGTGTCTCTGTTCTTTTATAGATTCCGCTTACTTTTCTTTCTGTATCAGCAAGAGGCGGAGGAGCAGATTCGGGAAGCGGACCTATAAAGCCTGAGAGGAGAGAGAAGGAAAACCGCGGACTTCATTGGGCCGCCTAGAACACAGGAACATCACAGCTGTTAGGGCGAGCGACAGTGAGGGCGAGGCTTTGGGGAGAGGGAAGAGGGTGTACTTTCAGCCCAGATTCGCTGTGTTCTCTGAGGTTAAGCGAGGATGGGCTAGGCCTGGACGTCCCTTTCCTCGCCCTGCGCACGATTTCTCAAAAGCAGCTTCCTCCGTCTGATGAGAGAGAACACTGCAACGGAGAGGGGGAGACGTTGGTGGCCTGACGCATCTGCACCCACTTTTTTTCTAGGACCCGAGATCCTGCGATAGATCGTGTAGTTGTCGCCCCGAAGTCAAAGTCTCTTCCTTCCTTCTACCCCATCCCCGCCCCCACCCCCTTCTCTCTCTCTCTCTCTCTCTCTCTCTCTCTCTCTCTCTCTCTCTCTCTCTCTCTCTCTCTCTCTCTCTCTCTCTCTCTCTCTCTCTCTCTTGCGATAGAGTCCTATGTAACTCTGTCCTGGAACTCGCTACGTGGATGGATGGCCTCGAAGCTTAAAGGCGTGAGCCACTACACCCGCCTGGGGACTCTTGTCTTGATTTTGGCCCGGATGGGCAGGTGGAGTGCAGGCACTCAGCTGACACGACTGCGCCCTGGCGCTGCTGCGTGGCCAAGGAGAGGAGGTCGGTCCACACCGCCGCCTCCTTACTCAGGGGCTCCGTCCGATCTGCGCGTGTCTAGACAGAGAGCTGCCGCGTGGGCGGACGCTGATCCTAGCCCTGCTCCTGGTAGCCAAGACCGCGGAGACCCCGGTTTGTGGGACCTGGGGCTGTTCCTGCCTTTGTATGGATTATTTTGACGTACACGATCTCGGAGTTTACCTTTTCAAGAATATCTGAAACCTTAACTCTTCTCCCTCACGGGTTCCACGCCTATTTCAACCACCACCATAAAGTGAAACTAGCCAAGTACTTGCTGTGGCTCGTTGGTCTAGGGGTATGATTCTCGCTTAGGGTGCGAGAGGTCCCGGGTTCAAATCCCGGACGAGCCCATGCAGGTTAACTTTTGCAAACAACTTATTTCGTTTCTCAAACTTTCATTTCCGTCTTCTCCTTTCCTATACAATGGTCAAGAGACCTAGACTTAACCCCTGGCTTTTATAGAAGGCAGTTATTTAAAAGGCCCTTTGCAGCTGGTCACCCTGGCTGGTTGGAAGGGCGCTTCACCTAACGCCTAAAGTGCAACCTTTAGTCAGAAAGACTATTAAAACATGTGCCTACGCAGGCAGATCGCTGTGAGTTCAAGGCCAGCCTGGTCTACAAAATGAGTCTAGGACAGCCAAGGCTGCACAGAGAAACCCTGTCTCGAAAAACCAAAACCAACCAACCAACCAAAAAACCTGTGCCAGCAACTCCAATCTCCGCCCGGATCTCAGGTCATAGTTTATGGAGAGGCATCCCTTCCTGTATGCGGATGCCTGGATGGGAAATTTAAGCTTCTGCAAAACTGATTTATACTGGTGCCCTCAGTCACACTTACTATACAACCAGAAGGGTTTGTATGGGTTTCCCAGCTAGTTCAGTCGGTAGAGCAAAAGGCTTTTTTTGTTTGTTTGTTTTTGTTTTTGAGAGACTGGGTAATCCTGGAACTCACTATGTAGACCAGTCTGGCGTGGGACTCACAGAGACCCTCCTGTCTCTCTCTGCCTGCCAAGTGACCAGCATGAGACTGAGAATCTTTGGGTTTTAGCTTCACGTTGGGCGACGTGATGTTTTAGCGTGGACAATAGTCCTGGGGTCCCTGACTACTCATAGAGACTCCAGCCCTGAGTGTAGCAACCTGCTGCGTGATTCCCCACATCCCTGCCCTCTGCTGTTGAAATCCCATCATGGGACCAGTTAGTGGAGGACGCTGCTGGCGCTGACCCTTGGCCTAGAGAAATGATTCTTACTTAGAGCAAAAAGAGTGCCGGGATTCAAATCCTGGATGAATTGATCTTATTTCAAGACAAACAAACAAACAAACAAACAACCCATTCTGAAGCTAGAGAGATGCTTCTGTGGCTAAAAGCGCCTACTGCCAAGCCCGATCACCAGGGACCGACATGACAGAAGGAAAGAACCTACTGTAACACAGGTTGTCCTCTGACCTCCAACCACACAAATGAACATAATCAGAAGAATTAAAAATAAAATCAATTAATCAGCTGGGCATAGAGGTACACCCCTTTAATACCAGCACAAGGGAGGTAGAGGTACAAACTTGAGGCCAGCCTGGTTTACGTAGTGAGTTCTAGGCCAGCCGGAGCTACGTAGTGAGGCTTTATCTGTAAGTAAATAGGTAAAATAAAATAAATTAATTAATTAAAAAACCATATCATGTCTTTTTCTTCTCTAGATGATATTCAGAGGTCTCAGTTCACCCAGAGGCCTGGGCCCTGGACACCAAGACCATTTTCCCACCTAGTCCTAGAGACTGAATCTAAGTGTTCGACTAAGTTCTCAAGTCCCTGGCTGTAGAAAGATACAGTCTTACAAGCCCGAAGGCTCTCCGGCAGTTCTCAAACTGTTGCGAATTACAGTTCAGGCACAGCCCTACACTTTTCAAACTACTTCTGCCTCAGTTTGAGGCACTGAGGAGGTGTTGCTTATGCATGCATGTATGTATGTATGTATGTATGTATGTATGTATGTATGTATAAGCCCAAATCTTCTTAAAAGGCTAACCATTAAAAGGTTAACTCTGGACTCCACCCCACCTCCAGCCCCAACCCCCACTCCCAGCAGCCTTTGTTTCACTAGAGTTCCTAGCAAGGAAGGTGGAGCCTGAGCAGCAGGCTATGGGTGATTGTAGGTGGTAGCAGAGGCCCCCTCTTGCTGGTACCCTACCCTAAATGTCTTCACCCACACTGTCATTTTTTTCTATTTGTTCACCCTCCTTCTCTCTCTCTCTCTCTCTCTCTCTCTCTCTCTCTCTCTCTCTCTCTCGTTTATTTATTTTGGTTTTTTAAGACAGGGTTTTTCTGTGAAGCCCCCCCCCCCTTTTCTTTTTTTTTTTTCCTTTTTCCTGGCTATCCTGTACCAGGCTGGCCTTGAACTCATGTCTCCCAAGTGCTAGAATTAAAAGTATGTGCCAGCACAGCCCTGGTTCTGGGGTCTGCTGTTTCTTGGAGAGGGAGGCTGGACCCTGGACCCAGGCTAAAGGGTACTGGTGTTTGTAGCTGGTGGCAGGGACTTTCCTCTTGGTGACACTTCCTTCCCCTCGTCTGCTGTAGCCTTCCTGGGCTCCCGAGTGCCACCCAGCATCTGCCAAGTCCAGGATTCTTTCATTCTATCCTGTGCAGCCTTTGTTTTTGTTGGACTGTAGGGTTTGAAAATATACCGTGAGCCAGAACTGATGTGAATTTGTGTATCTGAGTACCAACTTGGGGGGGGGGGCGGCAGATTTGGTTCAAGTGATGTAGGCCTGTTAGGTCTCTCTGTCTCCAGCAGAAACATATAGCCAATTTTGGGTGCTTTTATTTCACAGAAATTCCTATACAAAGACATACAAAGAGAAAGAACAGTTCATTTTAAAAACTAGCAAAGAAACACGATACAATATGGCGACACGCCCTAAGCAATAGGCATCAGAAAGAGAACTACAAAGATTTCAGATGATAAAAATCATCGTTCAAGCCGGGCATGGTGGCACACGCCTTTAATCCCAGCACTTGGGAGGCAGAGGCAGGCGGATTGCTGTGAGTTAGAGGACAGCCTGGTCTACAAAGTGAGTCTAGGACAGCCAAGGCTACACAGAGAAACCGTCTCGAAAAACCACAAAAACAAACAAAAAAAGATCATCGTTCACAGATCACAGCACAACTACCCTTACATTATCTAAAGAAGGAGAATCTTAGAGGTAGAAAAGTCCTTTTACTTTTTGGATTGAAACAAAGAAGCGAATGATTCTACATTTGAAAACACACAACAGAAACTTTAAAAGTACAGGAGGCTAGGCACTTGTCACAGTGACCCAGCGCTTGTTTAGTTAAGGCCCGGTAAACTGCACATGCAACATCCAGATAATCTGGGATGATCTCCTATCGGAGGGTCGTTACCCCCCCCCCCCCCCCCCCCAGTGCAGTCAAGGCACTGGGGACACGTGGGCTGGCTGGAGTCTGTTTCTAGCCATAGCAGAGCCTCACCTGTGGCATCAAAGTAGGCTCTGCTAACCCGCAGACCCCAGTTGGAGCAGTTTAGTTGACTGTGCCAGCCGGCTCCCAGACTATGTGGTCTTTGGACTAAGCAAGTCTCCTAACTCCGGGGTTCCCGCCTCACCTACAAGCCACACCTCTCGCGTTAGATTTAGCTGTGGGGAAACTGGGCTAGGGAAAGCAAGACGCCTGTATGGGGCAGGCATTTAACAAGCACCTGTTGACTCTCTCTCTCTCTCTCTCTCTCTCTCTCTCTCTCTCTCTCGTTGTTGTTATTATTATTATTATTATTATACCTTTACATATACATTTGTATTATTACACCTATATACAATAAACTACATACAGCAAAGAAGACCATGAAACAATTAGGAATTATATAAATGTTACATTCTGGCGCACACCTTTAATCCCAGCATTTGGGAGGCAGAGGCAGGCGGTTCGCTGTGAGTTCAAGGACAGCCTGGTCTACAAAGTGAGTCCAGGATAGCCAAGGTTACACAGAGAAACCCTGTCTCGGAAAAAAAAAAAAAAAACCCAAAGCAAAACAAATCAAAACAAACACATTTATAGTGTTTTGCCTATTTGTATTTGGCAACCTTGGAGAAAACATCTTTCGTATCTTGGTGCGTTTACAGTTCTGAAGGTAGATCAATTATCTGTAGTCCAAATGGCTTAGAGTGCCAGTCTCTTAAGTGGTTTAGCAGCGGCTGAGACCCAACTCAGGTGCGGTCCTACGCTCGGATGCACTCCTCCATTGCCCGACGTGGTGCTTGTTCCCCACATCTGGCTGAGTGGATGTTTTCGTGAGGTGTGAGCTAAACGCGGTTAGGTTAGCTGGGGGAAGCTTGTTTTGCACGGTTAGAAGGCGGGCATTGGAAGAGGCGCCATCTGGAGACGAAGGTGTGAGCCCCCCAGATGTTGGGGGCCAAGGGGTTAGCCCGAAAGTCTCCTGGGCAATAAATAGGTTTGTCCTGGGGAGGGTAGTGTGTTGGCCTCCGAGTATTGGGCTGCACCTCCAAGCTCTGGAGTTTGCTAGTGGCGCGCAGTGGCGTCCACGGTCGGCCTGAGGGAAGGAGCAACCGATGTGTCGGAGCTGAGCATCGGCTCTGTTGGGGAACTCCAATATGACCCTAGTTTCCAGACTCACTAACTCATAATTTCCGGTACCCTGAAGCTACCCTTTCTAATCAGTATATTTACCAGCCACTCTTCGGACCGCCCGGCTAGCTCAGTCGGTAGAGCATGAGACTCTTAATCTCAGGGTCGTGGGTTCGAGCCCCACGTTGGGCGAGTTAGTAGTTTTGGACAACGCTGGCATTTATCCGTGCAGTGCCCACTGTTGACTTTGTGTTTGTGTTCCAAGTGTTTGGTCCAAAATTCCCAAGTTTCTGTCTCAGCTACAGATAGGAAAGCTGGTAGCAGTGAGCAGTTTGTGAGTCTTTTGCTCTGCTTCAAGCCCAGGAGAGGGCTACCGGATACACTAGATTAGAGTGGATGCAAGTGTCACAGGGTCTATTCTACTCTTGACTTTCTGGATAAGGTAAGGGCGCTGGACAGCGTCGTCTCCCCGCACCCTCCTCTTCCAAGTAGATTTGAAATTCAGTTCTGTTTAGATCTACTCAATCCAGCCACAGGACTTCACCACCCCCTTTAAGTCAGCAGATGACAGCTACCAACAAGGCTCGTTGGTCTAGGGGTATGATTCTCGCTTAGGGTGCGAGAGGTCCCGGGTTCAAATCCCGGACGAGCCCTGCTAATTTTGTCCATATAGTTGTGGGTGGGGAAAGGACGCGTCTGTTAACCTGGCCCTTAGATGCTCAGGCCTTGAATTTGACTAAACAAATGAAAACAGAAGTCTCTAAATTGCTCAAAGTGGTTCTTCCGTTTTTGTTTTCTGTTTGAGGCTCAGGCTGTTCCTGAACAAAATCAAGGCTAACTTTGCATTTCTGACTTCCCTCCCTCCTCGTGTGCTGGTTGGAACCCAGGGCTAGGCAAGCAATTAGCGGAGGCGCAGCACAATCTCGTAACTCAAATTTTCCATCAAGAACTAACCTGATGAATAAAAATAATGGAAAACGTCGGCTATTAAAGAAAAAAAAATTAATCCAGGTGTGGTGTTGCAGCCACATCAGAGAACTTTCAAGATGGTAAAGGAATTCTTTGTTAAACTGAAACGGACCCGAGAAGGGTGTATGGAGCTCAGGGAGGCAACCGCCAATCCCTCCGGGGCCCTGGGAACGCACAAAGAACTGCAGCGGGAGGCTGGGTGCCCTTGCGTCTGTGCTGTACAGACGAGCTTGCATAGAAAAATACGCTGCCTGCCCCGACCCTGCTGGTTGCCGTTTCTGGAAAGTTTCTCTCCTGGCAGAGGAGGTAGGTGCCTTAAGATGTTAAGACCCTCAGCGCAGCTATCTCTTCAGGGTCTGTGGAGAACAAGATGCCGTCTCCTGCGTTGATTACCTCTGTACTCTTCAGGACCCTTCAAGAAGAAAGTGGTGGAGCCCTGCGCAGCATGCTTTTTCTGGTTAAATCTCCTGCACTCCACTTACAGAAAAAAATGGAAAAGGAGGGAACTTTTTATATCAGGGCGGAAATGATCAAGTTACTGTGAACAAGTTTAATAAACATGCAAGAATAGTATGCAAATGCCAGCCGAGCTTTCGGAAACAACAGCTCAACCAAATGGATCTTCAGAAAGGCAGGTTCGGGTTGATTGACGTGTACTTCTTGACTAGTCCCAGAGTCTACGCAACATTTTCGCGGGGAAAAGAAGTTGGAATGACTCCTAAGAAGAGCAATTAGAAGCTCAGTAAGGCGGCACATGCCAGGTCTGTAATCCCAGCCCGTAGGAAGTGAAGGCTGGAGGATCCGAAGTTCGAGGTCATCCTCAGCTTACATAGTGAGACCAGACACGATGAGAGAAAACGGGGCTGTGGGGCAATCTACAACACATCTGGCCTGCTAATAAATACCAGTTTGTAGTTTGCCAGCAGTCCTTAATTAAAGGCCAATCTGATTCCAGGTCACCGGTCTCTAGCCACCAGCAGTCTGTCTGCTTGGAGTCCTCGGGCTCGCTGGTCTCCTTGCGTCTTTCAGGTCCCGAGGCGCAGACCCGAGAAAGGGAAGCCGCGCCGGGAACTAGCTAGGACCTCAGCTTTGCGGGTCTGAGTCGAAGCTTTCTTCCCCCGACCCACCCTCTTCTTTTCTTGCTTTCCGTAAAAATACAAAGGATTTTAAGGCAGCGAAGACCTCGCGCTTCGCATGGGAGGCACACTGCAAGGACTGCAGGCGGTCCGCCCGCGGCTGCGCAGTCCCCAGCCTCCCAGCTAGGCGTTTCGAAACCGCAAGGCCGATTCCGGTGCAGAGGACGAAGTTGGAGGAGGGGGAGGGGGAGGGGGAGGGGGAGGGGGAGGGGGAGGAGGAGGAGGAGGAGGAGGAGGAGGAGGAGGAGGAGGAGGAAGGAGTCCCTCTAAACTTCCGCGAGCTGGAGAGTGGGGTGGAGACGAATCGGAACAACTCCAGATTCTGCTGAATTTTCACCACTGGGTAAATTACCAGCTGCTGTCAATGGAGAGAGGGTTTCACTCCACTAAGGACGTCGCGTCGGGCAGTTCCGGGGGTGGGAGGTTGTCTGGCACCCCATTTCCCCCCCGGTGCGCTGGTGTCTGCACAGCGAGGCCCTAAGGTGGCGTCCAGTCCCGGGGCTGCTCGCGTGGGAGGCGAAGAAGGCTGCCTTGTAGGGTCAGGTCGTTCCTGTTTCAGTAGGATCTGCCCCAGCGAGTCTCTCCGCAGCACGGTTTAGCGATGGGAGGAAAACACGCGAGGACCTCCTGAGCGCTTTTCGAGGGTCCAAGGCTTCACCGTCGGAGCCAGTCAAGGTTCTCCAGTTTTCTAGGGCTAAGTCTTTATCCTAAGGTGAAAGCGGGTGTCGGGAGCCAGGGGGCTCCGGGAAAGAAGGAAGAGGAGGAGCAGGTTCCCGCGGAGCGGTGGGCTGAAGTTGCAGGAGCCCAGCCAGAGGAGCTGGAGGCCGGTGAGGGCGCCGGGGCTGGAAGGCTGTAGTGATTCATTTAAATTATCCTGGGTAAAGAAATGTCTGTTTCATTTACTAGACAATCGTTTAAAAACTACCGGTGAGCAAGTAGTCCTTTCCATACTTTTCAAGGTAGAAGAGAACTGTCAGCCCCAGTGGCCTAATGGATAAGGCACTGGCCTCCTAAGCCAGGGATTGTGGGTTCGAGTCCCACCTGGGGTAGTATAAGGCTACTTGGTTGTCAGGTGACATTTTGAATTGCAAATCTACAGAAGTATAAACTACAAAACTAAATACATCAGAGGATGTGAATTTGACCAGGAAATTACTACTTATACAAGCTAGTCTGCAATGTCAGGACTTTTGGAGAGCAGTCTGTGTATTCACTCACCTTTGATTTCAAGTTCTGTCCTGTCATTACCTCTGAAAGTCTGCACAGAAATTCTACCCTACTGAACTGCCAGCTATTTTGGGAGTATGGAGACTTTCAGGTGTACAGGAATCTGTTTACAGATGCTCTGTTGTAGCTGTTGGCTAAAAGAAGAGGTGAAAGGATCATTAGTAGAGGAAGAACTAAATACATTTGTTTCTGGTCCTGTGTGTGTGTGTGTGTGTGTGTGTGTGTGTGTGTGTGTGTGTGTTTGTGTGTTTGTGTGTGTGTGTGTACCCCTATGTAGCCCAGGCTGGCTTTGAACTCCTCTTCCATTTCAACCCCCTGACTACTCACTACCTTTACAGGAATGACCTTACATGCAACTCAGGTTTTTAAATTTTTTTATTTGATTACTTTATTCAGTTTACAACTCAATTGTTATCCCATCATTCCCATTCCTCTCTCTCTCCTGCTTTCACCCTATTCCCCTCCCCCAGGTCTGTGACCAAGGGGGACCCCCTCCCCCATTATATGGTCATAGGCTATCAAGTCTCATCTTGGTAGCCTGCTTATTCTTTCTCTGAGTGCCATCAGGCCTCCCCAACCAAGGGGAGGTGGTCAAATATGGGGCACCAGAGTTCATGTCAGAGTCAGTCCCTGCTCTCTACATAACTGTGGAGAATGTCCTGTCCATTGGGTAGATCAGAGTAGGGGTTCACAGCTGGGCATGGTGGCGCACGCCTTTAATCCCAGCACTCGGGAGGCAGAGGCAGGCAGATTGCTGTGAGTTTGAGGCCAGACTGGTCTACAAAGAGAGTCCAGGATAGCCAAGGCTACACAGAGAGACCCTGTTTTGAAAAAACAAAACAAAACAAACAAACAGAGTAGGGGTTCAATGTTTACTACTTGTATTGTCCTTGGTTAGTGCAATAGTTTGAGCAGACCCCCCTGGGCCCTGATCTACCCGTCACGATGTTCTTCTTGTAGGTTTCTAGGACCCTCTGAATCCTTCTATTTCCCCATCTCCTATATTTCTCTTACCTAGAGTCCCAGGAGGATGTCCTCACATCTATCCCAATCTCCTGGTAAGTGAAGACTTTCATGGGACATGCCTTTTGGGGTAGTGCCCAATTATAAGTGGCAACTCAGTTGTTTTATTAACATTGTTCAACCTCACAAAGGACATTTAACCTACTCTGGTCTACTTGGATGATAAAACATGGGAGAGATTTTTATAAAACAAGTCCCGGATACCCCAGCTCTTACCAATGTGAAAGGCTTTTAGTTCCCTGGACTAGACGAGGGAGGCAGAAAACAGGGGACCAGATGGGCAAGCAGGCGGGTCAAAGACAGGAAGTGAGGTTTCATCTTTGACATGTGGCTGGAGGGGCCGCTGAAGAATTGGGAGGGTTGAGAGAATAATGATTTAGTCAGGGCCATACATGATATTCTATTTTGAATTTCTATTTAAGAATGGTCATTTCTGTGACCTTTTATTGTTCCTTCAAGGTGGGAAGAAGACTGGTGTTGCTCTATAATTTGGGGTCCAGCTATTTGGTTTGTGATTTAGTGAACACTCTGGTAACACACAGCCCAGGTTCTTTGAACCCAAGGACAGTTATTGTTCAGGAACCTTCTGGAGTAAGCGCTCAGTCACCACTGAGAGTGGAAGAGAGATGTCACTGGCAGACTGAAGCCAGGACCCAGGACAGCAAGGCTCTGGTGACAGGTCTGATACTATCTATCTATCTATATCTATCTATCTATCTATCTATCTATATATATATATGTTTGCCATCAGGAGTGGGTAGGAGAGGTTCAGGGTATAAGAGCCCTTGTCAAGTGAGAGAAGAAAAACCCTGCTTTCTCACAATTCCCTCCCTATTATATATACATATAATATTTCATATATATGATATAATATAATATATGTTATATAATATAATTATATAGGTATATATGTGTGTATATATATAAATTTAGATACCATATGTTGACCATCTGAAGTTTCTAGTAACAATAAGTCAGTGTTATGACAAGTGATGGCAAAAGCATGCTTTACAGTGAGCTCTTCTTAGGGTGGTCCCTATATTAAGCAGCTAACCTGGTCCAACAGTAATGTGTTGTCTTAAATGAAGACAATCCCAATCACACTATCTTACTAATAAAGATTTAGGAGCCAGGTGCTGGGGTGAAAACCTGCTAGCTCAGAGAGACAGAGAAAGCACCCAGCTGACCTTCCTATTCAGCTCACATCCTGGTGGAAAAGGCCCAAAAGGCTCACTAGCTCAGCTGACAGCCCAGGAGGAAAAGGCTAAAAAACCCATGGCCAAAGGCTTTCTAGCTCAAGGCCCCAAAAGCCAAAGGCCAAGGAGCTGACGCACTCAAGAGCTAAAGAGCTAAAAGCTAAAGCTAAAAGCCCAAGAGCGGCTTCTGCTTCTTCAAGCTGTCTTAAACACCCCTCAACTCAAAGTCCCTCCTCCTCTTTAATCCCTGCCAGCTGGTTTCTTGCTCCGCCTCTTGAACTAGGGCTAATTTTATTAAATCCTGTGTACAGAAAACTCTTGGACTAAAAGTGTGTGCTAGGGCTGGCTGAACCACACCATAATCACCTGTTTACAATGAACAGAAAGTTCTTGGATTAAAGGTGTGCGTTAGACCTGAACCACACCAAACAAGAAACAGGGTTTAAAAAGGAAACAAACAAACAAACAAACAGGTTTTTATGGTTCACAGTCTCACAGATCAAATGTCCCTAGAAGTGTTTAGGAGCCATATGGGGGAGCAGGCACCTCCCCCTCCCCCCCATACTTTTGGCTTTTCTGGCTTCTGGCAATGAAGAGGCTTCCCAAGGACATTTTTGGCTTTTAGCCAAGGAGAAACTGTTCAATTTTTTGCAACCTTTCCCTCTGGACTGCCTACCTAACTTTTGGAACTTTTTCCCACCCTCCCCTCCTGGCTGCTCCCTCCCCCGATCCCCACCAAGAGGTACCCACCCCTAACTGCCATTATGGAATTAGGACAGTGACTGATCGGGCTTCTTCTATCTGGATGAGATGGGCCAATGGGCCTGGCAGTCATGGTCCCCTCCGGCGGCCCTCCTCAGAAGTACATGGGTAGTTTTCTTTTCATACAGCCAGGTGTCTAGAGGAAAGAAAGTCCTTGGCTGGTGCCTGGATAGAAATGTGAGGGAAATGGGGGGAATGGGGGGGAGAGGTTTATTAGCACTAACGGCCTGGGCAGGAAACCAAGAGAACAGAACAGAAGAACCGTCCAAGTCAAAGTCCATTAGAATCTCCTTTAGAGATCAGAGCCTCCGTCCAGCAGGCTTCTCCTTGTTCTTTGGCCTCTAAGGCTGGTTTACAGAGTGATGAGGCCAGGCTTTGCTTTCAGGAGCAGCTACAATCAGTGTGAGGTCCCTCCCAGATGGCTTCTAGATAAGGAAAGGAATGAAACTTATCTGCCATCTAACTTTCAGGTTAGAACAGCAGCGGGCACCATCTCCCTCAGCTTTGGAAGAGAATGGTTAGTAATCAGTTTGTCTACACAGCATCGCATCTGGATTTAAACCTGATGTCCGGGGAGTGAGATCGTTGGGTTTCCATTCCCATTTTACTCTTTGGTTATATGTTCTTGTTGGACATTTAAAACCATGCCAAGTGGCCAAAACCCATCACTTTCTTTTATCAGCTATGACCAGTTGAAGAGCGAGTCCTCAGGGATCACTTTAGCTCGAGAGGGACCTCTGGCTTCTCCAGCCTTCCTTTACCAGTTAGCATGAAGGAAAAATGTCCTGTGCCAAGCCTCCTCTTTGTAGACTGCACAGTGGTTCAAGTCCACCCAATGGAGTCTCTACGACCGACTTGTAAAAGAACAGGTGACTCACCGGGGCTAAAGGACATTTTAAGGATGCCCCAGGAGCCTCTGGGACAGAGTTGATCTTTGAGAGCAAGGAGAAAATATTCCCCCCTTTCGCTCCCTCTCACCACATCTGTGTAGGCCTCTGCGTGTGGTCACTGCACACCCGGTGGGTCAATCGCACCAGTCTTGTACTTTTTTTTTTACTATTGTGTAATATTTAGACAAAGCAAAGACAAAGCACAAACGCTATTAAATAAATTTTGAATAAATTATTAGATATACATTTTAACAAAGGCTTGACATTAATGTATTAAACTTTAGCCTTAGAAATTTTAATATCAGGGTTGGAGAGAGGGCTCAGTGATCAGAAGCACTGGCTGCTCCTCCAGGGGACTTAGGTTCAGTTCCCAGAACCCCACATGACAGGTTCCGTGTAGCAGATCCTCCAGTTCTAGGGGATCTGACCCCCTTGCAAAAACACCAATGCATGTGATTAAAGCTAATTAAAATTTTAATATATAAAGCCAGGTGCGGTGGCACACGCCTGTAATCCCAGCACTGAGGGAGGCAGAGGCAGACAGATCTCTTGAGTTCGAGGCCAGCCTGGTCTACAAAGTGAGTGCAGGACAGCCAAGGCTACACAGAGAAACCTTGTCTTGAAAAACAAAAACCAAACAAACAAACAAAAAACTCCCAAAACTTTAATATATAAAAAATAAAATTTAATATTATATATATAGCCTCATCTTTTATGTAACTATATGACTTGTTCAAAACCTTGTAGCTTGCTCAAGCTTTCCAGCTTTTTTTTTTTAAACTCTGAAGGGAAACCCCTGCCATCTTCATCTCCATCTAATCAGTAAGAGCAGCTGTGCGGACCTCCCATTGCTTCTGATAGCAGATGGACAGACACAGCAGCACACAGTAGACTCTCATCAAACTGGTGTTTACAACATCCAGCAGCACTCAGCCAAGGAAACCCTGCTGAAACTTAGAAAGGGGCGGCCTCCGCATACTCCTTTTCCGTAAGCCTGTCCCTGGGGCTGTAACTGCAAACAATGACACAACCCAGGCTATGCAGGCTCAGCACGACAGACACAGAAACATGGAGCAAAGGAGTCTGGAGGAAGGAAAAGCACTCCAACTCCAACTCAAGGGAAAACAGGGCTGGAGACACAGGGCAGAGAGAACAGGCACAAAGACCCAGCAGAGCCCCCAGCAACCCACATTCCAGGGTGAACTTTCCCCCAAGTCTACGTTTCAAAGTGTCACTCACTGCCTCTAGCCCTTCCCCAGGCTCTTCTCTTCCTCCTGCCCCCCATAAACTTCCTTATAGCAGATCGGTTGCATGCTGTAATTTCTCAGGGGTACACCTTGGCACGGGCCTGCCATGGCACCCCCTTGTCACATCATCCTTACAGACCATAACATCAGCTCCCTTTGTTAGTGCTGGTGTTGGAGACACGCATCTGGGAAAGTTTAATGTCTTTCCTAGAAACCAGGAGATACAGCACGTAAAGAAATTTGTCAAAACCAGGCAAAACAAAACAACAACAAAAACAACTGACCACGGAGGTCTGGTACCATCTCTGTAGTCTAATGTAAAAATGCACTGACCTTGCCACTTGGCAGTCCAGCCTCGCTGGAGGCCCCTCTGGGTTTTCTATTTTCATGGTTCCATTAGGCACCAAGCAAGGTGAAAACCAGAAAGGAAAATAAAGTTGGGAGAAGAGAATGGGGACATGTGACTGTGTACCTGTAACAGCAGGAAATTCTAGAGGTGTGGTAATTCCCCTGGGAGCTCAGGTAGTTTTATGGGTACCATTGTTTTCCTTCATGCCATAGGGTGCACTAACCAAGATGGCGATGAAGCCACATGGTTATGGCCATCGTGACATTACTAACCAAGGTGATGACGACCAAGTCACTTGGGTGTCTCCATGTTGATGAAGATGATGAGAATACAATAAGGTTCTTTTTGCTTATTGTGAGCTCAGCTCTATGATAAAATTAGCCCCTTTAGGACACACGTCTCTCTGGAACCCATGTGTCTCATAGATTACATGTGGACAGTTACTCCTTTTCTTTAAAAAAAAAAAAGCACAGAGTTAGGTTAGCATGGGGCTAGGAGAAGGCAGTACACAAAGCCTAGGAATACAGATCTTTAAAAAAAGGCAAAACAAAGAAACAGGGAAATAACTTCCATGGTCTCAGCCCAAGGAAAGGGAGTCCAAATGTTTTACCACAAATTATAACTGTGAACCCCAAGCAGTGTCATCTAGAGTCATTTGACCCCTCTCTGGTTTCTAGGGACAAGTATTGTAGGGAAGGGGAAACCAGGAAAGAAGCCGAGGGACAGGCTAGGTGTGCCCAAGGCCCATAGGTGGCGCTGTTGCCCTGGAAACACGTGGTGCAGTTGGGGAGGAGGACGCCACCTTAGCATCTTTCTCACCTGAACTGAGAGAATAACCAGCTGTGGCTGGTGTGGGCTAAGATCAGACAGATTTGTGACTAGTGTATTCCTGGGTATGGGATACCCCAAAAACCCCTCTATAGCCCAGCCCCATCGGCCTCTCATCATTCAATTACAAAATCCCACCAAAGATACCGCCTGTGCTCAATACCCACACTCTCTCTAAAGCCTCAAGGGACTAAAGCCCCTCATCTCTGACCTTTTAAGAAAAAAGTCCTCTATGCCCCCCCACATCTTCTCCCTTTAACACCCCCAAATGTGATTAAAGGTAAAAGACAAACTTTAAGCAGCCTGGAGAGAAACAGGGTCTACTGACCGACATAACTGCACAGTTTAAACTGTCTATTTAGAAAGTCTGTGTTTTCAGATAGGACTAAATTGGGGGCCCCAAATGATGCCATCACCACCCTGAACTTCCCCTCCACTTCTAATTGTACTTAGAAGTTATCCCCTTACATATGGGATAATTATAATTAAGTACTATTTTTTTTTGTGTGTGATAGGACCCTGTGTTACAGCATGTAAGTGACGTACTTATCCCTGTATGTAGATGAAGGATCCCGGCACCCTTAGCCCCAGTGAATCAGACACACTCACCCACAAACCCCTCTCCACTGCCCAAGGTTTATAAATAAAGGCTGGCTGGCATGCTCAGGCTCGCTCTCTTGTTCACCATTTATTCCATGGGGAATCACCACTGAAAGCCTCATGGTCAGGCAGGAATGGCAGAACCGCCTTTGCAGCCACTGGGGCCTGCTCCACCCTCACCCTGCTGCTAGCTGGGTACTAAACACCCCCCCCCCCCCCCCCCCCGTGAAGCACTGCCGGGCCTGCATCTCACTGGACCTGCCTGCTGGTGGGTTTCAAACATCTGCCTGCTTCGTCTGCTTTGCTTAGCACAGCACCTCAAACAAGAAGCTGTAACACTTGGTATCATCATGGGCTTGTGGGGCTCCCAGGTCTCCACTGCCTTCTGAGACCTACAAGTGCTAAACTGTAACACTCTGTGGAAAACTCATTTTCCAACCCCCCCCCCCCCCAAGAGAGACTGGGAACCTGGGTTAGTGCCTCGGGCCTCACCCTGAGCACGCTATGCTTTCCCTGAGCAAGAAACAGAGCCTTGGGACCTTTGACCTTGAGGTCCGTCCGCTCTCTTTCAGAGGCAAGCAGCATCTGGACCAGCCCACAGGAAGTAGGACCTGGACGGATCCACAGGTGGTGGGACCTAGGACACCCAGCACCAGACACTGGACAACATCCCACCTGGCGTTTCAGGATCCAGACTGGTATATTGGAAGAGTGCCTTCGCCTTCGTAAGGGGCTCTAGGAATTGTGAGAGGTTCTCATGCTTGTCTGTACGACCTCTCAGACCTTGTCATCATTTTCTGCTTTAAGGGTGGCCTTACAAAGTCCCACCAGGAGACAAGCTACAAACTGATCTCTAGCTTGGATGTTACCTGGGGTATTGTAATTCCACCCAGGGTCACGGCTGGGGACTGCCTCCGTCCCAGTGGCGTGGGCAGTGTCAGTTCGATGGATTCCATCCTCATGGGCCCCAGCCTGATCCCAGACTCGCCTGCGTCCTCAGGGAGAAGATTGTTTGTAAAGATCATACGAACATCATGCAAAGAGTATAAGACTGAGTGATATAGCCGGGCGTGGTGGCGCACGCCTTTAATCCCAGCACTCGGGAGGCAGAGGCAGGCGGATCGCTGTGAGTTCGAGGCCAGCCTGGTCTAGAAAGTGAGTCCAGGACAGCCAAGGCTACACAGAGAGATCCTGTCTCAAAAAAACCAAACCAAACCAAACAAAAAACAAAACAACCCCCCTCCCCAAAAAGATTGAGTGATATACCAGAAGACCTAAAATTGGATTTTATTGTTCCTGGAGCAAATGGTAAGAAACAGGCCTACAGGAGATGATCTGGCCAGCTGCAGAGAGCAGCCTCACTAGAGATAACGTTGCCTAGTGACTGACCAAAAGGGTCCCACCGGAGATAGAGTTGATAAAATTTGGGTTATAAGGACTCAAGAAAGGTTGCTTAGAGCAACGCATGCTCTTTGGAGTCATTACGTTTGTGTCCTTAGAGCAGAGCTGTCAATGAAGTTAGAGAAGGTTGATTTTGGCTCATAGTTTCAGAGAGGTCAGCCTGCGGTTGCTTGGCGCTGTGCACTTGGGTAGAGCAGGCTGATGGAAGTATAAGTCAAGAACGCCTTTTCACCCCATGACAGACAGGCCATAGAGCGGTCGGAGCAGATGGGAGCTTGAGTCAGGCCCCTAAGGACACAGCAATCTACCACACCTAGAATTTCCAGTTTCCCAAGGTGATGGCCCAACCTAGAGACACAGCTTCAAAACAAATTTCTTTCTTTCTTCTTCTTCTTTTTCTTTTTCTTTTCTTTTTTTTTCTTTTTTTTTGTTTTTTGTTTTTTGGTTTTTCAAGACAGGGTTTCTCTGTGTAGCCTTGATTGTCCTGGGCTCCCTTTGTAGATCAGGCTGGTCTCAAACTCAAAGCGATCCCCCTGCCTCTGCCTCCCAAGTGCTGGGATTAAAGGCATGCGCCACCATGCCCAGCCTCAAAACAAATTTCTTGAGGGCAGTCATCTTCTAGCTTTAAGTTTCCAAATGACACAATTTCAAGGATGTGGGCCTCATGCGGCTAAGGCTGGCTCTACTATGTAGCTGAGGCCGACTTTGAATTCCTGATTCTACTGCCTCTGTCTCCAAGCTGTTGAGCTTACAGGGATGTGCCACCATGTCTGAGAAGAATTATTATTTTTTTAATTTAAAAAATGTAGCCAAGCTGGGCACTGTAGCCCACACCTGTAATCTCAGCACTCTGGGAGGCTGAGGCAGGCGGATCTCTGTGAGTTTGAGGCCAGCCTGGTCTACAAAGCATGTCCAGGCCACCCAAGGCTACACAGAGAAGTGTATGTGTATGAGTGTGTTGCCTGCATGTATGTCTGTGTGCCACACACATGATTAGTGCTTGCGGAAGCCAGAAGAGGGCACTGCATCCCCTGGATGCAGTCATGGATGGTTGTGAACCACTGTGTGGGTGCTAGGAATTGAACCTGGGCCTCTGCAAGATGGCTACTTGTAGCTTTTTAGATAAAAAATGTTTCTTTTTAAGGTTCTTAAAACAAAAGAATTTTCATACAATGCCTCTCCTTACCAAAAGATGAAGACTGACTGGGCAGCCCACTAAAGAATGCTGGGCAGTTATGGGTGGTGAGACTGCTCCATGCGTAAGGGAAGCAAGCCTGCTGCCCCGAGGTCGACGTCCGGAGGCTCCATGGTGGAAAGTGGTACCCAGCTCTCTGCAAGTGCTTGCCCCTTCAGGTGCTGGCTGCTGGTGCTTGCTTTTACAAGACTCTTGATTTCTGTTTTACTGAGACACCAGCTTGTGACATTCACCAATTTAAAGTAGCTGAGGAGATAACATGGTAGAACAAAGAAGCTTCTGACATTTTTCCTAATCTGTGAACTTGCCGGTGATAGGAAAGATGGAAAGTAATAGGTATGAGATTTGTGGACATAAAAACCAAGACATAGAAAGTCTCATTGGGTTTGAATGCTGATTTGAAGGCAGTGACCTGTGGCTTTAAGAGAAAAATTAGTTGAAAACAGCCAATACGGCCAGGAACAATGGCACATGCCTGTAATCTCAGCACTCAGGGAGGTAGAGGCAGCTGGGTCTCTGTGACTTCGAGGTCAGCCTACACGGAAGAGATTTCAGGACTATGTACATGATTGTCCCATAAATCGTGATTGAGAATGATGGCAGTGACACTGGTGTGGGCAACCTGCTCCCTGACGGATAGAGCAGAGTCTATGTAGTATGGAATGCTGCTGCGGGGCAGCATGCAGGCCAGTGCTGGCGGTAGCCTCCCATCTCTTCCCTGTCCCCGGATTGGTCTGTATCTAGGATTGTGTAAGTGCACTCTTCGGTCTTCTCCTGGAACTGCCTAACAGTGTTAAGTAACATGACTGTCCTCAGGTGCCAGTAGTGAGTGTCTACTCGGGAACTGTTTCCAGTCTTCGGGGTGGCTGGGCTGGAGAGATGGCTCTTCCAAAGAACCCCGGTTCGATTCCCAGCACCCACATGACAGTTCACAACTCCCTGTAACTCCAATTCTAAGAGATCTGATAGCCTCATACCAATGCACATAAAATAAAGTTAAATAAACTGGTTTTTTTTTTTTTTTAAAAAGATTCTCTATATTTTTTTCTTTTTGTGGCAACTTTGTAGGTTCTTCGTGGGATTTTCTCCTAACTCTTTTCAAACAATGTCTTTCTTGGCTCAGCTCAGCTTCTCTTGGCTCAACTGTCATGCGCTGTCTTTTCACTCACTCTGCTAGCTCAATCCACTCTTCAACTGTCTCTTGCCTTTACTCTACTCAAACTCTTTTCTTCTTCTCCCTAGCTCTATTCATTCTTCTTCTTGTACCAGCTGTCCTGGTCCTCCTTTTCTGTCTCCTAGCACCTACTCCTGCCTACCCCTCTCTCTTCCTACCCCGCCCTCTGCTCTCAGCCTCTGCAGGATTTTTATATCCTTCCTGTTCCCAGAAGTCCATGAACCAAGACCATGAAGGGCATAGGGTCATTTAAATGGCCAGGCACAGGAAATACTGTATTTTTCAGACTATAAGACTCACCTGACCATAAGACTCACCCAGTTTTTAGAGCAGTAAAACAAGAAAAACAGTAAAAACAGCTATCAGGCCATACCCCTCCCAACACTTTTGCAGGGGAAGTGCGTCTTATGGTCTGAAAAATATGATACTTCAGACTACAGTTACCCACGGAACTCAAGGATTCTTTTTTATTTACTAGAATCCATAGTCTACCAGTTTATGAATAAACTCATCAGTGGTTTTCATTTCTCATTCCCTTTAAAATTAAAGACAGAAGGCTTGTCCCATGGTCCCTCATATAAAGGACTGTGGGCATACAAAAGTAAGTGTGTGGCATGGTCTCCAGATGTTATCAGGTGAGGATGAGTAAGCAGAGTGAAGGATGCAGGTGTGACGTAATGCATAGCCTCTGCCTGGTGGACAAGGGCTGTGATGGGGTCAAGAGTCATAGATACTTAATACCAGCAGTTTCTGTCAGTCATGTGTCACAACTCCTTGAGGTGACTGTAATGGAGGGAGAAGTTTTGTGATTCTGAGGAGGTCAGATGCTTTTCCAAAGTGATACAACAGGCAGCAATGCGTTAGGAAGGGCCGTACAGCCCTGTGAAATTCTGAAGGTTACCAACTCTCTTTTTTACTTTATATTTATTCTTTTGGAGACAGGGTCTCACCAGGTATCCTTGGATGTCCTGGAACTCACTGTGTAGAGCAAGCTGGCCTGGACTTCACAGAGATCTGCCTGCCTCTGCCTCCCAAGTTCTGAGATTAAAGGTGTGGGCCATCATTTAAAAAAAAACTTTAAAAATTAGTGTATGTGACTTAGTTTCTTTTCTATTGTCATGAGCAGACACCATGACCAAGACAACTTATAAAAGAAAACATTTAATTGAAGCTAGCTTACAGCTTTGGGGAGGCTGAGTCCATGAGTATCATGGCAGGATGCATGGCAAGAGGTGGGCAGGTGCCGCTGGAGCAGGGGCTGAGCACTTATGGTTGATCCACACATTGGAGGCAGAAGGCAAGTGACGGGACCTAATGTGGGTTTTTTAAAGCATAATATTTCTACTGATTCTTTCGGATTTGGTATCGTGCACTGTGATCACACTCATTTTCCAATCCTTCCTTGTCTGCCCTCCACCTTTATGACCTCCCACCAAGGAAAAACATTAAAATTAAAAAGAGACCAATTTGTGTTCTCCATATCCTCACTGGAGCATGGGCAAAGTCTCACTGGCCTGCCCCTTAAACAGAAGTGAGCTGCTCCCCTCCTGCAGTCCCCCCAGAAGCTATCGATGCTGGAGGGAAGACTCCAGCATCCTTATCATACATTTCCAGAGTCCTCTTCGCTGGCTTCCTGTTTAGGCTGCTAGTTTTTTGGGAGGAGTCGGGGTTGGGATGTTGGTAGTAGTTGTCACAGAGGCCTTTCATGTCCCTCTTTCTCAGCTAAGCATCTACAATCGCCAAGATTGCTGCAGAAGTAGCTTTCTTGTTCTGTACAGTCAGCAGGAGCAGGGGTCACGTGCTTGCACATGGCTTCTAGCCACAAGACAGACCTTGAACATTGCCCTGGGCTGCCATAGGCCCATAGCCTTTGGAGGGAGCCTGGACCATGGAGGGACATCACAACGGCCTCAAATGCAGTACAGGCTACTCACTGAAATATAGCTCACCGACATCAACATGGCCTCATCTGTCAGACATCCACGTGACCTTCGGTGGTAACATAGGCCATGGACATCAACACAGACCCCAGCTTTGTAGGACCACATAGGCCGGTATGGCCCTGGTTGGCAACCTGGCTAATGTGGGCTTTTGAAACATCAAAGCACTTTCTTCAAGAAGGCCACACCTCCTAATCTTTCCCCAAACACTTCACCAACTAGAATCCAAGCATTCAAATATAAGCCTCTAGGGGCGGGTCTCATTTAAACCACAACTTCGTGTGCGTGCGCGTGTGCGTGTGCGAGCGCGCAGCCTGGCACAAGTAAGCCATAGCACACATGTGGATGTCAGAGAAAACCTGCTGAAGGCAGTTGGACCATGTGGGTCTTGGTCATCAGATGACGTCATCATCTTAGTGAAGCCTTTAAGTGAGCCATTTCCCCAGCTCTTGAAGGGAAGTCTCTTAATTCTTTTTTAAGAGAGAGTTTCTCTGGGTAGCTCTGGCTGTCCTGGAATTCACTCTGTAGACCAGGCTAGCCTGGAATTCACAGATGTATGCCTGCCTCTCCCTCCCAAGTGCTGGGACTTAAGGCGAGTGCCACCTCAGCTGGCTCAGTCTCTGACTTCTTATAGGCCGTCGGATTTCTCAACAATGGCTTTAGCTTGCGTCAGCTGGGTAGAGGAGGAAATACTGGGTTCTGAGTTTTCCTGTTGCAGAAGAATTTTGCCAGGAATTCCCCTCAATATCCCACCATTCTCAGGGTTAAGCCCTAAGACAGAAAGTGCGCAGCACAGCTGACAGGTCTATCAGTCTTGGACCCCAAAGAGTCCAAGGAGGAGAAAGGACAAATTGCTCTTTGCTTGTCTCTAACGAGGCTCTTGGGGACCATGGCCCTAGTGGCCATGGAAGCTCTTCTGAACAGCTTGCCCTGTGGCTCTCCCAGATGATGCTCTGGTTCTGAGCACTGAGCTTGTGTGCCAGAGACTCCAGCATACAGCGACAACACCAATAGCAAGTCGTCTCCCGCAGACCAACAACTGCTGGCCAAGCAGAAAAAGTGAAGGAGGCCGAGCGTTTCTGGTGACATCAAGGACTGCCATCTGCTCTAAACTCAGGTGAGTAGGACTTTGTCAGGGACGGCATAGTCCAGGTGAAGCCTTCTAGGGACACCCCTCAGTTTTAAGTGGAACCCTGACATCAGTGGCCATTCTTTGTTTGTTTGTTTTGTTTGTTTTTTCTAGACAGGGTTTCTCTGTGTAGCCTTGGCTGTTCTGGACTCACTTTGTAGACCAGGCTGGCCTCGAACTCACAGCGATCCGCCTGCCTCTGTCTCCCGGAGTGCTGGGATTGAAGGCATGTACCACCGTACCTGGCTGGCCATTCATTATAATCACATATTATAAGCAGCTTTGGTCTCGTCCTGTTCTGGGACCCTGACTGTCGGTAGTCCAGGTCGGCCAAGGCTCTGTCTGTACTTTCCGACTCATCTTTCCTGCTTTAATTCTACAGTTCAGCTCTGCACATAGCCAAGACGTCCTGGCTTAGAACTGGGAAGTGAGCTCTGTGGATGAGTCTAGAGAGCAGCACAATGTGGTTCTCCTCCGGGAGAGGTTTTGGATGAGGCCGATCTGGTCCTCAGAGAAAGCAGTCAGGAAGGCGTCATTGTTCGGATGAGAGAGATGGACAGCCCACGTTGTCTTCAAAGCAACATCACTAAGGATGCTGATGGCAACTGTAATACTGGGCATTGAATGCTCGCTCCCTCTTAGCATCCATGGCAACCTCTCTGTGTGAGTGTGTGCACTTTTTGTGGTTTTATTTTTTTATTGTTTGTATAGATTACTTGTGTTAAACAACAGTTTCATCATGGTGTTTTTACACATGTATAAAATGTGCTTTGACCACAAGCAAACCCTATCATTCTTTACTGTCTTTTGCATCTCTTCTGGTCTCCCTGTCCATTCAAGTAGCTCTCCTTCTACTTGAATGCTTACTATTATGCATTAATTAATAAAATAACATTAATCAATTAAGCCTAAAAATAGGATCTCTCTACATAGCTCAGGCTGTACTGAAATGCTCTATGTAGACCAGGCTTGGCAGAAACTCAGAGAGATCTGCCTGCCTCTGCCTCTGGGAGTACTGGGTTTAAAGGTGTGTGCCACCATGGCTGACCCTTGCTCATTAATTAATTAATTATATTTGTCATGCATGTTTTTGTTTGTTTGGTTTTTTGTTTTGTTTTGTTTTTTTGAGACAGGGTTTCTTTCTTTTCTTTTTCTTTTTTTTTCCATGCTTTTTTTAAACCTAGATTTTTCCATTTGGAAAGAAATGTATCTGGGCAATGGTGGGACATGCCTGTAATCCCTGTATATAGAGAGGCAGTGGAAGGCAGATCTTTGTGACTTCCAGGCCAGCCTGGCCTACAAGGTTAGTCCTGGACAGCCAAGGCTACACAGAGAAGCCCAATATCAAAAAAACCAAAACCAAAACCAAAACCAACCAACCAACCAAACAAACAAAAAACCAAACCAAAACCAAACCAAACCAAACCAAAACAAAACAAAGCCCCAAAACAAAAAACTAAACCAAAACAAAAAAAATCTTTCACTAGCTCCTATGACATATTTATCTATAATTTTAGGTGTCCGGTCTTCACCAGTACTCTCCAAGTTTTTAGGGTTTAATCATTTTTGCCTGCTGATAGTCCAATGAGAGGGACCAACCAGACCAGCGTCTCTGAGTTCCTCCTCCTGGGCCTCTCCAGGCAGCCCCAGCAGCAGCAGCTCCTCTTCCTGCTCTTCCTCATCATGTACCTGGCCACCGTCCTGGGGAACCTGCTCATCATCCTGGCCATCGGCACAGACTCCCGCCTGCACAGCCCCATGTACTTCTTCCTCAGCAACCTGTCCTTCGTGGACGTCTGCTTCTCCTCCACCACCGTCCCCAAGGTACTGGCCGACCACGTCCTCGGGAGTCAGGCCATTTCCTACTCTGGGTGCCTCACACAGATGTATTTCCTTTTCCTGTTTGTGGACATGGACAATTTCCTGCTGGCTGTGATGGCCTATGACCGGTATGTGGCCATATGCCACCCCTTACACTACACAACAAAGATGACCCAGCAGCTCTGTGTCCTCCTTGTAGTTGGTTCGTGGGTGGTAGCCAGCCTGAATGTCCTATTGCACACCCTGCTCATGGCGCGACTCTCATTCTGTGGGGACAACATCATCCCTCACTTCTTCTGTGATGTGACCCCCCTGCTGAAGCTGTCCTGCTCGGACACGCACCTCAACGAGCTGATGATTCTTACAGAGGGGGCTGTGATCATGATCACCCCATTTGTCTGCATCCTGATCTCCTACGTCCACATCACCTGTGCCGTCCTGAGAGTCTCATCCTCGAGGGGAAGATGGAAAGCCTTCTCCACGTGCGGCTCCCACCTGGCCGTGGTCTGCCTCTTCTATGGCACCATCATCGCTGTGTATTTCAACCCCTCATCTGCCCATTCCCCTGAGAGGGACACGGCAGCCACTGTGCTGTACACAGTGGTGACCCCCATGCTGAACCCTTTCATCTACAGCCTGCGGAACAGGGACCTGAAAGGGGCTCTACGAAAAGTGGTCCATAGGAAGATATTTTCTGTTTAGTGAGAAGATTTGGACTGATCCTTGTTCCCTCTCACCTTTCAGAGTTGAGCACAACTCAGCAACCAGACTGAGCTAGGCTCAGTAAAAGACAACTTGTTTCTCATTTGTTAGGGGACTCGCATTCACCAGGTGTACAAGTGAATTTGCCAGGTAATGGGACTTGGTGGCCTTTTGCTTGTTGTGGCATTTCTTAGGGACAGACCTCGGGGCATTGCACATGCTCAGTAAGAGCTCTAACACCAAACGACATTTTGCAGCTACTCAATACTGACTTAAAATTATTTTATCTGCAAGTCATTACTTTCTGTCTGTCTGTCTGTCTCTCTTGCTGCCTGTTCATGTTTGATATATGTTTGTGAGTAAGAGAACACAGGACAGGGTGAGTCTTGAGTGTCATATCTCAGGAACCTTACGCCTTATTTTTGAGACAGTGCCTCATCAATTAGGCTGGCATGGCTGGCTGGTGCACCCCTGGAATCCACTTGTTTTCACTCCCACAGTATGAGAACTAAAGTCCCTAACTGTGTCCTGCTTTTTGTGTTGGTTCTTAGGGTTAAATCAGACCCTCATGCTCGGAAAGCCATCACCTTACAGACTGAACGTTTCCTATGTAAAATAAGACTGATTTTTGAGCTAAGCGTGGTGCCACACCCAGAGGCAGGTGGATCTCTGTGAGTTCGAGGCCATCCTAGTATACATAGAGATTCCCAGACCAGCCAAGGCTACCTAGTGAGACCCTGTCTCAAACACATTACAAACAACAAGGTATGTGTGTGTGTGTGTGTGTGTGTGTGTGTGTGTGTGTGCGTGCGTGCGCGCGCACATGCATGGCATGGCATGTAAGGTAGAGGTCAGAGGACAACTTCCAGGAGTCAGTTACCTCTCCTCAACTCTGTGGGTCCCAGGATACAGCTGACATAGTCAAGCCTGTGGCAAGTGCTTTTACCCACTGAGCTACCTCAGCTGTCCCTAAGAGACATCCCTGCTGAGTGGTCTGTTTGGAAGCTGAGTTACATGTGCAACTGAACACTGAGATCACCTAAGAGTCGATGACCGTGTACAGTCTCCACACTGACTAAGTAACTCAGGACCTGTGGAGGGTAGGGCAGCAGCGAGATTAAGAAACATCTGAAGTGTTTCTGCTGAGCAGTGTGGAGGGTGGAGGTCTACCTCAGCCTCCTTTATGTCTCCTCTGCTATGGCTTCCATAGAGGTTGGGCCACAAAAGCACCTCTGTGAAACGCGAGGATCCCATTCAGGAAAAGTATTTCAGAAGTCCCTCAGGAGACATGGCTTCAGGTTCCAAAAGGTGAGCTGAGCTCATGTGTGAGTCATAAGGTAAAGGAAGCAACATCGATGTTCCCTCTGCTCAGGTGCACAGCCAGGGTCATCATACAGAGCCTGTTCTCCTGAACCAAGGCCAGTGACAGCCCTCCCCTCGGAGCCTCTGCCTGCAGTTGTTTATTCTGTCCCCTCCATAAGACACTCTTCAGCTGATGAGCTGCCTCTGACTGTCACACAGTCCTCTCTCCATTTCCTTAAGGGAGGCAACAATCAACTTTAGTTAAAAGAAGAGAAACAAGCCAGCGCCTGTAATCCATCCCAGCACTCGGGGCCACTGGCAGATCTCTGTGAGTTCGAGGCCAGCCAGGTCTACAGACTGAGTGCAACATAGCCAAGGCTACACCGAGAAACCCTGTCTGTGGGAAAAGAAAAGAAGAAGAGGAAAAGAGAAACAATGGCGCCAATGGCAAATGGATGAAAAAACATGACTTGAGCTTCTGTGTGCTTTTTGCTGGGAATAGCAGGGAGGGCTTTGTGCCCCAGGCAAACACTGTGCTGCCAGGAATCATCTGCTGCCCAAAAGAGGGTTTACTGAAAGAGGTTTTTGTTTGATTGATTGATTTTGTTTTTTGTTTTTGTTTTTTGTTTGTTCTTTATGTTTTCAGGAAATGAAAACACTTATAAAGAGGAAAGAAGAAACATTTTTAAAGTCCCACAGGCCAGTTGCCTCTCCTCTGTGTCTTCCTATAACCTTTCTTCCAGGCAGGTGGTGGTGGCGCACAGATTTAATCCCAGCACTTGGGAGGCAGAGGCAGGCAGATTTCCCTGAGTTTGAGGCCAGCCTGGTCTACAGAGTGAGTTCCAGGACAGCCAAGGCCAACACAGAGAAACCCTGCCTCGAAAAACCAAAAAACAAACAAACAACAACAACAAAATAACCTCTCCTTCCTTTGCACAAACATTGTCCCTTGTGTCTGTTTTAACATCTGATAAATAAGATTTTGCTGATGCGATTTCAATTTCTTCAGAATACATGCTTCATGAGGAGGAGGATGCTGGTGTGAGACACGAGGATGTATAGACTATATACCATCTTGAACATTTGGAGCAGAAGCCAAAGCAAAAGACATCACTTAAATTTTGCAAGCCGGCCACTCAGATTTGAACGCTCTTCTACTTTCCTAAAATAATTCTGCACGTGGAATATCTTTTCTATCTACTCGCATTTTCATTGTCTATTTATTTTTTTTTAATAAAAAGTTTTGGTGTTTTATATATTTTATTTGTACAAGTGTTTTGCCCGGTTGGATGGATGTGCACCATGTGCCTTGTGTCCAGGGATGCCTGAGACTGGAGTTAGAGGCAGTTTTTTGAGCAACCATGTGGGTGATGGGAATTAAACCCCAGGTCCTCTCCAAGAGCAGCAAGTGCCCTACTACTGAGTTACCCCTTCGGCCCACATCTGACATTTTAGTCGTAATGAGCTTTGACAACAGTAAGAACAGCTAAGTCTGGTTGACTGAAACCCTGGTGTTGCTCAACCTCTAAGTTGTGCTGTGTGTGATATATTATCATTGTTTTTTCAGTACTAGGATGGAAAGCAAGGGCCTCGGGTGTGCTAAGCGCTCACTGGTGCCTTCCATTTCAGCCCACTTTTATAATTATCCTTTGAAAACATTACTTTCTCTCTCCATCTCCCTCTCAGTTGGGTTTTTCTGTGCACTCAGGCTGACTTAAATTACCAGTTCTCTTACCTTAGCCATCCGATTACTGGGACTGGAGGCCTGTGCCACGCCATAAGACTTAAGGTATTTTGCCTTTAAAAAATTGTATGGTGGTCAATATTTTAATTCCAGCACACAGAAGGGAAATACGGGAGGATCCCGAATTTATGCTCAACTACCTGGAAAGCCTGAGGCTGCTTCTGCTCCAGGAAATCCTGTTTCAAAACACTGGCAAAATGTAACTAATGCAAGGTCTGTATTTTCTCAGCTGCACTGTGGTTGTTAGTTTTTGCAACAAATTGACCAACAGGCCTCCATTCTTCACTCCCTTGTAAAACAGTGTTTCCACCTCTGTTGTGGCTTCTGGCAAATGGTTGTCTTTCCTGACCCTTGACCTTGGCCACCTGAGTTACAAAGGGAAGTCGTGCTGTGGGGTGTGCCTTTCTGCCTGCTGGCACTCTCCTGCCTAGCCCACTCCCCCAGCAATCCCTGCATGCTGAGGCCCAGGGAGAGCACCAGAACAGTGGGTATGAGAGGCAGCAGCTGGTGCCTAGTCCTGGTGCCCACAGTGGACACAGAGGCCAATGAATGAAAAGGATACAAGTTACTGCTTCTTAAAGCCATTGAGGCTTCTCTGTGGAGAAACCACAGAGTTCATTCTATTTTGTTTAGAGACAAGGTCTTTCTACTGAGCTCAGACTGTCACAGAATTCACCACTGTGTGTGTGTGTGTGTGTACCAGTGTGTGCATGTGTGTGTAAGAGTGTGTGCACGTGTGTGTGTGTGTGTGTGTGTGTGTGTGTATGTGTGTGTGTGTATGTGTGTTAATGTATCAGAATATGTTCTTCTCTGATGCTGGTTCTGTTTTCCTGGAGAGTGTTTGAACCCAGCCCCAGAAGCTCATCAATTAGGTAACCAGACCTTGCTGATGGAACCAAGTGCTGGATGCTGCCCTTTGCACTTCTGAGGCAACTGTCCCTAACATCAGTTGCTACCCCTGGCCCTGCTGCCTCAGGCCCTAGGACGGTGCATCCCAGCAATGGTTAGTCAAGATTCTTCTACTAAAAACTCTTTCCATTAGGACTTTGTAGAAGGCTCAATGCATAAGCGCTTATCATGCAATTATGAGGAGCAAGTCCAGATCCCTAAAGCCATGTGGGAGGCAGGCTGGCATGGTGGCACCTGTAATCCCAACCCTAGGGAGGCAGGGACAGGAGATCCCTAGGGCAAGATGGCTCATTAGATTAACTAGAACTGGTTATTGCTGGGTTCAGCAAGAGTCCCTACCAAAAAATATAAGTTGGAGAGGAATTGAGGAAGATACCGGATGTGGGGGTTTGAGTGAGAGTGGCTCCTGTAGGTTCATAGACTTGAATATCTGGTCCCTAGTTAGTGGGCTGTTTAGGGAAAAATTAAGAGGTGTGGCCTTGTGGGAGGTGTGTTAGTGGTGTGGCCTTGTGGGAGGTGTGTTAGTGGGGTGGGCTTTGAGGTTTCAGAAGTCTTCTCAGTCTGTCTGTCTGTCTCTCTCTGTCTCTCTCTCGTCCAGAGCCATGCTATCTGCTTTCCAGTATGATGATGAGAGATTAACCCTTTAAAACTGCAAGCAAGGCCCCACTTAGATACTTTCTTTTATAAGAGTTAACTTAGCCATGGCCTCTCTTCACAGCAATAGGACAGGAACTAGGACACCTGTCACCAACTTTATGCTTCTGTATACATATGTGACCCCCATGCATACACATAAACACCCACCCCTACACACATACATACTTCCTGGACATACATACACACAAACACACACACACACAAGCACACACTCCCACATGTAGTGGATGTTTGTTTATGTTCTGTAAATATGTTTTTGTTTTGCTCCCCAAGAGTGGGATGTGAAACTGCCCTCAGTTTATCAACGGCTGATAACATCCTCCTGAGGGGGCCCGTGATCTTTGTCAGCTGGAAACTGCCTCATACACGGGGTGTGGTTCTTGCCATCTGGAAAACACCCTTGTACAGACTCTGAGAGAGTATAAATAGGAGATACACACACACACACACACACACACACACACACACACACACACAGAGAGAGAGAGAGAGAGAGAGAGAGAGAGAGAGAGAGAGAGAGAGAGAGACACTTCGGGATGCTCCTAGAGGGAGATGCTCCAGAGAAAGCTTCAAGAAGGCTACTGCTGACTCTTTCTGCTGCTGCTGTAGCTGATTGGCTGGACTGATGGAATCCTACTGATGAAGTATGGAATGGTCCCAAGGACCTGAGTATAAAATGTCTACATCCCCTGTCCCTGCTAAGCTTCTTCCTCGCCCATGTAGAGTCAGTGGGTTGGAAGGGAGGGAGAAACATTAGGGAACCCCAAATAAAGTGGATTTTAAAAAATCAAAGCCTACATCCACATATACACATACACACACACACACACACACACACACACACACACACACACACGTACAACCACACACCCCACATACACACAGGAATTTTTCCTGGTATTAACTAGGCACAATTTGTTTTGTGATTGAAAACTATGAATATTGAGCAAAATATGACTGAAAATAGGAAGTCATTAGAAAATGACTCAAATGTAGAACTGAAAACTGGGAGGGGCTTTCTTCAAGTCATTTCTCCTCCTCTCTCTTCCTCCTTCTTTCCCTCCTCTTCCTGTCTCTCCTTTCTTTCCCCTTGAAGCTAAGGCAAGTCTCCAAACTATAACTCTTCTGCCTCGACTTCCCAGGATCACAGGTAGACAGCAGTAAGCCTGTCTGCATGCCTCTGCTCTTCAGAAAGAATGAGGAAGGCAGAAGAAGGTTAGAGTTTCATATTGTGGCTCATCCCCACAGTGATGTAAAGAGATGGAACCTCATCCTACTTCCACGCGAGCGTGTGTGTGTGTGTGTGTGTGTGTGTGTGTGTGTGTGTGTGTGTGCTTTAGGAACATGGCTTCCTAGCCCCACAAGCTTTGACTATGTGGCGCACGCCTTTAATCCCAGCACTTGGGGGGCAGAGGCAGGTGGATCACTATGCGTTCAAGGCCAGCCTGGTCTACAAAGTGAGTCCAGGACAGCCAAGGCTACACAGAGAAACCCTGTCTCAGAAAACAAAACAAAACAAAACAAAACAAAAAAAGCTACCTCTGAAGGCATCTACTATAAAGGTCAAGTTCTTCGTAGGCAGCGCCCCCTTAGGGTCAGGCTCCCCTTTATTTAAACCCTCAGTAAAAGTCCTTAATTATTGTGGTGACCTTTTTGTACATTGTGTGTAGGTTGTCTTTGTATGGTCAACTGTTCATTTTGTACTCCCAGATAGCTGAGTACTGTCTGTCTTTGGTTTTGTTATTCTAATTGCTCAGCAGCTGCATCACATTTTGTAAATACACACTTTGTTATCATTAAAAATAAATAGAGAGACATCACAGATATGATATGGAGAGATTTATTGTATAAGTTTTGGGAGAGAGAAAGAAAAGGGGGAGGGATGGCCCTAGGGGAGAGAGAGAGAGAGAGAGAGAGAGAGAGAGAGAGAGAGAGAGAGAGAGAGAGAATGTCTGGAATATATGATGAAGAGCAAGGAAAAGCCCCTGTCCTGAGAAGTTCAGGGTAGAGGGTAGGGTAAGCCAGCCATGTCCTGCAGCAGGTAGGGACTGAGGAGTGCTGGGAGGACCTGCAGCTGTTTGTCCTGGCTCTCACACATACCTTCCAGGCTTTTGTTGGTAATAAAAGGGTGAGGAATTTATAAATCATTCATCTTTGGCTGCTTCCTACTGACATTGGGGCAACAACTGGAGGGCGGGAGCAAAAGGCTCAAATGTTGGCCAAGTCTGAGGAGTGCAGGCTGTTGTATTTGCTGTCCAGGGTCTGAGAACTTCTGTGGCTAGAAGGGAAAGAGCAGGTCCAGCTGGCACAATCCGGTTTCTGGCAGTAATTAGAAAGGTCTCGTTTTGGATCTGTTGAAGTTTCATTGCAGAGTTGTATAAGGTTATAGTATCCTTTAATGTGGGCATCGAGATTTAAAATTGTGCAGAAGGCAGCCCTGATGGGAGCCTAGAGGGACCTGTGGATGGACTGTCCCCATGGGGAGAGTAGAAGCCAGTAACTTGTCCAAGGCTTCCCAAGGGGATTGGGCAATCTGTTCCAGCAGCTCATCAGTGCTGGTCAGAGACCAAGAGCATAGCCTGAGCAGACACGGTCACCTAGCACTAGGGTTTTGAGGGCTGGTGAGAGACAGAACCATGCTGGTAGAGGGAGATCTCACCCAAGGGAGAAGGTTCTAGATGAAGGGTTTGGATGTAGGTTGTCAAGAATGCCAGGAAGCATTTACACCAACCGGGAGGGCAGACTCAGCAATCAGGCAGTGTTGGGTGCAAGACTGAAGTGATCAGGCAGCAAGGGGAGTCCCAGAACCAGGACATGGCGGGGAGGGATCCTGTCCTTTGAGATAGGCGATAGGCGGGAAACTGAGGCTGTTGATTGGCAGTCCTTATCTGGATTCCATTTGACCTGAGAAGCGGATTTCCTACAGCTGATGATAAGCCTTTTAAGTTTGTAAAAGGAGATACATGCTATACATGTTAGCCTTGCCATTGTTTGCACTCTGCAGTGGAACGCACATTGTAGAAAAAGGCAGTAGACATATAACATAGCAGAGGCTTTGGGGGAAACCTTGGGTTAAAAGCATGAATACTCTCTGAGGTGAGCTGAGAAAAGTGAGAAGCTTTACGGACTTTCTGACGTGTGTGGAACTCTAACACGGGAGGGTAGAAACCTCCTGTAGAGCAGAAGGGCAGAAGCTCACTTGATCTTAAAAGTCAGCATCAGTGCACATCATGAAAGAGGAGTTTTTCCCCCTTCCAGAAGGCTGGATGTATATAATTAAAGCGCAGTAGGAAACATTTTAAGTTTATACGTCAAGACAAACCAAAGGAAATTAAAAATTTTGGGCTTGAAAGTATGATAGTGGATCATATAGTGGAATATTTTATCAGAGTTAGATTAATAAGTTAGAGCTGCAGTGATTAATGTCAACGCTCTAAACAGTTAATACAACTGTAGCACAGCAACGGGAAGAAATACGAAGCATTTTCAAATCTGTTTTTGGATGCTTTAAATCATCTTTATATCCTTCAACCTTCATAACTTGCATTTACCAACCTTAAAAAGCCTTCTTAGACCCTCAAATACTTTCTTAGAAGTATTCCTTTTTAATTTAAAATTCTGTATTCTTATCTAATTATTTACCATGGGACACAAGTGAAATTGCGGTGAGAAGTCACTGTCTTTTAGCTAAAGGAATGGTAAAAGGTTGTATCTGAGACCTGTTTGTTTGTTTGTTTGTTTGTTTGTTTGTTTAAAGTCTGGTAGCAAGGTAGACTGTACCTAAACCCGTCAGTAGCAGCTCTATGAATGAAGCTTAAGGCCTGGTCCCTTGCATGTGAAGAGAACTGAAAAGGCATCTGAAGCTTGTGTGTCTTTAACATGAGGTCTGCGAGTTAGGCGAACCTGTTTGCTTTTTAACTCAGAGATCTGGTAGTTAGTAATTTTCACTAGTGAATGCATTGACTAATGAACTAACACGGTGAATTACTTTGGGCTAAGGAGCCAATTGCCTGTTCTGTAGCTGTCAGGTTGCCATTAGCTTGGTCATCAATGTGATCAGAGACCTGAGAAGGATACATTGTAACCTAAATGAATGGATGTATCAATCAAAATGACAGAGATGACTAGTCAGCCACAGCCCACTGCCTAGACAGTTGTCCCGGGTCTCCTGTGGTTTTCATGGCACCATGAGCAGAGGCAGTCTGGCCATCACACAGAGGGGATGAGAAGCTCTTTCTGTCGAATAACGTGGGAGAGTCTGATCTCACCTCATTTTCAGCAGCGAGAGACAATAGCTCTCCAGGTGTCCAGTTTGTCCGGCGTTCAGGCTGGGCCCTAGCAGAGGGTGAGGCACTGGGGGCAGTCTCTTCCAGTGGTTAGCGTACCACAATCCAGGGTTGACGTTATCTATCTTAGTGCCCAACTCTTCTTGGAGACCTTGGGCAAGTACCCCTAGGATTTGGGAATCTCTGTTTACAATGATAAACTTACACATGTTAAGTGCTATATTCAGCTTATCTCTGACAGGCTTGAGGGTTGGCATATTTGAGTTAAGTAGTCTTTGTCTGTATTTAGTTATCTGCTCTAATCTACATCTTGCAAACACAAAACAGAATGTTAAGATCTCATTTTATGTTTGACCTTTAAAATATGTGTAGGACTCTAAATAAAGTTAAATCTTGTAATCAATCACATTGGTTCTTAGTGTGAGTAAGAATGTATTTCTGAACGTGCTAAAGGAGGCAGGACATAATAACCATGTTGTAGCATTGTAAACAAATGAATGTTTCTAGAATCAATATATTACAGTTTCCGTGGCTGGCAAATAGTAGAACATTGTGGAACAATTTTAAATTTACATTTTGTTTTATTATACGAAATCCATTGGCCAGAAAGCCTGAAGGTGAGCCCAGAGCAGCTGGTGGAGGGAGAGGCAGCATCTCATCCATGCTTCGAAGAACTGGGAAAAACATAGGTAGTTAGACATATATTAGCTTGTTTATCTGAATAGACCGTTATAGTCATGAAATTTCACCATTATATAAAAGAATTCTGCTAAACTTGAATCATATAAGCGGCATGCTGTAAAAATATAACTTTTAATTTATATGAAAATCTATACCAATTTAAAATGAAACTTGTTGGTTTCTTATTATAAAAGGATAAAAGATTTTTTTCTGAGAACAGAAAAAGAAATCAGAGAGGATTTTTTTTTTTTTTTTTTTTTTTTTTTAGGAGTTGGAAAGTACAGTCTTAGACGTAAGAGCAGAGTTTAGGCATTTGGGAAGGTAGAGAATAATTTTGGGAGTCTGGGAATCATCTGTCTGAAAAAATTTGGAAATTTGGCTTGCCAATTTTTGGCTTTGAATGAGGCCAAGTTTTAAAAATAGAGCTAATTAAAGAAGAGCGTAGGCTTTTGGAATCCTGCAGGCTTGGTGGAAGAGTGGGGGAGGCGGAGCTAGGTCCATATGCAGAACCTAAAGCCAGAGCCATGTGGATAAATCTCTAAGTAGAATTTAGGGTCAGACTTAACAAATGATTTTTTAGTCATGCTCCAGCAGTGGTGAAGATCGCGGTCTGATAGCAGGGGTAGGTGTGGTGTGTAGTGTTTCCATCTGGCTCTGAAGGCAGCATGCTGTAACAGGGGCAGCATCGCAGCAGCTCCTGGAACATGTCTGCGTGCTGGTGGTAGGGGTTACTCAAGAGGCCCAGCTCAGCAGCATGAATCACATTTCCAAGGCACAGATCAGGGGTTAGCAGGGTCATGCACGACAAAGGGGCATTTGCTTCCCTAACCATAGATGGAGTGGTGTGTGGAAGCTCCAGCAATCGGCTCAAGGCAGCGGTGTAAGGTGCAGAGCAGATGGGGGTGGGTGCAGGTTGAAAGTAAGGTTTGGCAGTAGAAGGGGTTTCCGCGTGCCCACACAGTGCTGTGAGAGCCCATCTGAGTCATGGCACCAAATGTTATCATTAAAATAGAGAAATGTGATGGCCATGGTGGCACACGTCTTTAATCCCAGCACTCAGGAGGCAGAGGCAGGTGGATTGCAGTGAGTTCAAGGCCAGCCTGGTCTACAAAGTGATTCCAGGATAGCCAAGGCTACACAGAGAGACCCTGTATCCAAAAACAAAACAAAACAACAACAACAACAACAAAAATCGGATATGGAGAGAAAAAATGGGGAAGGGCGCTCCAGGGGAGGGAGGGAGGATGGGAGGGAGGGAGGGAGGGAGGGAGAGAGGAGGTGGGTTGGTCCTTTTTATATCTGGTGCACATCTGGCCACTGCAGGTGATGATATCAGAAGCTGCTAAGCAACCTAGCAGCAGGTTGAGGGGCAGGGGCTGCCAGATGCTAACACACTTCCCTCATCTTCTGATTGGTTTAATAAAGAGGTGAATGGCCTAGAGCAAAGGCAGTAAAGAAGGTGGGACTTCCAGGCAGAGATAGGAACTCTGGAAAGGAATCTGAGGTGGTAAGATTTATCAGCCAGATGTGGAGATAGAGTATAGTACAGAGCCAAGTAGCAGAACACAGATTAATGTAAATGGGTTAATTTACATTATAGGAGCCAGTTGGGAATAAGCCAAAGCTAAGGCCACGCTTTCATATTAATAAAAAGTCCCAGTGTCATCATTTTGGTCCCAGGTCAAGACAGTCGGCTATAATTGGCCCCAAATGTTATACTTAATATTACTACCTCAAAGTGAAGATTATATGACATCACTGATCACTGTTAAAGATGTCAAGACACAAGAAAGCAAAACAACAACAACAACAACAACAACAAACTATTTTTTTAAGAAAGCAAACTTTTTATCAAACATACAAGAATATGAAATTTTCATCTCCACACCAGTTGACACAAGCTCAGAGCACACAGGTGATGAGAGTTGATGTCTGGAAATATGCCATCTGGGATCTGTGCCTGCCAGTGTGGACTCATTTCTGAATCTTGTACATTTTGACCCAACCACTGTATCTAAACCTTGATGGTATTCTCTGTCATCCTTCTTTGGTCCAAAGGGGCCAAAGATGTAGATAAAAGTTTCTCTCTTCTTGACTCTAATGAGGCTCGCTGGGATTCTGGTCCCAGTGGCCAAAGAAACTCCTGTAAATGACTGTGCTGTGGTTGTTCTGAGCATCTTTCCTGCTCAGAAGATCAAGAACCCAAACACCTGCTCCTCACTTGCTTAGGACTTGTCAATGTTTCCAAGACATCGCAAACCCCACAATTAGGTCAAGGTGAATAGCACGTGAATAACACCAACCTCCCCCAGGTAAGGTTACTGAGGTAGAGGCATAAACTTTTGATTATTTGGAGATGAAGTTATCTTAGAAACTGCCTTGCAACTTTTTCCAGAGGCAGGAAGTCAGTGTACAGTCCCTGAATCCATTGGTTATCACCTGTGATAAACACAGAACTA
Organism: Acomys minous; assembly: GCF_964271855.1. Taxonomy (NCBI): domain Eukaryota; kingdom Metazoa; phylum Chordata; class Mammalia; order Rodentia; family Muridae; genus Acomys; species Acomys minous. Next base: position 41,839,616 of record NC_140498.1, read on the forward strand.
ACAAAGCGTTTCTCTGGTGTTGTTCTGAACTGTGTCTGAGTGGATGGGAAAGCTGAAAGGTGTAAACGTATACATAGCTAGTCTTAGAGGCTGTGTGGCCTCATGGATGCTCAGATAGGAAATATACCAGGGCTGAGTGTTGGAAAGAAGGTGTGCAGAAGGGGTGGGCACATCCTGTGTTAGCAACTCTATTAATTGATTGCAATCCTGACCCTGCGCAACGCCCTGCCACATCGTGACCCTGTCCATCTACATTTGTATTTACGGTCTCCTAATCACTTGGGCTTGGACTCATGAGAGGCAGCAACCAGACCAGCGTCTCCGAGTTCCTCCTCCTGGGCCTCTCCAGGCAGCCCCAGCAGCAGCAGCTCCTCTTCCTGCTCTTCCTCATCATGTACCTGGCCACCGTCCTGGGGAACCTGCTCATCATCCTGGCCATCGGCACAGACTCCCGCCTGCACAGCCCCATGTACTTCTTCCTCAGCAACCTGTCCTTCGTGGACGTCTGCTTCTCCTCCACCACCGTCCCCAAGGTACTGGCCGACCACGTCCTCGGGAGTCAGGCCATTTCCTACTCTGGGTGCCTCACACAGATGTATTTTCTCTTTGAACTTACAGACATGGACAATTTCCTGCTGGCTGTGATGGCCTACGACCGGTATGTGGCCATATGCCACCCCTTACACTACACAACAAAGATGACCCAGCAGCTCTGTGTCCTGATGGTGGCTGGGTCGTGGGTCACTGCCAGCCTGAACGCTCTGTTGCACACCCTGCTCATGGCGCGACTCTCATTCTGTGGGGACAACATCATCCCTCACTTCTTCTGTGATGTGACCCCCCTGCTGAAGCTGTCCTGCTCGGACACGCACCTCAACGAGCTGATGATTCTTACAGAGGGGGCTGTGATCATGATCACCCCATTTGTCTGCATCCTGATCTCCTACGTCCACATCACCTGTGCCGTCCTGAGAGTCTCATCCTCGAGGGGAAGATGGAAAGCCTTCTCCACGTGCGGCTCCCACCTGGCCGTGGTCTGCCTCTTCTATGGCACCATCATCGCTGTGTATTTCAACCCCTCATCTGCCCATTCCCCTGAGAGGGACACGGCAGCCACTGTGCTGTACACAGTGGTGACCCCCATGCTGAACCCTTTCATCTACAGCCTGCGGAACAGGGACCTGAAAGGGGCTCTGCGAAAAGTGGTCCATAAGAAGATACTCTCCTTCTGACGGATGTATACTGCGTCTATTTATCACTCTTAAGCAAGTCAATCCACCTCACGGATGTGGTGCAATCTATTATAGAGAGTATTTCCTGAAATAGAGTAAACATGTTTGGTAGAAGCTTATCCACATGCCTTGACAAGTTAAACCCACTCCTCTTATTGTATAAAAACAATCCCTCTGTTCTAAGGGTGTTTAGCAAACAGTGACACTTCCACTCAGCTGGTGCTTCAGCTTAGTGGCAACGGGTTTAGCACCGCAAACCGAAAGGAGAAAAACAAGTTTTTCCTTTCCCAGTGAAAATGTGATGATCACTTTGGAAACCTCTGTTTCACAAAATTTTTTCATTTCTCTTTTGTTTTATTTATTTATTTTCTTTTTCTATTAATTTATTCATATTACATCTCAATTGTTAGCCCATCCCTTGTATCCTCCCATTCCTCCCTCCCTCCCATTTCCCCCCCTACTCCCCTCCCCTATGTCTGTGACTGCGGGGGACCTCATTTCCCTTTTGAAAGTGGCTCTCAGGGCGCAAAGCAGTCATTTTTCTCAGCCCTGGCAGTGTGTTAGTCTCACGAGGAAACCTTGAAAATGCAATTATCAGTACCTGGCCTAACTTTAATCCCACTAAATCTGAATGTCTGACTGGGTTTCTCATGTGTTTTCAGGGTTGGTAAATAGTAAAACTGAATCTGTCTTACAACAACAATGAAGGGCTGGCCAGACACCCTCAGGGAACCTGAAGTCCTGTATGGGCGGGGGCAGAGTGGTCACTGGCCTCTCTCAGGCTTAACACCTCCTGCTCGCTGGGATGGCTGTCCCTGGGCTTCACATTGAATCATATTTACACCGGCTATGCTTTAGTCTCTTGTTAACTAATTATCTCTAGCTTATGAGGCATACTCAGCATAAGGTGTGCCTTTGAGTTCGAGCACAAAGTTCCCCAGGAGCCACCCAGGTGCCTAAGATGTCTGCCTTCCTCTTCTTGGGCATCCCCCTACCCCTGCCGAAAAAGGGAAATTATCCCACTCTTTAGAGGCTTTTAGGTTAAGAGCCATCCCCTTTCTTTCCCCACTCCCAAGGAAGTCTCTGGAGCCACTGTGCATGGGAGACCCTCTAGCCTGCTGTGGGTGACATGTGTACCTTGGGTGCCCCAAGCAAAGCTGGGATCCTGACACAAATTATATAAAAGATCTAGTTTTGATGAATAAGTGAACAAATGGACGCCCTCTTTTAATTTTTACTGAGTGGGCAAGAGACTTTACAAACTGCATTTTGAGAAAAATTGCTATTGCATCCAAAATAATTATGACATGCTCTATAATAGAAGACAATGCTGAGTATTAGGGAAGGTTGGTTTTTATTCCATTTTTTGAAAATAAAAACTTTAGGGGTTGTGCATTAGGGAAGGGAGTCAATGAACTGTCTGCCACACAAGTTCCAGGATCTTTTACAATACATATAAAAGCCAGGCACAGCGTCATGCATCTGTCAAAGTGCTCTGGTAGAGAGGTGGAGACAGGTGGAGAATCTTTGTTGTTGTTGTTGTTTTGAGATAGGGTTTTTCTGTGTAGCCTTGGCTGTCTTGGGCTCACTTTGTAGACCAGGCTGGCCTCAAATTCACAGCGATCTGCCTGCCTCTGCCTCCCGAGTGCTGGGATTAAAGGCATGAGCCACCAGGCCGGACCAGATAGAGAATCTTTAAAACCAAGTATGAGGGTGATGGAAAGGGACAAAGAAAGTTGATCTAGGCATGACAATCATGTGCATGTGTCTCCCTCAGTCATGGGCATGCTCACCCCAACCCGCTGCAACCCACCCATATATTCACAAAAAAGTGAAAAGAAAATGAAAGCTTTTTTAAAAAATGAAAGCATCTTTATTGTTCATTATGATTGTTAAGACTTACAGCAGCACGTCAAAAATAAATAATATAGAACTACCCTGTATTCTTCAAATGGCCACATAAAACATTGAATGTTAGAGAGGACATAAAAGAAATAGGTACAGTGGAGTATGTTAAAAATAATGAGATGGCAGAACAGTGGCACAGCACAAAGCTACCATGAAAAATATTACGGTTGGCCTTCAAAACAAATGGAAGTATTGAATGATCCAATCAGTAACTTCACGGCTTAATCACATCTGAAAGTCTCAAAGGCATGTTCATATGTGTGTTTTCTTATAATAATAATAATAATAATAATAATAACAATAATAATATTTGGCTTCAGAGGTGGCTCTGTGGCTAAAGCGCTTGTTAAGCTGAGGACCTGAGTTTGGATCCCTATAAAACATGCAAAGCTGGTTTAAGCATTGCAAGTCTGTAGTCACAGTGCTCCTGCAGTGAGGTGAGAGGTGGAGACAGGAGAATCCCCAGTAGGTCCTGGCCAGCGAGTCTGATATACACAGTATCAAACAGTAAGAGACTTTGTCTCAAACAAGATAGAAAGCAAAGGTCCACATCTGGGGTTATGCTCTGATGTCTACATGAGAGCTATGATGCTGGGGCACGTTGTGCGCCACATACACGCGTGCGCACACACATACACACACACACTCTATACACAGTGTCCACTAATGAATAAACAAACTATGGTACACACATATAGTGTAATGTTACTCAGCCTTGAAGAGAGAATTCTGATGTGCTACGAAATGAATGACCCTGAGGGCACTGTGGTAAGGAAAATGAACCAATCACAAAAAGACAAATCCCACATCATTCCCATTATGAGAGGTACTTACAGCAGTCAGACTCATGATTGGAAGTAGAAGGCAATTGCCAGGGACTGGGAAAAGGAAAATAAAGAATCATTACTTGTAGGATTGGAGGAAGCCCAGAGTGAGTCAAGCCCTGAGTAAATGTGTGTTTTGACATAGGCATTGCCTCTGGAGGACTCCGAGGACAATTGACCCATGGACAATTGGCAAAGCTGTCATTACCCACATGGGCCACACTCAAGAGGGATGCCAAGCCTTGGGAATCCCAGCATGAGACTCCCTGTTGGCTCACTGTTGGCTCCAATTCCTTAACAGTTCTACTTTATTAGGGATTTATTAAAGGCATGTACCTCCCTTACAACCCGGCTACCCTAAATAGGAGGGAAAGGAGATTAAGAAGAACAAAAATGAAACCTTCTGGGTGTCAGTTCCAAGGGGCAATTCCCCGGGTGTATTCTCAGGAGTGTCACAGATCCTTTCTCCGGCAGAAGAAGCCACACCGTCCAAGGACCAAACCTGGAGGTCTCCACTGAGCTCCAACTCCACGAGCTGCCCCTCCCTCCCTTCCTCCCTCCCTCCCTTCTACCCTCCCTCTCCTTTTCTTTTCTTCTTCTTCTTCCTCTTCTTCTTTTCTTCTCTCTCTCTCTCTCTCTCTCTCTCTCTCTCTCTCTCTCTCTCTCTCTCTCTCTCTCCCTTCTTCTATCTTCCTCCTTTTAATCAATGATCTTTTGACAACACAATACCCTGCCCCTGTCTTTTGTCTTGGGCTGTTATTTCCTCCTCTGAGTCTATCCTAAGATGTTTATCAGTTTGTAGAGACAAAGTCTCAGTGGGGTCATGCATCCCAAGACTGTTTTCACCTTGGGCCCAGACTAAGGCACACTTACATTCTCTTCACACATACCCCTTTTATGTTAAAAAAGAAAAACAATAAAAAATAGGTAAAAAGAAGAACTATATACATAATATATATATATATATATATATATATATATATATATATATATATATATATATATATATATAATCATCAGGTACAAGTTACATGTACATACCCCAGTCCTTTTGAATTTGACAATCTTGGAGAAAGTATTCCACTCTCCTCTCACAGTGAGTCCTTCCCCAGTGTCCAAAGTTTTCTAGAACCTCTTTATTAGAAATTACATTTATCAAGCTATAAACATGTTTTTAATTCTCAAACTAAAGCTTATAGTAACACTGTGGCTATCTAGTCTCCAACCCCATCAGAGATCCAAAAAGGAAATATTACCTAATATTAAGGAAGCACAGACAAGCAACTTCCAAAAGCAAGACAGGACAGAGAGAGTTGACTGCTTGGATAGTCACAGATTTTTCTCTATCGTTGGGGCATCCAGTCTTCAGCCTTCTGGTCCAGCATATCTGACAGACATAATTGTGAAGCAGGAGTTTTGAAGAACTGGTCCAGCCAGTCTCTGTAAAGCTGCACAGCCAATTACCTTGTGCTCTGTTATGATCACAGTTGGGGCTGTCAGTCTGCCGTCACCAGTAGAGACAAGGACAGTGCTTCAGTCCAGTGGTCATTGTGCCACACTTATTTCTTCTATGCCCATCATCTCCCTTGAAGTCTATTGCAGGTGTTGTCAGGAGCAGGCGTGTCTCTGTGTCGGAAAAGCCCTTTATTATTAAGTGCCATATTCTATAGATCTCTGAAGTGTTTGAAGACCACCATTCTATTTACTATTATGCATATTAATATCTTTTTAGTTATATATTTGTTTATTACTTGCTTAACTCATCTATCTTAATGTTTCTAGATAAACAAACATTGCCTATTTTTAGCTATTTACTATTTGCTTAACATATATGTGAGAGACTAGAAAAAGCTTCTTCTGTAATTAACTGGTTTAGTAGCTAGTAAGATTTATGGTTACTAACTACTGCTCACTGATCAGTGTGTGCAGAGTCTATCAGCTGTGGCTTCCTTCCCCGGGATCTTGACAGCCTGAGACCGCTGGCTGCACTGGCCTCCTATCCAGACTAGCTGAGCCCTCACTCCCTGTTGTACCTAATGGAGGCACTGGGTTTCTAGGTTGGGGTGCTGGTGGTATTGGCTAGAGAACCCCACCAAGCCCAGACTAACTGTATGCGTGTCTGTCTGTTTTTCTTTCTTCATTCCCTTGACACCCCTAGCTAGGGTTCCCAAATGCAGCATTGCTTAATCGAAATAAAATTTCAGTAACATGCAAAATGAAAAGAATTTTGAAGAATAAACAGTCAGAAATGTGGATATCCTTAACAGTGCTGAACTGCTTACTTGAGAAGGAAGCGGACAACTCTTGTTGCTTGTTTTACTATGGGCAATATAAACAATGTTTTAAAAAGACAAAATATACTTTAGAGTCACAGTATAGTATACAATGTAAATGATATTTTTATAGTTATTTATTTATTTATTTATTATGTATACAGTGCTCTGCCTGCATGAATGACAGAGGAGGGCATCAGATCCCATGATAGATAATTGCTGGGAATTGAACTCAGGACCTCTGGAAGAGCAGTCAGTGCTCTTAACCCCTGAGCCATCTCTCCAGCCTGTAAATTATTTTATCAGGAAGAAAATGAAAGTAACTTGTAGAAATGCATGAAAATAACAGTGAAAGTCATTTTAAACAAAGTTGCCCTCAGGCTGCATGGTGCATTGAATGAGAAATGTCCCCCACAGACTCAGGCAGTTGAAGGCTTGGTCTCCAGTCGGTGGTGCTGCTTGGAGAAGTTTAGGAGGTCCAGCCTTGCCGGAGGAAGCATGTCTCTGGGAGGCAGCCTCAGAGTAACAGGGCCTCTCCTTATTTCTACCTCACACTCTGCTTCGTGCTTGAGTATAAAGCTGTGAGCTCCCAGCTACTCTCTCCGGCCTGCTGCTTGCTGCTGTGCCCAGCCAGGATGGACTCTTATCCCTTGGGAACCGTAAGTCCAAATAAACACCTTCTTCCATAAGTTGCCTTGGCCGTGGTGTTTTATCCAGAAGCAGAAAGGTAATGAATACAAGTTGTCATGGCAATATTTCTATGTGTGCATGACATAGAGTCTCACGTCTGTGAGACTCCACTATGTACCCAAGGTTGACCTTGACCTTAAAGTTCTCATCCGAAGGGCTGGGATCACAGGCATGGGCCATCACGCCTGGTTGATGTTCCTCTGGGAATTGGTCTCAGAGCCTCAGGCATGGGAAGCAAGCCTTTACTGCCTGAACATCTCTACAGCCTTGTCGATTGCTTTTTCTACTTTTTGTTTTCCATATCATCAGCTATCTTAGTTGTGCGGTGTTTGTTTCATGGTATGCATTACAATTTGCTTGACTAACTCCCAACCTTGAGCAAATGCTGTTCCTGCTACAAGCATGAATTACCCAGCAGTAAAGCATCAAGCTCACAGGACTGTGCACACATCAACACTGCCGTAGACAACTGGTACGAGCCGTCTCAAGACCACGGGTAGGAACTGAGCTACAGTCCTCAAACCAGTTATCACCACCAAGTCATACTTTGCAGCTTGGGGTCTCATGCCAGCCTGCTGACAGAGAGTCTGCATTCTAAGTGGAACCATGTTTGAATTTGTGAAAGTCACGTGTTCCCTTGCGGGTGTTTGAATTTGTGAAAGTCATGTGTTCCCTTGCAGGTTATCCATGTAACATGGCTGTTCTTTATTTTTACATGACTTCGATATGTTTTCTCTGTTCTTTAACAGTGTGCCTTCCTGGCCTTCCTCTGTGCTGGGCTCAGCAGGCTCACTCTTGTCTGTTCTTTCTTGTCCTCTGAGCTGTGTGACTTGAGAAGTTGGTGCTGTCATCAGCGTCAGGGCCTTCTTCACCATGTCTTTCCTGACGTAGCATTGTTAACAGGGCAAAACTGGAGCCTAGAGGATCTTTTTGGAAAGAAGGCTCAGCCTCCAACCAGGAGATAATAGCCAAGCCACCGCACCCTTCTCAGGAATGGGGTGACGGAGTGAGGCTCTACTGCAGCGGGCGGCTTTGGTTCTTTTTACCATGAATGACACGCTAGGGTTGATGACCACCAAACCTGGGCAGCTAACAGGTCCCACGAGCCATCCCCAACCCACCTGCTTTGCATCCTTCGGTTCTGCCCTGATGGCATTCCCTTTCCGAGTCCGTGGGTCCCAGGCCCTTTGGGATTCCAGGCTCCTACTTCTATGGATTGGGGCAGACAAGGCGAGTATGATTTCCAATCTGGATATTGTCAAAGAATGAGGTTGTCTGGGACCTGCAGCATATGAGAGGTGTGGTGGGGCCAATCCCTTTGCTGGGGACCTGTAGCACATGAACAGGTGTGAGTATGCCGGTCCCTTTGCTGGTGCTTGCAGGATATGAACGGATGTAGGTGCACCGATCCCTTTGCTGGGGACCTACCTGTAGCGTGTGAACAGGTGTGGGTGCACCGAGCCCTTTGCTGGGGACCTACCTGTAGCGTGTGAACAGGTGTGGGTGCACCGAGCCCTTTGCTGGGGACCTACCTGTAGCGTGTGAACAGGTGTGGGTGCACCGAGCCCTTTGCTGGGGACCTACCTGTAGCGTGTGAACAGGTGTGGGTGCACCGAGCCCTTTGCTGGGGACCTACCTGTAGCGTGTGAACGGATGTAGGTACAACGATCCCTTTGCTGGGGACCTACCTGTAGCGTGTGAACAGGTGTGGGTGCACCGAGCCCTTTGCTGGGGACCTACCTGTAGCGTGTGAACAGGTGTGGGTGCACCGAGCCCTTTGCTGGGGACCTACCTGTAGCGTGTGAACAGGTGTGGGTGCACCGAGCCCTTTGCAAAGGAAGGCCTCTTCTCCCTCTGAGTTGAAGACCTTTGTTGAAGGGTTTGGACTTGGTCCCAAATGTTCCTACGCAGGATGCGTGTCCCCAGCACGGCAGAACTGAGAGCTGCAGGATTGTTTTTTTTTTTTTTTTTTGGTTTTTCGAGACAGGGTTTCTCTGTGTAGCCTTGGCCATCCTGGACTCGCTCTGTAGACCAGGCTGGCCTCGAACTCACAGCGATCCGCCTGCCTCTGCCTCCCGAGTGCTGGGATTACAGGCGTGTGCCACCATGCCCAGCTTGAGAGCTGCAGGATTGTTAAGGGAAAGGGGCTTGGTTGTTGGTGATTAGATCAGAGGATAGCACACTTGCAAAGGATCAGAGGACTGGGTTAGTCCTTGAGAGAGAGAGAGAGAGAGAGAGAGAGAGAGATTAAATTTTTAAAAAACTTATTTTATTTGTGGTGTGTGTGTGTGTGTGTGTGTGTGTGTGTGTGTGTGGTCTTGGTGTCATTAAAGGCTAGACTGTAATTTTTCAGTACTGTTTTGCTTGATAAGATTCATACGAGTTGGTAATATGCGCTGAACTTTCCTCCCCCAGAGCGCTCCTGGGCAAAGAAGCAAGGACTGTAGATGGTCAGCTCGTCTGGACCTGAACTCTCACCTCTGTTCCAGTCAAGCTGGAGTCTGCCGAGGCTTCTTATCGCCTAATTTGGTCTGCGTGTGTGTGTGTGTGTGTGTGTGTGTGTGTGTGTGTGTGTGTGGTGTGCGTGTGTGTGTGGTGTGTGTGGTGTATGTGAATAAATAAACTATACCAGAGCTGGAGAGATGGCTCAGCTTAAAGGCTAGGCTCACAACCAAAAATATAAACTACACTAAAAGGGTATTATATTATTCTAGTGTGTTGTGCTATTTAAAAAATATAATTTTATTTGCATGAGTGTGTGTGAGTGTGTGTGTGAGTGTGTGTACGGGTGTGTTTACAGAAACTGTTAGAGGACAGAAGAAGTCATTGGATCCTCTGAAGCTGAAGGCACAGGACGTTCACTGTGGGCTTCCTGATAGAGTTTCTGGGAACAGGACCTGCAATAGCGGCACAAACTCTTATCCACCGCACCACTTCCCCATCCCATGTTTTGTGACTTTGACTGTCAATAAAAGTACTTTTTCCTCTACACGGTGGTAGCCGAGAGGGTAGTCATGAGATGTCTTGCCTTGTTCACCTTGCTTCACATCCTTGCCAGCCTGAGCTGTCACGTGTGCATTTTAGCTTAGTCAATCTGACGGGCCTGAGCTGGAATCTCAGAGTCATTTTAATTTGCATTTCCCTAATGGCTAAGGATGTTGAACATGTTCGTTCTTTCTTTCTCTTTCATTCATTCTTTCTTTCTTTCCTTCTTTTCCTTTTTTTCAAGACAGGGTTTCTCTGTGTAGCCTTGGCTGTCTTGGACTCGGCTGGCCTTGAACTCACAGAGATCCACCTGCCTCTGCCTCTGGAGAGCTGGGATTACAGGCGTGCACCATCGCTCCCAGTTTGTTGAATATTTCTTCAAGTGTTCTCCACCTTCTGGGATTCCTCTATTGAGAATTCTCTGTTTAGCTCTGTACCACATTTTAAAACTTGGATTATTTGGGGTTTTTTTTTTTTTTTTGATGTCTAGTTTCTTGAGTTATATATAACTTTTGGAAATCAGCTCTCTGTCAGATGTGGGTTTGGTGAAGGTCTTTTCTCATTTTGTAGGCTACCATTTTGTCTTATTGGTGGTGTCCTTTGTCTTATAGAAGCTTTTGAATTTCATGAAGTCTGATTTATTAATTGTCAATCTTAGTGCCTACACTATTAATGTTCTGTTCAGGAAGTTGTCTCTTGTGACAATGCATTCAAAGCTACTCCCTACTTTCTTTTCTATCAGATTCAGTGTATCTTGTTTTATGTTGAAGTCTTTGACCCATTTGCACCTGAGTTTTGTTCAGGGTGATAAATATGTATCTATTTACATTCTTCTACATGGACTCATCCAGTTAGGCCAGCACCATTCCCTGAAGATAGTTTCTTTTCTTCTATTGTATAATTCTGGCTTCCTTCATCTACCTGTCTGTTTTTATGTCAATACCATGTGACTTTTATTACTATAGCTCTGTGGTAGAGCTTGAAATCAGGCATGGTGATATTCCCAGAAGTTCTTTATCTACCCTAGGTTTTTTTTTTCCCATATGAAGTTGACAGTTCTTTGTAGGCATAATGTTATTGTGCGCTGTGTAAAGTTTCAAATGCTGATTTCTGGTTGTGATCCTTGTTCTGAGACTCTCCCGTCTCAGTGTTGGGTAAACATTGCTCCCTAATTCTTCCCTGATATGTCAATAAAGAAGCTTAACAGCTAATGACTGAGCAGGGGAGAGAATAGTCTAGACTTCCTGCCGGACAGGGCAGGAGGAGAGAGAAAAAGGAAGTGGGGTGCAGCCATAAGGAGCGGTCCAGGAGACATCGTAGAAAATAGCTGGAGAAGAAAAGGCCATAAAATGCAAGTATCTTGGGAATTTTGGCTGGAAGACAGCCAGATTAGCTTGGAGGGTTAAAATAGGTTAATGCTGCTCAGTTGTTGGGCCTTGAACTTGTTAAATCAATATAATAGTCCAGTCTCAATTATTTGGTATTAGCTAGGTTAAGAGAAAAACTGCAATACAATTTAAAAATAACCACTAGCGTTTTGTCATACAAGTGTAGCAAAAACTTACATAGAATGTAAACTTGGACAAAAACAAGTACTCCCTGGGTACAGAGCAGTTTCTAAGTTCTGTTCATTAAGGAAAAAATAAATAAATAAAACCCAGTTACTTAGCAACCACAGTTTCTAAGGCAGGAACTGACATCTCCTGGATTAAACCTTCCTCGAGCAGCAAGGTCCACAGTAGCTGCAGAAAAACAAAAACAAACAAAGAAAACCCAGTGAGGCAAAGCAGAGGCCTCTTTTTTTTTGGTTTTTTGAGACAGGATTTCTCTGTGTAGCCTTGGCTGTCCTGGACTCACTTTGTAAACCAGGCTGGCCTCGAACTCACAGTGATCCACCTGCCTCTGCCTCCCGAGTGCTGGGATTACAGTCATGCGCCACTACACCTGGCTACAGAGGCCTCCTTTAAGAGTCCCCTGCTGAATGAAAAAACAACAACAAAAACCAAAAAACCCAACCGAACAACAACAACAACAACAACAAAAACCCCTCCCAAACCCAAACCAAACCAAAGAAACAAACAAAAGAAAACTTGGCTCTTCAACACATTTAAGCTTCTCAGAGCCAGACGCAATTTCCTAGCCAAGGGAGGACGCTAATCCCTTTGAGAAGGGGCCGGTGCTGGCCTGAGGAGCAAACACTTGTGGACCCAGCAACTTCCCAGAATGAGGGTGTGGCCAGGAACCATGAGGGAGGCAGAAACACCATTCCCTGTGGGAAAAAATTAAGACATGGTGTAGTTACTCAAACTCTGGAAGCAGGAGCCAGGCACAGACTGAGAGAGAACAAGAAGAAATTTGAAACAAAAAAACTTCTGACTAGGTTAAAAAATATTTAAAACTATATTTTAATGTTAAAAGAGGAAGGAGACTGAGTATGAACATTTAATAAATAAAAATAACTTAAAATTGACAAATTTAAAGAAAACAGACACATAAAAATGAAAGGCACAATAACAATTTTTTTTGGATTTTATGTAATGCTCTTCTAAATTGTTCAAAGATAGAAACAAAAGAGAAAGACATAATTGAGATGGACACATTAACAATCATGAGTAGCACCATGCTGGTCACCCTTATCTTGGTCATCATAATGGTTTTCTGTGCCTTACTTTAAAAAGGCCCGAGAAGAAAAGCTAGAGAAAAATTATAATTAAAAATTAGGAAGAAAAAGAGAAATAGAAATAGAGACAAAAACTAGGAGAAAAGTTAGCAAAAATTATAAATACTAAGATAATAGAGATATGGAAGCAAACATTAGAAGGAAAGGTAAAACATTGTAAATAAATATGAATAAAATGCTAAAATAATAGAGTTATAAGAATAAAAATATGAAAAATCAAGACAGGCCTCAGGAGAAAAAAATAGAAAAAAAAAAGGTATTAAGAAAGAGACAGAAGAAATAAAGCCAGAGCCTAATGCACCACCATTTTATGAGATTCAACAAAGTCATCCAGAGATTGTTAGAGAACAAATTTTAGCTTGTCTGGTTAGTATGTAGCAAATACCAGCAGGTTCCAAAATTCTGCAAGGCTATGAACAATGTGGGTTGCAAACCGTAGATGTGCTGTATCTGAAAAAAAAATGTTTAAACAGTGTAACAAAGTATGGAATGCATTCACCATTCATGGAACAAATACTAAATTTGTGGGCTGTTCAAAATAAGTAATTCCCCAAGACTGGAAAGCTATGACAAGAGCAATATAAGAACCTAGTCCCCAGTTACAGTGTCACTCATGGTAGAGAGAAGAGGCTAGGGAGCTAGCACAGAAAAATAGGGCCAAAGGCATTAGTCTCACTGGAGATCACCTAATAGATGAAGGTCCATATGCTGAGGTACAGATGCAAATCATATAAGATGAGGCAACCTTATGTTGCACAGCAGCAGTAATGATTGAAACAAAGTTGAAGAAGCAGAAAAAGATCTGAACTGTTTACTCAGATTACACAAGGCCCAAAAGAAACAATCACCGATTTTAATGAGATTGACTTCAGCTGTTGATAAAAGTGTATCAGATCCAATAGCTAGGAAAGCACTAATTGAGTCTTTAGCTTTCAAAAATGCCAGTGCCGAATGCAAAAATGTGATAAGGCCTTTAGACACAAAATTAGCATCAGTAGATGACCAGATTAGAAATATGGTTGATATTGGATGTCATTCATATGATGTAAATTTAATAGAAGTGATCTCTAAAGATTTTTAGGAAATTCAAACTCTCAAATGTCTTAATTGTGCCGTACAAGATCATTTCATAAAATTTATAAAGAGGATCTAATTACTTCTGAAAGAGGGCCTATGCTTTCTGGAATATGCAAAAAATATGGCAAAGGCTGACACTAGGCCAATCAATGTAGATCAACAAAAGACAAAAGGTAATACCTTGTTAAAAAATGCCCGGGGCAGATTGGGTGCCTCTTGCAGGCCTCAATACCAAATTCAAATCAGCCGTTTCAGGGTAACAATGAAGATACTCATCCAAAAAACAATTAAACAACATTGCTCTGAAACTAGACTAAAAACCCAGATATCCAGGTCAGAGTAAGTTTTATAAATAAAACAAAAATCCCAGAAGAAGCCAAGAAACATATTTTTGGCAGATTTCTATAGCTGATCTGAGGCCAAAACTAAAGGTGTTTATAAATAATACTGAAATTGAAGGAATGCTAGGCAGATGTTCCTGTAATATCACAAACATTTTCCCCATTCAGATGGCCGCTTCAGGAGGTAGATATTAAATTTCAAGGAGTTGGGACTTTATCCCAGGTGAAACAAAGTATGAAAAGGCTTAAATGTATAGGAGTAGAAGGTCAAATAGGAAGATAAAGGCCGTGTGCGGTTAATATAGCCATGGATTTATGGGGAAGAGATTTGCAACAGTAGGAAACATGGATTAACATCCCTTCAATTTTGGATTCAAACGATAAAATAGAAGATGCTCCTGATAAAGAAGTTTTTAAAATGTTCTCAAAGACAGTTACAGACTTTCCAGGCGGTTCATAAACAGGATACAGCCGAGACAGACTCTTCAACTTTATCTGGGGGAGTCAGCGCTGATAAAACACCAGTGGCCTTACCATTTGAGGTGGTTGACTGACCAACCTGTTTAGACTGAGCAATGGTCTTTTAGGCACTAGAACAGTTGGTCCAAGAGCAATTGGGGGCTCCACATATAGAAGAACCCACCAGCCCTTGGAATTCTTCTGTATTTGTCATTAAAAAGAAATCTGGCAAATGTAGGATGTTGACAGATCTAAGACCAATTAGTAAAATTTTTTCACTCAATGGGTTCTTTACAATCTGGAATCCCATTGCCTTCCTTGATACATAAGGAGTGGCTTATCATAACAATTAATGTAAACAGTTGCTTTTTTCACATTTCATTAACAAGAATAAGATAAAGATTTGCTTTCACAGCGCCCACATTTAAGTACTGTATGCCAACTAAAAGGTACCATTGGAGACTCTTGTCACAAGGAATATTGAGTAGTCCGACCTATGTCAATATTTTGTACAACAGCCACTAGGAATAATTTGTAAGCAATTTCCTCAATCTATAATTAACATTATGTGGGTGATATTTTACTGGCTGATATAGATACAAATACCTTAGAAAAATGTTTGATGAAATAAGAAAGTTTTGTCTTATTGGGGATTACAAATTGCTCTTGAAAAAAATACAAAGTGATTCTATTAACTATCAAGAATATAAGATATATTTACAAAAATTTTGACCACGAAAGTACAAATCAGGAGAGATGAATTAATAACTTTTAATGATTTTCAAAAAGTATTGGGAGACCTTAACTAAGACCTACAATTGGTTTAAGTACAAAGTATCTAATTAATTTATTTCAAACCTTTACAAGGTGATAAAAACTTAAACAGTCCAAGAAAACTATCAGCTGAGCCTAAAAAGGAATTGGCTCTGGTAGAAAAGAAATTTGAAGATGCACATATAAATCATCTTGATCCAAAGATGGCCTGTACGTTAGTTATCTTGCCTTCTACTCATTTTCCCAAAGGAATTTTTATGCAGAGAAACGATTACATCTTAGAAGGGATATTAAAAACTTATATAGAAAATGTTTCAGAATTGATTCTGAAAGGAAAAAATGAGAGTTCATCAATTAGCAAGAATAGACCCAGCAGAAATTATGGTACCTTTTCCTAATGCTGAAATTGCCTCACTACAGACAGAAAATAAACATTGGCAAAGGGCTTCCAATAATTTTTTTTTGCAGGAGGGATTAACAAAAAATACCCCCAAAGCAAATGACTTCCAGTTTATTAAAAGAACTAGTTGGATTCTCCCTTATATAGTAAAAGGAACCACAATTTCTAGAGCCCCTACATTTTATGCTGATGAAATGAATCAAGAAAGTCAGGAAATATGATATGTTGGGGAGGGGTGTTTGTATTTGTTTATACAGGAAAATAAAAACTGTGGATTTCATCCAAACTGATAAAAATCAGATTTGACAGGAGGCGACCTCCTGAAGATCTTGGCTGAAGACAGAAGGAAAGAAATCAAGAAGACCAACCAAGACAGGTAATGTAACTGCTGAACTTGGTACATGGGAACAGCTCTGAGACTGGCCAAGACATAAAAAAAAAAAAAGTCTCCAGCCAGGACTTCAACTATGCATGGCCAATAAATCTTTGGCTGCAAAATCCTCAGAACTTTTCACACCACAGATAAAAATTCATATTATAGTTTGGTTATATAGTCCAAAATAACTTATAAAGAAATACAAATGCCTTATGGGGTTGAACAAACAACAGAGAATGACCTTTAACTGCACTGTGTTCACTGCACGTTCCATACATATATTAATGCAGAAACATATAATAACTTTGAAAGTTTAAATGTTTGCAGAGCAAGAGGAACACACACACACACACACACACACACACACACACACACACACAAACACACACATAGGCCAAGTGATTCTACTTCATAGATAGCCTCAATAACTGTTTCCTCAAAAATCTGCATCTGGGCCCATTTCAAAATGGCTAGCTAGATTGAACAACATCACAGACTATACCAGTCAAGACTTTAGTTAAACCCTGGACTTCCTCAGCTTTCAGAGACTGGATAGCAAATGTTATATATAGTTCTCTTAATGCTTGCCAATATCCAAATTTTTTGGGCCCCTCAAAAAAAAAAAAAAGACACTCAAAACCAGCAGAAAGCAATTTTGGAGAACTACCCCCATTCCTCAGAGATGGGGTGAATGGTTTTGGTCATTCTTTGTGTGATAAGATGTTTCATGTCATTTTTAAGAGGTTATCTAAAGGAGTGATAAGCAAATGGGTATACTATTGAGTCTACTTGTAGACCAAAGAGCATTAATAGGCCAAAACTCTTATATTGGTATAGGTATTTGTATGTTAATACAGATTTAAGATTACATTTTGCTACAACATGGTAAGGCATTGTAGCTGTGTAATTCCTTAAAATGCAATGCTAAACTCTAATCCTTTAGAAATCTGGTATTATGTACTGTTCAGGATAATTTAAAAAATGCAAAGCCAGGAGTGTTGGCGCATGCCCTTAATCTTGGGAGGCAGAGGCAGGCATCTCTGTGAGTTAAAGGCCAGGCTGCCCTACAAGGAGAGTTCCATGAAAGCCAGGGCCACTACACAGAGAAACTCTTTCTCAGAAAACAAATTGAAAAAGAAATGCAAATTACTAGTCAGGCTATCAAACTCAGGGTCACGTTGGATACTTGTTTAATTACAAAAATAAATTTCGTAGCTTGAACAGGTAATAAATAGCTAGAAACAAACAATTCAGATTAGATGATAGATAGATAGATAGATAGATAGATAGATAGATAGATAGATAGATAGTCTTAAAAAATCTCAGAGATCAGGCCTAGAGAGATGACTCAGGGGTTAGGAGCACATGTTCTTGCAAAGGACCTGGGGTCAATTCCCAGCACCACATGATGGCTGACAACTTTCCCTAAACCCACTTTCAAGGGCCCAAAAAGCACAAATACATGCATGCAAGCAAACATTTATACACATAAAGTAAAATAAGTAAATCTAAAAAAGCTCCTCGGAGATCTACAGAATATGGCTGGGATGACAGCCTAAAGGAAGTCTCCCTTTGGTGCACGGAAAAATTCAGTCATGGCTGGCCACATACCCTTCTGTTTTTCTTCTTCATTTTGTCTTACACCAAGTTCTTTAAGGATCAGCCTCAATCCTAATTCCATCTATTCTAGTCTTGCCTCCTATCTTTCCACTTGGAAATGCGCCATAAGTCCTCTGCAGTAAACAACCAGATAGGAAGCCAAAGAGGGACACGCCCCAAGCAGCGCTGTGATACCGACAGTCTCTGTGTCACAGGAGAAGAATCTGGAATCTACAGGCTTAGGTCACTGAGGCGAGGACGTTCTCAGAAATTTTCCTCTGGGACTTGTCTCCCCCCAGATTGCTTTTTCCCCAAGCTCTGACCCAGGAGTAAGGTGTTTTACTTATTCCTCACTGTTAGTCCACAGAGACCAGGAGCTAAGCAGGACAATTACTGCCTGCCTGTCTTTAATGAGATGCTCTGGGACTCTAGCCTAGTGGGAAGGAAGCTTCAGTAAATAGGGGCCCGAGCCCCCAAACCTCTTTGCTGCTCACAGGACTAGGATGAAGTCCATGCACTTCTTCACTTGCTGAGAACCCTCCTGGGACTCTGACCCTTTCCCATCCTTAGACTAAAGGCACCGTTGCCGGGCACCTCCAAGTTAGGTACAGTACATGGGGCAGGTACAGCACTGACCTGTCAGGTGTTGCAATCACAGCACAGATGCCAGTTTCTTTACCAAAACTCATGGCCAAGAGCAGATGGCAACGTTTTGTGAGCACATGATGCATAGTTTGAGTTAAACAAACAGTAACTATCTATTTCTCATTACGTGTTTTTGAAAGTTCATGTCACTTTGTGTGTGTGTGTGTGTGTGAGAGAGAGAGAGAGAGAGAGAGAGAGAGAGAGAGAGAGAGAGAGAGAGAGGGAGAGACAGAGAGAGACAGAGAGAGAGAGAGAGACAGAGAGAGAGAGAGAGAGAGAGGGAGAGACAGAGAGAGACAGAGAGAGACAGAGAGAGAGAGAGACAGAGAGACAGAGAGAGAGAGAGAGAGAGAGAGAGAGAGAGAGAGAGAGAGGTGGATTCCGGGGTTTGGGCTCAGGTCTTCAGGCTTGGCAATAAGAGTTTTACATGTTGTGCCACCTCTCTGGTCCCTGCTATTGTTTTTTTCTCTATGAGCTGCTAAGGACTGAAAGTAAGGCAGGAACAGTCAGCAGAGATGTCCGTGATTTCAGGAAGGGGCCGTGTTGCATTAAGACAATGTATGTATTATTGTGTGTGGGCAAACACATGCCAACACGGATATTTGGAGGTCAAGGACTCTGTGAAGCTGGCTCTCCTTCCCCCTTTATAAGTGTTTGGAGTCAGACACAGGTTGTCGGGTTTGTTCACTAAACACAATTACCCGACTGAAACATGTTGCTGCTCACACATGCGTGTTTTATGTTGTACTCAATGAGGCACTAGGGGGAATCTGGTGGGACCAGAAGCATGTAGGGCTGAAAGTTGGAAGGCAAGAGTTTGAGCCCTGTGGGTAGATCCTGACTCAGCAAATCGAATGCAGGCTTTTTAAAAAAGTATATACTTTTGTTTTTTGGGGATTTTGTTGTTGTTGTTGTTGTTTTGTTTCATTTGGTTTCATCTGGCTTTTTGAAATAAGGTTTCTCTGTGTAGCCTTGGTTGTCCTGGACTCACTTTGTACACCAAGCTGGTCTCAAACTCACAGAGACCCACCTGCCTCTGACTCTTTGAACCACTGTTTCTAACTTACTTTGTTTTTTAATTAAAAAAAAAAACTTTATGTCTATGAGTGTTTTAGCTGAATGTATGTATACTGACTGATGCAGTGCCCATGGAGGCCAGAGGAGGACAATGGATCACCTGGGAAAGGGCTGTACACTATTGCTATGTTATGTGGGTGCTGGATGTTAAACCTGCTCCCTCTAGGAGATTAGCTGGGCATTTTAATTGTTGAAACATCTCCAAAGCCCTAATGCAAGTTTTTTTGTTTGCCTGTTTGTTTTTATAACACGGCAACCGTCTGTAATACGATTTGTTGCATTCAAACCCCTTAGTTCCTAGTTTTCTGCTTCTCTTCTTTGTAGCTGGGCTTGGACTCATGAGAGGCAGCAACCAGACCAGCGTCTCCGAGTTCCTCCTCCTGGGCCTCTCCAGGCAGCCCCAGCAGCAGCAGCTCCTCTTCCTGCTCTTCCTCATCATGTACCTGGCCACCGTCCTGGGGAACCTGCTCATCATCCTGGCCATCGGCACAGACTCCCGCCTGCACAGCCCCATGTACTTCTTCCTCAGCAACCTGTCCTTCGTGGACGTCTGCTTCTCCTCCACCACCATCCCCAAGGTACTGGCCGACCACGTCCTCGGGAGTCAGGCCATTTCCGTCTCTGAATGTCTTATGCAAATTTATTTTCTCTGTGTCTTTGCTGTCATGGACAATTTCCTGCTGGCTGTGATGGCCTATGACCGGTATGTGGCCATATGCCACCCCTTACACTACACAACAAAGATGACCCAGCAGCTCTGTGTCCTGATGGTGGCTGGGTCGTGGGTCACTGCCAGCCTGAACGCTCTGTTGCACACCCTGCTCATGGCGCGACTCTCATTCTGTGGGGACAACATCATCCCTCACTTCTTCTGTGATGTGACCCCCCTGCTGAAGCTGTCCTGCTCTGACACGCACCTCAACGAGCTGATGATTCTTTATGTCGCAGGGCTGATCATGATAGCCCCATTTGTCTGCATCCTGATCTCCTACGTCCACATCACCTGTGCCGTCCTGAGAGTCTCATCCGCGAGGGGAAGATGGAAAGCCTTCTCCACGTGCGGCTCCCACCTGGCCGTGGTCTGCCTCTTCTATGGCACCATCATATCCCTGTATTTCAGTCCCTCATCCTCTCACTCAGCTGCCTCAGCCACAGCATCTGCCGTGATGTACACAGTGGTGACCCCCATGCTGAACCCTTTCATCTACAGCCTGCGGAACAGGGACCTGAAAGGGGCTTTAAGGAAAGTGCTCACCAGGGCGTTTTCATCTACTCAATAAGGCGGAAAACAAAATCACGAAAAGAAGTAATTTCCCAGAACATCATTTTTATTTTATTGTGTGAAAGTCAGCATGTTTGCTTTTGTTAGGAACTCATCTTCTATTTCTCTTGGAAAATAAAAACCCAGGTTACAGACTAAAGATGTGCCAGGTGGAAAGAGTTGAAGATGCAGCTCAGTTGTAGGGTGCTTACCTAGCACGTACAGGGGCCAGGCTTAATCCAGACTCCTGTCAAAATAAATAGAATTCTTTTTTAAAGATTTAAAATGGGTGTGTGCCTGTGTGCATACACGTGTGTTTGCATCTCTCTCTCTCTCTCTCTCTCTCTCTCTCTCTCTCTCTCTCTCTCTGTGTGTGTGTGTGTGTGTGTGTGTGTTTACCTCATGTATGTGGGTGTCCAGAGAGACCAGAAGAGGATTCTCTAGAGCTGGAATTACAGGTGCCTGTGCATCATCCAGTGTGGGTCCTGGACAACACATTTGGGTCTCTGGAGGAACAGCAAGTGGCTGAGGAGATCATCTCCTCTCCCATCGCCACCGGCACCCTGCACCTTCCTGCTGGAAGCCCAGTCTCTCCTCTGCTTACCTCCTCCCATCATGGTCGTCGTTTTGCAATACAATAGCCCAGCTGGACTCTCTAAGCCCTTGTCCTTAATTCCTGGCCCAAAATGACTCCTCACAGATGTTTATCTCAGTGGGGAATCAGTGTGGTCAAGCCACCCTTGGACCCAGTCTAAGGCAACATCATATTCCTTCCACATATCTCCCTTTCTATTAAAAAAAATAGATAAATAAAAAATAGGCAAAAATAAGAACCATATACATAAATACACATATATACAGGATCATCAGGTATCAAGTACATAACCCAGTCCATTCAGACTATGTGCAAGGTGTACAAAGTATAGTGCTCTGCCTGCATATGCACCATCAGGCCAGAAGAGGGCATTAGATCTCCAAGTTGTACGAGAGGATGTTCTGTAATATGGGCCAAGTAGCCCTTAAGATTCGCTTGCTCTACAAACACCTTCATATTTTAGGTACTAGGAGATCTTTCCTGGTCAGATATAATCTTTATAAGTTTTGTTGGTAACCATATTTTTTCACTCTCTGTAGAAACAAAAACATAACCACGTCCCCATCTCAAATCTATTGCAGGCTTCCAGTCCATCAATCAAAAAAGCATTATTTAATCGGTCCCTGGGGGTCTTTACCCTTCCCTTTTGTTTAATAGGCATTTCTTTTAAGGTATGAGTAGCTCTTTCTACAACTGCTTGCCCTGTGGGATTGTGAGGTACTAGTAATGTGCTTTATGTTATAATATATAAAGAAATTTTCATCATAAGGGACAGATATGCAGGAGCATCGTCTGTCTTAATTTGTGTAGGTATTCCCATAATTGCCATTATCTCCAATAAATGAGTAATCACACAATCAGCTCTTTCAGAACATAAGGCAGTTGCCCATTGAGAGCCTGAACATGTTTTGATGGTATGATGCATGTACCTCAGCCTTCCAAATTCTGCAAGGTGAAACACATCCATCTGCCAGATTTCATTCCTTTTGGTACCTCTAGGGTTAATTCCAGCAGGTCATGGGATTTGATTATGCAAGGAACATGTAGGACACCTGTTAATTATTTCTCTGGCTTGTTGCCAAGCGATGGGGAATCTTTTCTTCAAACTCTTACTGTTAACATGTTTTTTCATGAAAATTTGAGGCTTCAACACATTTCCTATTAGTAATTGGTTAATTTCTTCATTTCCTTGTGCCAATGCACCTGGTAATGCTGTATGGGATGGAATATAGTAATATACAAGGGATCGTTTCTATTTCTGATGACCAGTTGCAGTTCCATAAATAATGTAGTTAATTCTGAGTTATCAGGAGTAAAGTCAGCAGTATCTATCTGCAGAACAATCCTTTCTGCATACTGAGAGTCAGTAATTATGTTAAGAGATTCAGGAAAATTTAACAGCACCATAAGGATTGCATACAATTCTGATTTTTGAACTGAGGTAAATGGGCTTTTGATCACCTTAGTTGATATATCAGACTTATAACCAATTTATTTGCATCAGTATAGAAGGTGGGTGCCCCTAGCATAGGCGTCCTCTTTACAATGCTTGCAAGGATCCAATTAATTCTTTTTATAAACTGTACGTGTTTGCTTTTTGAGTATCTTTTATTAATTTCTCCAAATAGTTACTACAAGCCCTTTGTCAATCTTCACTAATTACCCATAATAATTTCAGACTTACTAAGAGGCATTATAATTTCCACTGGGTCTGTCCCTGACAGTTCTCCAAATCTTATTCTTCCCTTTGGAATCAATTCAGAAAAATTTTTCTATCTATGTCTTCAATTTTTTACTTTGTTTATTTGCTAGGAAAATCCATTCTATGATCCTATTCCCCCTTTGCATAAGGAGCCCAGTAGGAGAATGTTTTGAAGGCAAAATAACCAGAATGCAAGCAAGTTTAGCATCAATTCTATCCACATGTGCCCTTTGCAGTGTTTGCTCTACCAGAATTAACTCCTTCTTTGCTTCAGCTGTCAGACATCTTGGACTGTTTAAATCTGAATCCCCTTGTAACATTTGAAACAAGTTAGTTAACTTACAGATAGCTGGTCCAATTGTAGGCCTTAACCAGTTAATATCTCCCATTAAGTTTTGAAGATCATTAAGAGTTTGTAACTGATCTTTATGGATCTGTACCTTTTGTGGTTGAACTTTTTTGTTCAGTTACTTTATAACCTAAATAGGTAGCTGAATCACCTCTTTGTATTTTTCTACAGCAATCTGTAATCCCCAGCATGGCAGAAGTCTTTGTGTTTCCTTAAACATTTTCTCTAAAATATTATGATTAGAATCGGCCAACAAAATATCATCCATGTAATGGTAAATGATAGATTGAGGAAACTGCCTGTGAATTATTTCTAATGGTTCTTGTACAAAATATTGGCATAAGGTTGGGCTATTCAACACTTCCTGTGGAAGTACCTTCTAATGGTATCTCTTCATTGGACCCCTACTGTTGAGAGTAGGTACTGAGAAAGCAGGCCTTTCCTCATCTTCTCCTGCAAAGGTATTGTGAAAAAAAACCAATCTTTTAAATCAATTACTATTATAGGCCAAGACTTAGATAATAAGGAAGGCAAAGGAATTCCAGGCTGTACCAGACCCATTGGTGGAATTACTTTATTTACTGCTCTCAAATCCTTTATCATCCTCCAGCTGCCTGAATTCTTTTTTTTCTTTTTTTAAACAGCAAACCCAGGAGAATTTTAGGGGCTGGTAGACTCTTCTATGTGCTGAGCCTCCAGCTGCTCTTACACTAAGTGGTGAAGCACCTATAGTTTTTCTTTTGTTATGGGCCACTGATTCTGACAAACAGGTCTGTTTGAAATTCGTTTTAGGAGCAAGGCTGTTGGTACATTATCAGTGGCCCCTCTATACCTGAGAAGTTGCACACTCTATACCTGAGAAGTTCTGGCTTTGGAAATGGGTATAGCTTGTGGTTGCTCCTGATTACTCATATTAATATCTTCCCCAGAAACATGTACCATTTCACCCCCAGTTTCATCATTGTTTATCTCTGTAATTGCAGGAATATTAATCTGAGTACTCCATTGTTGTAAAAGATCCCTTCCCCACAGATTTATGAGTATGTCAGCCACATAGGGCCTCAGCTTCCCTGTCTGCCCTTCTGATCCCACACACTTAAGACACTGCACACTTTGTTTTATTGGAGTTAATTTAGGAATTCCTATAATTTCTGTATAAACCTTCTGAAGTGGCCAATTTGGATTCCAATGCTTTTGAGAAAGGATCCACACATCTGCCTCTGTGTCCCCCGAACATTCTATCTCAACACCATTCATTTGTATAATCAATTTAGGTATCTGATCATTAACCAGTGTTTGCCAGAACACACGTGTCCCTGTACTTCCAAATGCACCTGCTCTTTCCACAGGAGTGGCTTTGCCCTTAATGTAAGGAAATCCTAACAGCTGAGCAATTCCATCCCCTGCATTAATTTGCATCTCCTTCTTTACACACGCCATGATTTTTATTTCCTCTTTACAATCCCCATCTATAATACCAGGACGCACAATAAGACCTTGAGAAGCCAACCCACTTCTTCCTAGAATTATTCGCACTGTGCCTGAAGCAAAGGACCAAATGTTAATTGGTAACATTCAACCTGTGGAAATAGTGTAAGAGACACATCTGAGGCCAGATCCAAGGCTGCGCTGCCTTCAGTAGCATGCGTTAGGTCATTGACGCCTAATTCCTGTTTTCCTCCAAGTCTGTTACTTCTGAACTGGCCAAGGAAATCTGGCTTGTATTGTTGGTGGGGTCTCAAGGCAATGGGCCACTCCTGCCATTTCCCATCGGCAAGATATTACCGTGCACATCTCTTTTTTTTTTTTTTTTTTTTTCGAGACAGGGTTTCTCTGTGTTAGCCTTGGCTGTCCTGGACTCACTTTGTAGACCAGGCTGGCCTCGAACTCACAGTGATCCACCCGCCTCTGCCTCCCGAGTGCTGGGATTAAAGGCGTGCGCCACCACGCCCGGCCCGTGCACATCTCTTTTAGATTGACAATCTTTAGACCAATGTCTTCCTTTCCCACAGAGGCTACGGTACCCTGGGAGTCTTGGCACCTCGTTACCATCATGGCCAGAAGCTCCTTGTTGTCTCCTGTAAATTATATTTTCTTCTGGGTTATTGTTCTGGTTATTCTGATGTCTGGAACTTTTACTTCTACAGTTTCTTGGTACATGCCCAATTTTATCACAATTAAAGCACCGGGTGTCATCACATTTGGGACCTCTGGCTATAACTTGTCTTACAATACATTTTGATGCTCCTGAGAGTTAATATTAACTGTCTCTTTTAACGATTCATCTAATATAGCTCCCTTTTCCTTTAACGGTCTAATTTCCCTCTTACATTCAGTATTTGCACTCTTATAAGCCATAATCAGTTTCACTGCCTGTTTGGTCTCAGGATCTGGTATGGTTCTAGCTAGAGCTGTACACCCAACCTCTGTAAAAATTCTGTGAAGGCTTCTCCAGGCCCTTGAAATACCTTAGTGAACGCAATGGCTGTCTTAGCAGGTTCTCCTTCCAGCTCCCAAGCTCTTAAGGCTGCAACACGACCTTGTTCCATCACTCTATCTTCAGATGGAACTTGTTCTCTTAAGTCAGCATATCGCCCTTCACCAAGCAATTGATCTTTATCAGCATTGATCGCCTTTGTCCTATTTTTCTTGTTCTGTTCTCACAGCCTCACTTCACCACCACGACAACCATTGTAACTGTTGTGCTGCTTCTAGCACTGCTGAAGCCAAACTTTTTCAATCCTGGGGAACAAGCCTGTGCTGCACGGCCCAGGTATTCAACATTTGTTTAACAAAAGTTGAGTGCGTTCCATACACGGCGATAGATTGCTGAAAATGTTTTAAATCCAACATATCTATCGGATGCCAATGCCATCTCATCATGAGCCGCGACACCATTTTGAGCAGGAACGTGTCTTTTAGTAACTGGAAAACTGAAGGTTTTTGATTGACTCTGGAGGGTTCCTCCATAGGAACATTTTTCTCCAAAATCCTTTTTGTTTGTCTGCATTTCTGTCTTTCTTCACTTTTTTTTTTAATTTTTATTTTACCAAAGGAGCTTTGTGCCTTTCCAGCACTTCAATTTTCTTTTTCTTTTTCTTTCTTTCTTTTTTTTTTTTTTTTGACTTTCCCCATCTGTTCAGTCAGGTCTGTAATTCTTTCCAAAAGGATAGAACTTATTGACTCTTCCTGTTTTCCTGTCTCATCAGCCTTTCTTCTAATCCCTTTAGAATGAAATACAATTAAAAGGACAAAGGAAAAAAATTCCCTCTAAGTATAAAGCAGGAAATAGTTTTGCAGTAGAAATTGCGATTTTGCTGATACGCTGAGACAGCATTTCTATGTCTTCGAACCTTGAATCTCTATCTTGATTCTTCCCTCACACCATTAGAAATTACAGAAGCCATCATGCCCTACATTGAGTGCCACTTGTTGGCTTTGGTTCCTTAGAAAGTAAACTTTTAATCCCAGTACTCAGGAGGCAGAGGCGGGGTGGATCATTGTGAGTTCAAGGCCAGCCTGGTCTACAAAGTGAGTCCAGGACAGCCCAGGCTAACACAGAGAGACCCTGTCTCGAAAAACCAAAAATAAAAAAAATAAAAAGAAAGTAAACTTTATTTTGAATTTATTAAACAAAGGTATCATCCTTACGACCTGGCTATCCTAAACAGGAAAGAAAAGAGATAAGGAAGAGTAAGAATGAAAGCTTCTGGGTATCAGTTCTGTGGGGGCGAATCCTTTGGTGTAATTATCCGGGAATTCACTGGCCCTCTGCCCCACAGAAGAAAGCAGAAACGCCCCTGGCCCAAACTTACAGCCTTCTTCTTCTTCTTCTTCTTCTTCTTCTTCTTCTTCTTCTTCTTCTTCTTCTTCTTCTTCTTCTTCTTCTTCTTCTTCTTCTCCTCTCCAAACACCTGTGGCCCCCATGCCATTGGGGTGGAACCACAGGTCTCTCCTCTGGTATTATTATGCAATATAATAGCCCATCTGGAGCTCCCTGCACTACTTCTTAATCCCAGGCCCAAAATGGCTCCTTTCAGTATTCTCACAGATGTTTCTCTCAGTGGGGGTATCGGTGGGGTCAAGCCACCCAAGACTGCTTTCACTTTGGGCCCAGTCGAAAGCAAGATCATGTACCTTCCACAACTTTCCACACTTTTAACATGACACCTAAGTCTTTTGTGCTTGTCCTAGCTGGAATTAAGTGTGTTTCTGGTATATACAGATCATTTCTAATTTTGAATTTTTAGTTATTATTTCTTTAAATAATTTTCTGTTTCTTTTTTCTTTCTCTGAAGTGTCCTTATTTTATATATATAGGTGTGTATGTGCTAATGCTTTCTACCTTTGACTCTGTATTTATTTTCTCCTCATACTTTTCCCTTCTGCTCTTCAAATTCCACAATCTGTGTATGACTACTTATAAGTTTGCTAATTATTTTTTTATCTGGTTCAAATTTGTGGAGCCCATTTAGTGCACTGTTTATATCAATTTTTACTTCCCAACTCCAGAAATTCCATTTGGCATTCCCAATACTTTTGTTCTCTTTATTCCCTATTCGATTTGACATTGTCTTTATACTTTTATTTACTTCTTCAGTCATGCTCTCCTTTCCACCTGCCAACACTTTAAATGGTTACTTTGAAAGATTTTTGGTACAGATAGCACCAGCTCTTTCTCACAGGCCATAACTATTGGTTGTTTTTCTGGTGTAATGGTCACACTTTCCCGGTTCTTTGTGTGTCTTTTATTTTGTTGTGGCACACTGGGTATTTTGGAAAGATACTGTTGAATATCTAGGTTCTGGTTCCTCTGGGTTCTGTGCTTCCTCTTGCTGTTGCTTGTTTGCTTGTGGTGGCTGAGTTATTTTAAGCAGCCCACCCCTCTAACACTGTGACCCCTCTGATGAGGTGACTCATTAAAAACTGCTTTGAGAATGCCAATCATCCCCCCTGGGACGGCTCTGAAGTTAGGATTCTCTTCCAAATGTGTTGATTACAGGAGTTGATAAACTCTGGTACTCTAGATGAGACTGCCCTACTCTATAGATAGAAATAAATCCCAGTAAAGCATCCAATCTAGAGCGGTGGCTCAGAGGTAACAGCAGTGACTGCTTTTTTAGAGGACCAGGGTTTGAGTTCCAGCACCTCCACTGCGACTCAATCATCAATGTGAGATTTGCAGGAGATCTGACATCCTTTTCTGGCCTCCTTGGGTACCATCTTGTTCTTCCCTCACTGCGCTTCACACCAAATGTTTTACAGGATGAAACCTGGCCCTGAAAGGCCAGTTCCTCCCAGGGCTGCCTATAGGCTAGTGTACCCTAAACCCTCTGTGCTCAGTGACCAATGCAAGGAAAAGAGGTCACTGACTCACATAGGAGGTTCTGTGCTGAAAGTTAGAAGGATCCGGACTGGTTCTTCACACCTCCAGGTCAGCTCTACACTGAGGAAGCTCTCAGGGACTCTTCTCTGGGACTCCTCTACACACTGATGGCTTCATGCCCAAGTTCTGACTGAGGGCTCAGATGATCTGCTCCGTCATTGCAGGCCAACGGGGACCAGGAGCTAGGCGCCATAACTACTTCCTGCTGCTCTGTAATGAGACGCTTAGGGAGTCTATACCCAGGGGAATGGATGATGCAATAAATACCTGTCTAAGGCTCCCAAACCTCCTCCTGACACAGAGGGCTAGGACAGTTACCAGCCACCCTCCACCTTCTCAGAACCTCCCTATATACCTGAGACTTTCCAACCCTTGGAATAAAGAACACTATTGCCCAGCAACTCCAAGGTGAACATAACGGAATGGGCAGTGTTTTCACAACAGCAGAGATGATAATGCTTGCTTTTGTAACAAGTGCTGCCCACTCCCTCTCATAGAGACAGCACCAGGAGGCATCACAGTCCGTCAGTGGGAGCTTGAGAGAGGCACAGGAGCTGGCTGCTTCTCCTTTTACTTGAGCTCCTAAGAGTAGGAGAGAACTGGAAATGTTACCAGAGACATATAGGATTTCAGGGATGAGTGGTACATGTGTGAGGATGCTTTTATATTATATTATATTATATTATATTATATTATATTATATTAAATAAAAGCAAAAGGGTGAATCTGGGGAGCCAGCACCATGTAAAACTGACCATGTAAACTGAGTATGTGGGAAATGAAAGTAGATCTTAATTCAGAATGTCTACTGCAGGCTTAGTGTGAACCTGGTTGTAGCATCCAAAGGTGGAGACTGCATTCTGACCTCTGCCCCTGTTTACCATAGCTGGACTCATGAGAGGCAGCAACCAGACCAGCGTCTCCGAGTTCCTCCTCCTGGGCCTCTCCAGGCAACCCCAGCAGCAGCAGCTCCTCTTCCTGCTCTTCCTCATCATGTACCTGGCCACCGTCCTGGGGAACCTGCTCATCATCCTGGCCATCGGCACAGACTCCCGCCTGCACAGCCCCATGTACTTCTTCCTCAGCAACCTGTCCTTCGTGGACGTCTGCTTCTCCTCCACCACCGTCCCCAAGGTACTGGCCGACCACGTCCTCGGGAGTCAGGCCATTTCCGTCTCTGAATGTCTTATGCAAATTTATTTTCTCTGTGTCTTTGCTGTCATGGACAATTTCCTGCTGGCTGTGATGGCCTATGACCGGTATGTGGCCATATGCCACCCCTTACACTACACAACAAAGATGACCCAGCAGCTCTGTGTCCTGATGGTGGCTGGGTCGTGGGTCACTGCCAGCCTGAACGCTCTGTTGCACACCCTGCTCATGGCGCGACTCTCATTCTGTGGGGACAACATCATCCCTCACTTCTTCTGTGATGTGACCCCCCTGCTGAAGCTGTCCTGCTCGGACACGCACCTCAACGAGCTGATGATTCTTTATGTCGCAGGGCTGATCATGATAGCCCCATTTGTCTGCATCCTGATCTCCTACGTCCACATCACCTGTGCCGTCCTGAGAGTCTCATCCGCGAGGGGAAGATGGAAAGCCTTCTCCACGTGCGGCTCCCACCTGGCCGTGGTCTGCCTCTTCTATGGCACCATCATATCCCTGTATTTCAGTCCCTCATCCTCTCACTCTGCTGCGAGGGACACAGCATCTGCCGTGATGTACACAGTGGTGACCCCCATGCTGAACCCTTTCATCTACAGCCTGCGGAACAGGGACCTGAAAGGGGCTTTAAGGAAAGTGCTCACCAGGGCGTTTTCATCTACTCAATAAGGCGGAAAACAAAATCATGGAAAGAAGTAATTTCCCAGAACATCATTTTTATTTTATTGTGTGAAAGGAAAGTTAGCATTTTGGTTTTGTTAGGAACGTGTCTTCTATTTCTCTTGGGAAAATAAAAATCCAGGTTACAGACTAAAGATGTGACAGGTGGAAAGAGTTGAAGATGCAGCTCAGTTGTAGGGTGCTTACCTAGCACATAGAGAGGCCAGGCTTAATCCAGACTCCTGTCAAAATAAATAGAATTCTTTTTAAAGATTTAAAATGGGTGTGTGCCTGTGTGCATACACGTGTGTTTGCATCTCTCTCTCTCTCTCTCTCTCTCTCTCTCTCTCTCTCTCTCTCTCTCTGTTTGTGTGTGTTTACCTCATGTATGTGGGTGTCCAAAGAGACCAGAAGAGGATTCTCTGGAGCTGGAATTACAGGTGCCTGTGCATCATCCAGTGTGGGTCCTGGACAACACATTTGGGTCTCTGGAGGAACAGCAAATGGCTGAGGAGCTATCTCTCTTGCACAATAAAAATGCTTCAACCAAACCTTTTTATTCCCCTCACGAGTGTCCTCCTGACCAAAGACACCACAAACACACCTACACTGTGTAGCTGAGTACAAGAGGGGACCAGTGAGGTGTCTCAGGTGGAAGCTGCTACAAGGAAATTATGATAAGTTGTCTTCTTTGGGTGATGCTGGAAAGGAGTTGGGGGGTTGGCTGTTGCTTCAGATGGGCTGTCAGTCAGGCTGCTTGGGATCGGCTCTCTCAGTGCATCTCATCTAGAAGGAAGGAACAAAGCTTGAGCTCCGAAGCCACGAAGCATTAGCCACTTGTGTTGATGCCATCTTGGAGCACAGGATGTGTGGGTACGTTCTCAGAAGTCATAGCTACAGGATGTGTGGGTATGTTCTCAGAGGCCAGTCAGCTACAGCTCTTGGGTGCCAGTGCTAAGCTCCCCTTTTCACAACAGAGTCCTTGATATGAGCACATCTCCATGAGCCCCAACCTGGCAAGGCGATCACATTCATTCAGACCATTTCTTCCTTGGTTCGGTTCAATACAGGTTGTGTCTTTAAAAGAGACAGTCTGCTTTACCCAGGTTTTCCAATTTGTGAGCAGATATTTTTCAGAATATTCCTTTATTATTCTTTAACACTTTTCTTTTTTTGAGATTTTTATT
Organism: Acomys minous; assembly: GCF_964271855.1. NCBI lineage: Eukaryota > Metazoa > Chordata > Mammalia > Rodentia > Muridae > Acomys > Acomys minous. Next base: position 41,871,263 of record NC_140498.1, read on the forward strand.
TATGAGTGTCTTGCCTGTCTGTATGTCTGTGTACTATGTGCATGCAGTTCCTGAGAAGACCAGACGAGGGCACTGTGTCCTCTGGATTTGGGGTTACAGACATTAGCTTCTATGTGGTTGCTGGGAACCAAATTGTGTGGTCTGGAGTAACAGCCAGTCTCTAACTACTAGACCAACACTCCAGGTCCCTTTTACCATTCTTTATCGTCAATGGGGTTAATATGCTTTCTCAGTCATATCTGATTCATGGGTGGAACGGTGGGATATGGGGGCGGAGGAGAGGGGACAGCTTAGTGCAAAGGTGTAAACAGATCCTTAAGGAAAATTTGGACTCCCAACCCCTCCTGTGTTGCTTTCAGGATCCCATGACGAGAACAGATCCCTCCACCACATATGCCCATCTTTTTTCTTTTGTTTTTCGAGACAGGGTTTCTCTGTATAGCCTTGACTGTCCTAGACTCACTTTGAAGTCCAGGCTGGCCTCCACCTGCCTCTTCCTCTGGAGTGTTGAGATTAAAGGCGTGCGCCACCACACCCAACCATATGCCCATCTTGATAGATGGAGCTTCCATAGATCCAGAGCAAAAATGTCAAGCACATGTGGACTGAGTTCTCGAACACTGAGTCAAAATAAACCTTTCCTCTTTTAATTTTCTCAGGTATTTTATTATAGAAATGGAGAGCTAAAGCATTAGTTTCAGCCCTCTCTGCTCAGATGTACAGTAGTGGGCACAGAGCCCCTTGCCACTCTTTATCTTTCAGATTTTAGCAAGTTAAATTTTATTTGCATTTTTGCAGTGTTTTAACATTTCTCATGAGTTTTTCTTCTTTGATTCATTTATTTGGAAGTGTTCTTTAATCCCAAAACATTTGGGACTCATAATTCTTTATGACGCTTTTCAGGCAGAAGCAGGTTCTTTCCTGATCTCATGTTTGCTCCTAGGTCTTATAAGTTGAGGGACTTCTCAAGACCAAATCTTTTCCCACATTTTTTTTTTCAACTGTATGGTCTCTCAGCCTCATGGACTCTGTAGATGAAGCACAAACTCTTCATTTGGGGGGAAAGTTTCCCACATTCTGGACACTTATATATTTTCTCCCTTACATAGATTCTTTCATGGTGACTGATGAAACTTCGATTGAAAGTTTTTCCTAACTGAGAACTGGAACACGCCTCTCCCCACATGGGCTCACTTTGTCTATTAAGCCTTGTTTTATGACTGAATCCATTCTCACAGTTGCTACAGTCATAGGGCCTCTCACCAGTGTGAGTGTCTGGTGGGGGAAAAGGTAAGAACTGCTTTTTTGTTTTTTTAATCTCAAATGTTCAATTCTACCAATGAAGACTCAGGAGCCAGATGCTGGGGTGAAAGCCTGCTCGCTCAGAGAGGCAGAGAAAACACCCAGCTGACCTTCCTCCTCAATTGACATTGCCCCAAAAGTTCTCCTCCATGCTGTCTCAATAAATCCTCCTGATTGTCCCTCCCTTATACTTCCTGTGCATCTCTCTGTCCTTCCTCCTGACTTCCTCTTACTCTCTATGGTTTTTTTCCTATGCTGACTCCATCAACTGGTTGCTTGCTCTGCCTCTTGACCTATGGTTGACTTTATTTAATTTTGTTTACAATATTCAAGCAGAAAGCTCTCGGATAAAGGTGTGTGCTAGGGTTGACCACACCACAAGTAGAATCAGGCACAATCTTGGGGTTCACAGTGTGATCACACATCTTGCAACAAAGAACTTTCATGAAGCTGCTCCCCACATGGGACACACTTACAACCTCTTTGTTTTCTCATCACATATTGCGAGAGGTTTTCTAGGGGAGCGTTGTTTTCAATTGTAACTAGAAGGCTTCTCAACTTCCTCTGCTGGGGAATAGGTGCATTTATTCTTTCTTCTTGGAAAGCTGGAGGTTGCTCAGAAATCCAGGACCAGCCTGTTGCGTCAATATCTGAAGACCTCTCTCTACAGTCTTCTTTCTGAAGATCCTCATCCCCGTGATTATGCTCACTGACCGCTGAAACGGAATGTTACACTGTTCAGAGTTATGGCTTCATTGGCCAGGAGAAGTCAGGAGTCGGGTTTCTTATGAAATAGTAACTTTGATGAGCCACGCAGTCCCAGCATTTTGGAGACAAAGGCAAGAGGAATGCTGTTCGGTACAAACGCAACCTGGTCTACATAGTGAATCCCACCCAGCGGGGGCCAGATAGCAAGACCTTGTCTTGTAAAAACAAAACCCAAACCAAAGCAAACCAAACCAAACAAAGCAATAAAAGTGGCTGGGTAAGGAGACACTAGCTTTTAACTCCAGCACTCGGAATGGAGAGGCAGCCAGACCTATGAGTTTGAGTCTAAAGCTAGAACTATGCGGTCAACGCTGTCAAGGTCTGGCGCTTGCCAGAGCTGGAACTTGGCCCCCTTTTCCAGCTACACTCACACCAGCTCTCTGTTGCTGGTGCTCTCCTTTACTGCTCAAGCTTCCTGTTAATTCCTTTTCACAAGCTGGAAGCTCAGCTAGGTGGGGTCTTGCCCTGAGGTTATCACTCTTTATCCCATTTACCATCACATTTTTATTTAAACTTCTTAATCTCCTTGAGCACTGGACTCAGCTCCATTACATTTTCTGGCGCGCCTTCCCTTCTTACACTGTATGTTTTGTGTTACTTCTCCTTGTCCAGCTGGTTCCTTTTCATTACAGTGGAGTACAAGAGAGCTTACTAGTAACCACACGGCACTCCCAATACAAGGTGGTCTTGAAATCTCCTCTGCCAATGCAGGTGATCCAAAAGTCTTCAACAAGGCCAAACCTCCTAGTGGTGCCACTTCCTACAGCCAAGCATTCAAACACATGAACCTATGGATGCTATACCTATCCAAATCACCACAGATCCTATCTCAGAAACAAAAACAAAAACAAAACTCTTCCTCTTGTTTCTGTTAGTCATTTTGTTAAAGTGGCAAATACTGATTGAGTTTCAGGCCAGATTGCCAAATTCTGTGAAAACAAAAACCCACAAAACTTAAGTGGTATCATCAAATGAATTACTGATTTCAGAAGTCAGTTATGTTGCATATAACAGGTATGTGTTCCTTTGCTGTCTATCCATTACTGTATAGGAAAACAGTCTTCCATAGCTGCAGCTCTGTCTTAGGCTCTACCCAATGACTGGGCATTTGCACTTTGTTAGTGTGAGCACTATTCAACCACTGCAAAGACGGAGAGTAGACTTCTAGGCTAAGCCTGGTGGATGCACCTATAACCTTAGGACTTGGGAAGTAGAGGCAGGAAAACTTCCACGTTTTATGACAGCCTGTTCTGTACAGTGAGTACCAAATAAGCCAGGGCTACAAAACAAGACTCTCTCTCAGAAATAAGGAAACAGCTCTCTTTAGCATACAATCTAAACAGGAAGGACTTCTTACCCAGTAACATCAGCTCCCCAACGTGACTATTATTTTCCTTCTCTGAGCTGGGTTGCTGAGCAGGATGTGCGCTCACACATTCTTCTTGGGAGTGAGAGATGCTCAAATCCTCAAAGACCATCAGTTCCTGAAAGAACAAGAGGCTCCTTCTGTTTAACAACTGAGGTTCCTTGGCAGCTCTGCTGCTTATGAAAGACTTAGACCCAAGTAAGTGAAAGGGACCCATAAACTCCTTACAGGAGCAGCATAGACAGGACAGCCAGGCTGAGGAGGCAGAAAAAGCCAGAAGAGAAACATCCACAGAGGCTGACTTTCAAAACTGTACTAGATATAGTCTGACAGAAAGTGGAAGGCTGCAAAAGTAGAGAAGGTGAGGCAGACAAATAAAACCCACCGCGGGGCTGGCTTTAAAACACAGAAACATCTTCTGTGGGACTCTTCAGGGAAGACGTCTCACCAAAGGATGGGTCTGCCCTGGGGAAAGAGGAAGCTGTGGTTAGTGAAGACTCAGGGACTCTGCCAGACGCTGCCCACAACTTCAGGCCGAGCTGGCCTTGCTCCTTGGCAGGTAACTCAGGTAACCACTTTCTGTTCCTGTGAGACCTGGGATCAAGTCCTTATGGGAGTCTCTTCATTATGAAAAAGAGTTCTCTAAGCGAAATTTTCAACAAAGAGGTTACCATAGGAGGAACTAGATTCAAGGAGACTCTGAAAAAGCACACAAGTTCTAAAATCCCAGAAACATTGAAGACTGGGCTGGAGAGATGGTCCAGCAGTTAGAGCATGGACTGTTTTTCTAGAGGACTGAGGGTCAATTCCCAGCACCCACATAGCAGCTCACAATTGTAACTCCAGGATATGACACCCTCACATAGCCAGACATGCAGGCAAAATACCATGCACATAAAAATAAATATTTAAGAAACTGAATACCACTTGCTAATTCATCCAATTTCTACACTCTTAAAAGATATTTCCTGGAGCTGGGCATAGTGGCACACGCCTGTAATCCCAGCATGCAGGAGGCAGAGGCAGGCAGACTGCTTTGAGTTCCAGGCCAGCCTGTCTACAGAGTGAGTCCAGGACAGCCAAGGCTACACAGAGAAACCCTGTCTCAAAAACAGAACAAAATAAAACAAAGCAGATATTTCCTAGGCTAGAGAGATGGCTCAATGATTTAAGAGCACTGGTTCCCTTTAATCCCAGCACATGGGCGGCAGAGGCAGGTGGATCTCTATGAGTTTGAGGCCAGCCTGGTCTACAGAGTGAGTTCCAGGATAGCCCAGGTTACACAGAGAAACCCTGTCTTGAAAAACCAATAAAATAAAATAAATCCACTCAGAGTGCCCGAGTAAGGTTGATGAAATTGTGCGTGCTGACCATTCTGAGAAGTCACACACCGTGATCCTCTCAAGTTCCAGGCAGTGCTAGGGCGTCAGGCCCGGGGCTTTGTACATGGGAGGCAGGCAGTGCTCTGCCAACTGAGCTACAGCCCTAGGCCAGGACTCTTTCTTGCAGAGTCCCTCTGACTCCCCAGAACCAGGCTCTTTTCTTGTGAAACAAGAGCATGCTTCACACTATTGCTCTCAAGGCCTGAACTCATAGCCTCACGATCGCCAAGGGCTACGAGACTTTCTTACTTGACGCATAATGGGTGGGTCAAGACGGGAACGGCCCTGGGGCAGCCCAGAGCCTGGAGGGACTCTCAGGACAAAGGCTTGTTTTGCCTTTGTGGACAACAGAACCACTTTTGCAGTCCTCATGATTTTTTTAATGGCAATTACAACACAATCACACTCCTTTCTGGCAGCTCTGGAGTCACCTTTTTTACTGAAGGAAATCCACCAGATAGCCAGGCTGCAGACAGAGAAAACTAAGAATTACATACAAGACAGGGCAGGGCGCGAGTACACTCCAATATACAATTATAGACATAATAATAAATACAGGTTAGGTGGGGTGGACATTTGAGGTCTGAACCAGAATGAGAAGCTAGCTAGCTAGCGTAGTTAGTCATAACTGGAAGGGAAGATCCCGAGCGGGGTACTCTGAAAGAATACCCTGGGCCAAACAGAGGAGAATAATGACTGCTGGAAGACAGTTAAGAACCAGTTTCCTAGGCCAGGCGTGGTGGCGCACGCCTTTAATCCCAGCACTGGGAGACAGAGGCAGGCGGATCGCTGTGAGTTCGAGGCCAGCCTGGTCTACAAAGTGAGTCCAGGATAGCCAAGGCTACACAGAGAAACCCTGTCTCGAAAAACAAGCAAACAAAAAACCAAAACAAACAAGAGAGAGAGAGAGAGAGAGAGAGAGAGAGAGAGAGAGAGAGAGCGAGCGAGCCAGTTTTCCTTTAAAATAGTGCAATAGCCATGCGGTGGTGGCGCAAACCTTTAACCTCAGCACTTGGGAGGCAGAGGCTGGCAGATCTCTGTGAGATGGAGGCCGGCCTACTCTAGAGAAACCTTGTCTCGAAAACTCAAACAAACAAACAACAAAAAAGGAAAATATTACGTGTAAACCCAGTATAAGAGTCATAATTTAACTCATGATTTCACATAGAGAAATGGGCTAGAAGACAGGAGACCCAGGGTCAGTGTTGTGTGCCCTCTCAGGACAGGTTGACTCCAGGGTGGGCGGCGCACTCAAGGCCCTGTTTACTTTTGGCTGCTGTTCGGAGGCAGGACACATCTGCCTAGGGCTCACTGGGTCAGACCCACCCATCTGCCTAGGGTCACCCGTGACCCGTGACACTCTTTGGGGGAGCACGTGGTACCCTAGCTGCTTTTGCTCACCCTCCCATCAGCCGGCCCAGCCTGGCTGTTTGTCCTCACCGCCCTCTGCCTTTGGCACCCTCAGCCTCAGGCGCTAAGACCTGGGTTCCGGAAATGACTCAGAAAGCCAGACGCGAGAGGCCTATCTCTATCCTCCACCTTCTGAGTGCCCTCAAGAGCTATCAGCCACAGTTTGGAACTTGCTGCCTTCAGTTGCGAGGACATCAAAACCCAGTTCCTTCTGGGAGGCCGGATGTCTGAGCCTCTTTGAGGCCCCATCCCGGGAGCCACTTCCAGTGCGGAAGCCTGGTCTCCCGGCTCCGAGTGAGCGCTCAGTGACTGGAAAGGCAAGGTTGAAGTCTGGGTGGTGGAGCTCTTACAAGAGGCAGAAACTACTCTCTGTGGCCCACTTGGGAGGCGAGAAGCAGGAAGCTAGTTCTGGTCCTCCCTGGAGTGCGCACTTAACCTCCACAAGAGGCCACTCTAGTGTTCAGTACTCGCTGGGAAATGTAGTTCCCTCCAAACTACTTCTGGGAGCCTACCAGGTGGCAGGGGTTGCGGGGGTGGGGGGGAGGCGGGAACAAGGGGAGATGCTGCCGGAAGTTGGCCACACGTGGTTGGCGTCCGTTTCCTTTGCAACATTCCTGAGAGTTTGGGGCACACCTATGCGTGCGCCCTGGGTGTGTGCAGTGCTAGTGTCCGCCCTGCCCCGAGGTCTCAGCAGACCCAGCGTGTTGGGCTGCGCTTAGATTACAGTTTACTAAGCTCTCTGTATTGTCTACGTTTTTAAAAGTAGAGTTTCCTGTTTCCCTGTTCATTTTTGGCCTCTCACAGACTCCAGATCCTTTCTGATCTGGAACTCATGGCAGTCTCCTGCCTCATCCTTCTGAGTGCAGGGAAAACAAGTGTGACCGGCCAACTCTTAGCTCTTCACTCTTTCTGTGCTCAGGTTATTCCCGGTGAAGTACTGATGAGTACTGCTGAGGGTTAGGACAATCTGTAGCCACAGATTCCTTTATTCATGTGTTGTGGCATTCAAATCCCCTGTGAGAAACCAAGACTTAGGCTCTTTTCAAATTCAGATTAAATGAATTTATTTATTTATTTTTAGATTTATTTATTTTATGTATATGAGTGTGCTGTTTTCATGCACACCAGAAGAGGGCACCAGATTACATTACAGATGGTTGTGAGCCACCATGTGGTTGCTGGGCTTTGAACTCAGGACCTCTGGAAGAACAGCCAGGGCTCTTAACCTCTGAGCCACCTCTCCAGGCCTGAATTTATTCTTAAGGCTAGCAGAAGGACCCTTAGAGCCAAACAGCATGACGTGAGGGGGTGGGGGAAGGGCTAAGGTGGGGCTTTAAGGCAGCCATCAGAAAGGTGTGTGTTAAAACGTCCATGGAACCCACATCGGAGTGTGGAAATTGTTTTACTTCCCTCAGTTTCTTACTTCCCGCTATAATAAAAAAGACCATGTCAGCTGTTTCCTATAGTGAAAGCAGGTTTTACAGAAGCAAAGGCAGCTGCTAATACTTCACAGCCCATCAGTCTATTTTCATCTCCCCTGCAGGCTACTGCATCCAGGCACTACAGAGCGGACAGTCCTACACGGAACGTCTGGTTCCATGTTACGTCTCTCTAGTCATCATGCGGGACCTGTGTGAATTACTGCTCAGACCGGATAGATTGAGCAGGCAAAACCACACTGCCATCAAGTTAGGGCTGCCTGTCACATCCTCACAACCTCCATGAATGAAATGCCAGCTTCCAGTCATAAAAAATAAGACAATGTACAGGTTGGTAAACTTTTATTTTAAGTGTGTCAAAAAAAAAAAAAGTGCCAGTAATAGTCAGCTTCCTTAACCGTGGCTTAGAATAGACAGGGTGAAAACTGTGCGGCAACAAAGTGTTTTGGAAGGTATCTGCTTACACATAAAAGCTTACAATACAAAAATGAGTAAACAGTAAAAAGTGTATGTGTGTGAGGGGTTTTTTTGGTTTTGCTTTTTTTGGGGGGGTCGGCGGTTTGAGACAGGGTTTCTCTGTGTAGCTCTGGCTGTCCTGGACTTGCTTTGTAGACCAGGCTGGCCTCGAACTCACAACGATCTGCCTCCCAAGTGCTGAGATTAAAGGCGTGTGTCACCACCACCCAGCTGTTTGTGTGTGTTTGTGTTTTAAAAGCCAGGCATAATCCCAGTGCTGGGGAGGTACAGATAAGGGGACTTCCTGGGGCTTGCAGGCCAGCTGTCCTACCTTACTTAGCCAGGTTAAGGTAAGTGAGAGACCCTGTCCTCCCTGCAATTCCCCCCCAAAAGATGCATCTGAGGAATGACCTGAGGTTGATCTCTAGTCTCCATGTGCCACCTGCCCCCCACATATAACCATACGTGTATGCAGACAGGCACATACACACAAAAGTTGTATTGTTACCCAGTAAAACGTATAGCCTGCCTTCAGAACTATGGTTGAATCATTATATGTTAATGTAGTACAATACCACCAATAAATAGAATCAATTAAAAAGCAATTTACAAAGCAGTATTTTGTAATGATAAGCACAGCAGAGGTCTGCCTGACAGGAAACTGATACATAATTCTCTTCAGGCTGAGAGAGTTACTGGAGAGTTACTGGAAGACAAGATTCCAAAGGCCATGGTTGGGCCTCGAGATAGGAGGAAGCACATTGGAGACACATGATATGGAGAGCTAAATATGGTGGCGCCTTTAAAACCAGACAGGTGCTTCATTAAGAGTAAGAGCAAAAGAGAGAGAGAGTGTGTGTGTGTGTGTGCCCCTCTTGCAGTCTGCTTATATTTATTTTCTGTAGGTTGTATGTGTGCACCAGACCAGGGCAGACAGAATGATGGACATATTCTTGCACTGGGGAGGGGAAATGAAGTGGGCTCACGTGTCTCAGGAACACCTTAGACTACTAATTCATGCAGGATTAGGCAGTAGCCATGCACTTGCTCTTCTGAGTGCCACGGCGTGTCATTGTTGGGTGTGCCACCTTCACTTTGATTGCCGGATTGACATGCCTCCAGTGGATTCGGCTGCTCTGGGGACTGTGACGGCCAACACTGTCAACCTGACAGGGTTTAGAGTCACTCGTGGGACAAGCCCTGGGCACGTCCGTGAGAGCGGATCTTGAGTACGTTCAGGTGGATGTCAGTGTCCCCTGGCTTTGAGTCCTGGACTGCATAACAAAGAAAGAAAGATGGGCCTTCGAAGTTTGTCACTCTGTGCATCTTGATGGTGGATGCAGTGCCACTGCCTGCCACTGTGGCTGCTCTGCCATGATGCAGACCCTTGAACTATGCGTCAGAATGACTGCTTCCTCTCCTAGTTGCTTTCATCAGGGTATTTTATTACACCAATCGGAGTACTAATTCATACAGGCACTATTATTTTCTTCTTCTTCTTCTTCTTCTTCTTCTTCTTCTTCTTCTTCTTCTTCTTCTTCTTCTTCTTCTTCTTGAATGGAGGCTGGCCTCCATACTCCACAGTCAAAATCTACCAGGCCAGGTCCGAACTCACAGGGAGCACCCTGCCTCCGCCTCCCAGACTGTTAGAATTATAGGTATGCACCACCACACCCAGTCTAATATTATTTGCTTATTCATTACGTCCCTTACATCTGCTGACACCTCGTTACTGGCTGCTGAGTGCCTGAATGCAAGACATAAGAGCAGAGGCCAGAGTGGAGGTAGATTGGGGGGCCTTCGGTGACGTCTCTGGTCAATGGCTGGACTCAGAGCAGCCGTGGTCTTCCCCTCGTCACATGCCCCAAGGTTAAATACAGGTTGAAGGAATTGGGGGAACAGAAGCCAGTGGGCATGTAGATGTGGGATCCGGCTGTCATGTTGTAAAAGGGAGTGTCCCTGGGTGAGTAGTGCAGGAAGATGCCCACCAGTTTCACAGGCTGGAGGAAAGTGGGCTCCCATTGCTTTGTCATCATTAACACCCAGCTGCCGTTCTCTGCAGCTGTAGCTCCCTTCCTGCTTGCCAGAGCTTTTGCATGCTCCCAGGACCCAAACTCCACCTCCCAGCGATGGTGGCTGGGGTGGAAGCTGGGAAGATCCAGTGCAGTGACAGTCAGGCAGTGGGTACCACTTGTTTCCAAATCTCACACTCTTCATATCATCAGAGATGATGAGGCTGGGGTGAGCAGCTGCTGGGTCAGAGTCACAGGCACTGCAGGAAGGATAAAAATACTGAGCTGGGAGCGGGATCTGTGGGCTCCTCCCAACGGTCTCCCCATCTAAGGAAGAGGGGGAACACGCAGGGGACCCAAGACACCAAGGCTACTACTTGCCTTGATGGAAGCACTTACCTACATGTTCCTAAGCACCAATCAGTTCTGGAACTACAGAGGAGGGAAAAAAAGAACAAAGCTATAAGCAGAGAACCGAACCGCCCGATCCCCACAAGGAAAGAGAAGGATTCTCCTGCTTGGGGCTCTGCATCCTGCGTTACTTATAACCCAAGGCCTCCCAGGTACCCCAAGGACTGACGAGGTTAGTTCAATCAGCAAGGCAGACACAGAGGGATCCAACAGAGCTGTGGGGCTTTTTATGAACAGCTAAAGAGTTCCCCCAAAGGCACGGATAAAGGATCATTACAAAAACTCTTGGCTAGCTTCTATTGCCCCCATACTTACAAAGGAAGGTTTCCATTTCAGGAAGGATCTAAGTTTTCTTTTGTTGTTCTGAGAAAGGGTCGTATGCAACTCAGGCGTGCCTTGAAACGGCCAAGGCTGAAGGTAATCGTGAGGTTCTGACCCGCCAGCTTTCTCTTCTGCATAAAGCACCATGTCGCTGTCCTGTGTGCTTCTACCATCACATCTTAGGTGACCTTCGGGAGTCAAACCCTGGGCTTTTGTTATGCCAAGCCAGGGCCCTCCCCACGTGGCTGCGTCTGAAGCACCGACTGAAGCGCCCAGTGTCTCCATTTCGGTGCGCAGCGTTTCTGAAATGGAGGAAAGGGAACAGAGAGACACTGAGTTAGCCGAGTGAGCTCGATCAGAAAGAAGCTGGAGGCGGGGTCAGGAAGGCTTCGGTAGCCAGCTGGGGAAGTGAGTGGACAGGCTCTGGGCCACCTGAAGTCCAGGGAGGAAGTGGGCAAGGGCTTTCCATCTGCGTCCACACTGACGCACCTGAGAAATGCTGTATATTCTTCTCCACAAACTTTGACTTCTGGTAGAGCAGGTGGATCCTTTCTTTAACATCTGCAGGGGTGGCCAATGGCTCAGAGACAGTCATCATCTTAGCCCTGGAGACAAAAGATTGTTGGTCAGAGGATACAGGAGCAAGATGTAGCCCGAGTACCCATGAGGTGGCAGTGGGACCATGCCCACTAAACACACCCGTGGCAGTTTAGGCAATGCCAAGAAGTCCTCCCTGGACTCAGGGCTCTGACACTGGTCCTCAGCATCAGCTGCACATCAGCATCTCTGAACTGCTTTTTATAAAAGTCACAGCGAGCTTAAACAACAACAGCCTTAACATTGAGTTGGTCTTGCTATCAGAATTTTCTATGTCAAATTAATTATAGTTTTCTACTATTTCTATTGAAAGGAAAAAAAAAAGAAAGAAAGAACGAAATGCTCCTTCACTCCTATTAGAACGGCCATTAGAGCAGAAGTAAAAGATGCAAGTTGATGACAAGGATGTGGAGAAATTAGCACTGTGGGTGGGAATGGGAAAGGATGCTTCTACTGCTAGAAATAACATGCAGATTCCTTAAAATGTTTAAATAGGGTGGACATACAGTGTCTAGCTATAAGTGTAAAATCTGAGAGATTGAAAGCAGAATCTCCAACAGGACGTGTATACCCGTGTTCACAACAACCCTATTTCTAATAGCCCAAAGGCTGAAACATTCTAGATGTCCATCAATGCTGAACAAATAAGGAAGATGGATGTGATATCTGCATACAAGGATGTGATATCTGCATACAGAGGCGTGTCATTTGGCGATTCATCGGAGTGGAATTCTGATACATGAGCCGTGAAAATATCGTGCTGACTGAAAGTAAGCCAAAGGCTAAAGGACGAACATTGTATGATTCTGCTTGTAGGAGTTATTTAGAACAGCCAGGCCAATAAGCTGGAAAAACAGAGTGGTAGCTGCCAGGCAATGGGGAGGGAGGATGAGGAATGAGTGTTTCTGGCACAGAGTTCCTATGTGGGAAGACAAAAGGTCTGAAGGCCGACGGCGGTAACAGGTGCGCACTGATGTGGCTATGTCAACGTCAGCGCACCGCAGACAGAATGTAGCTGAAATTATGGGTTATGCGTATTTTACTGGGAAAATAATCTTTTAAAAAACCCACTAAAACCCAAGTCCCAACCACAAAACTGAGATTTCCTTGTTGTGGCTGTGGCTTGGACACCAGGATTGTGTCAAGTTCCTAAGTAAGTCTGAGAAATACCTTTTCTATCTCACCTCTCTCGTCCCCTGCCTGCTGGGCTTAACCCACCTCTAAATTTACCTCCAAAGGTCCTCCCCCCCACAAGGACCACTGTGGCCATCCATTGGAAAGGCTCCTGGGTTCCGCCGGTCTGGGAAACATTCCTTCCTCTCGGCATTCCATTCATGCCCGCCCCACTCCCGCCTGGTCAGACTCCCGTTCTGTTCTTCCCACACAAAGCCAGGAAAGATGATCTCAGGAAGCTTCAGGAAACAGGACTCCTGAGTTACAGACCCAGGTCCTCCCTACGACTGTCTCATCCAAATACTTTCTGCAGGGCACCCAAGGGGACACCATGGGACCCCTCTGTACCTGTGCAAGGTGACTCTGATGTCCTAGGAGAGAAAAGAAAGAAGCCGTCTGTTACCAGTCTCCAAGAGGCTGTGATTCCCTGACTGCAAGCTGCTCTCTGGCCTTTCAAGGCCTCCTAGTCCTAGGGTCCTAGTAATAGGAGCATCCCTCCGTGTCATAATCCTTATCACATGGGTGGAAGCCTTGCTCTTTCCTGAGCAATGATGCCAGGGGCATCCTAGATGTTGAGATATTCTGGGTTCCCGTCAAAGAGGCGTGAGCCCAAGAGACAACATGAGTTATTGAGACCAAGTCTCATTCCAGGCCTCAATGGCCTCGATTCCTGACTTGGGCAGTGACAACAGCCTGAGTCATCCCCTTGGGCACAGTGGGTAGGGCAAGGCCAGCTGCCCGCACACTCACCTGCATGAACTTCCACTCTGGCTGGTCTTGCTTGGCCTCCAGTTCTCCAATCAGTTCGTCCAGGAGGGCAATGTCATGGGAAACCTGGGTGTCATATGTCTCTCGGACCTTGCTGATGGTCTGGCCTAGCTCCTGTAGCCAGGTCACAAAGAGTTGCTCTTGCTGTTCCAGGAATTGGTACAGCTTCTCAAGCTGACAGGAAACCCTCTGCTTCTGGGTTTCTGTTTGCTTCTGGGGAACACAGAATTAGGAGGCATATGAGTGCGTGCTGCGGACTGGAAATAGGTATCTAGGGCTGGTCTCAAAGCCCACCTCATAGAGATGGACGCGAGGCAGCCTTCCTCAGCGTGAAGCTCGGATGAGCACGGTTTCCATAGGTCATATATTTGAATATTTGGTCTACAGCTGGAGGAACTGTTTGAGACGGCTTAGAAGGTGTGGCCTTGGGGAGAAGTGTGGCTCTGAGATTGAGCTTTGAGGTTTCAAAAGCCCATACCATCCATTTCTAATTAGTTCTCTCCCTCTCTCTCTCTCTCTCTCTCCCTCCCTCCCTCCCTATCTCTCCTCTCCTCTCTCTTCTCTCTTCTTTTCTTCTTTCCCTCTCTCTCTCTCCCTCTCTCTCTCTCTCTCTCTCCTTTCCTCCCCCCCTCCCCTCTCAGCCCAATGCTTGTAAGGTAGATGTAAGCTTTCAATTTCTGCTTCAGCACCAAGCCTGCCTACCTGCCTGCTGCCATGCTCCCAACCGTGCTGGTCATAGTCTCTAACCTTTTGAGTCATGAGCCCCCAATTAAATGCTTTTTTAAATAAGTTACCTTGGCCATGGTATCTCTTCACAACAATTTAAGGTTTAAGTATCTTAAGATTTAATTACTTTTATTTTTAGGAAAAAATTTTTTTTCCTGAATGCATGTATGTGTGCCTGGTGCCCTCAGAAGTCAGAGGAGGGCTCCAGATCCCCTGCAACTGGAGTTATGGATGACTGTGAGCCACCAAGTGATGGGAATTGAACCCAGGTCCTTTACAAGAGCAAATGCTGTCAACTGCTGATCCATCTCTCCAGTCCCCATCTTCACAGTAACAACTTAAATGTAAGTGAGATTCTCGGCCTCTTACCGAGATTGCTCCAGAACAGGGAGCAGTCTGTATGGAACGTTCCAGAACAGACAGCATAAGAGAAGCTAGCTCTTAAGAAAATCTATTGAGTATGGTACCAGGTCCAATAGTTTTTCTTATTTCTTCCAAAATTTCCATGTTGAAGTTGTCAGCATCTCAGAATATGAGACAATTGGGAGGTGGATACTGGCAGATGTACCTGGTTAAGATGAGGTCATTCTAAAGTAGGTTGACATCCAGGCCATCCAGAAGTAGAGAGCAAGATCTAGTCTTAAAAAGCCCCCCCCAAAAAAAGGGGCTTGGGGACTTAACTCAAGCATAAAACCCTTTCCTACAAGTACAAAGCCCTAGTAGGTTCTATCCTTAGAACCGGAGGAAAAGGACACCAAAAAAGCCAATATAGTTTTTAAAAAATAAAATTTATAAATAAAAATTATATCATTATTATTATCATTCAAAGACAGGATTTCACTATGTAGCCCTGGCTGGCCTGGAACTTGCTGTATAGGCCATACTGCCCTCAGACTTGTGGCAATCTTTCTGCTTCTGCCTCTGAGTGTTAGGATTGCAAGTGTGTGCCGACATTCTTGATCTCCCAGTGTGTGTATGGGGGTCCAATGGAGCCCAGGCTGGTTTTGGACTTACTATGTAGCTAATGGGGAACTTGAATTTATCTTCCTGCCTCTGCCTTCCAACTGCCGAGATTATAGGTCTGTGTTACCATGCCATACCATACCAGTTTTTTCCGTACTGGGGCCTCATCGATCCTAGCCTTCTTTCTACTTTACTAGCTGAGCTACAACCATAATTATAACAACAATACAGAGAGTTTTTGAAGTGACAACTGATGTCTTCCAGTTTCTCTAAACTGTTCAGTTGTGAGAAGGAGAAAGTGAGCAGGTCCTGACAGGGAGCTGCAAGGGTGAGCTCCCCCTTAGTCCTCCTTCTCATGGACAGAGACTCAGTGTGGCCATCCCTGACGTGAATGAGGGCAGACCCTCAGGGACCTTTCCTCACTCTCAGTCCCCTCCTCTTTTCCGTGGGCAAACATGGGCAAGGGCTGGCCCTGGGACCCACCGGGCAGTTCTCTGTCTTTTTGCGTTCCTCCGCGCTCCCCCTCAGCTCCCTCAGCCGCTCCAGCTGTTTCTGGATCTGCTCCTGGAGAAGAGACCTGGTTAAGACGCTCACATTTGGCTCCTGCCCGTTTTAGCTCACACGGATTCTAGAGAGAAGGGAAGCAGAACCGGGGTGCTGCCATGGAGGTATGGGGGCGTGGGGTGGGTGGGAGGCGTTCTAGGAAAGAAGAGGTGTGAAGCCGGGTGTGGTGGCGCACTCCTGACTAAGGTGCCCACGTCCCAGAGGGGTTGGTTTATAAAGGACACGCGGTGCAGGTTCCAATTACGTGGGAGAAAGGGCGCCGGCCGTGATCGCCTTACCTTGTACTCCAGGGCCGCCTCCTCTATGGGGCGCACACGATGGCCTTGATGCTCCTGCGTCAGCCTGCAGATGAGGCAAATGGGCTCCCCGTGGTCCTCACAGAAGAGCAGCTGCACCTGTTTCATGTGGCGTGGGCACTGTGGCAGGGGCTGGGGGCTCTGGGCTCCACAGCTCTTTCCTGCAAGTGATCTTTGGCATTGGAAGCATATTGGTGAGCATCGGCCTGAGGCTTTGGGATCCCCCGGAGCAGAGGAACAGCTACAGGAACTTTGCACACAGGTGCCACCATGCAGGTCTCCTTCCTGGGTGTGACAAAGAGGACATGCAGCCTTGTCCCGTGACCTTCCTGGAGACACAGGAGTGGAAAATATCTTCAGTGGTAAACCCCAGATAGTTACAAGACAGCAACTGTTCACAGGATACACACATTCTCGGTTAGATCTGGCTACTTCCCAGCATGCTTTTCTCTGATAGCCATCCAATGAGGCTATGGACAGACCCCCTGGGGCTGAGAGATGAGGACAAAGCTTTCTGCTTTTCTGAGCCGTTGGCATCCTTGGGCATTTATAGTGTGAGAGACCCATGGCCCTTTGCTACAGATCCTACGTGTTCCCCTTGCACAGACCCAGATCTAGTGAGTCATGTACAGGAAAGTGAAACACGCGGACAGCATTTGCTCTCCTATTTCACACTACCACAGTTAGCTCACAACTCAAGCAAGAGCCCCTGGGCATGGCTGCCTTGTGCCTCGTTCGTTCGTGGACACACCCTCACTCCTAGCAGAAAACTTGGCCAGAAAACATGCAAGCATTTGGAACAAGTGTGCCGGGTAAATCCTCAACTCCCACTCAAGAATCATAAATAAAACCAAGGGACTTTATAAAGCTAACGGGAGACTCTCTCACAGTGAGGACGGAACAGTTATGAGGCTATAGGCAGTGTCTCTATGCCCCAGAAACAGCAGGAGACACACGAAGAAAGAGCGACACACGGTCTGTTAGCTCTTCCTTTCTCCTCCCTCCTGGCCCAGGAATTTGCCTCACAATCAAATGTCACAGTGTCCCAGAAGGAACCATTCTTGTGACAGAATCAGCTGTTTGCCTATCCTCACTCTAAACTGAGCTTCTCGGCCTCCTGTGCAGTCAAGCAGAGGCCCTTTGACCAAATTCTAATCAGAGGGAAGTCAGAACAAACAGCTTCTAGCAACTTTAAAAACCTTCTCTACATCACGGTGTCCCCTTTGTCCCTCCAATACTCGTGAGTGGAGCCAGGGCATCACCTATGAGGTTACGAATTTATGTAAGGAAGGAAGCAAGGAAGGAAGGAAGGAAGGAAGGAAAGAAAGAAAGAAAGAAAGAAAGAAAGAAAGACATCAAATCAGAAACCCTCGTTGTGGTCACGCAACCGTGAGTCACTTACATGAAAGAGGAACCAGCTTCTGTGCTGTTGACGCTCTAGTTCTGACAGACAAACACAATCCTGATGACGCCCCAGGAAGAGGGGTTTGGCTCAACCTCTTTCCCCTTCCCAGAGAAAGGTGCTTGTGGAATCTCTGCCCCAGCACTTACCCCCCCCCCCCCCCCCCGTGGGGTCACTGTGGTAAAGGAATACTTTAACCCATTCAGTCCTAGATTCTTAACCTAGCCAGCCTGTGGCTAGAACTTCCAAGAACTCAAGCACAAACTGAAATTTGATGCAACCCAGTCGTGTAAGATGTGTAAATGTGCGGTTTTTTTTTTTTCTTTTTCTGGGCCTGCATCACATTTCAAAGGGACCCCTGGAGGCCAGCAGGTATCCCAGCAGTATAAATCTGGTTAGAATAAAGGGAGTTTGGGGGAGCTGGGGGAGGGTACCTTGAGAAGCTGGGTCTTCTGGAGTTTGAGCTGGTTTTTCACATAGTGACAAGGACAGTTCTGCATAGCAGGTCTCTTGTCTCCCAGTTGCACTTTCCTCCCAGGATACAGGGCATCTCTCCTCTCCAATCAATGAGGTTTTGGAATGTTTCCTGAATGTTTCTTCATCCAGGACGGTGGAGTGTTCTGGATTCCCTGCGCCCTTTTCTAGAGCCCCAGCCGTCTCTCCGTTCAAGATAGCTGCCCTCACGGGAGTAGTTCCCGCGTGAGGACTCCCGCTGCTCGGTTCCTCTTGACTCAGGAGGGTTTCTGAATTTGGGGGTTCTCCTTCTCTTGAACAGGAGGTAATTTCAAGACTTTTGGGTCGCTTCCTTCCTGAAGGCAAATACACTTCGGCTTTCTTGCTTTCTCTCCTCACTGGCACGTTGTTGCTGAGTCCCTGCAGCCTCCCCGCTGAGCTGGCGTTCCTGCGGAGCTGGGCGCTTGCTGCAGTCTTGTTCTCCCTGTCCCCTGGGGACTGGGTGACCAGGCTTCTCTTATAGAGTGAGGCCGTGCTCCTGGCCCCTGGCCTGGTCTTTGACTCCAGGCTCTCGGGGCCCCTCTGATCCCTCTTTTGGACCAGAGATTTCTTCTGGGGTCCCCTCCCCGCTTCAGACTGGCTGGGTGGCAGGCTGTCTAAGTCTTCGCCACTCTGCCTTGTGCCATCACCTTCCAGGACACTTGTGGACTTAGTCTCTCCAGGAGACTGGGCAGAACCATCAATTCTATTTTCTTCAGTTACATGTTCTAGAAAGACAATCAGAGACGCTCATGAAGCTGTCCTACATTCAAGGCTGACGTTGAGGAAGGAAGAGAGAACCTCCTCAGAAGTTAGTTACTCAAGTCAAAGAACAGGACATTCTAAACAATAGCAATCAATAACACAGAACCATAAAATATAAAGTAAATGAAAGCTGGCTTGTTGTTATGGATGTTTGCATGACTATAGATGTGACAATTGATTTATAAAACAAAGCAATTAAAAGAAGAAGAAGAAGAAGAATTAAAACAGACCAGCTCAGCGAGTAGGTACTTGCCACCAAGCTTGGTGACCTGAGTTTGACCTCCAGAGCCCACAAGGGAAGGGACGGAATCAATTCCTTCATTTGTCCTGACCTTTTCATGGGTGCCACAGCGCATTAACACTCACTTACATACGCAGACAGGCACAACATACATAAATAAATTAAAATTAAAATAGGATCCCAGGGGGAGAGAGATTGCTCAGTAGTTCAGAGCACCGGAGGGTCTTCCAGAGCATCCAGATTTGGTTCGTATCACCCACACAGTGGCTCACAACCAGTTCTGGGGAAGCTGATGCCTTCTTCTGGCTTTTGTGGATGTCAAGTATGCAAGTGATGCACTCACGTGCATGCAAAAAAACCCAACCACACGCATAAAGTTAACTAATTGAAACAGGGACTTATTACTGAATCTGTTTTCTGTTCACTGCACAAACTGAAGAAAATCTCAGGCCCCAAAAGGGATGTGTATATATGATACTTGAAAACAACGTTGCATGGGTATGCTGTGTACACCTTCTAATCTCAGCACTCTGGACACAGAGGCAGGGGGATCTCTGTGAGTTTGAAGCCAGCCTGGTCTACATAGTGAGGTCCTGTCTAAAATGCAAAAACAAAACAAAACTAAACACCCAAACAAATTAAAAAAACAGTAAACAAACTTGCAATTTTAGGATATTGTTGCTTAAAATGACCAACAAGGCTTAATTCAATGAAGATAATCTGTAATTTTGGAACTTTCCATTAAAAGTAAAGAACCTTTAAGTGTGCTTGTAAAGGATGCTGAAATTAGGCAGTTAATAAGATTTTTCAGCCTTGTTAGTATGGTTGGATTTCCAGCCCTTTCTGCTAACCGAATGTTCGTCTGCGCATGCGCGTTAGTTAAAAAAAAAATGGAGTGAAGGCTTCTTCAGGATTCACACCATTCGAGCTCTGCTTGTCCTGATTCTCACGCACAGCTTCGTCTCTGGGAGCCTGGGGGAGAGGGGGGCTTCTCTAAGCAGGATACAAAGGCCAGAGAGAAGTTCGAGGCACACTGCTCAAGTTGTGGGGGAAGGACCGGGGCTCCCCAATCCTTAAGCTAGGGAGCTTGGGCCCAAGCGTTCCTTCCCTCCTCTACCAGTACCTAGCAGCCATGGCCGCTGGGAAAGGGCTTGGCCACATACCTGGGCCTGTGGCCTTGCGAAGCTCCTCCGCTAGTAGGCGCTGGTTGGTGGCCCGCAGGATCTGCAGGGTCAGCTTGACAGCATGCTCCTCCCCGTAGTAGGTGAGCAGAAGGCTGGCCAGCTTTACCGGCCTGGCCATCTGTATGTGGCTCCGGGGGATCCTGGAGTGGCCCTTCTCCATGGTGCTGTTTTGTAGCTTGAACTTAAACTTCTCGAAGTCGTAGGGCAACAGCTCCTCCAGGGTGTTTAGCAGGTGATCGCTACGGGTCTTGGCCATGTTGCTGGCCAGGAGGAACCGCAGCCAGCTGTACGGCTTCTGGCAGAAGATGAAGACCTCTCTCCCGATACTAAAGAATAAGCAAGAAGTAGCTTGTGAAATACTGAGCAACGCACAGGAAACAACGCAGCCTTTGGTGGGAACTGAGACTGACGATGAGGGCGTGTCCTGGGGGCAGCCCACTGCATCCCTCTTCAAGGATTCCGAGTCATTTCTGATGACGAGAGCTCTGCTTTGCCACCCTATGAATAAAAGGCAGGCCAGACTGTTAAGGGAGGTTCTGTGGTGGAGGTCCACACCTTCCAGATGCTCTCTTGCTCTCAGGACCCTGGGCTGGTGGAAGAGAAGGAGAGATGTCTTGCTTGAAGCTGGCCCCCTCTGGCTAAGTGCTCTCTTCGGCCTCTTGGGGTTTATAGACCTCCAGAGCCAAGGGGCAGGCGAAGGAACAGGCAGCAAATAATCCCTATAGGCTTTGCCTGGTCCTGCTCAAGAAAGTAGAAGCAGCGGGGCAGTGTGATGCAGTTCCAGTCTGTCTGGTCCAGGTCTAGTCTATCCACTAGCATAAACTTCTCAAATAGTGGCTCCGAGGAGCACCGTTGTCACCTCCATTCACGGGCATCTGCCCTCATCCCTTGCTCCCTGGGAGTCAGGGCGCTCTTCTTCTTCCCTGTGACCCTTGAAATGTATTCTCTAGGCGGTCACTAGGATGCTTGAGGTGCAAGGTTGGAGAGATGCGGGCATCCTTTGGCACAGGTGAGCCACGGTGAGCCTCAGAGTGGCTCCAAAGCCAACGGAGGATCCGTGGGAGAAAATGACCTATAGCTTCCGCCTTTATGAAATTCCTGATTTTTACCCTTAATCTCTTTTTTTCTTTTCTTTTCTTTTTTTTTTTGGTTTTTAAAGACAGGGCTTCTCTGTATATCCTTGGCTGTCCTGGAACTCACTCTGTAGACCAGGCTGGCCTCGAACTCACAATGATCTGCCTGCCTCTGCCTCCCGAGTGCTGGGATTAAAGGCCTGCGCCACCACGCCTGGCTACCCTCAATCTTTTTTGTTTGTTTGTTTGTTTGGTTGGTTTTGTTTTTGTTTTTTCGAGACAGGGTTTCTCTGTGTAACCTTGGCTGTCCTGGACTCGCTTTGTAGACCAGGCTGGCCTCGAACTCACAGCGATCCTCTTACCTCTGCCTCCCGAGTGCTGGGATTAAAGACGTTTGTCAACACCACACCTCAATGTTTTATTTTGAAAAATTTCAGCCTATAGAAAGTGGAGAGTTCGTACAAGGAACACTTCCACACTGTCTACACAGGCTGACTAACTGCTTCTGTGTTGGGCTGCCTCCTTCACTTTCTTCTTAACCATTTGATAATAAGTGGAAAGCACTGTTACCGATCTTTCTAAACACCCTAGGTATCTGTGATGGCTTATACACCCCACACACACGCACAGATTTTCTCTGTGTAGCCTTGGCTGTCCTGGACTCACTTTGTAGACCAGGCTGGCCTCGAACTCACAGTGATCTGCCTGCTTCTGCCTCTCGAGTGCTGGGATTACAGACATGTGCCACCACTGCCCGGCTTGTGCTGGAGTATCTTGATTGTGGACCTGACATGCTTGGGAGGAGAGACCCTTAACTGAAAAACTGCCTCCTTCAGATTGGCCTCTAGGCATGTCTGTTGGCATTTTCTTGATTATTAGCCCATATAGGAGCACCCAACCCGCTGTGGGTGACACCATCCCGGGCAGATGGGGTTGGCATGTACAAGAAATGTAGCTGAAAAGTCTAGGACAGCCAAGGCTACACAGAGAGACCCTGTCTCAGAAAAACAAACAAACAAACAAACAAACAAACAAAAACACCCATAAAAAAAGAAACATAGCTGAAGCTGGGTGGTGGTGGCACAGCCAGAGGCAGGTGGGTCTCTGAGTTCGAGGCCAGTCTGGTCACAGAGTGAGTTCTAGGACAGGCAGGGCGGTTTCACAGAGAAGCCCTGTCTTGAAAAACCAAAAAGAAAGAAAGAAACGTGGCTGGGTGTGCACCTGGGAGTAAGCCAGTGAGCAGTGTTCCTCCGCCATTTCTGCTTCAAGCTCTTGCCCGTGTGTCCTGCCTTGGCTTCGTTTGATCATGCACTGTACCCTGGAGGAGGAAGATAACCCCTTTCCTTCTCAAATTGCTTTTGGCCATGGAATTTATCACAGCGATCGAAACCGAACTAGAACAATGACCCGAAATACCTCCAAAAATGTATTTCTTTACTGTGTGTGTGTGTGTGTGTGTGTGTGTACTCATACACATATGTTCGGGTGCATGTGCACAAATGTGTGCATTTAGAGAGGCCAAGGATTGACATTGGGTATCTTAGTTTATTGATTTCCATCCTGTTTGTTTGTTTGTATGTTGTTTATTTGGGACAGAGTTTCTTACCTGAACCTAGAGCTCACCAATTCATATAGACTGAGTAGTCTGAGAGGCCCCAGGGCTCCCTCCCCATCTCTCTGGCACTGGGATTATACACATGTGCCACCAGGCCTGACGTTTTCCGACAGTGCTGAAGAGCTGAAATCAGACGCTTATACTTGTGTGATAAGCATCAAATCCACGGAGCCATCTCCTCAACTTACCTAAGGTGCTATTTTAAGTAACCACAATGAAAAGTTTACACTCAAGAAAGGCAATGTCACAACAGAATAACCAGTCTATGAACTGTCTACATTTGTTCCAACAGGGTCTCATTCTTCCTATGATTTTTTTAAATTTTGAGATATTTATTTTTCCATTTTAATTTGAGTTTGGTATTTTATTCATATAAACATTTTAAAACTGATTAGTTAATTTGCACTAATGTATAATCATTGTGTATAATTCTGGATTACAAAAGGTTCATTTCATACAACTACATAATACACCTCCCATACCTCCTGACCCTTCCCTGCCTCGGCCCCCTTTGTTCCCCGAGATGGTGTTTTTTTCTACTTTCATATCATATATACATACATGATTTTAAGTGTCTATATAATATATAGGAACCAGAAATGAAAGAAAACACATTACCTTTCTGACATTGACTCAATTCACTTAATATGCTCATTTTTATTTATATCCATTTTATGAAAATGATACATATTTTATTCTTTATTATTGAAAACATTTCAAATATATCAATCTAAGTACAATATCAATCTTTTACACTCAGGTCAATCTCAAATGCTTTATATTATTTATAATATAATATTTATAAATATCTCAAACCTGATTTTCATTTCCCAAAGTAAAAACTGAAATTTTTACAAATCTGAGCCCGTGTAACAATAATGACATTCGGAAACATCGTAGGAAAAACCAGTATTTTGTTGTTGTTGTTGTTGTTGTTGTTGTTGGATGAGTTTCTGGACATTAAGAGGAGAAAGTATGTGGGGTAAATCTCCTCTAGGCAGCCCTTGCATGGAGGCTGAACCCACACACACCGAGGGTTCCCTTGACTGAAGATGGATGCTTTCCTTGCTCCTGAGGAGTACAATTCCTCATCATAGAGCACAGGCAGTATCCGAGGAAAGAATCCAGCAACGTCTGAATTATTTATTGTGAGGAAAGTCATGTGATGGCTTGGACAGGCACAGACCTTAGGTGGGAGACGTCACTGTGGCTTCCGGCCTGTTGGGTTGAGGCAGGGTTCTCATTGAGGACAGGTGAGCCTGGAACTTGTAAACGATGCCCTTGAACTTCGATCCTCCCGCCTCCCCCTTTCAAGTGCTGAGATTAGCACTTGAACGTCACAGCAGGCTCTTTGAGGTTTTGGGTTGGGGTAGGTTTTCATATAGGCCAGGCCAGCTCCCCCCCTTAAACTTGCTATGTACCTGAGGACAGCCTTGAACTTCTGATCCTCCTGTGCCTTGGGATTCCTGTGCATTTGGGAATGCTGGAATTTACAGGCAGGCATGACCAAAGCGGGCCTTTTGTTGTTGTTGCTGTTGAAGAAATAGTTTATTTTGAAACCGGTTCCCCAAAACCTCTGTGTGTGTGTGTGTGTGTGTGTGTGTAATAACTCAAGAGTCTTAAAATGCTGGAAAATTACCCTTTGTGAGAAACTGTTCTGTAGATTTGCATTACTCAGAGAAAATGGCTTCCCTTGTGTGTGTGGGGGGGGGCAGGGGGCAGGGGCATAACTAAGGCAAACTAATCAGAACTTTCCAGGTCATTGTTGAAAAATACTGTTTAGTCTGGACGTCACAGAGGGCAA
Organism: Acomys minous; assembly: GCF_964271855.1. Taxonomy (NCBI): domain Eukaryota; kingdom Metazoa; phylum Chordata; class Mammalia; order Rodentia; family Muridae; genus Acomys; species Acomys minous. Next base: position 41,895,793 of record NC_140498.1, read on the forward strand.
AAACAATGTCCAATGTCTTACGCAGGGTACCTAGAGCTGTGAGAAACACCACGATCTGAAGCAACTTGGGGAAGTAGAGGTTTCTTTGGCTCGCACTTCCACGTCACAGTCAAGGAACTTGAGGCAGAGACTGAGGAAGCCTGCTTTGTTGTTCACCCCAGGACAACCTGCCCAGGAGTGGCACTGGCCCCCCCAAAGAACCAGGACTTTCCACATCGATTATTAACCAAGAAAACGTCCCCTGCCCTGCCCACAGGCCAATCTGGTAGAGGAAGTTTTTTGTTCTTTGCTTTTTTGTTTTTGTCTTAAATTTGTGGTCCCTCCTTCCAATTGACTCTAGCCCATGTCAAGCTGACATAAAAGTAATTAATACACCCCTCCATCCAAACAGTCTCTTAATCAATTCACACCATCTGCCTCCCTGCCTCTATCAACTGGCATTTTCAAAACTATAGACATTGGCTTTTTAAAAGTCTATTTTAGGGGCTGGAGAGATGGCTCAGAGGTTAAGAGCCATTGGCTGTTCTTCTGAAGGTCCTGAGTTCAAATCCCAGCAACCACATGTAGCTCACAGCCATCCATAATAAGAGCTGGTGCCCTCTTCTGGCTGCAGGCACTCATGCAGGCAGACTACTAAATATATAAATAAATATTAAAAAAAAAAAAGTCTATTTCAAGCAGAGTGCCCCCCCAGTTTGCACTTGTGTGATTGGGTCTTTGTCACTAGGCAGCAGGCAGCACTCAGGTATCCTCAAGATCTCTCCTTTCCTTTAACCTGAGAGTGTGACAGTAACTTCCACCGGTTGAAGAATCTTTTCTAAATAAATTACTTCAAGTGATTTCGAAACAGCGAGAATTCCACTTCTTTGTTTGTATTATTTGCATATCTTGAACTTGACTTCTGACTTGCTGTTCCCATCAAAGTTTTGCCTTGAAGTTCTTTTGTGAATAATACAGTTAATCCTTTAACAAACAGCACTTTTTTCTTTCTTTTTGTTTTTGTTTTTGTTTGTTTGTTTTTGGAGACAGGGTTCCTTTGTGTAGCCCTGGCTGTCTTGAAACTCACTCTGTAGACCAGGCTGGCCTTGAACTCAGAGATCTGCCTGCCTCCGCCTCCCACATGCTGGGACGAAAGACATGCACCGCCACCACCACATGGCACATGTTTTATTCCAAGCATATTGTTCACTCTATTTTGTTTCCCCTCCCTCCCTTCCTCCCTCCTTTCTTTCTTCTTTTCATCTTTGTGTATGTATTATTTGTTATTTGCATGTAGGAATGCAATTGTACACATGCCAGGTCAGAGGTCAACCTCAGGTGTTGGTCCTTGCTTTCCACGTTGTCATGAGATAAGGTCTCAGCACCACTGTAGGTGCCAGGATAGCTGGTCCTCCAGCCTCTGTGGCTTCTCCTAGCTCCATCTCCCCACAGGAACACAGGGACTACAAACACACGCAAGCTGATGGCTTGATGCATAGGGATTTCTCAGGTTGTGCCGGAAGGATCCGGACTAAGGCCTCTCTGAGACCAGGACCTGTGCAAGACTTTAGGAAGCTGCTGCCTGATCTCTGGACGGCAGACAGCTTCCTGCCTCTGCTGCCGGGAGAAACGGTGAGGTTTTGTGGCGTGCAGGACTCCCTGACTCATCAGGAAACTCCTTGGAGCATCTACCACAGAATGAGGCCGAGAGTGGGGATTTCCAGAGCCGCAGTTTGCAATTGTAACTGCTTGTTTTGTAACAGGGGCAACTCTGAGTCAGACACTTCTGGAAGGCAGTGTTTTGATGATACGAGAGTCAAGAGGTCAAGAGAGACTCCAAAAAGTTTCATTTTTGAGGGGCTTCTGATGAAATGGAAAACTAGGCTTAAAGCCTTAGGTGATATATTGTGTTTGGTTTAAGAATGAAAGTAGAATAGTACTGAGTTTCCCCCCTCATTTTTAACAGCATCTTTGTTATGCTTTGGTAATGTTGGACATGTTTACAACGCGTCTGGATCATAAGGAGCTGCTCCTACTTACTCAAGATGCTCCCCCAGCACAGCGCCCCCCTTCTTCAGGCCCTTTTTTTTTTTTTAATTTACTGAGTCCAGCTAGTGCTGCCTGCACAACGGCGACTAAGCTTGTTGTCTTGATCTCGGCTCTTGTGCAGGTGACCAGAGCTCCAGTGAATTAGTTCATGAGTGCACTGAGTAGACAGCGTTTGACGGCACGCCTCCACACCCTTCAGCAATTCCACCCTTTCCGCCTCTCTTTCGGGGTGCACTCTCTAAGCTATGTTGGAGTTGATTTAGATGCCCTGTTTAGAGTTGAGCAATGAACCTCTCCCTGCATGCTGGGATTACAGGCATGTGCCGCTGCACCCAGCTTCTCCCCTTTCTATGGCTCCTCAGTTTTCCATCTTTTGGTCCTGATTCAAGCCCATCTGGTGTGCAAAGCTTTGTTCTATTAGTTGTGTATCTGTTAGTTCTTTGCTTAGTCTTCACCCCATGCCAGGAGACGGTAAAATCTTTCTAGAACAAGAGAAAAAAGTGAGGTTTATTATCTTAGTGAGATTAGATAAACTCTCTGAGATCATAAAGTAAATATTAGGGGGAAAAGACACTTCAGGGCCAGAGTCTAAAGTCCCTTGAAACAGGAATGTCTAAAATACACGAAATCACAAGTCTTTTTTTGTTTGTTTGGTTTGGTTTGGTTTTTCCAGACAGGGTTTCTCTGTATATTCCTGGCTGTCCTGGCCTCATGTTGTAGACCAGGTTGGCCTCTAACTCACAGTATCCACCTGCCCTTGCCTTCCTAAGTGCTAGGATAAAGGCGTGCACCACCACGCCTGACTATCTTTTATTTTTAAACAAGATTTATTTTTGTGTATAGATGTTTTTTGTTAGACCAGAATTGAGGCAGCGCGTAGAAATAAGAGAGGTGATTGACCTCTACAGAGTCAGAAATGCCCTTTGGTCAGAACAGTTGAAGGCCGGTAGTCTCTCCTCGAAGTGGAGACTGTGCTCCATCACATCCGGGGTTTGAGGTTTTATAGGGCAGAAAAAGGAACTTTGAGGATGGAAGATTCCATCTGCAGATCAGTTCCCCTGTAGTCTGAGAGTGATAAATACCTGAGGTTGTAGTCAATCATATCAGAGGCTTCCAGGATCCTAACAGCCCACAGGCGTTATCAGCTGAGTCAACTTTCCTGTCCCAAGGTTCTAGGCCCACTTGAAGGTTTGGACTGTGACTGCATATTTATACCTGGCAAGGACCAGTACCCGTGGAGACCAGTAGAGGGCGCCAGATCCCCTGGAACTGAAGCTGGAGAAGGCTGTGAGCCGCCACCACATGGTTGCTGGGAACAAAACCCAAGTCACCTAGAAAGGCAGCTAGTACTCCTAACCACTGAGTCATCTCTCCGGGCCAACTTCACAAGTCTTGACGAGTTTTCTTCTGAATAAACTTACTGTTATTCCCAAATTGTGGAAGACTCCTCAAACAGACCACTCAAGAGCCAAGTCCAAATGTACTTGCAAGAAAATCTTTACTGCAGGTTTAAGCCCAGGCCACCCCTCCAATGCACTGACACAGCAGATGCAGGGAGGCGGCCTTGAGTCTCAATTGAGAGGGATTTTTATAGGTTTTAGACAAAGAAATGGTTTTTACAGTATATGATTCGATGCCATTTGGGCAGAAAAGCTGCAAGCAGGGAGTTACAACCTTGGCATTTTGTGGTTGGGTAATAGGCGTAGGGGCAAGTTGACCTAGAGAAAAGATTGGTTGAAGCAAGCTAAAAATGTATCTGGGAGGGGGAGCATTAGGAACTCTGGCCTGGTCTCTCCTAATTGGCTGTTGCTATGTGCCAGCCATCTGCTGGTCACCAGCAGATAGTATATTTGGACTTCAGGTGCTTTCCAAAGGTGAGATGATTGTGTTGCTAGGGGAATTTGTTTTGTTTTGTTTTGTTTTTGTTTTTGTTTAGACTACTTTGTGGTTTTTCCTGGAATCTGGGATCAGCCTTGGCCAGGTTTAACACAAAATAGTTTCTTTTTTAAAAATGGAGTTTGTCTGATCCTTACATTTTCCCCTCTTCTAGTGACTAGAGAAGCTCAGCCCTGGGCTTCTGTGTTCTTTGCAGTTTATAATTGTTTAGGCCCATGTTTTGTAGGGGCTGACAATGGACTTCGTTGGCCATTAGGTGGATGATACCTAGTCTTTCTTTTATTTAGATGATGATGTTGATGATGATAATGATGATTTAGCTTATTTAGGATACTAGACTGGAAGGTGAGAAGGAGGAATAAAATAGACAAAGGACCTGAAAGTGGTCAGCCACGGAGAGGAATTGAGCCATGATTCAAACCATCCTTGGGCTGGTTCTCGGTCCCTTTCTCATTTGTCCAGTCCCTCCCTGGAGTCTTTAATCATCATCCCAGAATGGTTTCTACAATATTCCTCCCTGAGGGCTGCAGAGCCCTCCGTGATGTAAGAATACCAGCCCCCTTCTGTTCTGAAGAACCACCTCTGCAAGGGAGGACAAGGATTCTTGTAAATGGACGATAGATTTTTCTAAGTTTTCTATATCTAAGCCAATGGCTGCTCTGAGACTTTTATAATTCTGGTGTTGTAAAGTGAGGGGTGACATGCCTGTGCTGGGGCCGGCAGCTCCAGCTCCCGAGGCTAACAATATAGTTATGTTATAGCGGTTGTCAGCTCTCCTTTTGACCGAGTCAGATCTAATCGGTCAAGCAATTCCTCACCAGAATGATAAATCATCCGAGGGCTGAGCTGTACTAACACACAAAAGTCCTTTGAGTGTCTAAGGACTTGTCCATGCACACGGCGGATAACATCCATTGAGCAGGCCCACCAAGCATTATCAGGGGGAATAGCATATTGATTCGCACCGACCTGACCTGTTTGGTTGCATAAGTGACCATATTCCAGGGGGACTGACCCACGCAGGTACTTGCCAGGCTACTGCATGCAGGGTTAAGCGGGCATTCCTTTGTCGCCATCTACAGGTGACAGCAGAGGCCCTCTCAGTGTTGTTGCCTAGCGCCACAGCAATTCCCTCATAGTAAAGGGGTTTAACATCAAAACAAAGCCAACATGACTCTGTTATATCAGGCCGAGTAGCATTTAAGGTTTCGAAAGTATGTATCATTACATCTCATAAGGGATCTTCTATAGGCCTGTTCTTGAAGTTTAAGGTGGTGCGATCCAGGGAGGGACTAGTGAGCAAGTGGGTTAAATGTATGGTGCCAGGTTTTGAAAATATAGATGGCTTATTTAGGCTTTGCCAGGGAGCTAGAACTGAATTTGAGCCTATCCGGCTAGGTCAGAGGACGGCTGGTATTGGTGCTGTAGTCACAGGGAGAAAATTAGACCTGGATGATAGCCCACAATGCCATGCAACCGGGCGCCCCCAGATCTTCTCATTTCCCATCCACGGGCTTTCTTCCCCGTGTCTGTAAACTGAATGATCACCTTGGACGAGTCGTCCTTTTTACTTAAGTTGATAAGGTCTCCTTTTTTGTTGTTGTTGTTGTTGACCATTTGGCACCCTGAGTGGTTTTTGAGGTCACCACTGAGGTTTCAAACCCCAATGAGGCACAGTAATAAGTTTCAGGTCCCTCACACTGATGCGCTCTCCTTTTCCCAGGGCAGAAAAGAAGGTGTTCCATCTGCACCTGGGTATGAGTCTCTGAGTGTCTGTTGGGTATCCGGCCAAGAGTAGTCAGCTAGCCGACAAAAATCAAAGGTGAGATTAGGAAACCATGGGGTCCCTCGGGGGCTGGTACGGTGGGCAAGACATGCCCGATGCCCTGTTTCTGGCTTGGCTGTTATCTAGGACCTGTTGGAGGGCTGGTGGGGGGATTAGCTATAACAGTACACACAGAGAAGTTATTGCTAGGGGCGTTGTAATTTGAGTCTGAGGGGGTTGTCTGGGTGTCTTGAAGCCTTCCATTTGGGGGGTTCTGGCTCCTGGAAGGTCTCTTCTCTTGTGGAAGGGTCTGAGGATTTGGCGTGAGCACAGTGAATCCAGGTTGCAATGCCGTCCAGTCAGAGGGCGGTTGGGGTAGTGCATAATACAAGGTAGGGTTCTTTCCATCTGGATTTGAGGCTGTCCTTAGGATGTCTTCTCACGCATCCCCAGGCACCCCGTCTGAAGTGGTGAGGCTCAGCTGGAGAACCTGAGTCATAGGGAGCAGTGAGCTGAGGCCGATTGGGTTGTGAGCGCATTTGAGTCCTTGAAGGGCCTCAAGCAAGTCCTTGTGTCATCAAATTCAGTAACAACATCTGCCTGTAGGCTAGGTATCATCGGGGGTGAGTCCCATTTGATGAGGGTAAAGGGGAGAAGAGGCACCCAGTCTGCGCCAGTCTCTAAGACTAATTTAGCTAAGGTCTCGTTAAAAGTTCTATTCACTCTCTCTACCTGCCCTGAACTTTGGGGTCTGTAAGCACAATGTAATTTCCAATTAATCCCCAATCCAGTGGCCAAACTGTGACTTACCTGGGACACAAAAGCTGGTCCATTGTCTGACCCTATAACTTTTGGGAAGCCATATCTGGGTAGGAGTTCTTCTAAGATTTTCTTTGCCACTATGTGAGCAATCTCATGTTTGGTAGGGAATGCCTCAGTCCATTCCGAAAAAGTATCTATGAAAACTAAAAGATGTTTGTAACCAGATTTGCCAGGTTTTACCTCAGTGAAGTCTGTTTCCCAAAAAATACCAGGAGGTGTTCCCCTCTGTTGTGCCCTGGGTTCTTGGGATTAGCCAGGGCATTGGTTAATTGGCAAGCTTGGCAGGCAATAATGATATCTTCAACAGCAGAATGTTTTTCTTTAATTTTGATGGGGCCTTGTTGGATGAGATCCTGCACCCATCGAATTCCCATGTAGGTAGACCGGTGGATCCTTTTTAAGATTTTAGTTGCTAGTATTTGAAGAAGACCCACTTCCCCTCTGCAGTTTGCCACCATTGGATCCATGTTATGTCCCCCTGAGTATATCTTGGTTGATTTGGCAAGCATGGGTCTCTCGGGTCTATGAGAGTGATGGCTGAGTCCACAGGTAAAGCCACCTGCTGGGCAGTTTGATTTAACAAATTGTTCCCCCTTTAGATGGGTCCATTGCCCTGCTGATGGCTTGGGCTAATTTTTTAGGTAGCCATAATGTTCTAAGTAGGGCTAATATTTCCTCTTTTTTTTTTTTTTTTTTTTGATTTTTGGTTTTTTGTTTGTTTATTTGTTTGTTTGGTTTTTTGAGACAGGGTTTCTCTGTGTAGCCTTGGCTTGGCTGTCCTGTCCTTTTATTTGAGTCTTTCCTTCAGCTGTTAAGCGCCCCCTTTCCCTGTAGATGGCGCCATGAATATGGGCTGTGGCAAAAACATATCTACTATCAGTATAAATATTTAATTTTAATCCTTGTCCCCATTGTAATGTTTTGGTGAGGGCTATCAGCTTGGCTCGTTGAAGTCTAAAGGCTCTGCCCTGATAATCTCAGAGTCAGTGGTCACCCCATTATACCTATGCCCACCCTGAAAGAAACTGCTACTGCCTGTGAACCATGCTGCATCAGGGTCATTCACCAGGGTGTCCTGTAAGTCAGCCCTGGTGGAGACTACATGGGCCAGGATACCGACACAATCCAGGTCATGGTCAGGCAGCAGGGTGCCTGGGTTTAGAGTAGTGGACACCTGGAAAGAGGTTCTAGAAGGATTCATCAGTAAAGTTTGATAACAGGTCATATGGGCATTGCTCATCCATCTATCTGGGGGCTGTTTGAGGACCCCTTCGATGGCATGGGGGTGGTAATGATCAAATTTTGCACTAGGGTGAACTTATCAGCACCCTTAATTAGTAAGGCAACTGCTGCAATGATTCTCAGGCAAGTAGGCAATCCAGATGCCACTAGGTCCAGTTTCTTGGATAGATAGACTATTGGGCGCTTCCAGGGTCCAATGGTCTGGCCCAACAGCCCCAGTGTGTTCATCTACAAAGAGATGGAACGGCTTAGTTACATCTGACAACCCTAAGGCTGGGGCTGATAACAGAGCCCTTTTAAGGCTGTCAAAAGCCTGTTGATGAGTTTCTGTCCAAGTAAAACTCCCCATGTTTTTTGTTACTTTAAACAAGGGATGGGCTATTTCTGCAAAGCCTGGCATCCACAGACGACAGAATCCTGCTGACCTCAAAAATTCTCTCACCTGTTGAGCTGAGGTGGGACTGGGAATATGTAGGACAGTCTCTTTTCTGGCATCTGAAGGCCAACGTTTTCCCTCCTTTAAGATGTACCCTAGACATGTCACCTGGGAGCGACACAGTCGGGCTTTCTTGGCTGATGCTCGGTACCCTAAGTCTCCTAGAGTCTGAAGGAGGGTCTTAGTTTCCCCTTATACAGATGGCCCAGTCAGCTGCTGCAATCAAGAGATCATCTACATATTGTAGTAAGGCTAGCTGTGGATGCTGCCTCCTGTACTCAACCCAGATCTTCATGGGGCGCTTCATCAAAGATGGTTGAAGAGTTCTTGAAGCCGTGGGCAAACGAGTCCAAATAAGTTGTCCGTTAGTTCCTTTCTCAGGGTCGTGCCATTCAAAGGCAACGTATTCTTGGCTTTGGGGGGGCTAAGGGCAGACTGAAAAAGGCATCTCTAAGATGCAACACAGCGTACCATTGATGCTCAGGGGGGATGCAGCTTAATAAAGTGTACGGTTGGGAAATGCTGGATGAATGTTAACTTCCCTTAGGTCCTGTACCGGCCTATAGTTTGAGGCTTCCAGACTGGCAGGAGAGGTGTATTCCAGGCAGAGGCCTTAAGACCCCCAGCTCTAGCAATCGCCGGGTGTGTGGCATGATGCCTTTTCAGGCCTCCAGTGATATTGGGTATTGCTTGACTCTGACTGGGTGGGCTCCTGGTTTGAAATCCACAAAACTGGGTGGCCTATGTTTTGCCAGTCCCATTACCCCAGTTTCTACCCAAGCTTGGGGAAACTGTTGAAGGCATTGTTTGATGGTGGTTTCTAGGGCTGGTTCACTTTCAAACATTCACTACTCCTCTGTTAGTTGAGTAGTTAAGATGTGTCTGAGTTGTCCTTTTTGATTTAACACCTTGGTGCCTTCAGGGGAGAAGTGAATTTGAGCTCTCATTTTAGATAGTAAGTCTCGCTCAAGTAGGGGATATGGGCATTCTGGAATAACCATAAATGTATGGACCATCTTTAGGTAGTCCAGGAATACTGTTTCATACCAGTGGCTCCCGGTACCCAAGATTTCTTATGGGATATGGAGCCAACAGTTTTCAATAAGACTGAATGCTGGCCACTAGTATCAACTAGGAAATTGATGAATTTCTGTCCTCCCCCAGCTGCTGCTGCTTCTTCTTCTTCTTCTTCTCCTTCTTCTTCTTCTTCTTCTTCTTCTTCTTCTTCTTCTTCTTCTTCTTCTTCTTCTCCTTCTTCTTCTTCTCCTTCTTCTTCTTCTTCTCCTTCTTCTTCTTAAGACAGAGTTTCTTTGTGTAGCCTGGCTGTCCTGTACTCACTCTGTAGACCAGGCTGGCTTCGAACTCACAGCGATCCGCCTGCCTCTGCCTCCCAAGTGCTGAGATTAACAGCGTGTGTCACCCATGGCCCGGCTCTCTCCCAGTTTCTTAATCTGCCGCCCCTGAGGGCATTCTCTTGCCCAATGTCCTTTCTTTTTGCAGCATGCGCATTGGTCTCTGTAAATGTACCCTTCCTTTTGTCTTTCTAAGGCCTGTCCCGGCAATGTCTTTCAGTCGTCTACGATCCTCTAGTTAGGAGGTAGCAGCAAGCAAAATACGTGCCAAGTCCCGACTTTTGTCTTTTTTCAGCTTTTATCTGCTTCTCTGCACTGTCCGTCCCTTCCATTATACACTTCCTCTGCCACTGCTAATAAAGCTCGGAGACTTTTTTTTCTCCTAATCGTGCAATCTTCTGCAGCTCTTTTGGCCAGGTTTAACACAAAATGGATTTTCTTTTTTCAAAATGCAGTTTGTCTGGTCCTTACACTTACACCTGCCCATGTACTACCTACAGTCGGATTGGTATCTGTCATGGCAGCCTGGGGGCCTTGGTACCTGTAATGAAACGGAAACACTCAAGACTCTACACAGCCATCCAAAACAGACTAGTATTTCCGCAGCCTAAGCTTTTACGGCAGGTTAGCCGTGTAACCTTACGCAAGCAAGTTAACTGGCGTGTGTCACAATCACAAGCCTTAGAGTCTACTTTATACCATATTGTGAAGGTTTTATTTCAAGTAAATGTGTACTCAGTAAGTGACACTGGTTTTCACAGGACATTCCTGGAATCTGCGGACTCCACGTTCCAGTCTCGGACCTGGGCAAGGGAGTCCGCCTTGATGTTCGCTTCTTCCCTCAGGATGACAGTCACAGGCGACGATCATGCTCCCGCAGAGCTAGGCCATAGAACTGCGCCGGGAGCATGGCGAGAGAGCACATCATACCCAGCTCGTTCCTCCCGCCTGAACTTAGAGGACTAGGGACCAGCGCAAGCATCGGTATGGTTTACTGAGGTACAGTCCGTAGAGGGCGTGCAGAATCCACGGCGCAGGCTCAGTAACAAGAGCGTGCTATAGACTACATTTCCCGGCAGTCCCCACGCAGCTCGAGCCTCGTAAGCGCCGAACGCTGGTCTCGGCTTCTGGCCGTAGTTCTCCCAGGTGTTGGGATCCGAAAGGTTTTCTTGGTGGAGCTTGTTAACAGCTGACACTTCTGGGCCCCAACATGACACTGGATTCTGGTTCGATCGTGACTCAGGAACCTGCCCGGCCCACTTATGGCCCAGGGATGCCCACTGCTACAGTTTTCCACCTGGCGGCCCCGCCCACTCTGTAGCCCCGCCTCTCACCCCCAAGAGGACATTTTCTCCCCTCCCCAACTTATGTAAAATTTCCTCGTGGTTGGTCGGCCGAGAGTACGTGGCGAGCCCCGACCCAATGGGAGACAGCGTAAGCTAACGTGAATCGGAAGTCTGTTCTGACCAGCAGCCGTTGGCTTATGACGCATAACTCACGCGCTGAAACTTCCGCCGCGGACGCCGAGAGCTAAGTTCTGTGCGGCCCGAGAAGCCGGTCAGGTGGCGACGCTGCAGGCCTATTATTGCCAAGGTTTCGAACTGGGGTTTTCCGGCGGGATTTGGAGCTCGGGGCCTCTCGTGATCTACCGTCGTAGAGAACCTAGGGCGTCTGGCAAGGCGGACGTAGCTGGCTTCGGGACCTAGGCACTCTGGGGGCCATGACTATGGCTGCGGGTCCGAGCTCCCAGGAGCCGGAAGGGCTCCTGATAGTGAAACTGGAGGAGGACTGCACCTGGAGCCAGGAGGTACCCCCGCCTGACCCCCAGCCCAGCCCGGAGGCCTCCCATCTGCGTTTCCGACGGTTCCGCTTTCAAGAGGCCTCTGGTCCCCGAGAGGCGCTTAGCCAGCTTCAGGAGCTTTGCCATGGTTGGCTGCAGCCGGAGATGCGCACCAAGGAGCAGATCCTGGAGCTCCTGGTGCTGGAGCAGTTCCTGACCATCCTTCCCCAGGAGATTCAGAGCCGGGTGCAGGAGCTGCGCCCAGAGAGCGGCGAAGAAGCAGTGACCCTTGTGGAGCGTATGCAGGGAGAACTCGGGAAACTGAGGCAACAGGTGACAGAGCTGTTCTATCCATGGTTTGGCTCGGTAGACTGGGACATTGTGCTAGCCCGGTTCTGTGGTCTAATATACTTGATTGCCCCAGGAGACTTCCCATAAGGAAGAGGGATTTTTTTGTGTGTGACTTGGGTGCATCGTTTTCCTTCCAGGTTTCCCCCATACGACAGTAGCGGGCTTAGTTAGTCCTGGAGTTAGAAAGCCTCCCACTGGTTACTAGCTTTGTGATTTTCTGTTTGGTCCTGTTTGCTACTGGAAACAGTGAGAGGGAGAGTCACTGAGCTTCACGCCGGAGCCAATGGTCCTCTTTTTTCTATTGCTAAAGTGAAGGTGCCAAAGTACTGTCTGGGGATAATTTCGAGGTTTGGGAGAAAAGTATGTCAAGTTGGATGACACCACTGCCGCTGCTTTGAGGGCTTTGCGTGTTTTGTGCCAGCGTCTCGTGTAGCCCACGCAGATTGTGACTGGCTGTGTATCTATCTCAGCTTGGCTCCGGACCAGTGCCGATCCCCCAGCGTCAGTGTCCCCCAAATTCTGAGTTCTAGGATTGCAGGCGTGTGCCATCTCGTTTGCCCCTGCTCTTTCGAGATGCTGGCTATGTTGCCCAAGTTTAAACTCGAGGCAATCTTCCTACTTCAACCTCCCTACAACTGGGATTACCTCAGGCATAGTATGCGGCCACCCTAGGCTTAAACTTAGTGGTGAATACCACGAAGTCAGTCAGTAGTCTCCAATGTAGAGTTGGATCTCTGTCAGTTGAACTTTGAAAAACAGCTAAGCACTGAGGTACGTGCTCACTGCCTGCTAAGTTCGCCTTATCTAGTAGCGAAAAGGGAAGCATCTAGAAAAAGTGAGAGAGAACGTGAGCAGAAGTGAGGTGTAGTGGAAGAACATATTGAGATGCGCACTAGTAGTGGACCCTCACTTTTCCTTCTCCCATCCCGCCCCCATTTTCTGTTAGACACAATGTAAAAAGCCTTTAGCATAAACCATCCTCGTGGCCAGACCGAAGGGGTGGTCCATGGTGGTTCTCTGTTGAAGGCTTGTCCTAAAACTCCTGTACTGATTTCCGTTGCTGTCAGCCCCATTGTGATGATGAGTGATGTGGGTTGGTTCCCAGGTCACAAACCAAGGGCGGGGAGCAGCAGTGCTTTTGGAGGAGCCTTTGCCGCTGGAAACAGCACGAGAGTCACCGAGCTTCAAGCTGGAGCCAATGGAGACTGAGCGAAGCCCTGGCCCCAGGCTGCAGGAGCCGCTAGACCCCAAGGGGGACCCCCAGGCTGTAAAGGAGAGGGGTGAGGGACAGTTATGGGGCAGGTGGGGGGAGGAGGGGCTTTGGGGTTGCCCCTCACCCTAGCAGGATGTAGTACAGGTGCCAAGGAGAAAAAATCTTTCTGAAGTTAAGTATCTCAGATGTCGTCTGGAAAGCCTAAAAGTGGTAGGGTGAGTTCTGTGAGGGCGGTGGGAGGAAAGGGAACGTTCTAGTCAGGCCCTTCCGTGCACGGAGCAGCAGTGTATAGTTAGGTGGTTGGTGTGGGGGGTGTGGTTAGAATCCTGTTGGCCAGGATGAAAGGCCGCTCAACCCTTTCTATGACCCCGTTACTTTAGATCACCGTATTACACCTTTCGCTACTTTTTCTTTAATGTCAGTCCTAAGAGCTGACACTGGGTGTTGGGGAATGCATTATTGTCTTGTAATCTGTGGGCTGCCAAGGTTTAGTGTCACTGTTCTCATTGTGGTTTCTGTCATCTTCAGCATTGTCTGCTCCCTGGCTCTCTGTCTTTCCTCCAGAAGGGCATATGGAAGAGAAGGATGTGCCTGGTCCCCAGGTGATGTGGACGTTCTCACTGCCTCTCCTCACAACCCTCCTTTTCTCCTCGCCCTTTGGGGTGGGAGGCGCCCCTCTGCTTCTAGGAGGATGTTTTCCTTCTGCTCAGATGCCTCTTTTCCTCCTTTGTCATTTCAGCCCATCACTTATCCCCCCCCCCCCATGACGTGTTCTTGGTATGCCTAGGTTTTACCCCTTTAGCTGTGTCTCTGCTTGAATTGTTCTTATTTTGTGATGCTAAAGGAGATCTTGTGTTGTTTCAGTTGCCCGAGAGCTTCGAGGACATGGCAATGTATATCTCTCAGGAGTGGGGCCACCAGGACCCTAGTAAGAGAGCCCTCTCAAGGGACATGGTGCCAGATAGCTGTGAGAGCATGGGCGCCCTAGGTAAGAACTTGCCGTTCTGGGATGATGGCGGTTATGACCAGAATGTCCTGTCCCTTGGACACACATGAGCTCTGAGTCTGGTCAAGAGACCCCCCCCACCCCCACCCCTACCCCCACCCCCACCCCCTACCCCCACCCCCACCCCCACCCCACCCCACCCCACCTCCCCCACAGCCCTTTCCTCTAACGGTTCTCATGCTGTGGTCACTTAAACATGTGCCAGTGGCACAGCTGATGGGCTTAATGGCGTCCTTGGGCTGTGTTTCTGTTGCTAGAGTTTAAGGCAGAGCCTGAACTGTAGAGAACCCGCGGGCAGCACAGACCCTGACCACAGGCCCGCATCACACAGTCAGGGCGCTAGGTTCTGCTTCCGCGCAATAGCGGTCCTCCCCCTGAGCTCACTTACCGCTTAGCGTTTATGTCCTTTGTGCTCCGGTGGTATTTGTAGACTTTACCAAAGACAGAAATCCAGGGACACTGCCATTGTTATCAGTTTATTAGCTCTCCTAGCCTGTGAAATTTCAGGAAGGGAAGGGGGGCTCATGAAAATTTGGAACAATGTATATATGCAAAGTAGGCTAGACAATATATTAAAGCGAGTCTGTGTATTGAACAGTAATGCAAAGGTTAAAAATGATGGCAATAAAATAAGACAAACTGAGAGCTAAATGTAGATATGTAAATATTACATAGTTCTCATCTTCTCTGTGTATATGAAAATCCCCATAATAAAAAGTTGGGCAGGGCAGTGGTGGCGCACGCCTTTAATCCCAGCACTCGGGAGGCAGAGGCAAGTGGATCTCTGGGAGTTTGAGGCCAGCCTGGTCTACAAAATGAGTCTAGGATAGCCAGGACTACACAGAGAAACCCTGTCTCGAAAAACCAAAAATAAACAAATAAGTAGTAATAATAATAAAAAGCTGGAGGTAATCTAGCAAGGCTGTGTACAGTATGGTTGATTATATTGAAGCATCCAGCAGGAAGAAGAGCTACTGCTACTTCCTTGGGGCGCCCTGGTTTGCATCACTCCCATTGCCATGCCAACGGTGATGAGAGGCCCTGAGCTTCTGCTTGAGTCTGTGTTTTACTGAAAGAGTGAGATGTTTGTTTTTCTTTTTAGCACAGCACAGGGGGATTTTTACAGCTAAACTTAGTACTATCTGTAAGTAGCGAACACACTTTTAGTATAGTAAGTTGAGTCTCAAAGAGAAGTGGTCATCCTATGTTTATTTTATACTTACCTGAATTACAAATTGTATATTCTAGTTTTAAAAATTCAAGTTCTCTGAAAATATTTAAAAACCCATAGTCTTCCCTAGTTGTCTTTTCTTTTTCTAGAGTAACTGCTGCTTAGTTAGTCTAAGGGGACGCGTCAGTGTAGACAGGGTTGTTCCTATGCTGCTGTCAGGAAGCGGCTTTGTTTTCTCTACGTGGTGGAAGAGAGTGGTGATGTGTTTCTGTCGTTCCGAGCAGAGCCTTGCATTGCCGCTCAGGAGGTCTTAAGCACCCAGGTGGAACAAGGACGGAAGCCATGGGATCCGAGTGTCCAGAGTTGCAAGGAAAGTGTGAGCCTCAGAAACCCAGTTCCAGGTAAGAGCCGAATGAAGGTAGCGGTTGCTCAGGAAGGCTCCCAGGGTTGTGTGTGACATTGAGAGATGGAAGTGCATGACCACTGTTGCATGCCTCTTTGTCTCCTGCACACGGGACACCAGTGAGGTCGGTGAGAGTCTGAGGAGGTGCTAACTCTTGGCACATTATAGTCTCAGCCGCGATCCGTGCATGAAGAGTGACAGCTAACCAGAGCGCAGGTGGGCGGGGCCTAAACAAGGGACTCCTGAGACTCGTCTGAGCTCCGAATCTTCTCCGCGGCTTCTCTGGCATGCTTTGCTTACAAGGACAGGATGGGGAGCAGAGAGGACTCTGTTCTCTGAGCCTCTTGCCTAAAAGGCATGTAGGGATTTCTTTTTCCACTGCGAAATAATCTAAACGTTTGTTTTCCTCTCTTTCTAGGGGTAGAGAAGTTTGAGACCCTAGAAGGAAATGTCGAGTCTATTTCTCCTGAAAGTACGGATCCTCTGGTGCTGCTGGCTGGCCAGGCCAGGAGGGAGGTGCCCTGGAGTCCTGAGCAGGGAAGGCCTGATGACAGAGAAGAGGGACACTGGGAATGTCCCTCAGAAGGCAAGATAGAGGAGTCCTTAGTGGGAACCACGGCTTCTAGGGGACTGCTGCAGCCAAAGGACCAGCCCAAGAAACTCCATTTGTGTGCCTTGTGCGGCAAGAACTTTTCTAATAACTCAAACCTCATTAGGCACCAGAGGATCCATGCCGCTGAGAAGCTGTGCATGGGCGTGGAGTGTGGGGAGGTCTTTGGTGGCCATCCGCACTTTCTCTCGCTGCACAGAACACACACGGGAGAGGAAGCCCATAAGTGCCTTGAGTGTGGAAAGTGCTTCAGTCAGAATACCCACCTCACCCGCCACCAGCGCACGCACACGGGCGAGAAGCCCTACCAGTGCAGCGTGTGTGGGAAGAGCTTCTCCTGCAACTCCAACCTCCACAGACACCAGAGGACACACACCGGGGAGAAGCCCTACAAGTGCCCTGAGTGTGGGGAGATCTTTGCCCACAGCTCCAACCTGCTTCGCCACCAGCGGATCCACACCGGGGAGAGGCCCTATCGGTGCCGTGAGTGTGGGAAGAGCTTCTCTCGGAGTTCACACCTTGTCATTCATGAAAGAACCCATGAGAAGGAGAGACTCGACCCTTTCCCCGAGTGTGGGCAAGGCATGAGTGACAGCCCTCCCTTTCTGACCAACCACGGAGCTCACAGGGTGGAGAAGAGACTCTTCGAGTGTTCAACTTGTGGGAAGAGTTTCCGACAGGCCATGCACCTGACCAGACATCAGAGAACACACACAGGAGAAAAACCGTATAAGTGTACCCTTTGTGGGGAAAACTTCTCGCATAGATCTAACTTGATCAGGCACCAGAGGATTCACACAGGAGAAAAGCCCTATACCTGTCACGAGTGTGGAGACAGTTTCTCTCATAGTTCCAACCGGATTCGTCACTTGAGAACCCACACAGGAGAGCGACCGTATAAGTGTTCCGAATGTGGAGAAAGCTTCTCTCGGAGCTCACGCCTTACAAGTCATCAGAGAACTCACACTGGTTAGAAACAAGAGGTTTCTTTTTGCCTCAGTTTTGGCAGAAAGTTGTCTTACCCAGAGTTGGTATTCTTTGCCGTATCTGGTGTATCTTGCAGGTAATTAATACAAAGAGAAAATGGGACTTATTTTAAGGGAGGTGAGGAACTAGCTTAACACTAAAAGTTCAGTCTTCAGAAGGAAGAGTAAGTTCTCTGAGGTAACCTGCTCAGGGCCGTTTTCTGTGACAATAATCCTGTTTTCAGACACATCTACCTTTATTGTTCGACCTGGGTATGGCTTGGGTGCTGTTCTGAGCTGGTATTTATCCCAAACGTTTGGGAATACATATAACTTTAGCTCCTTAATTTTGACATTCAGCAGGAGAGTTTGAGCTCCTGGGGCCCTCGAGAGCAAACAAGGGCTGGGTCTCCTGGAGACCTGTGTGAGGGCCACATGGCTGATTTTAGTTGCAGGCTTTTGAAGCGCCCCGGCTGGGAAGTCATGGGCAGTCCTGTTCTGCCGCTCCAGGACCCTCTGAGCATTTTGGCAGGAGTGCTCGGTGCCATATAAGGTGACCTCAGAAAAAGGGAGCTGTAGGCATGGGGAATCGTCCAGTAGGCTCCGCAGGTGAGCCTGGCGGTTTACAGATTAAGGATACATGGTTAAAGTCCAGAGACTGCGGCTTCCATCTGTCAGAAAGGTGGGTAGAACGCCAGAGACATGATGGCTCCTCAGAAACAAAAAACAGATCCTAGAGAAACTAGGAGTTATGTCTTTCCCTGTTGAAACTGTTTGGAAGATTTATAATAAATATCTCCCAGGAAACAAACATGTGTGAATCATTATTGAGGGCTTTTGTGTTGATGTATTTCAGACAGATTGTTCTTTCCTTGTGGAAATTCTTTTGTTTCTGTTTTTTGGGTTTTTTGTTTGGTTGGTTTGTTTTGGTTTTTCAAGACATGGTTTCCCTTGGCTGTCCTGGAACTCTGTAGACCAGGCTGGCCAGTCTGCCTCCTGAGTGCCAAGATTAAAAGTGTGTGCCACCACCATCCAGCCAACTCAGGCTTTGTTTTGATTTTTTATTCTTTTTTTTTTCCCCAAGGCAGGGTTTCTCTGTGTATCCTTGGCTGTCCTAAACTCGCTCTGTAGACCAGGCTGGCCTCGAACTCCAGTGATCTGCCTGTCTCTGCCTCCCTAGTGCTGGGATTAAAGCGTGTGCCACCACCGCCCAGCAGTGTTTAGAGAGTTAGAACCCAGCTCTCTAGGAGTAGGAGGTCAGACGCCAGGAAGCCATCACCGTCTCCGGAGGAAGCTATTTAACTCGCTGTTCTCTTTTTTGGAGGGGGGGGGGGTGTTATGGTAGAACAATGTAGTGAGAATTCTGGAATTTTGGCTTATTTCAAAAAACAGAAGTACTGTAAGTTTGTTTTTGTTTTAATCCCAGCTGTGGGGACATGGGGCTGCTTCACAGCACCTGACTGATTTGCCTCGTGTTCTAACAGAGGAGCAGTTTTGTCAGCTGCAGATAGTTTCTGCAATTGTGTGGTATTTGGAATTCTGGGAATTTTTGAGAGGGTGTGTAAATGCTAGTACCCTGAAGGCAGGGGCTGTGGTTGTTGGTCTTTGGAGGGGGGAGGGGGGGTTGGTGGGTTCTAGTTTATTAGTAGTTGAGCTCAAAGAAGAAATAAGAAAGAAAATTAAATTCACAGATTTCTCCCCTCCCTCCCCCTCCCTCTCCCTCCCTCTCCCTCCCTCTCTCTCCCTTTCTCTTTCCCCCTCCCTCTCTCTCTCCCTCTCTCTCTCTCTCCCTCTCTCTCTCCCTCTCTCTCTCCCTCTCTCTCCCTCTCTCTCTCCCTCTCTCTTTCCCCCTCCCTCCTCTATCCCTTCCTATCTAGTGATGGGGTGAAACTGGGGGAGTAAAGGGTGGGACAAAGGAGAACCCACAAAATAGCAAAGACCAGCTACAAGCAAAGAAGAAAGAAATTAGATTCAGAGATCTCCCCCCCCCCCCATCCTTTCTCTCCTATCTAGTGATAGAGGGAGTGAAACTTGGGGCTGTGGGGGAGATAAGGTGTGGGGAAAAGAACCCATAAAGTCGCTAAAGCCTGCTGCAGAAGAGGCCATTAGTCCCAGGCGGTCAAAGCAGTCCCCGTTCTTAGCCCAGGGCTTGGCTCAGCTTAGTGTGTTCAGAAGCGTTGGTTTTCTGGATCAACTTTTAAAACATCATTCTCCCGTTTCTCTCCCTTTGTTTCATGGGCCTTTTCCATGGGAGGTGGGCAGCGGTGGTGTGAGGCCTGAGGCCTGGGAAGGAAGGTGAGGAGGTTAATGTAGATTAGAGATTAATACAGGATCTGCTGTAGTAGAAGCAGGACGGAGAAGGCGCCTGGTGCCATGAGTCGGGAGCAATGGGACACAGTTGCTGTGCCACAAAGCAGCTTACTTGGATTGTACACACACACACACACACACACACACACACACACACACACACTATAAAATCACCCATGCAGCTATTCCGTGGTCTCTCTAGTGTTGCTGTCATGTGTGCCTTTTCCTGGGCAGATGACAAGTGTCTGTCACCCCAGATAAGACTGGTAAGTCAATGAGTTTGTTGGTGCTACGTACAGGACGGCCAGATGGGAGCAGAGTTTTCTGAGCCTAGAGCTTTCTTAACTGTGTGGGTATGTGGAGGCCAGAGGACCTGTGGTGTCATTTTTCAGGAGCCATACATGTTTTTTTTTTTTTGTTTTTTGTTTTTGAATGCTGTCTCACTGTGGCCTGGGGCTTACCCACCCGTTAGGTTTAGGCTGGCTGGCTGGCTGGCCATCAAGCTCCAGGGATTTACCTGTCTTGATGCTGACACCACACCCGGCTTTTTATGAGGGTCCTAGGACTCAAACTTGTGTCGTGGGCTCATTTTCATCCCTCAGCATCTGAAGTCTTAGTTGGTTTCCCTTCTCCAGGAGAGAATAGCTACTCACCATGTTTTATCCTCAATTCCCGTCATCGATTCTAACCCCAGACTGAAAGGCTCTCTGAAGCGGGAGCAAGCTAGGGATAACTACTGTCATTCTAGGCAGATATAAATAGATAAATAAAATCAAGCCGGGTTCCATAATGCTATAAACTGAGCCAGGCAAGCTGGAATTAAGGGTAAGGAGGCAGCCAGTGGCAACGCTAATGCTTTTCTTTGTAATTACGCATAGAACACCTTAAAAAACAAAATTCCCTACTTTGCAACAATCACGTCTGGACTACTTAGAGCCTGGGACAGTATCTTTCATCATTGTGGTGACGCACCCCTTAATCCCCTCACTTGGGAGGAGGCAAGCAGGTCTTTCTGAGTTTGAGGCCAGTCTGGACTACATAGCAGGGCTACACAGTGAGAACTTGTCTCAAAAAAATTGTTTTAAAGCCTAAGTTTTAACTCCTCTGTATCTTAGGCTGCCCTTTAATTTGCTTTGTGGCTTGAGAGGTGACCTTAAACTTCTGATCTTCCTGTCTCTGCCTCCCAACTGCTGGGATTGCAGATTTGCGCGGTGCCTACCCAGAGCTGCAGACAAGTTAGGCATGGTTCTGCCACCTGGCCTACATCCACACCCTCCCTAATCTCGTCTTTTCTGAAACTGTTGCGGAGCTGCGAAGAGAATGGGGTCGAGGTGATGTTAATAGGTGTTCTTAGTCTGTTTTAGGGTCAGAGGGCCTTAAGCCATAATGAAAGGCTTGAGTCAGATTTTGGAGAGAGGAGGGTTTAGTTAACATAGAAGGTGAACCCTGGACTGTGAACGCGTGTTTGGAGCCTAATGGCCTGTAATCTGGGAGACACTGGCCATACTAAGGGTTGAGCAGGGACGTCCACAGAACAGAATTACAAGAAGGAGCTGAGAACAGAGTAAAGAGCAAAAGTCATAGTGATTAAGTAATTTCAGGAAAACAGACAAAATGTGTGGTAACAGTGATGAAACCCAGGAATAGTGAGGCAAGGGATGAGGGCATTAGTTAAAACCCAAGGTAGGTGATGACATCCGTGCGCAGGTGACTTGCTGGGGTCCGGGATGCTGCCTGAAGACATGAGACCTAGAGGCTGTGTGAGCTTCCAGCAACAGGACGGCCTTAACTCTGCACAGATGCATGTGTGGTGTCTGGCCTTGTAATTCAGCTGCAGTTGGAGACACGAGAAGAACCTAAGATGTGGTCCAGACAGCTTCTAGTGGCCTTTAACCCCGTAGGAGAGTTTTTAGATAGACCCAGTCTCCCCACTTAATGTGAAGAGCTGACCTCAAAAAAGGGCAGTTAGGCTCGGAAGTGTGCCCACCCTGGTGCTCAGTGGAAGCCGGCATTGTCTGTCCAGTGGTGGCGTATGGTAAACAGGCACCAGGTGGTGGTGGCGTCTGTTAAACAGGCACCATGTCTCTGCATCTCGGAAGGGGTCTGTCTGGGTGGCCTACTGTAAAGTGCTTTGGGTGGGCTGAAGTGAGTTGTCACCTTAGGAGTCGTGTGGGATCATTTTCAGTGTGCGTGTGTATTGGAGAGAGAGGGAGGGAGGGAGGGGGTAGGGATGGAGAGAGAGTGCCAGTTCTATCCTAACACTGTAAATCTTGGGGATCAAACTCAGGTTGTCAGCAAGTGCCTTTATCCACCGAGCCGTTTCCCAGCCCTTTTTATTTATTCTCTGGAGAACTTCATACGTGTATATGATGTAATATGATCATGTCCATCCCCCATTCTTCCCATATGCCCCTCCCCCAATGTAATGCAATCTTTTTTTTTTATAACCCACTGAGTCCAGCTAGAGTTGCTTGTATGTGCATTTTGGGGGCCATCATGACCGCCCTCCCTTCAAACGTCTCCTCCTTGCCAGTGGTTGTCAGGGTGTCACTAGCTCTTCGGCTGCAGCTGGGCCTGTAGGCTCCTCAGCAGCTGACAGCTGCTGTGAGTTCATGAGGGACGTGTCTAGAAGGCGGCATTTTGTATCATTCCTTCCCGTCCTTCAGCTTGTGCCTTCCCCCACCACCTCACGGTGTTCTCTGAGCCCTGGGAGCGGGGTTGATAACAGGGGTCCCACTTAGGGCTGACTCTCTCTGAAGCTCAGTTGGGAAAGTAGGGAGGCCAAGAATGCTGAGTGCAACAAACAATCACTGGGGAGTTATTTATATTCTCCGCTTTAATCTTCCTGAGAGAGGATGCCGGGCCATGTGGAGATTGTTTGTTTGTTGTTGTTGTTTTTCCAGACAGGGTTGCTCTGTGTAGCCTTGTCCTGTCCTGGACTCGCTTTGTAGACCAGGCTGAAACTCCCAAAGATCTGCCTGCCTCTGCCTCCCTAGTGCTGGGATTACAGGCATGCCCCACCACACGAGGCTTGATAATTTTAAGACCTTTACACACTTGGTGAATGATACTCAAAATGACAGACAGGCCGTTATAAAACTGTGTGCACCGAGGGAGCCCAGAATTGGTATTAGGACAGTGGCTGCCTTTGAAACCCTTTCCGTTTTACTGGCAGAATGGCCCATCCACTGGTTACGGTACCAACTACAATGAGTAGACATTGAGTTCCTTATGTGGAGGCATTTGTCAGTCTCTCTCCAGTGTAGTTACCCTATGCTGGACAGGCTGTAAAACGGGAAGGAGGGAACTCTTTCACAGTGTTCCCCAAGCCTTGGACTGACCACAAGTGGAACCAGTTTTTAGAAATCGACCATAAAGTCTTAATTCTCAAGACAATGAAGAAGGCTCCATGAGAATTTGGAGTGTTTGAATCCCCCCAAAAATGTGGCTGGATGAACGTTGTTAAGGATCCACGGAGTAACAGCTTGTTTCCTGAACTCCATCCCTACGGTGGTGGCAGGGCTTTAGGTCAGAAGACAGCCCCAGATCCCCTGGGGCCCTAGTTGGTACAGCTGATTGTGAACTGCCATGAAGGTCACATGAACAGGCAGCATTCCTAACCGCTGAGCCACCTGTCCAGCTCCTAGTTTGTAATATTGTAATCATCTTTGGTTGTACTTCCCTATTGTGTGTTAAGGACATGTAAGCAGCCATAAATAAATCTGATTATGGCCAGTTTAGCTCCTTTTAGGAGCATGGGAGGAGCCCCTTGCTCCTTTATGTGGCATACTTTTATTTACTTGCTTGTTTGTTTGTTGTTGTTTCTTTGTTTGTTGTCTCTAGGGAATGAACCAAGGTCTTGGTGCATGTTACATAGTCTGCACTAGTCAATTGCAATCTGAACTTCTGTTTTTAGCATAGCCATTACAATTTAGATAATTTGGGACAGTAATTCATTATTCTAGTCCTTGTTTTTATAAATAAAAAACAATATTCATACATTTAAAGAAAATTAAATTTATTATTTTCAAACAATATTCTAACCACTATAAGTGGGCATTGATATGAAAATGTGTTTAATTAAAAACAATGTCAACAGTTCATTTGTATCTTTACATAGTCTAATTACTTGAACCAAAAGTTGAAGGCATATTGGAAATATCCTTAGTATTATGAAACCTTTTTTTTTTTTTTTAATCTACCAATTCTCGAGCTGGGTGTGGTGGTGCATGCCTTTTATCCCAGCACTTGGGAGGCAGAGGCAGGCAGATCGCTGTGAGTTCGAGGCCAGCCTGGACTACAAAGTGAGTCCAGGACAGTCAAGGCTACACAGAGAAACCCTGTCTCGAAAAACCAAAAATAAATAAATAAATAAATAAATAAATCTACCAATTCTCAAGTGGCTTTTACTTTCGAGATCTTTATTGGCTGTATTGTGTCGCGCCTCTTTTAGTGTGAAATGGAATCTTTGGAACTCAGGTGTGGCAGCAACAAAGTTAACAAGGCTGTCCAAACTGTCTTTTACAGCAAATAACTATTTAGCTCTCTGCTTTTCAGCTCCCCCTCCTTTGGACAGCATCTTTTACAATCTCACCTTTTGTTTTTGAGGAGGGGGGTACAACCCTTTTCTTTATCACCTCCATTTAACCACACCCTGTCATTACCCAGCTTGGTTTCTAACTCCACACCTTTCTCCAGAATTTCTCTATAATCCTATCTTCTACTCCTCGAAGGTCACATGGGTTCTTTTTTTTTTTTTTATGATTTCCTTATGCATTTGCTGTTGTTACTTGTTTTACTCCATCCCAACTTTTTGCCTAGTTAAAAATTCCACTTTTCATGTTGCAGTCGTTAATTTCGGTAACTCCCTTTTTTCTTTTATCCTGTTCATCCTCACTTTCTCCAAAAATGACAAAACTCTCTTCAAGTTGTTTCTGTGTGTGAAGTTGTTTGCAGCTCCAGATCACACCTTGATTCAGTGGATGAAGTTCATTGGTTGGATGAAGTATTGGGGAAAGAATATGCATTTAATTCCCTCAGCCTCACTGGCTAGCGGCTCAGCAGAAGGCTGACTGAAGGGAGTCCAGCAGGGCGACACCCTGAAGCCTTCCTCAGGAAACCCTAGATCTGTTAAGCTGAAAATGCTGAACCTCAGGAACAAAATGTGAAAGAACCATTCTGCAAACAGCCCTCTCGTGGACAGACATCTTCACTAGGCTTATATATTGCAGATAATGTCCTGTGATCTCTTTCACACTTTTGGGCACCTTTGCTTTTCCAATGATGACTGATTTTAATTCATGAGTTCCATTGGCATTTGCACATGTAGGGGCAGACAACTGTTTATTTTTCTTCCTGGTAGGCAGGTATCTTTCCTACTTTCCCGAATGTTCTTGACTTCAAAAAGAGGTCAGCCTCAAGCCCACTGTGTAGCTGGGACAAATGTAGATTTTTTTTTCCCCTCTTTCATTATCACAGTTTTTGTTGAAATGTGCTCTGAAGCTGATCCTCAGAAATGTTCCCTGCGTACTTTTTGGTTCCCAATTTCATGCCTATTTCAAAATCCAAAACACCGTGCAAACCTTTCTATAGCAATCTGAAGCTCCACGCCTTTAGCAGGGACACCAGATGAGTGTTTCTGTTGGTACCACACGTAAGCTACATCGCCCACATCACTATATTGGATTCCTGTCATCCTCTCTCTGTTTTCAATCCCTACTAAAGGTCCATCCTGTTTCAGCACAAAATTCAAAATCAATTTTTTGTTTTTAATGTCACAAGATATTACTTTTCTGATACCAAATTCATTCATCACACTTTTAAGAGACTGCCCAACTTCATTCCTACTTAGAACCTTTATTTTTCTCCCCCAAATTCAGTGTAATATATTTTCCTCTCTTATTCATTCTGAATTTGACTAAAAACAACAAACAGGAGGAAAGGGGAAAGCCTTAGAAAACTGGGAAAAATATTTTAAGCAAGTGAATAAACAAACAAACAAACAAACAGAACTAGCCCAAAGCCCCAGAAGGCCACAGTCTCTTATAGTAGAAAGTAACTACTGACTGAAAAGAGTAAGGCTTCATGACGGAAATGCCGAGCAAGCGAGGGAAGCACTTAACGCTAAGCTGCCGTTGTGCAAGTACTGTCTGGTTCTTTCTATTGCAAAGCAGAAGTCAACTGCTCAGAATTCTGCTTTTTCTCCAAGCCAGCCACGACAGAGATACCCGCAGCCTTTCCCTAACTCAGCACAGGGAAAGCAACGAAATAAGGAAATAACTGAAAGATGTTTCCACAAGAACGTATGCGGAAGGGGCGTGGCTAAAGAGTAGTGCTTGCGAAGAGTGGGAAAGACTCAAAGACAATGCGGGAGTAACTGTGTGGCAGAGGAGCAGAATAGCTTCTCCCAAAGCAGCTGATTTTACCTCACTGCGAGAGAAGAGCGTGATGCCCTTCATGCTCTGAGTGTAGCACTTACTGGTAACTTCAGCTGTTCTGTCAGGCTACAAGCCTCGAAGATCCTGACATTGGAAGCCTAGATAACAGGAACTTGAAAACAGTTGTATAGAGTCTTTTCATTTCTTTCTTTTTCTTCCTTTTTGTTTGTTTTTGGGTTTTCCTTTTGCTTTTTGTTTTTTGAGACAGGGTTTCTCTGTGTAGCCTTGACCATCCTGGACTTGCTTTGTAGACCAGGCTGGCCTCAAACTCACATCGATCCGCCTGCCTCTGCCTCCTGAGTGCTGGGATTAAAGGCGTGTGGCACCACCATTGGCTGTGTAGAATTTTTTTTTTCTGAGACAGGGTTTCTCTGTGTAGCCTTGGCTGTCCTGGACTCACTTTGTAGACCAGGCTGGCCTCGAACTCACAGAGATCCACCTGCCTCTGTGCTGGGATTAAAGGTGTGTGCCATGCCTTAGAATCTTTTAAGTGAAGAAAAGTTAGTAGATTGTACACGTGAGTGCAATCCAACTTTTATTTCAGTCGATACATCAGTGAGCTTTGAGTGTTACTTGTTATAATGAAGAAAATCCCAGACATTTGATTTTACCAGTGAAGACTCAGGAGCCAGATGCTGTGGTGAAAACCTGCCAGCTCAGAGAGGTAGAAAGAAAGCACCCAGCTGACTTTCCTACTCAGCTCATGTCCCAAAGGAAAAAGCCAAAAGCCCAAGGCCAAAAACCTGCTAGCTCAGCTTGATAGCCCAGGAGGAAAAGGCCAAAAGCTAAAAGCCAAAGAGTTCCTTTTCTCCACAGAGTTTTAAATGCCCTTCTCTCAAAGTCTGTCCTTTCAACTTAATACCTGTCAGCCACTTTCTTGCTCTGCCTTTTGACTTAGAGTTAACTTTATTAAATCATGTGTACAGAAAGCTCTTGGACTAAAGGTATGTGTTAGGGCTAAACCACACCAAACAAGAAACAGGTTTTTACAGTTCCCAATCTTGGGGTTCACAATGGGGTCAAATATCCTGCAACAGTCACTAAGTTCCCAAAGTAATCTGTACGTATGCAGACAGCATTTAGTAGCACTTTTCCATTCTCACATCTTCTGGAGTATTCTAGATATATTTTCAGTGAAATGGTTTCATATTTGGGATCTATCTTCAGAATAATGCATTCTTACATAGGAGTCTAGAAGGTTTGCAAAATATTTTATCAGAGTTTTAAAAAAAACTATCCTTTCATTTGTTTTCCTAAATTTACATCAGGGTATCAAGTGACACGTTTTGTGTTTCAGAGTTTAAGGCCTCGTTGGCTTTTACTTAATCTGAACTAAGAGACAGCAGCCAGGAGAATTAAAATGCTGCTGTTCCTGATCATCGGTTTTCCGTAAGTTCCTCAGATGGGAAGTGATTCTGTAGCTCTCTGCCTTCAACATCCCTTTTCTGGTATGTGTCTGGTGCCAGTGGAAGTCAGATCCCCTGGAATTGAATTTACAGTTATGAGCTGTCCTATGGTTGGTAACTCCAGGGCCCTCTGCAAGAACAGCAAGTGCTTTTAACTGCTGAACCATCTCTCTGGCCCATAATAGTTTACATTAAAGGGAGAACCAAGTCAAGACCTTTTCTGTTCATTTTTTTTCTTACGTTAAGTAGCAAATTTTAAGATCATCATGACTCTTTTATTGGTGTGTAATTCCCTTCTCCCCAGCACCCTTCAGTGCCTTTAGGAAGAAGACACTTCCGTTGAATGTTAAACCAGACCAGCCTGGGCTTCAGCTGCCGATGGTGGCACCTGTGTTGCTATAGAAGCAAATGTAATGAGACAACACAGTGGTGACGGGGAGTCTGGAAGCGGATGGACATTTGGACCCTCAGATCAAGGCTTTATGGGATGCTGAGGAGCCTGAGACGAAGAGGGATGCTCAAAGTTAAAAATCCATTTCACAAGAAGGAGCTCACAAACCTAAGAACTTCCGTTGCCAGGTCCAGAGCTTCAGCAGTCACAAAGTGGCTGCACCTCCTGAGGCTCTCAGCCAGCTTCCAGAACGATGCCATCTGTGGCTGAGATCAGAGATCCACTCCAGAGAGCCAGTTTTGGAACTGCTTGTGCTAACACGGTTTCTGACCATCCTGCCAAGGAAGGTGCAGTGTCAGGTTGAGAAGTGGCGGCAAAACCAAACCAACCCCAACACCGCCACAAAGTGTATGCTGTCATCTGACTCCTTACATGGGTCCTAGGAGTCAAACTCACACCTGTGCAGCAGCAAGCGCTCTACCAACTGAGCCTTTTCCCCAGCACCAAGGCAACGGTTTTTAATTTACTCTAGACTTTTCTCCTATCTCCTAGGAGTTTTGCCACTTATATTTAGGTTTGCGATTCATTCTGTGTTAGTTTTCTCAAAGGGTGTAAGGTCAGATGGCCTCAGCCTTCCAACTTTCTTCGATATAGTCTGCAATATCCTGCCTCTTGACTTTGAGCATAAAGGTTAGAACAGGTGGCTTTGATTAATCCCATTTATGGCTGTGATCCACAGTTCAAGAGGTGGTGTTCCCAGCATAGGCATGTGGCTTACGTGGGTGCCTGCCTGGCTGTCGTTAGAAATGCTGGGACAAATCCAGCTCATGCCAGGTAGTACATGGAAGTGGCCCAGCAAGCAGAGACTGCCTTCCTGCAGCTGGGGGGTGGAAGCTTTCCTGGGAAGCCAGGGCTGCAGAAGGAAGAGCAGGTGATAAAAATTCGGTCCTTGGCAACATCGTTGAGCTGTAGGATCAAGCATCACCCGAGGCTTCTTTCTGCCTGCCCTGGGCATGAATTCTGTGTATTCCTTTCATTGCTAACACTGCTGTGAACCAAACTTTCTGTTAATTATAACTGAAAAAAAAACCCCGCAGATACATGGGATAATAACTAACTTAGTATATAGATGGAAAATCCCTTTCATATAACTATGTAAACGTTTTTAAATAGCTATATGTATGCTTGATAATTCCTATCTATAATGACTGTTATTTATGCCTCAAAAATTACGTTGGCATGACACCCCATCTCAAAACTCACCATTTTGCAATCTTACTTAGTTTACTCCCTTCAGTGTTATGGTTTTTGTTTGGCGTGAGAGTGTTGTTTGCTTTGTAGTATTTAAAGCAGACCCAAGACATTACACATTGGCCTGTCAATAATGTCATTTGAATAGGAACATAGTATTGACAACCACCACCTTAAAAGGTCCCGCAGGGCCCTCTCTTCTACAGGGACAAAGGCAGCCTTTCTCTACCCTAGCGTACAACAAAACTTAACCTGTAACTTCTCAAGATGGCTTTGTAAGAGGCCGCTCTTGGCCTCCCGCCTGGGGCATTCGTTTATGAGATCACCAGCTATCCCACATGTCTCATAATGAAGGCTTTCCAGAGGGGGTACCAGCTGCCTGTAATGATCACCAAAGCAACTTATTAATAACTTGAAACTGCGTGACCTACTGTTGCACTTTTAATGAGCCCCAGAGTGACTCATTCATGAAGAGTTCAGAGCATTGGATAATTGATGGTTTCCTGGAAGGCTAAAAAGCAATATAATGACATTCACGCTCCAGTGTGCATAGAGCAAGTCCCCAAGAGCTCAGTATATACTAAGTACTTTCTCATTACTCACTTCCATTGACTTTAAGTATCTTTTTCAAAATAATGTGTAAATGATTACATTGTTGTTTACTTCCCTGTCTGTATCCCTCCTTCATTATACCTCTTTTGTATAATTGTCTATCAAGTGACTTCTGAGAAGAGCGATGACCTGGAAACTTACTATAGCTTCAGTCCTGATGAGGAGCTCGCCTACCCTTCAGGGTTAGTGTGCATTCTGGCCCGGAAGCCTCTTTCTGGAATTATTCTAGAACAGTCACTCTGTACTTTAACACCCAGTATGCTGCTAGTCAAGAAGCATCACAGAAACTACCTGAAAGATTCCTTAACCCCCCCGCCTCAATACTTAGCATAGTGTGTGATTTATCATTTATAAAGACATATTAGCCAACCAAGAGTTCACTGCAACTGAGGCCCTGGCACTGTCAGCTAATATTTATCACCTTCTGCAATTCCCAAATTAATATGCACTAACTTTTGCCCTCAATTGTTTTTTTTTTTTCTCTGCCTAAGAATATTTACTTCCTAAAGCTTCCTGAAAGATATGTACTTTCTCTGTTGATTCACTTATCGGTATTTTAAAAATTTACTGAGCACTTTCTATGGGCTAGGCATTGTTTTAAGTATTGATATTTTGTATTTGCAAACATTATGGGTCTTTGGATTTTGTTGTTAGTTGGTTTTAATGGGCTTTTTGGTTTTTTTCTTCTGTTTTTGTTTGTTTGGACTATAAAGAAATATTTTTGGGTTTAAGAAAAAGAAGACATTTTCTACACTTCTTTATGGTGTTTAAATAATAATAAGTATGATAGTTGTACCATTTCATTTGGCTAGCTGATTTGCTTTTTCTGGTCAATTTTAAATCGTATCTTATCTTTAGTTTCAGATTCCACAAAATGGAATAAGGAAAACATCTCTCTCCAATTTTTATACACACAATTCAATTTTTAAGAGGGATTTTGATTGAATTGATTTAGATGCTATCATTTTTTAAAAAAAGAATAGACTTAAGTATTTACATTTGAGAGACATATCAAAAAATTTAGACTTTTCAAAAAGTCTTGTAGAAACACACACATTAGATTATTAAGTTCTCAGGAAAGACATTGAGACAGAAAGCAAACTCTTAAGAAAACTGTAGTCACTTCAGCCCGTAAGTAGTTACAGCCACATGTCTTCTATCAATGGAGAGAGATCCTAGGAAATGCATTGTGAGAGCATCAGAACGTAATTAAAGGCGGCCAGGGGGCCCAGATTTTACAGTGTTATGGGGCCACAATCATGCGAGTGTTGTGTGACTGGCTCAGGTATCACGTGCCGTGAGCTCTACACTAGCATCCAGGTGTGTTAATTACAAAAGTCAGGTGTAGCCACTGATTGCTCTAAGAGGCAGGGGCTGATGGGAGATAATTAGACCGTGAAGCCTCAGGCCAGCCCGCCTTTCTGCCTTCTGCCATGTGAGGATCCAGAGCTCCTTCCCGCTGGAGTGTGGATCACCGAGCATCTCAGAAGCAGATGACTCACCTTGCTGTCACCTTCACCTCGTGCTTTCCAGCCTGCACAGCTGTGAGAGCATCTGGTTAGCTTGCTTTATACTCTACGAACAAAAGATACAGATGTACTTCACACTGGAAGGTAGCATTTCTTTATTTTTCCTGTTTTCCAAACTTCCACTACAATCAGGCCCCAGAGATCAGAAAGGTTGCCACAGGAGCAATATTTAAAACTATATGATGGGCAGAGGATGTAGGTCAGCAGTGAAATAGCTGCTTAGAGCGTGCAAGGCCCCGAGTTCAATCGCAAGCACCTTACACAAACAAAGGCCAGTACGAGCTGGTAGTGCGTGCTGGTCCTCCCAATCACTAGGAAAGCTGAGGCAGGAGAATTATAAGCTCAAGTCCTGCCTGGGCTACAGAATTCAGTTCCATGTTGGATACCCTGATAAAACCTTGTCTCAAGGGGGTGGGGCTGGGGCTGGGAAAGGACGCAGGATCGTTCCTTGGAAGAGCACCTGCCTAGTGTGCTAAAGGCCCTAGTACCACAAAATAAACAAAAACTATATGAAAGAAACCCAGAAATAACAGACAAGCCAAATTTTCAACAGAATAAAATATTAAAATGACCAGGTGTGGTGGCGTATGCCTTTAATCCCAGCACTTGGGAGGCAGAGGCAGGCGGATCACTGTGAGTTCAAGGCCAGCCTGGTCTACAAAGAGAGTCCTGGACAGCCAAGGCTAACACGGAGAGAGCCTGTCTCAAAAAACAAAACAAATATTAAAATGATACAAAATAATGTGTAAAACAGCCAATCACTATATAGAAAGCCTCGAAATCATTAGCCACAGGAAAGTGCAAGCCGAAGTCACCAAAACATCACACAAACTAGGATGGTTATAATAAAAAGATGACAAAGTATTGGAGAAATCAGGACACTGACACACTGCTAATAGCAACGTAAAAATGGTAGAAAAGAGTCCAGAGGCTTAACAGGCTAACTACAGGCATGTGTGGCTTCAAACCCTTGTTTATTGTGTGTGAGCCTCTGGCCTCTATCTCAACACGGGAGTGTCGATAAAGCCATGTCACTAGAGAGCTTCCTGTTTGCTACCCGCACCATTCCATGTCTCTCCAAAACGAAATCATGTCTAGATAAAAATGGGGCCCCCACAGCTCACACCCACAACCCCAGCACTCCAGAGGCTGAGGCAGAGAACTGCTGTGATTTCAAGCCCAGCCTGGGCTAAAGTGTCATAGTCTCAAAGGAGAGAAAAAACATTGCCTCCAAATGTAAACAGTGTAAGCCAAACGGAGGCAGAGCTCAAATGTTCCCTGACTGCTTAATGGACACATGCAATGTGGCATGTGACATACAGTGGATGTCAACCAGCGCCTGCTGCTGTGAATTTGGTATGCCTACAGTGCTTGCCACTTACGAATAGCATTACTTCTTGCACAGTATGGAGGTTTTCCATACATGTGTGTCACAATCAGGAATTGTTCTGCTGTTATTTTTTAGATTAATCATACTGGTACTTACAGACTTTATTGATGTTATATGCCGCCACTTACTCATGTCCTATTAACCTGACTGTCTCTACTTCTGGTTTTATTTTATGAGATGATGTAGCTCAGGTTTGCCTTTTTTTTTTTTCCCTCCATGATCCTCTGGCCTCAGCCGCCCAGCTACTGTAACGCAGTGATGTTTGCCCAAACCTTCCCACGCAGGTCTGAAGGCGCTTCCTTGATAGCTGTGAGCTGAAAGAGTCTGAGTGTTGCTTAAACTCTGGGTGCCAGTTTCCTCAACTGTGAGGTCAGGATATGCCATGTACTTCATATCATGTTTAATGTTAAGTGAGAGACCATATATGACGTCGGCACTTCATATATTCCTTATAAACGTTAAGTTAGATAATGACAATACACGGTTAAGCATCAGTTTTAGGTCACATGTGAGTGACCTTACTGCAGCTCCTGAGCGCCGCGTGCAGACTCCTGAGACACTGGACGACTTTGACTGTCCGTGAACTGGTATTGAACGCACTTGCTTCCTCTCTCTCCCGCCAATGATGCTGCCCCCCTCTGCATCTGCTGTTTCATTGGTGCTACACTTCAGTTCCTCAACACAGCTTCCAGAATCGCCTGAACACTCACGACCATCCCGCTGCCCACAGTGACAAGCGAGCAAGTCTCCTGTTCCCTTTGAGTCTTGCATCCAGCAGGAAGCAGTGGCCAGGGTCTGCCTCCGTGGTAGGGACACCTGCGGTGTTGGAGGGAGCAGGGCTGCTGAGGCGAGCCTGCCCGGCAGCTTGACGGTGGCTGTGGTCCCTGCTGCCTCGGTTCCTTTGTCCTGCTTCTTTCCCAGTTCTGATTTCCGTTAGTGAGCAGCTCTGTATTCTTCCAAAAACATTTCTTTTCTACTTATTTCAAACAAAGTTGGCTTCTCTAGAACCTAAATCAGTTTATGAGCCAAGAGCCTGATGCCCTTGAGTATTTTGTCATGTGTTCTCTATACCATAGAGGAATGACGTTTCCTGGCTTGGTCAGCCTCAGGACCACCTTCCCAGGGGTGATATCACCCATGGAGCTGGGTCTTCCTACATCGATTGTCAATCGAGAAACTGCCCTGCAGGCATGCTGACAGGTCAGTCTGATGGGGACATTTGCAGGACATCATGGAGTTGGTCTGGTCTAGCTGCCTTGAAAGGTGTGTTAGGTTTTTCAGGTTAGAGTCCGTGGACCGTGGGGTACCTTGGACCGTGGGGTACCGCGAACCTTTCAGTTCCCAGGAAACCGAGGCACTCCCTCAGGCAATGGAGCACTCAGGGCACCTGTGCATCCCTGTGTTCTGTGTTTTTCTGTGCTGCTCCCTTAGAAGTTAGCAAAGCATACAGAAGCGTGCCTGGGCAATTTACTCTTAGAGATTCATCTTGTGTGCTCCGGATAGCTTGCCAATGCCATTGTATCCTGGCAACTGTAACTGTGTTCTTCCCGGCAACCACCGTTTTATTGTTTCTGATAAGGGCATAAAAAGTCTTGATTGTTGGCAATAAACTTGTCTGAGCCTCAGTCTTGCTGCGAGCCTTCAAACTCTGCCTGGTTTGCATTCCCACTGACCATATCAGGAGCTCCTTGTTCAGTAAGTGAGCGATGGAGCTTACAGGCATTTTCTCAACTGAGGGTCTAACTTCCTAAATGTCCCTAGCTTGTATCCAGTTGACAAAAAAAAAAAAAAAAAGAAAGAAACAAAACAAACAAAAAAAGCTAATCACCACAAGCGTCAACCCCAAAATAGAAGAGCCATCAAAAAGGTGACCACTGTGCATAAGTGACAACCCATGGCAATGACAAGCTTCCTTTCCCTCTTCTCTGCCTTGTATTACTACTTTCCAGGGAAAAGTCTTAGGATTTCTGTTTCTGGGAAGAGACAACATGACCATAGCAACTATTATAAACGAAAACATTTCATTGGGGCTGGCTTACAGTTCAGAGGTTTAGTCTGTTATCGTCATGGCCAGGAACACAGTGGTGTGCAGGCGAGTGGTGCTGGAGACGTAGCTGGGAGTTCCGCACCTGGATCTGCAGCAGAAAGGAGAGAGAGTGAGCCACCAGGCCTGGCTTGAGCTTCTGAAACGTCAAAGCCACCCCCAATGACACACTTTTTTTCAACAAAGTCACGCCCACTCTAATACGGCCACACCTCCTACTAGTGCCACGCCCTCTGGGCCAATGGGAAGCCATTTTCATTCAAACTGCCACACTAACCTTTTTGAAAAATACAGTGAATAAGAAGTCATACCATCCAAGGCGTATTATGACGTGAAATCTGTGCTATTGATTGAATGGTCACACCATTCATAGTGTGCTCCGGTCAGCTCGCTATCCAATATCCGCTTGTTCCTTCTCTGCTTCTCAGGAGCATCTCACTCCCTGAGTTCCTTGGACAGGACTAATTATGTCATTATTAATTATGCAGGAGTCAGTGTTTTATGCCATCTAGACCAATATCACCTATGCAAGAGTGTGCAAAAGCGATTGGGGAAAATACTCTCAAAGAGTACACTGGCCCTCCATGGCATTTAGTATTGCTCATCTTGGTGGTGACAGTTTATACAAGATAGTTGTAAGAATCCAATAAAGAGATAGCAACACTGAAGAAAAACCTTGTGTTAACTTCTACAAATGAAAAACATAAATCCAATTTTAAAAATTCTATGGAATCCAGGTGTGGTGGTGCACTCCATTAATCCTAGCACTCGGGAGGCATCAGCAGGCAGATCGCTGTGAGTTGGAGGCCAGCTTGGTCTATAAAGTGAGTCCAGGACAGCCAAGCCTACCCAGAGAAACCCTATCTCAAAAAACAAAAAACAAAAACAAACAACAAAAGACTTTGGAGAGCCTCAGCAATAGAATGACAGGAAAGGAAGAATATCTGAGCTTGAAAATGATTTGGATCATTCCAACAAAGACAAAGATAAGTTAATAAGGCATGAGCTATATTTTCAAGGCAGAATAAGATGAGAAGACCAAAGTGAAGATTTGTGGACATAAAGAAGGTTCATAACTCCACCCCAAAGGGTTAGAAAACACTTTCGGTAAAATCACAGCAGAAAGTGTCCCAACCTAGGGAAGGAGATGACTGTCTAGATGCAGGAGGCATTTGAAACAGCAAGTAGATAAGAACGGAAAAAGTCTCTGTGCCCTACCTTACTTACACTAGCAAGTGTTCATGACAAAGAAAATACACCAAAAGTGTTGAGAGAAAACCCAAGTCACATAAAAAGCAGGCCCACAGAATAACAGATTTCTCCTCAGAAACTGTTCTAATGTGCTTTTCACGGCTATGACAAACACCATAACCAACAGCAACAGGAGAAGGACATGGTTTATTTCACCTTAGCTTACAATCCACTATCAAGGGCAGTCAGGGCAGGAACTCAAGGCAGGAACTGAAGCAGAGACCGTGGAATAATGCTGCTTCCTGGATTGCTCCCTGTGGCTTGCTCAGCCCCTACCACCTGCTCAGGAGTGTCCCTGTCCACAGGACTGGGTCTTCCCACATCAACACTAGTCAAGGAAATACGGTATAGATTTGCTTACAGGCCAGTATGATGGAGATACTCTCTTCGTTGAGGTTTCCTCTTCTCAAATGACTTTAGCTCGTGCCAAGTTGACAAAAACAAACAAGCAAACAAACAACAACAAACCTCCAAGGCTAACCAGGATAGAAACTTAAAGTTAGGAGGGTTTGGAATGATGTTTTAAATTTTTGAAATAAAAAAGATGCCAACACAGCCTATGTCCATGAATGCTGTCTCTCTAATAATTCATGGTGAAAGGAAAAGTTTCCTTTCACAGGCTTAAGGAATTCATGGCCACTAAATCAGTTTTATTACTTCTTCCAGCAGAATAAAAAAAAAGCATATACATAGAGCCACAAGGAAAAAACAAACCACTCTTTACTAGTCAGACCAGAGATTAGAAAAGCACCAAACATTACAAAATCAGCAGTGATAGGAATTTATATATACTTTTTAATAACAACTTTGGCTATTATGGTCTAATGCTCCAATAAAAAGATATGGAACAGTTGATTGGATTAAAAGGCAAGATGTAACAATTTGTTGTCTGAAAGAAACACACCTCAACACAAACAAAGGAAATAAGCAGGAATTTGTTCTAAATTCTGACAAAATAAACTTTAAACCAAAAGTAGAAGAAATAAAGATCGTGTGTTGCTGCTGATTAAGGGAGCAACCAATGAAGAGGACATTACAGTTCTAAACACATGTACACTGGTGCAGATGCACCTAGTTTCCTTTAAAAAAACACTACCAGAGCCAAAATTACTTATTGACTCAAAAATAATAATAGTGGGTGGCTCCAAATTCTCTATACAAGATTCTTCTTGAAAGCTACAGAAATTTCCCTAAAATTGATTATATATTGGAGCACAAAGCAAGTCTTAACAAATATAGGGAAACTGTAGTGATTACTTGTATTCCATCTGATATCAATGGAATAAAACTACAAGTCAACAGCAGGAGAAACCGTAGAACATTAAATGATATCATTGGATGACAAGTAGGGCATTGAGGAAATGAGAAATAAATCAGAAAATTTCTAGAAATGAATCAAAATTAAAACACAACAAACCCAAACATGGGGTACAATGAAAGGAGTTCCTAATTGGAACTTCTTTGCTATAAGTGCCTACATTAAGAAATCGGAGCCGGGAGCTGATGGTGTACAACTTTAATCCCAGAACTCAGGAGGCAGAATCAGGCAGATCTCTCTAAGTTTGAGGCCAGCCTGGTCTACATAGTGAGTTCCAGAACAGCCAAAAGCTACACAGAGAAGTACTGTCTTGAAAGAAAGAGAGAGAGAGAGAGAGAAAGAAAGAAAGGAAGGAAGGAAGGAAGGAAGGAAGGAAGAAAGAAAAGAAAGAAAGAAAGAAAGAAAGAAAAGAAAGAAAAGAAAGAAAGAAAGAAAGAGAAAGAAATCAGAGAGCTCCCAAATAAAGACCCAATGATCTACCTTAAGATCTTTGAAAAACAAGCTGGGTGTGGTTGCGCACGCCTTTAATCCCAGCACTCGGGAGGCAGAGGCAGGCGGATCGCTGTGAGTTCAAGGCCAGCCTGGTCTACAGAGTGAGTCCAGGACAGCCAGGGCCACACAGAGAAACCTTGTCTCGAAAAACCAAAAACAAACAAACAAACAAACAAAGATCTTTGAAAAACAAGAATAAGTCAAACTTAAAATCAGTAGACAGAATTCATTAAGGTAAAGACAGAAATTGATGAAACAGAAGCAAGCAACACAGAATCAATAGGACAGAGAGTTGTTCCCTTCAAAAGGTAAATAATATTGACAAGCCCTTAGCCAAACTAACGCTTTGTTCTTTTAAATTCTGTGTCCTGGGGTTCATCTAGGAATTAACATTGGAGAACATTTTGGCAGGATGTATAAACTGACGCATGACCATTCCGTGGTATGGTTAAGGGAAAGGCTTTTATTGTAGATATGAAAGACCAGCCAGAGGCATCTGGAAGAGTCCAGAGAAGAGAGAGAAAGAAGTAAACTGGACATGAATGGACTGGACCTGTCCAGGACAGAAGCAGGAGCAGAAGTGTGGTAGGGTGGGGACAACCCAGAGAGGAAGGGAAGAGAAGAGCAGCAGAGGCAAGTGGATCTCTATTGAGTTTGAGGATAGACTGGGATACAGAGAAACCCTATCTCTAAAAACCTTAAAAAAATTAATTAACGAGATTTTTATTGTTTTGTCAACAGAAACCTACCTGCCTTTATTGTCACTTTTGTTTTTGTTTTTGTTTTTGTTTTGTTTTGCGAGACAGGGTTTCTCTGTGTAGCCTTGGCTGCCCTGGATTTGATTTGTAGACCAGGCTGGCCTTGAACTCACAGCAATCCACCTGCCTCTGCTGGGATTAAAGTCCTGTGCCACTACCACTTGGCTTATTGTTACACTGTTAAACCTGAGAGAGAGAGAGAAAAAAACCAGTTAAATAATTTTGAGCCAAATTTGAAGCCAGCTTTTACTAAATAATTGCCAGGGTAATGGACTCTGGCCATGTCCATCTCTAGTTTTCCAGGGAAGGAAATGGCCATGAGTCACTTTTTTTTTAGAGGTTTACAAAGTCAAAACCCCACAATTCATTGCAATTCCCATCAGGACCAATCAGGGGTGAGTATATATCCTGATGTATTTCCTGACCACATGTGATCAAGCACATCTGGTGCAGATGGGTCAAACAAATTTAAGAAACACAGGAACTTATTCTTAACTGTCTTAACTGCAAACAGAACCCTTGATCTGCAAGGTGTATTTTGCCTGGTTTGGTCTTCCATTAACTTGCAAGGTATATGGTTCTTGATCTTGCTTTGGTCTCACAACTACTGATAAATTAGATGTAATTTCTTTATTTATTTATTTATTTTTAGATTTTATTTTATTTTCAGGGCTTCTCTGTATAGCTTTGGCTGTTCTGGACTTGCTTTTTAGACCAGGTTGGCCTCGAGCTCATACAGATCCACCTGCCTCTGCCTCCCTGAGTGATGGGATTACAGCCATGCACCCCTGCACCCAGCCTTAGATTTCATTTTTAATTTCTATTTATGTCTATGTTGTAAGGTCTGTGTAACTCCATTTCTGAAAAGGAAACTCTATTTTTAAGGAAAAGTGGCCGGGTAATGAACTCCAGTTTCAAAAATCCCACA
Source organism: Acomys minous (assembly GCF_964271855.1). Taxonomy (NCBI): domain Eukaryota; kingdom Metazoa; phylum Chordata; class Mammalia; order Rodentia; family Muridae; genus Acomys; species Acomys minous. Next base: position 41,934,950 of record NC_140498.1, read on the forward strand.
AAAATCCCATAGAAATGTCATCTTATGACTACCTCATGACCGATGACTAAGGTTGCCTGCACCTTTTCAGTCTGTCCTTGCCTTTTCAGTTTGAGTGCTCCAATCATGTTAAAGATTACCTACCCACCTTGGAACTCCCCTCTGGCCTTTAAAAGAGGCCTGCACGTTCCCCGCAGGCTCACTGCCATTTTTTTTTTCTTGAGCAGTCAATCCCAGCATGCTGGAATAAAGGCTCTTTGCTTTTACATATGACTTTAGATTCATGGTAGCTTTGGGGGTCCTCTTGATCTGGGCATAACACACATATGTGTTTATAGGAATATTTTCTATGGGTATGAGGTAGCCCACAGAGGCAGAAAGACAACAGTGGACCCCTCAGGAGCTGAAATTACAAGTGGGTGTGATCCATGCAATGTGGATGCTGGGAACTGAATTCAGGTCTTCTAACGCCCTCCCTTTTAAAATTAGCTTTTAAAATTCTTTTTATTTGTGTGTGTGTGTGTGTGTGTGTGTGTGTGTGTGTGTGTGTGTGTGTGACTGTATGCCATGTGTTAGGGATCAGGGGCCACAGAAAGAACACCCTACTCCTGACTAGACACTAAGCCTGAGACCAGGGCCTAGGGAAAAACACCCTAACCCTGGCTTGACCCAGATATTGCTTCTGAGACTTGGAAACCCTCAACCCCATGACCCAGCTTAATGGCCAAACAATATGTCTGGAGCTCCTGTAATCATCTCGGTGGGTGGGTGGGGTGGAAGGATCATGGAACTCCATGGCCACCTACATGGCCTATTTTATATTTGTTAATTAAGGCAGTAAAGTACAAGGTGATAAGATATACGAAGGTACCAGGCAGCAGAAATTATGTTGTAGAGGAGTTTATTAAATGAGCATGGGGGAAGGAGTGCCCCAGAGAGAGACAGAGACAAGGAAAGGAAGAGGAAGAAGAAGAAGGAGGAGGAGGAGGAGAAGGAGGAGGAGGAGGAGGAGAAGAAGAAAAAGAAAAAGAAGGAGAAGAAGAAGAAGAAGAAAGAGAGAGAGAGAGACAGAGAGAGACAGAGAGAGACAGAGAGAGAGACAGGGAGAGAGAGAGAGAGACAGAGAGAGAGACAGAGAGAGAGAGAGAGAGAGAGAGAGACAGAGAGAGAGACAGAGAGAGAGACAGACACAGAGAGACAGACACAGAGAGAGACAGAGAGAGAGAGCGAGCATGTGGAGGGTCTGTCCTTTTATATGGCCCTGGGCAGGTAAGTGATGACATCACAAATAGGCAGACTGAGGCAGAATCCTAACAGCCTAGATGTTAATTTCCAGGCCAATGAGAGACCCTGTTCAAAATAGCAAGGTGGTCTAACAATAGAAACAACAATAACAATGAAAACCAAACCAAACAACAACAACAAAACAAAACAAAGCAACAAGAGGGTAGGAGAGATGGTTCAGAGGTTAAGAACACTGGCTGCTCTTCCAGAGGTTCTGGGTTCAATTCCCAGCAACAACATGGTGGCTCACAACCATCTATAATGTGATCTGATGCCCTCTTCTGGCCAGCAGGCGTACGTGCAGAAAGAGCACTGTATACATAATAAACAAATCTTTAAAAACAAAAAAGTTTAAAAACAAGTAGCAGACAAAAACCTAGTCAGTATGTCTGCTCAAAGAGTGTTTAAAAAGAATTCCTGATCATTTTCCTCAGCACCAGAGATGGGAAAGGAGAGTGGGGGTGCAGCACAAGGATGACACAAGGGAGGACACAAGGGTGGACACAAGGGAGGACACAAGGCAAACAGCTCCTGAGAAATGACCTCTAAGAGAGATCTCTAGCTCACAGAAGCATGCACAAGTGCAGAGATATACATAGAAAAAAAAACCCTTTAGGTTAAAATTCACACAACATAAAATTAACCAGTATACAGTGAGCAACCATTCTATCTAGTTATAAAACTTCCTCATTACCTTGAACCTGTAGCTTGTTCTTGTCTGAATTTACCTGTCTCCACATAGTGTTCCCCTGTACGGCTAGTACAGAGTTCCATGTTTCTATATTTTATATCTTTTTCCAGGAAATAATGTGACTGGATATATTTCTAGACAGCCTTAAAGTCCATTCCTGACTTACCTGCTTCATTGAAGATGGTCTCTATCTCTTGTTACGTAAATCCTGAGTTCAAATGCAGCAGAATAAGAAGTAAGAGAGAGCCTTATTTCTCACCTTGCAGAGAAATCAACTCCACATGGACCAAAGACCTTAACATAAGAACTGAAACTCAGGGGCTGGAGAGATGGCACCCAGCATGGGCTCAGAGGTTAAGAGCACTGGCTGCAAGATCTTCCAGAGGCCCTGAGTTCAATTCCCAGCAACCACATGGTGGCTCACAACCATCGATAATCAGATCTGGCAAATACATGCAGGCAAGCACTTTATACATAGTAAATAGATCTAATCAAACAAACAAACAAACAAACAAACAAACCCCCTCAGCTGTAATGAGCATGGTGTGGTGGGACTTGCCTTTAATGCCAGGATTTGTGAGACAGAGGCAGGTGGATCTCTATGAGCTCGAGGCTAGCCTGGCTGAGTTTAAGAACAGCCAGGGCTTTATACAAGGAACTCCTTATGGGGGAGGGGTTACTGAAACTGGAAATACTAGAGGGAAAAGAAGGGAAATCATCCCTAGGTGTAAGCATAGGTACCATACTTTCTGGGAACACTCTGCTTGCTCAGGAAATACATTAGTGACAAGTGTGAACTCATGACCGTAAAAGGTGAAGCAGCTGCCAAACAGCTTCCAGTTGTCAAGATTGTCCTGAAGCGATGCCTCACAGCTTCTTGGACACCTCCATAGCTACTCCATGGAAACTTCATGTGAGGTTCAGAGGCCCAGAGAAGACTTCATTATAGTCTGGGAATCACCCAGCTGTCACCACCGCAGGCAGCTGCAGCATTGCCCTGTAGGACTCTGGGGCTCAGAAAGGTGCTCCTTCCAAGTGGGGGCTGCTGTCCTGTTCCTAGGTAGGGGTCATCTACAAGTTGCTGCCCCATAGTCTCTGAAAATGGGGGGCTGGGGTTGCAGCTGTCTCAAGATCTTCAGGGGCTGCTGGGATGTTTACAGCCCTCCATCAACTCACCCCCACCTGGAGGCTGTTGGGTTCTACTCCTGGCAACGGCCACTTGAGGCTATGTTGGAGGAGTCTGACAGGTGTCCTTCACTATAGCCCACGTGGCACCTATTATTTTATTTATTTATTTATTTATGTATTTATTTATTGCAGTACTAGAGATTGAACCAAAAGCCTCATGCATTTCAGGCAAGCCTTCTCTTATACCACTAAGCTGTACCCCCAGCTTCAACCATTGTATTTTTTATAATAATTTTTTTTCTTGAGAATTTCTTTTTAATTTAATTAATTACTTTGTATGTATTCAGATGTTTTGTCTGCTTGTATGTCTATACACCCTGTGTATGACTGGTACCCTTGGAGCCCAGAAAGAAGGCATTGACTCCTCTGGGACTGGAGTTAAAGACAGCCGTGACCCACCATGAGGGTGCTGGGAATCAAACCAGGTCCTCTGGAGGAGCGGCTTCTTAGCTCTCCAGCCTCCACAGTTGATAAAGTCATACTCTGGACAATGAAACATGATCATATTCATCCCTCAGTGACTTTTAAAGGGAGAAGAACAGCTGGGCATAGTAGAGCACACCTCTAATCCGTGCACTTTGAAGGCTGAGGCAGGAGGATTGTCCTGAGTTTAAGGCCAGCCTGACCTACAGGGCAGACCCTGTCTCAAAGCAACACGAAAGGACAAAATCATTCAGGATACTTTGCAATGGAGACCTGGGCTGCCCTGACTTTCCAACTATAACCGGTTACCGTTTTCTCTGGACCTCCTCCTGTAAGCAGAAGTTGAGCAGCGCCATTGTATCCGGCACGCATCTGGAGGGAAGGCACCTAGGCTCTGAAGTAGCCTTTCTTTGGTGCTTGTTATCTGAGATTTTTATGAGGTTGTTCTTTTGAAGGAGTCTCGGGTAACTTAGTCTCAAGGCATGCCTGGCAACCCAGGAAGTCTCCTGCGGCTGAGAATTCCTTCAGGTAGCGGTTCTTTCAGGACCACCCCTAGATCAGATAAGAAGTTTTGGTGTGCAGAAGTTGACCCAGTATAGTACATTTTCTGTAACAATATGGAGGCTCTGCAAAAAGGGTTTGAGGTTCAGTCCCTGAGAAGCTAAGCCCCTGCTCCTTGAGAAGCCTGAATTTGTCCTAGAGTGTCTATTTCCTTGATCGATGTCCCCATGTAACCCAGAAGACCTGTCACGACCCCTCCAGTGGAGTCTGTGTGACAAAAACTACACAGGCCTGAGGCCACAGCCCCTGAAAAGGAGAGTGTCTCCTGGACTGGGGCTGATATATCTGCCAGGAGAAATTGAATCGCAGTTCTTTTCTCTCATTGTGCTGGAATCTATTCTTTCTTCTTAACTCTACTTCACTCCCATGTCAGGGCTCCTCAGGCCTAGCCGCGGTCGCTAGGAGACGACCCTAACTCGGGACTGCAGCCAGGGACTGACTATTAAGGGCTGGAGTAGTTCGGCTTCACTTCCACTTATTAAAAGAAACATGGCTGAAAATTAATCATTAGTTAATAAGTTATATTATGGCTTACAAAGATATAGAGTATTTCAAAAATTCTAGATAATGGTGCTCAGATATCAGAAAAGGGAACTAAAGAAAAAGGAAAAACCTGTCTTGGCACACAGGTGCTGGGCACAAGTTTCCTTAGGGAGAGAACACTGACCCTGGACAAAGGGAGCACAGGCATATTGATACCAAGCCAGTAACTTAGAAATGATGACGTCTTTGCTGTGTGTTCTGTACCCTGTATTGTTTCATTTAAAGGTGTAATTCAAAATACGACAACACAATAAGTTCGCATTCTGTACCTGCCCAGTGTGTGTTTGATCGCTCACTGGCTTCCTTGAATCTGCTCTGTGGGAAAATGTAATCGCTAGCCCCCCTGCTTTTGAAATGTATGTTTAAAAACTTAGACTGCTGAGCTGCAAAATACACTCAGACGCAGACTCATCTGTGTGGCTGTGTGGGTTTGTCACTGCCTTATCTTTGTCCACTGATGATTCGAGAACCCCCGTTCCCAAGGACCTATCCCCGACTGAGCTGGTCCATGGCAAAGACTGACAGCCCCCTGTCTTTCCACTTCCTTAACTCCTAGTCTCTTTTACGGTGTCCCATACTTTCCAGAAGGAAGTTCTGCAGAACTCAAAAATGTTTAAAGAATAGTTCTGTTTTCTGTCTATACCTTCTTGTAGTTATTTTGAAACTCAGATGAATCGAGCAGAGGATGTGGCTGCTCCCGTGACTCAGCTGCGTTCTGCTTCTGCATTAGCTTTAGGAGCTTGGGCAATGCAGGCTTGTCTCTGAGAACTTGATCGATCCCTGTGTGCTGATCGATATTTTTTGCTTCCACGATGATATAATCTGATGACGTCGCCAAGACAATATTAGATGGCTCATCCTGGAGACAGACTGACTATTGCTGTGGACAGAACTGAAAAATCAGGTCGTGGCTTTGATCTTAGCTAGAGAAACAAATTCAGGGCAGGATAATATTATTAGATTTTTTAAATAGGAGAATTATGAAGATGTGGAAGGGGAAATGTATGATCGTTTGTTCCATTCTATCCAAGGGACAAGATAACCCAAACCAGCAAATGTGATAAGAGCTGCAGGGAAGGTTTAGTTGTTACCATAAGAAGGAGGCTGAGAACTCAATACAATTTCACTCACTGAGCGCTTACAGAGCACACGCTTGGTAACAGGCATGCATTTCAGATGTGGAAGCAAAGCTGACGATCCTTTGAAACTACTGCCAAACCTAGTGATTTTCTTTTTTTCTGACAATGTGGCTGCTAAACTATTATCCTGTATAAGCCCGGCTTCTGTCAGGCACTGCTGTGTGAACCATGACAGCAGATGATGCTTCTTTTAGCTGTTCTAGTAATGAACAGAGCCATGTAGTTATAATTCCAATACACAAGTTTCTTGAAATAAACTTTTTCCTAAATTTATTGCCAGCTTCCTGAAACAGTGGTGCTGGAAGAGGAAAACTTGAGGCGGGTTAATGGATGGACCATCCTTGGGCTCCCAAACTTGCCTAAGGACTCATAACCTATTCCACAATCCCCTGGCCACACTGGCAGCAAAGGACGGCTCTGGCTGTTAGCTGGGATGACTTAAATAAAGCCGGATGGAGGCATTTGGGGCTGGCATTGAAAGGCAAATGGCCTTGCCTAAGCTTTCTCTTTAATTATAGCATTAGGTAGAGGGCAAATGTGGATGTGCACATACAGCAAAGGGTAATCCAGTGATGGGGGTGGGGGGGGGGGAAGCAGGGCAGGGGTTGGGGGGAGGGGCAGGGGAGGGAGGGGGAAGAAGCAGGAACAGTTAGCCTGTAGCACTGAGAAGGCACAGAGCACTGGACCAAGCTGATGGATGGCTATGACACAAAGAGGAATTCTCCTTTCATCTGAGGTTGATAATGCATGGCCTCAGGTCACAGAATTATAGCAAAATTTATACAAGAAACTGTGATAGCTAACCAAAAGCCATCTTGCACCAAGCTTCTGTCTTACCCCCAGAGTGAACATCTCTTTTCCCCCGCCCCATGTTCCCTAAGTTCTCGGAAAGCCCACAAAAGTACTCCTGGTAACATCTGGGGGCCAACTCATAAGGTGAAAATCCCACGTTACAGTACATACAAAAATTAAATAAGATTCCCCTTGTGGCTTGGCCCAAGCCCCCTAGCCTATGATTCCGCCGTATCAGCGTTAAGGCCAACTTCCCTGTAATCCCCTTTACCCAATCATGAAACACCAAGGCTTGAAAAGCCCCACTTGCGATTTTTGCCTTTATAAGCCCTGTATCCTAAAGAGTCGGGGCCACCACGTTCCTCCAGTAACTGAGGAACTGACGGTGCTTGCTCTGGAGCTCGCACAATAAAAGACCTTGTGTGAATTGCATCTGGCGGGTCTTGGGTGGTCTACGAGGGTCCACGCGACTTGGGCATAACAAAACTTCATGTTTATTAAAGGTAAAAAATTCAGCAGAAATGTTGTAATAAATAACGTAGACTTCAGAGGCAAAGACAGTGAAACTGTTCTGCGCTAGGTCAACAGCATCTGGCCGTGCAATGACACGTAGCTGCCCTGTTATCTGCAGTAGCATTTCTGGTGAATAAACATAGAGTGTCTCAAGTAACACTAACCGTCCTCCAAAAGCGTAGTATTGTCAAGAACGTGCCTTGGCTTGGCTGAGTATCGATCTCATCAAAAAAAGAGCACAGGGCGAAGAGACAGCAAGTGATGAAGAGGCTTGTGCTTTCCTCAGCCGCCTTCTCGTCCTCTCCCCAGCAATCTTCCCAGCGCCCCCTTCACTTCTTTGTTCCTTAGACTATAGATGAGAGGATTCCCCGTAGGAGCGACCACAGCGTAGAAGAGAGAAATGAATTTCCCTTGGTCCTGATTACTGCTCTTAGCTGGAAGCAGATACCCATAGATAGCCGAGCCATAGAAGAGGAACACGACCAGCAAATGGGAGAGGCACGTATTAAAGGCCTTCCGACGTCCCTCCACAGAGCGCATCTTCATCACTGCCTGAGCAATGAGGCAGTACGACATGAGGATGATGCTGAGCGGGACAGCGGTGAAGAAGGTGCAGACCCCATTGAGCACAGCCTCGTTGAGACTCGTGTCTCCGCAGGCCAATTTAATCATGGCGGGCACCTCACACAGGAAGTTGTCCACCTTGCGGTGTCCGCAAAACGGGAGTTGCAGAGTGAATGTCGACTGAATCACAGAGTTGCCTAAGCCCCCCAACCAGCTGATGGCGGCCAGCAGCCAGCAGAGCCGAGGGTTCATGACGCTCATGTAGTGCAGGGGCCGGCAAACCGCAACGTACCGATCAAACGCCATCACCAGGAGTAGTATGGCCTCAGTAGCCCCCAGCCAAAGGAAGACATACAGTTGAGTTACACATCCACCATAGCTGATTGTCTTGTCTGTCCCCGAAAAGTTCTTCAGCATTTGGGGCACTGAACTGGTAGTGAAGGCGAGGTCCAGGGAGGAGAGGTTGCTGAGGAAGAAATACATGGGCGTGTGGAGCCGGGGGTCAAGGCGGGAAAGCAAGATGATGGCGGAGTTCCCAACCAGGGTCACCAAGTAAGAGGAGAGGATGACCACGAAAAAGACCATCTCCAGCTGGGGATGGTCAGATATTCCCAACAGAACGAAGCTCCCAGAGGAGCTGTTGCTGTCTGCTTCCATCGCCAGTTGCCTCAAGTCACCAGAAGCCTGCTCTGGGAAACTTCTGTGGGAAAAGCAAGGGAAGAGGCAGCTACTGCTAAATCTGCATCCACAGTGTTCTTGAGGCTCCACAGTTAAGTACCAATCCAGCCTTTCTGGGCACAAGCTTTCTGTGCAATGCCTGGTGCTCAGTTGAGTCGGAGTGTCAGCATGCACCTAGCACAGAGACAAAGGGAATGTCTCGTGAAGACAGATTGCTCTTTAGTGTGGAGCTGTGGTGTGGCAGGAGAGAGGGGAGCTGCCAAGGTAGAATCAGATGAGGAAAGCCAGGACTGGTGGCGCACGCCTTTAATCCCAGCACTCAGATGTCAGAGGCAGGCGGATCGCTGTGAATTTGAGGCCAGCCTGGTCTACAAAGTGAGTCCAGGACAGCCAAGGCTACACAGAGAAACCCTGTCTCAAAAAACTAAAAAAAAAAAAGAAAGAAAAAAGAAAAAAGAAAAAAAAAAAAGAAAGAAAGAAAGAAAGAGATGAGGACATTCAAAGCACAAATTCCCTCAGCCAACTTTTGATCAGGGGGAAACACAGCCTGACTTTGAAGTCTCCCCGGAAGTCAGGATACATCTCTTTCTGAGGCTGTAGAAACGGCTGAGGATCCACATTTGGTTCTCAGGACCCTCATCAGCAACAGCCTGTAAGTCATGTCCAGCTCCAGGGGATCTGACCCCCTCTTCTGGCAACTGCACAGAGATGAACACAGCACCCCAAACACCAGTGCATAACTTAAAATAAAGCCCCGCCCCCTTGGGACGGGTTCTCCTTATGCAGCCCTAGTCAGACTACAGCTTTCCTCCTCTATGTTTGCACAGTAGTGTAATCACAGGGCATGTGGACGGCGGACTTAGTGATCCCAAGAGATGTAGGGTCTCTTTTTCACAGACTGCTTTCAACCTATTTTTGCCCTATTTTTCAACATCCAGAATAAAAGAGGCCATCAATTTTATGATAGTATTTGTCTTTGAGGTATTTATGGTTACTTTAGATCCAGAAGCATCTGTGAGGTAGATATAACTTTTAGGAACTGATTACATGAAGATGATTCCTGCCTTTGCCTGTCTGTAAATTTAATTTGAAAATGCTTCATACCTGGGGTAGCTCACAACTGTTTCCAACTGTAGCTCCTGGCAGGCAGGAAAGGGTCTCATGTCTTCTTTTGTCCTCTGAGGGGCACCTGCACAGATATGCACCCCGCCTCCAACACACACACACACACACACACACACACACACACACACACACACCTTTTTCTAGAAGGAATGAAATCTGCTTTAGAATGCAACCAATTGTCAGGTCCAAAAGAAGCCTGGGGGAAATGGCTGGTTGTGCTGCCTGTTAGCACACAAAGCTCACGCTGTCTCCAGGCTCCCTCAGTGCCTGTGCCTCCTCTCAGCTCTTCTCAGCCCATCCCCACCCTGACCTTCTGCTCATGGGCTTTCCTTCCTCCAGCTTCTCACACCCACATACAACTGCCCTCTTGCCCACGCACTCTCTGTGCCCTCTTGCCCCTCCCTGGCCCTCTCTCCTCATTGCCTTCTCTCCCTTCCTCTGTCTCCCCCCCATCCCTCTGCTCTCCTTGTCTGGTGCATTCTCCTGCCTGTGTTTAGTCTGCCACTTTCTCTCCCTGCTCTCCACTCTTGCAGGCCCCTCTGGCTGTACTCTCTCTCCCTCAGTCATACACTGGGCCCGGCATGTCCTCACTCTGTGTATCAATCACTCTGTAAGTAGGAAGACTTAAGGTATTAAACACAGCAAATATGAATTTCCTTCCTTAAATCTTAGAGTAGAGAAAGTTTGGGTCCTAGAAGAGGTCAGTTTAAGACCAATAAGAGGAAAAGAGTTCATTATCAATAGTAAACGTATAGAAACAAATCTTCTCAGGCAAGACTTCCAGTTCAGTATTTAAATTGAAGCACAGTTAGAGGGGGCAGCTAAGGGAGTCAGCCTGTTTGGAGGGGAAGATTAGTGAGGCTCTGTTCAAATGTATATTTTTATTTTACTGTTGATGATAAATCCTTGATGCCCCCAACGCTGCTCAGTGGGTAGAGATGCTTGCTGTCAACCCTGGTGACCTGAGTTTGAGTCCTAGGACCCATATGGTAGAAAGAGAGACTCTGTGCCTACAAGGTGTCCTCTGATTCCTCTATGCACATAGTAGAAGGTGTTCCTACAAACAAACAAACAAACAAACAAATGCTGGACCTGGAGAAATGGCTCAGTAGTTAAGAGAACTGACTCCTATTCCAAAGGCCCTGGGTTCAAATCCCTGCACGTACATGGCAGCTCACAACCATCTGTAACCGCTGTACCTGAGGATCTAACACCCTTTTCTGGCCTCTGCAGGCACCAGACATGCATGTGGTGTACACACTTACATGCAAGAAAAACAACAAAAAACAAAGTTTTGAAAGTCGTGGTTGAAGGGACCATGAGTTAGCCCCTGTGGCAGTTCTAAAGAACACCGGGTTTTTGAAAGCGGAAGAGCTAAGTGCGCAGCAGTGCATCAGTTAAGTAGGAACATTCTGAGAGCTGAGGTGGCGAAGCCCTGCTAATTCAGGAACGGGTCTCCAGGTTAACCTGTAAGCAATTTGCCAAGGGACAGAAGCATGAGGATTGTCCCCCAGCGCGTCTGCCATGTCACTCTGGCACATCCTTACTCAGAGGGTCCTGCCTGGTTTGCCTTTCTGAGAGGTAGGCGGGAAGTGCACTCTCCGGAGAAGAGAGAGTGGGACCAACAGTCCTGGGAGAGGCCAGATGGTACCGTTTTGTTAGGCCTGTTTCTGTTTATCCTGTGACTGTCTTCACTGTGATGATGAGATTTTAGCGACTCGAGCTTGCTGAGCAATGCCTTCCTGCTTTATAAAAAACAAAGACAAACAAACAAAACCAACAGACCGAGAATTAGGAGAAGCTGACATTGGACATTCTGAGGTTTCAGTGGTAACACAGGAGAAATCCTTTCTGCTCAGCCACAGGCCTGCCTGGAGGTGCCGCGTTCTGTCTTTGAGTCTTTGGGGCCAGAGGACTCCATACTAGGGCAGGGTTTTACAATCAACAGGGGACTTGGATGACAAGTGGTTTTTTGTTTCTTCGTTTATTTGTTTGTTTGTTTGTTTGTTTGCTATTATTTAAGATTTCTTTCCTAGGTTAAGAATTTCCTCACTGTCAACAGATGATTTTTGCTCATGGGTTCTAATCAGTGCCATGTGAAAAATCTCCCTTTTCAGCTAAAATATTTTTTTCCTTTCTTGTCTCTCCTCCCTATTGATGGAGAGACCTCTACAACTCCGGCCTTTCCCCTAAAGGAGTACAAAGCAGCCTATTTAAAAAGCCTTTATTCCATAGTGTAAATGTACCACAGTTTCTTTATCCAGTTTTCAACTGAGGGACATTAAGGCTGTTTCCAGGTTCTGTCTATTATGAATAAGGCTGCTATGAACATGGTTGAGCATATGTTCTTATTGTGTGGGGCACTCAAGGAAAGAATAAGCAGGCTACCATGATGAGACTTGATAGCCTATGACCATATAGTGGGGGAGGAGGTCCCCCTCAGTCTTAGACCTACGGGAGGGGAATAGGGTGAAAGCAGAAGGGAGGAAGGAATGGGAGGATACAAGTGATGGGATAACAATTGAGTTGTAATCTGAATAAATTAATAAAATCAAAATTAAAAAAGATAGAAACCCCCAAAATATAAGAAATTATAAAAATACACACAATTTTCAAATGAAAAAAAAAGGGCTTTAACACTTTTGCTCTCCCTCTCTTTCCTAGTTTCCCCACATAACCCCCTCCCACCACCCCCTTTTGGTCTCTCTTTGACTCTCTTATACTCCGGATTTGCCGCTCCTATACTCACAGGAGGCTTGTATGCAGAAGGATGCCTGTGAGTTCAGGATCCCCCATTCTCCTGCCTGGAGCTCAGAGGATGGAGAGGGAGTCTGGAGCACAGGGCCGGCCTTCCACTGTGCTCCTACACTCAGCCGCTGGCTGTTCACCTGACATTCCTCTTGACCTCTGCGCAGCCTGGACCCGCCAGCCAGAGGCCTGACACACGGGGCTGATCCTGAAGGACCCAAGGGGCAGGTACCTCAGCCCCTTCTTATCCACACCAACCCCTACTCCAGGCAATTAGCACTTGGGGCCTGTGTGGCCAGAACACAGGGAAGAGGTTCCCTGAGGAGCCAGCTTAGTCTTTCATCTGACCTCTCTCCCCAAACACAGAACTAATTGAACTTGAGAGAAGAACAAGTGTGCCCCATAATTAATTAGCGATTACATGTGGCTTGGATTTCTCTTTCTTTCTTTTTTCTTTCTTTTTCCATGCTAGTTCTTTGGGAGGCAGATGTTCAATCCCACTGGCAGACAAATAGATAAGAAATAAAATGGTTCCATGTCTTGGCTGGTGTTAAGTAAGTGCCACTCAGAGAAGATTTTTCTTACTAGGTACCAACCAGCTTTTCTAGCTATAAAGTGTGCTTTTGAGATTTTGGCCAGGGGCAGGAAACTTGCACACTTGTACTGTGCCATGGGAAAGCAATCATTTACAACCATCAGTACAGAAACATTTGGGGTGCTATTGGGGACATGGTCGCATCCTTATGTCATAGAAATTGACCTAGTCCATGAACAGCAAAGAAACCTCATTCATTCAAGAAACAGACACTGGCTGAGGGTGGCAATTCAGTGACAGAGATGTACCCTGCCCTCGGGAGGTCTTGGTTCCAATCCTCAACACTAGAGGTGAAATGCTAATAATGCGCAGTGGAGGGGTTGTAGCCTGAGCAGGCTTAGCCTGACCCTGTGCAGTGAGATCACTGCAGCGTCTCAGAATCCTAAGCAACAGCTGTCACCATTGTGAAGCCTTGATTTATAAAAAGATTCACAATTATTTGTGTGATAGCTAGGTTAAGAAATAAGCTAAGGGATACCAACACTAGTTTATAAAAATAACTTCAACATGGGCTGGAGAGATGGCTCAGTGGTTAAGAGTACAACCTGCTCTTCCAAAGGTCCTGAGTTCACTTCCCAGCAACCATAAGGTGGCTTATAACCATCTGTAATGTTATCTGATGCCCTCTTCTGGCCTAATGGTGTATATGCAGTCAGAGCACTGTATACATAATAATAAATAAATAATCTTTTAAAAAAATAATTTCAGCACATTTACAATGCAGATTAGCCTCAGAAGCATAGTACTATGAAAAAGAAGCTGGAACAAGAAAAATCACATGCTGTCCATGGGATTAATAGGAGATTTCTGGTCGCTAACTATGGGTTGCAGGCATGGAAATAAATCTCTAGTGAGTATGGAATTTTCTTTACAGATAATTAAAATGTTTGGGAACTCTATGGTCACACGATATTGTGAATATAGGTCATTGAATTGCTTACTTAGAAATAGTTAATTTTGTCTTATGTCAACATAAAAAGTTACTTATAAAAGTCAATTGATCGTATATATATATATATGTGTGTGTGTGTGTGTGTGTGTGTGAGTGTGTTTCTAGACACTTTATTCAGATTGTTCCACTGATCTGTGTATCAAAACAATACCACGTTGTTTTAAGATAGCTTTAGAGAAAAATGTATAATCAAGTAATATGATTCCTTCTAATCAATTCCTATTAATCAAAACTATTTAGACCATTCATGTTCCTTTAATTTTTTTTTTCTTGCAATAATTATATTGATCAGTCTTGGGAGAGTTGATAGATCCTATGTTGAGTTTTTCCTATTTCTGGTCATGGTATACGTCTCTGTTTATTCACAGCCTCTTGTATTTTCCTGACCAGCACTTCATTGCTCTTGATGGATTTATTCTCTTGTCATATTTGTACCTCTCTCATTTTGGAAACAACTATATTAGTACCATTTATAGTATATAGAAATATAACTATTTATTATCAAACGATTTTATATTCTGGCTGTAATGAATAATTATAGAAATCTGTGCAAGCTCTGAGGATCTTCTACATTGACAATCATACCATTTATAAAAAGAGACATTCTTAAACTTTTTCCTTTCCAATTTGTGTTTTTGTTTCTCCTTGCATTATCTCATGAAGAGTTACCTTCCACTGTTACGTTGAGTAGGCATAAGACTGGGTTTTGACTTCAGAGGGTACACACTCAGTCTTTGACCTTTTTTTTAAGTATTTTTTTATCTTTGTTTTTTTGACAGGCTTTCTCTGTGTAGCCCTGGTTGCCCTGGACTCGCTTTGTAGACCAGGCTGGCCTTGAACTCACAGTGATCCTCCTGCCTCTGCATCCTGAATGGTGGGATTCTGTCTTTGATCTTTAGTCTACCAGCTATAGCTTTTTTGTAGAAATATTTGAAACACTGGAAATGTTTCATTCTGTTCTAAGTTTGCTTAACGTTTTTATTTTTTAGATGTATTTATTTTATGTGTGTGAGTGTTTGCCTGCATGGTACTTGTACCATGTGCACTCGGTGCTCAAGGAAGCTGGAAGGAGGGTATTGGATCCCTTAGAACTAGGTCTTGTTACAAACGGTTGTAATTCACCATGTGGGTGCTGGAAATTCAACTTGGCTCTTCTGAAATGGCAGCTGGTGTTCTGAACCTCTGAGCCATCTTTCTAGCCACTTGCTTAAAGTTTTAATCAAATTAATTTAAATAAATCCCATAGTTTTCTCTCCACCTTCACTACAGCATGCATTCTGAATTTTGAGCTGTGTTAAGATGAGGTAAAGAAGGGCTAGAGAGATGGCTCAGAGGTGAAGAACACTATCTGTTCTTCCAAAGGTCCTGAGTTCAATTCCCAGAAACAACATGGTGGCTCACAACCATCTACAATGAGTTCTGGTGTGCAGGCACATATTTGGGCAGAATATTATATAAATAATAAATAAATCTTTTTTTAAAGATGAGGTAAAAAGACACCAGAAAAAAATAAGAAAATTTCAATCAATTCAATAATCTTTTGAGTTCTGATATTCTTCCCATAATCACTTACTGGCTTTTCAGGGTTAGCTAACCGCTGCTCCATGCTGTGTATGGTCTACATTTTATAGCTATTTTCAGTGTAAAGGAAAAGACAATGAAAGCATGCATACGCTCTCTTACCCAGAACATGAACTTCAATTCCACTGTTGGGTCTGGAGCTGTGCTAACTAAACAGCCAGGACACCCTGTAGTGGAGCAAAATGTTTATTTTCTAGGCAGCAGTTGCTGGCATCTAGGGCTGGGCTTCAGGCTCGGGAGTGAAACCTCCACCAAGAGAAGCTCCTTACAGTGTTTTCAAAGCAAAAGACCCTAAGCAGGAAGGCATGTGCAGGAAGGGGAGGGCAGCCTTGTCTGCGCTGGTCAGGACCAGAAGGACTCAGTCGGCAGGACATGATGGGAAGTCAGCAATGTGTGGAGTCAGCAACAGCAGTCTGTCTTGGGACTGAGAACATCTGTCTGTCCTTGGTTAGTAGATGGTCCCTTTGCTCCCCCAGCACTGAAAGCCTGTGTGTGCTAAGATGGAAGACAGGCCTAAGATAGAGTCTGGTTTGCTAGTCCTTTCACCATTAGCTTTCCCCCCCTGCCCCCCCCCCCCGATCTTTCCATTCCTTACACATTGTATTTTCTTTCATGTTTCAGTATCCTACCTAAGAAGTCCAATAATGTTGATTTAAAGCCTACCGTGAGAAGGAAACAGTGGCATACACCTGTAACACCATCACTGGTGCAGTGGAAATGGAAGGACCACAAACTCAAGCTTTGTCTTGGCTCCACAGCAAGGGTCTGTTAAAAAGATAGGACTTAGTAGAAGTTGGGGGCTTAGTGGGGACTCAGTGGATAAAAGAGTGCTTGTCACCATGCCTGACAACCTGAGGAGGAGGAGGAGGAGGAGGAGGAGGAGGAGGAGGAGGAGGAGAAGAAGAAGAAGAAGAAGAAGAAGAAGAAGAAGAAGAAGAAGAAGAAGAAGAAGAAGAAGAAAGTAAAATGCCATTCATAGCGGTAAATGAACCAGACTACCAGAGTTACAACAATGTCTAGGAACTAACCTAGGAAAGAAGACAGAGACATTAAAGGGGACACCATCATCACTGTTAGGTGCTGGAGACTGATCCAAAAGACTCATCATGTCTATCCCTGAGGAATACCTTCCACCTTAAATGAGAATGTTAAATTCTGCTGGTATGAAAGAAGATTAACTTGTTGGGGGCGCAGACAACTGTCTTGACAAAGTCTTCCATGTACTGGCATGTTCTAGCACGATGCTGACTAAGGCTTGAGGAAGGAGGGGCTTATTTTGGTTCACAGTTTGAGGGTACAATCCATCATGGAGGAGAGGCACCCCAGATGGAGGGTGAGGCAGTTGGTCACATTGGTGCTCAGATCACTTTATTTTTATTTTTCTAGGACCCTGCCCCATAGGGTGGTGCCACCCACATTCAGCACGGATCCTCCTTATTCACTTAAACCTTTCTGGAAACACTGTCATAGATGACACACCGAGGAGGATGTGTCCATGGTCACTGTAAATCTTCCCAAGATGACAAGATTAACCATCGTGGTCTTCTGAGGTGACCCCAGTGGGTAAAGGCACCTACTGCCAAGCCTGACGACCTGAGAAGTGACCCCTACAAGCTGTCCTTTGACCTCCACACATGCCACATCATACACAGACACTCTTGCCCTCTCAAGAAAAAAAATAATAATAAATGTCAAAGAACAGTTTAAAGATTGGAGAGATGGCTCAGCACTTAAGAGCGTTTGCTGCTCTTCCAAAGGACCGGAGTTTGGTTCCCAGTATCTATATCAGGTGTTTCACGAGGGCTCAACTCCAGCTTTGGTGGCCTGGTACCCTCTCCTGCACTCTGTGGGAACCTGCACTCCCTTGCGCACACAGCCCCATGGATGGAGCAGATACCTAAGAGTGAGGGCAGACAAGTGAGAGGAGGCATAGGGAGAAGTGAAGTTGAGAAAGCAAATGAAATATGAATTCCCTGACAGGATTCTTGTCTTGCAGAGAACAACGGCCATGTGCACAAGATTCTGTACACACATCACATTATTGAAATATTGATGATGGACATTGACATTTGCCAATTTTGTCTCAGTATGGACTTTAGAATCAAAAGGACCTTTTTTTTTTTTTCATCAGAGTCTTGCTGTGGAGCCTAGGCTAACTTTAATCTCACTTTCCTCTTGCCTCAGCCTCCTGGGTGAGCCACCCATGTGTACATGTGTGCATGTAGAGTGTGTGTGTGCATGTAGAGTGTGTGTGTGCATGTAGAGTGTGTGTGCATGCAGGCTCATGAGTAGGCAAGTGTGGTGGGCAGAGTTAACTTCCGTGACTTCTTTGCTTGATTTTCACTTTAGCCTTTGAGACAGGGTCTCTCACCGCCTCTGGCCCGCACAGACTGGCCAGGCTGAGTAGCTGCTGTGCTCCAGGCATCCTCCTGTCTTTGAAGCTCTTTTCTCCGAGGTTCTAGATAACTGTGACCACACTTGGATTTTTTTAACTCTAAAAATTGATGATGATGATGATGATGATGATGATGATCTTTAGAGACAAGCTCTCTCTTTGTAGCCTTGGCTTTCCTGAAACTTGTTATGTAGACCAGGCTGGCCTCTAACTTATAGAGACTGACCTCCCTCTGCCTCCTGAGTGCTCATCTTGAAATTTTAGATTTCCTTATGTTTTTATGTGTATGAGTGTTTTGCCTGCATGTACATACATGTGGCACATGTGTGCCTGGTACCCATGGAGTCTAGAAAAAAAGCATCAGATGGTCTGGAACTGGAGTTGCAGATGGTAGTGCTGAGAACTGACCCTGGGTTTCTGCAAGAACAGCAAGTGCTTTTGTCTGTGGAACCATCTCTCCACCCTCCACACTTGGCTTCTGCTGTGAGTCCTGGGGATACGAACTCAGGTCCTCATGCTTGCACGGCAGGCACCTGCCAAGTGCACGATACCCCCAGCCTTTAGTAACTCTGTCACTGGTCACTTGCCCATAGACAAGTTACACAAAACCTCCCAGAATCGGTTCTTCTTTTGTATAAAAGGCTGAAAGATGCTTATCTGGTGAGGTGTGGTTGTGCTCCTGCTTGCCAGCCGCTGAGCTGACAGGTGTTGCTCAGGATTCTGAGAGGCTGCAGTCTGCGTACAGATGATGATCCCACTGCGCAGGGTCAGGCTAAGCCTGCTCAAGCTACAACCCCTCCACTGTGCATTTTTAGCATTTCACCTCTAGTGTTGAGGATTGGAACCAAGACCTCCCGAGGGCAGGGTACATCTCTGTCACTGAATTGCCACCCTCAGCCAGTGTCTGTTTCTTGAATGAATGAGGTTTCTTTGCTGTTCATGGACTAGGTCAATTTCTATGACATAAGGATGCGACCATGTCCCCAATAGCACCCCAAATGTTTCTGTACTGATGGTTGTAAATGATTGCTTTCCCATGGCACAGTACAAGTGTGCAAGTTTCCTGCCCCTGGCCAAAATCTCAAAAGCACACTTTATAGCTAGAAAAGCTGGTTGGTACCTAGTAAGAAAAATCTTCTCTGAGTGGCACTTACTTAACACCAGCCAAGACATGGAACTATTTTATTTCTTATCTATTTGTCTGCCAGTGGGATTGAACATATGCCTCCCAAAGAACTAGCATGGAAAAAGAAAGAAAAAAGAAAGAAAGAGAAATCCAAGCCACATGTAATCGCTAATTAATTATGGGGCACACTTGTTCTTCTCTCAAGTTCAATTAGTTCTGTGTTTGGGGAGAGAGGTCAGATGAAAGACTGAGCTGGCTCTTCAGGGAACCTCTTCCCTGTGTTCTGGCCACACAGGCCCCAAGTGCTAATTGCCTGGAGTAGGGGTTGGTGTGGATAAGAAGGGGCTGAGGTACCTGCCCCTTGGGTCCTTCAGGATCAGCCCCGTGTGTCAGGCCTCTGGCTGGCGGATCCAGGCTGCGCAGAGGTCAAGAGGAATGTCAGGTGAACAGCCAGCGGCTGAGTGTAGGAGCACAGTGGAAGGCCGGCCCTGTGCTCCAGACTCCCTCTCCATCCTCTGAGCTCCAGGCAGGAGAATGGGGGATCCTGAACTCACAGGCATCCTTCTGCATACAAGCCTCCTGTGAGTATAGGAGCGGCAAATCCAGAGTATAAGAGAGTCAAAGAGAGACCAAAAGGGGGTGGTGGGAGGAGGTTATGTGGGGAAACTAGGAAAGAGAGAGCAAAAGTGTTAAAGCGTTTTTTTTTAATTGAAAATTGTGTGTATTTTTATAATTTCTTATATTTTGGGGGTTTCTATCTTTTTAAATTTAATTTTATTAATTTATTCAGATTACAACTCAATTGTTATCCTATCACTTGTATCTTCCCATTCCTTACTCCCTCCTGCTTTCACCCTATTCCCCTCCCGTAGGTCTAAGACTGAGGGGGACCTCCTCCCCCACTATATGGTCATAGGCTATCAAGTCTCATCTTGGTAGCCTGCTTATTCTTTCCTTGAGTGCCCCACACGACAAGGACATATGCTCAATCATGGTCATAGCAGCCTTATTCATAATAGACAGACCCTGGAAACAGCCTTAATGTCCCTCAGTTGAAAACTGGATAAAGAAACTGTGGTACATTTACACTATGGAATAAAGGCTTTTTAAATAGGCTGCTTTGTACTCCTTTAGGGGAAAGGCCAGAGTTGTAGAGGTCTCTCCATCAATAGTGAGGAGAGACAAGAAGGGAAAAAAAATATTTTAGCTGAAAAGGGAGATTTTTCACATGGCACTGATTAGAACCCGTTAGCAAAAATCATCTGTTGACAGTGAGGAAATTCTTAACCTAGGAAAGAAATTAAAAAATAGTAGCAATAAAAAAATAACCACTTGTCATCCAAGTCCCCTGTTGATTGTAAAACCCTGCCCTAGTATGGAGTCCTCTGGCCCCAAAGACTCAAAGACAGAACGCAGCACCTCCAGGCAGGCCTGTGGCTGAGCAGAAAGGATTTCTACTGTGTTACCACTGAAACCTCAGGATGTCCAATGCCAGCTTCTCCTAATTCTCGGTCTGTTGGTTTTGTTTGTTTGTCTTTGTTTTTTATAAAGCAGGAAGGCACTGCTCAGCAAGCTCGAGTCTCTAAAATCTCATCCTCACAGTGAAGACAGTCACAGGATAAACAGAAACAAAGCCCCTTTAGGGTCTAACAAAACGGTACCATCTGGCCTCTCTCAGGACTGTTGGTCCCACTCTCTTCTCTGGAGAGTGCACTTCCCGCCTACCTCTCAGAAAGGCAAACCAGGCAGGACCCTCTGAGTAAGGATGTGCCAGAGTGACATGGCAGCCGCGCTGGGGGACAATCCTCATGCTTCTGTCCCTTGGCAAATTGTTTACAGGTTAACCTGGAGACCCGTTCCTGAATTAGAGGGCTTCACCACCTCAGCTCTCTGAATGTTCCTACTTAACTGATGCACTGCTGTGCGCTTAGCTCTTCCGCCTTAAAACCGCTTGCTGTGTTCTTTAGAACTGCTACACGGCTAACTCATGGTCCCTTCAACCATGACTTTCAAAACTTTGTTTTTTGTTGTTTTTCTTGCATGTAAGTGTGTACACCACCTGCATGTCTGGTGCCTGCAGAGGCCAGAAAACGGTGTTAGATGCTCAGGTACAGCGGTTACAGATGGTTGTGAGCTGCCATGTATGTGCAGGGATTTGAACTCAGGCTCTTTGGAATAGGAGTCAGTTCTCTTAACTACTGAGCCATCTCTCCAGGTCCAGCATTTGTTTGTTTGTTTGTTTGTTTGTAGGAACACCTTCTACTATGTGCATAGAGGAATCAGAGGACACCTTGTAGGCACAGAGTCTCTCTTTCTACCATATGGGTCCTAGGATTCAAACTCAGGTCACCAGGGTTGACAGCAAGCATCTCTACCCACTGAGCAGCCTTGGGGGCATCAAGGATTTATCATCAACAGTAAAATAAAAATATACATTTGAGCAGAGCCTCACTAATCTTCCCCTCCAAACAGGCTGACTCCCTTAGCTGCCCCCTGTAACTGTGCTTAAACTTAAATACTGAACTGGAAGTCTTGCCTGAGAAGATTTGTTTCTATACGTTTACTATTGATAATGAACTCTTTTTCTCTTATTGGTCTTAAACTGACCTCTTCTAGGACCCAAACTTTCTCTACTCTAAGATTCAAGGAAGGAAATTCATATTTGCTGTGTTTAATACCTTAAGTCTTCCTACTTACAGAGTGATTGATACACAGAGTGAGGACATGCCGGGCCCAGTGTATGACTGAGGGAGAGAGAGTACAGCCAGAGGGGCCTGCAAGAGTGGAGAGCAGGGAGAGAAAGTGGCAGACTAAACACAGGCAGGAGAATGCACCAGACAAGGAGAGCAGAGGGATGGGGGGAGACAGAGGAAGGGAGAGAAGGCAATGAGGAGAGAGGGCCAGAAGGGGCAAGAGGGCACAGAGAGTACATGGGCAAGAGGGCAGTTGTATGTGGGTGTAAGAAGCTGGAGGAAGGAAAGCCCATGAGCAGAAGGTCAGGGTGGGGATGGGCTGAGAAGAGCTGAGAGGAGCCACAGGCACTGAGGGAGCCTGGAGGCAGCGTGAGCTTTGTGTGCTAACAGGCAGCACAACCAGCCATTTTCCCCAGGCTTCTTTTGGACCTGACAATTGGTTGCATTCTAATGCAGATTTCATTCCTTCTAGAAAAAGTGTGTGTGTGTGTGTGTGTGTGTGTGTGTGTGTGTGTGTGTGTGTGTGTGTGATTCTTGCCTGTCTATTTATCATAATAGTAATGTATTCTGAAAGACATGCATTCATTTAGACCAATTACAGATAATATTAACTTAGACTACTTTATTCAAAACATTCAGGTACAAGTAATCTATTTCAGAACATCACAGTATCCATTTTTTCTTTCTTTTTTACTTAAAAATTTTCCCATTTATAATAAATGAAATGTTTTACAATAAAACATACTTTAAAAACTCTAGGAGTCCTAGGAGTACAAAATTAGGTTGGTTAGTTATTTGTTTGTTTGTTTGTTTGTTTGTTTGTTTTTCTGATGCCCTCGGTCTCTGTAGCCCAGGCTGGTCTTGAAACTTACTATGTCAATAGGATGACCTTGGACTCTTGACCTTCCTGCCTCCACCTCCCAAATACTGGGATTATATGCATTTGCCACCATGCCTTTCTTGAGTTTTTTGTTTTGTGTTTTTGTTTTTGTTTTACCTTTTAGCACAGGACAATGTGAGTGCCACATTTGGATTTGACTGCCTTGCACCCACACTCAGGAAATGCTACAGACCAGCACTAGCCTCTGCCTAGGAGACAGCCAAGCCCAAATGTCAGGCATGCAGGTGCTAAACCACCAGTGGGCAGAAGAAGTGGGCAGGAAGCTGGGGAGAAAGGACAGGACAAACAGGCAAGGTCCCCGTGCTGTCCCCGCTCACTCCACGCCATGCAGGCTAGGCAGGTCCTCCTCCACTGAGCTGCACTCCCAGCCCCAGCATTCTCCTGAAGAAGCTCTTCAGAGCAGGTGGCAAGTTTCTTTTTTTAAAATATGTACGTTTACTTTTAATTATGTGAGTGTGTGTGTGTTTTTGTGTGTGTGTGTGTGAGAGAGAGTGCGTGTGTGTTTGTTTGTTGGGGGCAGAGGTGCATATCTTTGCAGGTGCCCTCAGAGGCCAAAAGAAGGTATGAAACACCCCTCCCTCCCGAGCTGGATTTGGACACAATTGTGGGCTACCCCCGGTATGAAGCATTTTCAAAATAAATTTACAGATAGGCAAAGACAAGGACCAACTTCATGTAATCAGTTCCTAAAAATTGTATCTATGTCACAGACGCTTCTGTGTCTAAAGTAACCATAAATACCTCAAAGACAAATACTATCATAAAATTGATGCCTCTTTTATTCTGGGTGTTGAAAAATAGGGCAAAAATAGGTTAAAAGCAATCTGTGAAAAAGAGACCCTACATCTCTTGGGATCACTAAGTCCGCCATCCGCATGCCCTGTGATTACACTGCTGTGCAAACATAGAGGAGGAAAGCTGTAGTCTGACTAGGGCTGCATAAGGAGAACCTGTCCCAAGGGGGCGGGGCTTTATTTTAAGTTATGCACTGGTGTTTGGGGTGCTGTGTTCACCTCTGTGCAGTTGCCAGAAGAGGGGGTCAGATCCCCTGGAGCTGGACATGACTTACAGGCTGTTGCTGATGAGGGTCCTGAGAACCAAACGTGGATCCTCAGCCATTTCTACAGCCTCAGAAAGAGATGTATCCCTGACTTCCGGGGAGACTTCAAAGTCAGGGTTGTGTTTCCCCCTGATCAAAAGTTGGCTGAGGGAATTTGTGCTTTGAATGTCCTCATCTCTTTCTTTCTTTCTTTCTTTCTTTTTTAGTTTTTCGAGACAGAGTTTCTCTGTGTAGCCTTGGCTGTCTTGGACTCACTTTGTAGACCAGGCTGGCCTCAAATTCACAGCGATCCGCCTGCCTCTGACATCTGAGTGCTGGGATTAAAGGCGTGCGCCACCACTCCTGGCTTTCCTCATCTGATTCTACCTTGGCAGCTCCCCTCTCTCCTGCCACACCACAGCTCCACACTAAAGAGCAATCTGTCTTCACGAGACATTCCCTTTGTCTCTGTGCTAGGTGCATGCTGACACCCCGACTCAACTGAGCACCAGCGATTGCACAGAAAGCTTGTGCCCAGAAAGGCTGGATTGGTACTTAACTGTGGAGCCTCAAGAACACTGTGGATGCAGATTTAGCAGTAGCTGCCTCGTCCCTTGCTTTTCCCACAGAAGTTTCCCAGAGCAGGCTTCTGGTGACTTGAGGCAACTGGCGATGGAAGCAGACAGCAACAGCTCCTCTGGGAGCTTCGTTCTGTTGGGAATATCTGACCATCCCCAGCTGGAGATGGTCTTTTTCGTGGTCATCCTCTCCTCTTACTTGGTGACCCTGGTTGGGAACTCCACCATCATCTTGCTTTCCCGCCTTGACGCCCGGCTCCACACGCCCATGTACTTCTTCCTCAGCAACCTCTCCTCCCTGGACCTCGCCTTCACTACCAGTTCAGTGCCCCAAATGCTGAAGAACTTATGGGGGCCAGACAAGACAATCAGCTACGGTGGATGCGTAACTCAACTGTATGTCTTCCTTTGGCTGGGGGCTACCGAGTGCATACTGCTCGTGGTGATGGCGTTTGATCGGTACGTTGCGGTTTGCCGGCCCCTGCACTACATGAGCGTCATGAACCCTCGGCTCTGCTGGCTGCTGGCCGCCATCAGCTGGTTGGGGGGCTTAGGCAACTCTGTGATTCAGTCGACATTCACTCTGCAGCTCCCGTTTTGCGGACACCGCAAGGTGGACAACTTCCTGTGTGAGGTGCCCGCCATGATTAAATTGGCCTGCGGAGACACGAGTCTCAACGAAGCTGTGCTCAATGGCGTCTGCACCTTCTTCACCGCTGTCCCGCTCAGCATCATCCTCATGTCGTACTGCTTCATTGCTCAGGCAGTGATGAAGATGCGCTCTGTGGAGGGACGTCGGAAGGCCTTTAATACGTGTCTCTCCCATTTGCTGGTCGTGTTCCTCTTCTATGGCTCGGCTATCTATGGGTATCTGCTTCCAGCTAAGAGCAGTAATCAGGACCAAGGGAAATTCATTTCTCTCTTCTACTCTGTGGTTACACCCATGGTGAATCCTCTCATTTACACCCTAAGGAACAAAGAAGTGAAGGGGGCGCTGGGAAGATTGCTGGGGAGAGGAAGAGAAGGCGGCTGAGGAAAGCACAAGCCTCTTCATCACTTGCTGTCTCTTCGCCCTGTGCTCTTTTTTTGATGAGATCGATACTCAGCCAAGCCAAGGTGCGTTCTTGACAATACTACGCTTTTGGAGGACGGTTAGTGTTACTTGAGACACTCTATGTTTATTTACCAGAAATGCTACTGTGAGCTGCAGATAACAGGGCAGCTACGTGTCATTGCGTGGCCAGAAGCTGTTCACCTAGTGCAGATCTGTTTCACTGGCTCTGTCTCTGACGTCTACGTTGTTTATTATAACATATCGCTGCCGAATTTCCTTACTTTCTAAGAAACGTGAAATTTCTTGTATAATTTTTGCTATAATTCCGTGACCTGAGGCCATGCATTATCAACCTCAGATGAAAGGAGAATTCCTCTTTGTGTCATAGCCATCCATCAGCTTGGTCCAGTGCTCTGTGCCTTCTCAGTGCTACAGGCTAACTGTTCCTGCTTCTTCCCCCTCCCGGCCCCACCATTTTCCCAGACTGTGGGGCTGCAACTTGTAGATGACCCCCACCTAGGAACAGGGCAGCAGCCCCCACTTGGAAGGAGCACCTTTCTGAGCCCCAGAGTCCCACAGAGCAATGCTGCAGCTGCCTGCGGTGGTGACAGCTGGGTGATTCCCAGACTATAATGAAGTCTTCTCTGGGTATCTGAGCCTCAAGACCGGGTTGGAGGTGTCCAAGAAGCTGTGAGGCATCGCTTCAGGACAATCTTGACAACGGGAAGCTGTTTGGCAGCTGCTTCACCTTTTACGGTCATGAGTTCACACTTGTCACTAATGTATTTCCTGAGCAAGCAGAGTGTTCTCAGAAAGTATGGTACCTATGCTTACACCTAGGGATGATTTCCCTTCTTTTCCCTCTAGTATTTCCAGTTTCAGTACCCCCTCCCCCAAAGGAGTTCCTTGTATAAAGCCCTGGCTGTTCTTAAACTCAGCCAGGCTAGCCTTGAACTCATAGAGATCCACCTGCCTCTGTCTCACAAATGCTGGCATTAAAGGCAAGTCCCACCACACCATGCTCATTACAGCTGAGGGGGTTTGTTTGTTTGTTTGATTGATTGATTGATTAGATCTATTTACTATGTATAAAGTGCTTGCCTGCATGTATTTGCCAGATCTGATCATAGGTGGTTAGCCACCATGTGGTTGCTGGGAATTGAACTCAGGACCTCTCGAAGATATCTTGCAGCCAGTGCTCTTAACCTCTGAGCCCATGCTGGGTGCCATCTCTCCAGCCCCTGAGTTTCAGTTCTTATGTTAAGGTCTTTGGTCCATGTGGAGTTGATTTCTCTGCAAGGTAAGAAATAAGGCTCTCTCTTACTTCTTATTCTGCTGCATCTGAACTCAGGATTTATGTAACAAGTGATAGAGACCATCTTCAATGAAGTAGGGAAGTCAGGAATGGACTTTAAGGCTGTCTAGAAATATATCCAGTCACATTATTTCCTGGAAAAAGATATAAAGGTATAGAAATGTGGCTGCTGAGTGTGGTGGCGCACGCCTTTAATCCCAGCACTCGGGAGGCAGAGGCAGGTGAATCGCCGTGAGTTTGAGGCCAGCCTGGTCTACAGAGTGAGTCCAGGACAGCCAAGGCTACACAGAGAAACCCTGTCTGGAAAAACAAACAAAACAAAACAAAGGTATAGAAACATGGACGTTTGTACTAGCCGTATAGTGGACTATTATGCGAGGACAGGTAAATTCAAACAGGAACAAGCTGCAAGTACAAGGTTTCCTTTAGGGTAATGAGAATGTTTTATAACTAGACAGAGTGGTTGTTCACTCTATATTGGTTAATTGTATGTTATGTGAATTTTTACCTAAAGTTTTTTTTCTGTGAGTATCTGCATTTGTGCATGTTTTTGTGGACTAAAAAAAAAAAATCATCCATAGGGGTCATTTCTCAGGAGCTGCTCCCCTTGTGTCTTCCTCCCTCAACCTCGTGTTGCAACCCCACTCTCCTCTCCCATCTCTGGTGCTGAGGAAAATGATCAGGAATTGTTTTTAAACACTCTCTGAGCAGACATATTGATTAGGTTTTTGCTTGCAACTTGTTTTTAAAACTTCTTGTTTTTAAAGATTTATTATGTGTACAGCGCTCTGCCTGCATGTACACCTGCAGGCCAGGAGAGGGCGTCAGATCACATTATAGATGGTTGTGAGCCACCATGTGGTTTCTGGGAATTGAACTCAGGACCTCTGGAGGAACAGCCAGTGCTCCTAACCTCTGAGCCATCTCTCCAGCCCTAAAACTTTCTGTTTGTTTTTCCTGAGACAGGGTCTCACTATGAAGCTTTGGCAGGCATATAGACCAGGCTGGCTTCAAACTCACAGAGATCATCCTGCCTCTGCCTCTTGGGTCCTGGGATTAAAGACATGTGCCACTATGTTGCTTTTTTAACTTTTTAAAGATTTTTTTTAACTATTTGTAAATATTATATAGGTGTATGTGCCTGTATGTGGGTAGATATATGTAAATGCAGGTGCCAGGGGAGGCCAGAGGTGCTGGATGCTGTGAATTTGAAGTTATACATGAGCTACCTGACACAGTGCTGGGACTACAGCTCAAATCCTCAAGTGCTCTTAACCACCGAACCATCTCTCCAGCCCTCTTGTTGCTGTTGTTTTGGGTGTTGTTGTTTGGTTTGGTTTTTCTTGTTGTTGTTGCTGTTGTTAGACCACCTTGCTGTTTTGAGGCAGGGTCTCTCATTGGCCTGGGAATTCACACCTAGGCTAGGGTGGGTAGCCGGGGAGTTACAGTGATCTTTCTACCTCCCTCACATTGGGAGGATTACAAGAGCTCCGTATTTTTCACTTGTGTCTTCACGCTCGTGTGCAAGCACTGTATCAACTGAGATACTTCCAGGCTCAAGAAAAAGGAATCCATTAAAACATTTCCTAAGCATGTTAGTACTTGCACATGCCTATTATCCCAACACTGGGCAAGCTGAGATGGGCGGATGGAAAACAGGTTTACATGGTCTTAAAACAACATCAAAAAGTTTTTTTATTAAAATAAAAAGCTTGAGTAAAAAATAAAAGACTGGAGAGTTGGCTCAGTGGTTAAGAGCACTGTCTGCTCTTCCAAAGGTCCTGGGTTCAATTCCCAGCACCCACATGGTAGCTCACAACTGTCTGTAACTCCAAGATCTGACACCCTCACACCAATGCCCATAAATTAAAATTAAATAAAAATATTTTTTTAAAAAAATAAATAAAAGAAGCTGGAAAAATGGCTTGGCTGTTGAAAGCATTGGCTGCTCTTCCAGAGGATCTGGGTTCAATTCCCAGCACCCGCATGACAGCTCACAATTGACAAAGAAACCCTGTCTCAAAACAAATAAACAAACAAACAAACAAAAAAAACCTCAAAATTCTCTGTAAGTCCAGTTCCCAGGGATTCCCACATTCTCTTCTGGATTTCATGGGCACCAGGCATGCATATGGTGCACAGATATATTTACAGGTAAAACTCCCATACAAATAAAAATAAATTTAAAATAAGACTGTGGAAGAAAGGCAAAAATCATAGGAGAAATGCATTTTACAAAGGTTAAGTTCTTAATATGTGTGGGGAGCCAAGACCGTAGCCAGCAAGCATCTCGGACCTTGGCATAATACATCAAGTGGACCTGGGGCAGGCTGCCTTGTGACCCCTTTCCCTCCTTGCTTCAGGGTACATTCCAGAAGGCTGCCTTGTGACCTCTTTCCCGCCCTCAAGGTACTCTCCAGCTGTTCTCAGTAAGATTCCACCAATTCCTGGAATTACAGAGGCCTTCAGAGGACAAGTGGAACAAAGTCTATAGATAACGCCTTGTGGTTCCAGATGCCTAACAATTCCACCCAGCCCCAGAACCACAGGAGCCCTCGCCCTGTCAGACTTCCTGACGTCCTGATATCTTGTGAAAACCGCCCACCCGGGATCACCCCACTCAGCCTCCTGCTTCAATGGTACATAATTGCCTGTGAGAAAATAAAATGTTGTCAGCTTGATCAGACTCCTTGACTTGCTGTCGGTTCTTTGCGTCTCTTGTCCCCCATTCTCTCCCCAGGGGTCCGAGGGTCCCAGTTGATTGTCCGGTAGATCCGGACAAATATGCAGGAAGAAAGAATGTCTTCAAGCATATGAAGAAGTGTGTGAAAATGTTAATGTTGATCTTCAGTAATGGAATTACTTTCTCTCATATATTGTACTTGTGTAACTCAAGAAAGTGTAGCAGATGCTCCCCTCACTTAACGACTCCCATGGACCCCTTATGTTCTGTTCATCACTAAATTATTGACTGATTGTGGAGACAGGGATTGGTCCCGTGCCCAGGCCATCATAGACCATCATAGACGGTACCAGGTGGTGCAGTCAGTCCGCTGAGACAGTGCCAAGGTTAGAACTTTTAAAGTGGAAAAGCCCTAGAGGTGAGGTCAGAAAAAAATCAAGGTCCTGCTGTGGAGAGCGAGTTTTGGAGGGTTCGTTCAACGCCTGGGTCCAGCTCCAAGCACCCCACAATCCGGTCCTAATAGGGAGGGCCTCCCGGCCAATGTGACACCTCAGCTGGAGCCCTCCACACAGAGGACGCGCTTGAGAACCCGCACTTAATGATTGTCTGGGCACTAAGGCAACGCATTGCACCCTCTCCCAAAAGAGCTACTGGACTACGACTCCCGAGAGGCACTGCGACTGAATGATAGCTCAAGTAGCTAATAAAAAATTGCCAGTGTTCTGGAGACCCAATCCTGTAGCGGAGAGGCGGGTCTTCCCGTGGGTAGCTCCCGCAGCCAGTGGGCGTCCCCCTGGCCCGGCTCCGGCCCCGCCCCTAGCCCATGCTCTAGCTCTCCTGGTCACCAGTCTCTGGAGAGCAGGCTTGGCCGCTGGCGGGCTCTGGCTTTTGAGCTGCCTCAGACCTTGGCGTCGCGCGTGGCTCCTGGAGCTGACACCCAGCATTGCGACGGTGCTGCGCGCCCCTTTGCCGCAGCCTCACTGGGCAGGGCTGGCTGGCTGGCCGGTGGAGCCGCACTCGCTTTCCCGGTTCTCGCTGTGGCCTCGCTGGGCTCTGCTTCGCTCTCGGAGGTACTGGAGGTGGTGGGTGTCTGCTGGATGCGGGAGAGTTGGTGCGAGCTGTCCTGCAAGACAGCTTGAACTTTTCCTGGGGAGTCATCCTCTACCAGCCCGTTAGGCCATTTCGTGCCTTTCTACTCCGCAGTGCCTTCTGGAATAGTATTGACTTTTCGCCTTAAAAACGGACGAAAAGGCCAACTCCTCCCACTGGCAGGAACTATCTTGTCTTCAGGGTCTGGGATAAAGGCTAGCAAGTGAGAAAGCTGTGTTTTTTGCGGTCCTTCCCTAACACTTCCAGAGGACCTACATTCCTGCCGTTTTTTCTAGTCTCCAGATTTCTCTAGAGCAATGACCCAGAAGACGTTATCAGTTGACGATTAGAGTGACATCGTTCCCTGAGCCCCCAAAATGGCAGCTAAGATGGAGATAACTTTGGGTGCCCACCCTGGGGATTCTGACGAGCAAGAGAGGCATATAATAATGAAGCTCGAGGAGAAACATGGGTTCCCTCAGCAAAAAGCCTGTCCTGACCCTGAGCTTTCCCGCCAGAGCTTCCGACACTTTTCTTATCAAGAAGCGTCTGGACCCCAGGAAGCGCTCTCCCGCCTTCGACAGCTCTGCACACAATGGCTGCAGCCTGAACTACACACCAAAGAGCAAATGCTGGAGCTCCTAGTGATGGAGCAGTTTCTGGTCGTCCTACCTCCAGAGATCCAGGCTCAGGTCTGGCCTCGATATCCGATGAGCAATAGGGAGATTGTGACTCTGGTGGAAGATTTGCACAGAGCATCCAAAAGACCAAAGCAGTGGGTAAGGAGGGTGCTTTTTCTGTGGGTCCTTGGATGTCTTTCTTGTCTTCTCAGGATCTTGCCATGATCCTTAGCTAGTTAGAGATTCCAGGGGAATGAAGAGCTTCAAAAGTTGCTTCCAGCCTCGGGGAACTCCCCTATCCCCCCAAAAAGTTGTAACAGGGTTTCAGAAAACCGAGTCACTGGCACCCAGTGAGGAAGCAGACTGAGGTATTCCTTCATAGGACCCGTGAGCTTAGAAGAGTAGTTTTAAGTTTCTGGAATGATCTTCTCTGACCCATTCATCTTTTTTTTTTTTTAAGATTTAGTTCTTTATTATGTATACAGTGTTCTGCCTGCATTTACACCTGCACGCCAGAAGAGGGCACCAGATCTCATTATAGATGGTTGTGAGCCACCATGAGGTTGCTGGGAATTGAACTCAGGACCTTCAGAAGAGTAGTCAGTGCTCTTTAACCTCTGAGCCATCTCTCCTGACCCATTCATCCCGAAGTTTTGCTACAATCAGAATTCTTGGCCAACAGGTCTAGCCTGTTCGATAGGAAACCAATTTGGGGGCACGGCTCCGTGGACCTTGTTCCAATGACTCACCTACCATATTGCCTTTGAGTGGGGACACCTCAGCTCAGTTCCCCGGTGTCGCTGCCCTGCCACATCCTCTCCCCAAGTCAGACCCCAGCTGGAGCCTCAGAAGGAAGCAAGGAAGGCGTGCTCTGGAAAATGGAAGCGAGCAACAGAGGGAACCGTGTTCTTAGATCTGAGCACCCTGGACCTCTCTGGCAGAAATGCTTACCAAGTTAGAACTGTACAGGTTCTGTCCCCATGTAGCCTGTCCCCAGAAGTAGAGACGGGTGGCATTACTGATTTGAATATTTTTGCCAGCTCTCTTCTGATGATGTTGGCTCCAGGCCGTGGGAATAGCCCGAGCTTTGGGCATCTACTTGGGGAGTCCTGGCTGATTATGAAGCAGCCTCGTTCCTGCTCTGCGTTCCTTCCCTTCCTTTGAAGGTGTGGGTGGCCTCTGGAAGTTGAACTCTCGGTCATTAGCAGGTCTCCCGAGGGCAGAGGCTCCCTCTGTAGCAGTGAGTGGCGTGTTGCGCTCAGCCCAAATACTGCAGAATTAATGGATAGCCCTTTTCCTAGGTGACCGTTTGCATGCAAGGGCAAGAGGTGCTCCTGGAGAAAACAGGAGCTCAGCTTGTACAACAAGAACCTCGAGACTTTCAGCCCCAAACTCCTAGCAGAGATACTCAAGAGAACTCTCTGGATGGGCGAGGAGCTCATGACCGGCTGAGTCCCCATCACTGGGAAAAATTACTCCTCCTTCAGGACCCAGTGCCCAGATTGACCGAGACAGGTAAACACTCTGTGTCCTTGGGCTCTCTCATCAGCTTACTTCCATCACAGCTGGGCTGCATATGCCCGCCCTTTATAAATTATTAATTATGTGTGTGTGTATATCCGTCTGCATGTACATGCCACAGTGCCCATGTGGAGGTCAAAGGACACATTTAAGGAGTCATTTCTTTCCTACCTTTATCTGTGGAGACCAAACCCCAGTCTTTGCACTTTATTTATATAAAGTGCCTTTATTTACTAAGCCATTTTCCTGGCCAGTTCCCACCTTTTAAAATTACGTATATTTTTGAGACAGGGTGGCACTATGAAGCCCAGGCTGGCCTCACACTCAGAGAGATCCTCTTGCCTCTCTTCTCTTTCCCAAGTGCTGGGATTAAAGGTGTGAAACACCACACCCGGCCCGTTTGGTTTTTCACTTGTTTGTGTTTTTTGAAGAACTGCTGGACCAGTTTGCAGAGCAGCTGCACCGTCTGAGGCGCCTGTCAACAAAGCGTGAGGGTGTTTGCGCACATCCTTGACAGCGCTCACTCCCAGCGGTTTTTATTATGACTGAATATCCCCTGAGGTTTTGATATTCATTTCCCTAATGAGCATTATTGCACATGCTTATTGAATTATATATCTTGGCCAGTGAGCTGGCTCAGTGGGTAAAGGTGCTTGCCGCCAAGCTTGACAACCTGAGTTCAATACCCAGGGCCCACACACATGATGGAAGGCAAGAACCACTCCTGCAAGTTGTCCTCTACACACACACACACACACACACACACACACACACACACACACACACAGTATAATAAGATGTTTCTAAAAAGAAATTGTATATCTTGCCTTTTGATGGTTATCAGGTCTCCTGTAGCCTAGGCTAGCTTCAGAGCTGAGGCTGAACTTGAACTCCTGATCCTCTGGCCTTCACCTTAGGTGTTGACAGGCCTTTGCCACCACTCTCACCTTACAGAAAAATTCTAGTCATATACTTTGCCCACTTTTAATGTAGGCGATTTGTATTTTTATTGCTGAGGTCTGAGAGCTAAGTAAGTGTTCTCAATCCGATACCTCACAGATGATAACCCCTGAGTGTTTTCTCTCATTCTGTGAGTTATCCTTTCAGATTTTTTGGTGTGTTTTGTTTTGTTTGGTTTTCGAGGCAGGGTTTCTCTGTGTAACCCTGGCTGTCCTGGACTCCCTTTGTAGACCAGGCTGGCCTTGAACTCACAGAGATCCACCTGCCTCTGCTTCCCAAGTGCTGGGATTACAGGCATGCACCACTACTGCTCAGCTTTCCCTTTCAGTTTTTTGTTATTGTTTTCTTTTGTTTTGTTTTGTTTTTAGATTTCTTTATTATGTATACAGTATTCTGCTTGCATGTAACCTGCACACCAGAAGAGGACACCAAATCTCATTATAGATAGTTGTGAGCCATCATGTGGTTGCTGGGAATTTGGGAATTGAACTCACGCCATTGAAAGAACAGCCAGTGCTCTTAACTCTCAGCCATCTCTACTGCCCCCTCTTTTCAGTTTTTTTTTAATGGAGTTCCATGAAGCACAAATGTTTTTCATATTATTAAAAAAAATTGTACTACATTTTATGTATTTTGAGTGTACCTGTGTGAGCGGCATGCACATGCCCTGTGTATATGTGGAAGTCAAAAGAAACTTGGGAGATTCAGTTCTCTCCTTCCACTATGTGGGTCCCAGGGGTCAAACTCAGGTCATCAGGCTTGGCCACTCTGAGCCATCTCATTGGCCCAAATGCCTTTCTTTTATGTTTACAGTCTCTGATTCTTTCTTTACTTGGGTTTTTGCAGTTGTAGCTAAAATACCATTGCCCAATCAGATGATTCAGCTTCATAGATATGTGCTCTAAAGAGTTGTTTAGTTCTTGGGTTCATTTTGAGTTAGTGTTTTGTGTGTGATATTTTGTATGTGTTGCTAAGGTTTCTATAACAAAAGTGCCTTAGACTGGGCAGTAAATGCACAACAAATTTATTCTTCACAGTTTCAAAAGTTAAGTCCAAAGTTAGCTGAGGAGTTGGCTTAGTAGGGAAGAGTGTTTGCTGAGTTCAAATCCCCAGGACTTACAGGGAAAATAATCAGGCCTGGCTGCATGCTCCTGTAATCCAGTACTGGAGGGCGGGAGGAGACAGGAGGAGTCAGCCTCAGGGCCAGTGAAAGGCCCTGTCTCAAGAGAGGAAGGCAGAGAGTGACAGAGCAGGACTTCTGACATCTTCTCTGGCCTCTTCACTTGTGCTTTACACATCACCATACTTATGCACTCTAACATACACACACACACACACACACACACACACATACACAGACACACACACACAAACACACACACAGAGTCCAGAGTTGGTACTGGCAGATGCAGGTCTGAGGACCATGTGGTTGGAAAGAAAAACAGAAAGCAAGGCATCCATGAGGGCTCCATCTTTGTGACCCGTTCACCTCCAGGGTCGATCACTGGAAAATGATTCCTTTTCCACTGAGTGGTTCTTAAGAACCTTGATGAAGCCAAGCACGGCGATGCGTGCCCACAGTCTCAGCACTTGGGATAGGGAGGCCGAAGAGCAAGCACTTAAGGTCATCTTCAGTTAGTGAGTTTGAGACCGGCCTGGGCGATATGAGACCTGTCGCAAAAAAGGAACAAAACAAAACCTTGATGAACATCACTTAGCAATAGCAGTTTGAGATGGCTATTAAGTTTTAAATGAATGAAAACTCAAAATTTTCCCATCTGTCTGGTGGATGCCATGTTGAGTGGTGTGTACAGCTCATGGAAACACATTCTTCACGTTGGAGGACCTGTTGGCCAGCACTGTCCTTGGTTCTCTGGAATCCCACGTCCATTCCAGCTCACATCCATCTTGAGCCTCAGTCCTGTCAGATGGTGCACAGTTTTCCTTAATTAGGATGCATATCTAGTCTGTATTCCAGTTTCTAAAAACACAGGCTGTCAACATTGAGATGAGAAAAACACCATAGGCACTGGATTTATCATCCTTTGAAGTGAAGGAGGTTGTCAGTTGTTGTCCACGTAAGCGGGGAAATTTATTCAAATAGTTGTTTTAAAGTCTTGGAATTTTAACACTGAGTGAGGTGCAGTAGTACATTTCTGTGGTCCCAGCTACCTGGAGGATCACGTAGGCCCTAGAGTTTGACGTCAATCTAGGTAACACAGTAGACCCTGTCAATAAATAAATAACATGTCAAAGCCTTCCTTCTTCATTGTTGATGCTTCACTCTGATGTTTTTTTCTTTTTTTCTATTCCCGTTTTCCTATACCTTTTCCCAAAGACAGGAAGGACAGAAGGAGAGTTTGGTCCATAGCTTTGCTATAAATTAGGGACACTCCCACGAACTAGTTAACTGTGCAGATTTCCATGGCTACCCCCCAGAGCTTCTGACTCACCCATGTCAAGGGCGAGGAGCCTCTTGATGGGTCCCCAGGAGGCTATCAGCAGAAGACTGCCTCCCCTTTGACAAACTTGACAACACATTTTATACTTCTTTTAGAGCTGAAGTTCTGTCTTCTAAGTACAGAAAATGAAGCATATTATTTCTAATTATAGAGGCCTCCAGAATGAGAAGTGACAACAAGGAGAATCCACAACAGGACGGAGCAAAAGGAGTGAGGACGTTTGCGGGGTCACCCGGAAGAGCTAAAGGGAATCCTTTGCACAGCCCTGAGCCAAGAGGGATGAACAGGAGTGAAGGCCGGGTGGCAGGGTGGCAGGGCAGCCCCTCGCGTGCTCAGGCGCCACTCGCTCACTACCAGAGACACTGCAGGGAGCTGGACTCTATCAGCAGCCCCCTCAGGGGTCCCGCACTGAGAGAGCTAAAGAAAAGCCGAGGAGGCAAACGAAGCCTGAGCAGCCTTCTGCACCGCCTTAGTCACCAGGCAGCCCACTCAGCCAGGAAACCCTATAGATGTGATGACTGCGGGAAAAGCTTCACGTGGAACTCGGAGCTGAAGCGGCATAAGAGGGTGCACACGGGGGAGAGACCCTACATCTGTGGGGAGTGCGGGAACTGCTTTGGGAGGCAGTCGACTCTGAAACTGCACCAGAGGATCCACACTGGGGAGAAACCATACCATTGCAGCCAGTGTGGGAAGAGCTTCCGCCAAAGCTCAAACCTCCACCAGCACCACAGGCTCCACCATGGGGACTAAAGAGATGCTGTGTGCGGTACAGCCCTAGGGGAGGGCTGCCGGTCTCTCTCTTCCATTACTTGCATGTCAGTCACAGAATGTCTTTGTGACTTACAGAGCAAGTGGCGCTTGGGGGAGTGATGGGTGAATAGCCAAGGTAAGGAGCTCAGAAAGAGGCTGGTGGGGCCTGTCTGCAAAGATGGCTGATGGGGGTTAGGGCAGAGAGAACCTCAGTCTCTGCAGAGTGAGGACTAGATACTAGGAATAGTTACGATGAGCTACAAGTGGTTTTAATTAACGACCCCTCAATTATATTCTCCTTGTTGCTCTATCTTCTAAAATGCAGTTGTTTTCATGTACACACAAAGCATTTCATCAGATTGCCAAGAAAACGTTCACTGGGGAGTCCTTTAACAGTCTTTCTACAACTAACGTTTTTGTTGTTGGTGGTGATGATTTTCAATTAGCTAATTAGTTAAGACATGTCTCTACATAGCTCTGGCTGTGCTGAAACTAACTTTGTAGACCAGGCTGGCCTCGAACTCACAGAGACCCACCTACCTCTGCTTCCTGAGTGCCCCACCCCCTGCTGTAACTGATTTAACAAAAGACAGATTGAGAATATATGTGTATTTGTGTGATTCGCAGTTTCTAAGCAAGGAGATGGCACTTTTATTTTAAAAAGTTGTATTTGAGGGATTGTGTATCAATGTGCTTTTCATTTACAAAAGGTGTTGCCACTGCAGCGTGAGGTACAAGAAAAGCTGCGGAGGGGTAATGCTACTGTGGTGGGTGGGGGATTCTACCTTTCTTTCTCACCTCAGCCAGAAGCTGTAAGACTGGCGTGTTCACAGTGTTTACAGTTGGATTGTGGTGATGGTTATACAATATATTGAAATAGGTTAATTTATGACAGGTAAATTATACCTCCGTAGCATTTTATAAAAAATGACAGAATACTATATTTATATAAAATGTTACAGTTCTGGAACTGTCTCGTAGTAACTTCTCAGTCATGTCTACATTTGTTTTCTACTGGTGCTATAACAAATGACTGCAGACTTGGGGGCTTAACACAAAACTTCTCTTATACTTCTGGAAGGTAAGTCTGAAGTCAGTTTCACGCAACCAAAATCACGTCGGGCAGGGCTTTCCTCCTGCAGACTCCGAGAGGTCAATCGGTTTCCTTGAAGTCTTCAGCTAACAGCAGCCTCTTGCATTCTTGGACTTGTGGCCTTCATGCTCAGAGCACATTCTTTGGCTGTCCCTATTGCCCAGCCTTGTCTAACTCTGGCCCCCTGCATCTCTCTTAGAAGGATCTCTTACATTGGGTATAACAGGATAATCTCCCCATCTCAAGATTGTTAGTGACACCCACAAAAAGGTAACGTTTGCTGGTTCCGGGGGTCAGGATGTGAATGTATATGGAGGACCGTCATGGAGGACCGTCACTCAGCCTACCTACCGCGCCTGTGTATCTTGGGTCAATTTGGTCAGTCAGAAAGGATCTCCAAAAAGAGGAGCATAGAGTTGTTCATAAGGGTTGGTAATTGTTTAGTGTCTTCAGTACCTGGTCAACTGAAGACCTTTCATTTCTGGGACAAACCCACAGTAAACATGCGGTGTCAAGGCCATGCTGCTGCCTTGCCTCCTTGGCATGAGGCTCCCCTCCAGACACCTGATGGTAGTAGGGAGTCTGATGGCACAGAAGGCCCTTGGGTACTGTACCCAGGAGTTCCTGCGTCTCCTTTGCCCACACGTGCTTCACCAGAGCCTCGGCGTAGAGTCTTGACCTATTTTCTTTGCAGCCAGCTTCTCTCTGCTGGACCCCAAAATGAGAAAAATAACCATTTCCTTTCATATGCAGCTCTTGCTCCTAGCCATCCCATTGGTGCTACCATACTTCTGGGTGCTGCCTAGCAACACTGGCGTCAGGTTAGGGGTGACTCCTGCATTCAGTGTTTGATCCCTGAGTTACTCCCAGGGAGACCCAAGGAGAAAGGAAACATTGACAGATCGTGGAGGTCTGTACCTCTAAACGAGCATTTTCTCATCTCCAGCAGATGCTGTGTAAACCAATCCCACAGTCCAGCTGTCTCTCTCAGTGACTCCTCACAGTGCAACAGACGCTAAATTTCCCCTCCAACTGTTCCTAAAATGAAAACACTTCCTTGCTATTGCTTCATTGAAGTATTGCACATACATACTAGAAAACTTGTGAATTTATAGTACACAGTTCAGTGTTTATAATATCGGATTTAGAGCTGTGCATCTGTCACCACTGTCTCAGTTTGCCAGCGTCAGCAAGGAAGTACCCTTGAGCACTAGCAGGAATGTCCCGTTCCTGTCACACCGTGAGCCTCTGGGACACAGTGCCTTCAGGTCCATACGCATTGTGTCACGTGTCAGAACTTCATTCCTTGTATTCCCTCATCGCGCTGCACTGTAGGAGGGGTGTTTTGTCCATCCACTGATTGGTGGACATTGTGGAATTGCACTCTAGCCATTGTGAATAGAATAATGCTGCTATGAACACTGAGGTTCAAGTTTTTATGTCTCATTCCTCTTGGGTACATGCCTAACGGTTGAATTGCTAATCATATGATAATTTTTTCGTTTAACTCTTCTAGGAAACATCAAACTGTTTTCCACAGTGGCTGCACCACACTTTACATTTTGACCAGCAGTGCACAAGGGTTCCAGTTCCTCTGCACCTTCAACATAATTTACTATTGTCTTTTTGTTATTTTGCTTTTTTTTTTTTTTTTGAGACAGTATCTCATGACCGGCACAGAACTCACAATCCTAGCTGAGGATGGTCTTGAACTCTTGCTCCTTGTGCCTCCACCAAGTGTCAAGATGACAGGCATGTGTCACCATGTCGCTTTCCTGTATTTGTCTTGGTGATTATTGCCGTCCCAGTCAGCGTGAAGTGATGTTATGATCTCGATTTTCTTTTTCCTGGTGACTAATGATGTATTTGTTTATTGTCTGTATATTTGCTTTGAAGAAATGGCTGCTCAAAACTCCCCTCCCACATGATGTTTTGAGACAGGGTCTTGCTGTATAGCCCTGGCTGGCCTAGAACTCACTATGTAGACCAGGCTGGCGATGAATTTGAGATAATGCTCCTGCCTCTGTTTCCCAAACCCTTTGACTTTTGTTGTTTTTGAGAGGGAGTCTTGCTCTGTAGCCTAGGCCGGTCAGGATTGCAGCAATCCTCTTGCCTCAGCCTTTAGTCCTGGGATTACAGGTGTGAGCCGCCATAACTATGTCTGTGGCCCTTTTAAAATGTACTACTCATCGTTTTTTACTGCTGTAAGAATTCCTTAAAGAAGTCCTTATCAGCTGTATGACTTGCAAACTGTTTGTCCCATTTTGTTATACGTTCTTGTACGGTTGTTTTTGTTCTTGCAGTGGGGGTTGACACCATCTCCTGTATAACTCAGGCTAGCCTCAAACTTGCCAGCCTCCTGTCTTAACCAGTGGAATGCTGGGATTACTCGTGTATACCCATGCCCAGCAGTACACATCTGTAATGAAAACAGCTATCATTGCCAAAATACATGGGACCAAAACTCTCACAGTTTCCAAATTGCCAGTAAAACAGGCTGACATCCCTGTGAATAAGAATGAAGTTTAGGACCCTTGGGACACAGCTCATACTCGTTTCTGCAAGCCTGTCAGGTCCATCATCACCCAGACTTCCCTGTGCCAGTCACACGTGACTGACGGAGCCCAAGGGAAATGTAAAGTCTATTAAAATAGTTCTGCTGTTTTAGGCTTTGGAATAAACATTTTCTCACTGAAATGAAGGTGCTACTGATTACTCCATTAAGTAACAGTAAGTACTTGACATACAAGACATTTTTTCCCCAGTCGTGGGGTGTAACTCACTTAAATGCAGCTAACTTGGAGACTAACTTTCTATTGTTGCTATTTTAGGCAGAAGAAAACCCCAAATTTTCAGAATTCAAATACTCTAGGCCATATCTTACAGCCAGCCAGACAAGAGTCAGTGTGAGTTTCAACTTTTTATTGTTTCTTTAGTTTACTGATTGGCTCTTTGGTTGGTGTGGTTTATGTTTTGAGATGGGGTCTCACTGTGTTGCCCCAAACTCCTGGGCTCAAGCAGTCCTCCTGCTTCAGCATCCTGAGTTTCTGGGACAACAAAACAATGTTACTATTTTGCTTTTCTTTCTTAGGTCTGTCTTCAGCGCTGTTTTATTGTTGTGAGGAGACACCAAGACTGAGGCAATTTAAAAAAGAAAGCGTTTAATTGGGGCCTTGCTTAGAGTTCCAGAGGGTGAGTCCATTTCCGTCATGGTGGGAAACATGGTGGCAGACAGGCAGGCATGAGCCAGAGTAGTAGCTGAGAGTTCCACATCCGATCCAAAGACAGCAGGCCGGGACGGGCGGCTGCCCACTCGATCCCTAAGGCTGCAACACCTAATCCTTCCTAAACAGGCTACCAACTGGAAACCAAGCATTCAGATGCATGAGTGTCTGGGCCATTCCCCTTCAGACCGTCACAGAGCTCTGGATAGAGTCTCACATAATCCAGGCTGGCTTTGAACCATGTAGCCTAGGTTGACCCTGAACTTCTGAGTTTCCTCTAGCCCATAAGCGCTGGCAGTAAAGGCATGTGTCACCGTGTCTGTCAGTTTTTGAATCACTGTGCTGTAAATTTGGGGACGCTGGCCTCTGAGAGAAGCATGTCAGTGGAGCTGACAGGTGTTCTGGGTTTGAGGAAAATCTAAAGAACAGATGCTGGGTGGCTTTTCTGACACAGACTGTATTGAGGAATGCCACCTGCAGCTTGGCTCTTCCCAGCTGGATCATCACGTAGATTTATAGGGTACATACCCCAGCAGAGAACATAGATGACGGAATGAGTAGGCAAATTGTCCTCCCTGGGTGAGTAGTCAACCGTAAGAAAGCAAGTACATATACCACATATGCACCCAAAGCCAGGCTCAGTGATAGAGGCCAAGTGGCAAAGTGCATACATGTGTGATTTCAGTTATGGAGACCGCCTAGTCAGGCAGATACTAAAGACAAAAACTAGATTACTGATTGCCAAAGGCTCTGACGGGGGAGTGTAACTCAAAAGCATGATGAGGCAACCTCACAGTTAAGTCTTTAGCACAGGCCGCACAGTCAGCTGAGCCAGTGCTCAGGGCCAGGATCATAGCACCTCCAACTCAGAGCAGTCACCAAGACTTGCCAAAGGTGAACGTGACAAGTAAAAGTTTTACCAGTGATAATCAGGAGGTCACAAACGTGTGTGTGTGTGTGTGTGTGTGTGTGTGTGTGTGTGTGTGTGTGTGTGTGCGTGCTGAAGGCCTGGACTTATCCTGAGGTGTCCCTCCAAAAGGAGCAGACGACGCCTGTTCTTCCTATTTCAACTGTCTCTCGCCGCTGAGGATGCTCCTGAGCTTCTGATAGCCCTGCCCCCATCTGCGTGTGTTGTGTGCACGTGGAAGTCAGAGGGCAGCTCCGCGGCTCAGTTCTCTCCTTCCTCATTATGTGGGTTATGGGAATCCAACTTAGGTCTTAGTTCCTCAGGCTTTCGCTTTAAGCACCTTTATATACTAAGCTATCTTGCTGGCCCCTCGTTGATTTGTTTTGTTTTTGTTTTTGTTTCCGAGACCAGGTTTCACTGTGTGGCCCTGGCTGTCCTGGAGCTTGCACTGTGGATAAGACTGGCCTTGAGTTCAGAGAGCCACCTGTCTCTGCCTCTCAAGTGCTAGGATTAGAGGTGAGCACCACCACTACCCTGAGGCCTCTCGTTTTTTATTTTCTGTATCCAAGGAAACTCATGCTCCGTTCTGTAAAACTCTGTGAGACTGCCTTCCCTTTCCTGACATGTGGTTTCTGTAAGAAATACTGCTTGAACTGAGAATGTTTGCCTAGCAATGCATAGAGCCCTAAGGCCAATCCCTAGCACTACACAACTCCTCCTGAGGAAGAAACTGGCATGTGGGACTGGAAGTCCACACGTAGCTAGAGAGCGTGGCTGGTAAGGAAGTAACAGAAATGGTTGCATTGAAGACTTTAGATGTTGCTCTGAGGACAACAGAATGTCTATGGAAAGTGTCAAGTTGAATAGTGACATAATCAGATATTTGGCTATTTTACATAACAGGATTGATAAAGTTTAGTGACTGCTGGATATAGGTAGGGACAATTAAGTAGAGAAACAGGTTTGGGAAATATTTTGGGTTTTCTTTGGTCTGTTTTTTGTTTTGTAATGCTAGGACCCAAGACAGCCCCGCCCCATATGTTAAATAAGCACTCTGTCATTGAGTTATATCCCCAACAGGTTTGAGAAATATTCTTGAGGTATTATTCGCAGAAATTCACGGAAGAATGGATGAGAAGTTGGGACAGCTTATAAATATTTCTAGAGGCTGGGAAGCCCAAGACTAAAGTGCTAGCAGACCCTGTTTCTGGAAAGGGCCATTTTATAGAGTGCTGGTTTTTGTATTTGTTTTTGGTTTTTTTGTTTTTTGGTTTTTTTTTAGTTTTTGGAGACAGGTTTCTCTGTGTTATCTTGGCTGTCCTAGACTTCCTTTGTAAACCAGGCTGGCCTCAAACTCCGCCTGCCTCTGCCTCCCTAGTGCTGGGATTACAGGCGGGAGCCACCACGTCCGGCTTTTTGAGTGCCTTCTTGACAGGTCCTCATATGGTGGAAGGTTCTGGCTAGTTCTCTCGCTTCTTTTGTAAGGGAACTAAATAAGGGTTTTCGCCTAACCACCATCCAAAGTCCTTCACCTTCTCACATTATCCCTTGGGAGCTAGGATCCTAGCATATGAATCTTGGGAGACAAACACTGGAACCATAGTGGGGGGAAGGAGAAGGAAGGACAGTTGTGTGGATGGCGTGGCACACTGGAGGCAAAGCCAGAGGCTAGATGCACGTCCCATTTTGGATAGGTATTTGGAAGTCTCAAAAATGTTCAAAGGAGGATGTCTTAGGCGCTTCACTACAGGAATTGAGTGCAACATGGAGGAGAAACCTGGACTGACACCAAATACGTCTGTGCTGTCATAAACAGGGCTAAAATCATCCAGGAGAAACCATTTAGCCACGGCGAGCCAAGAACACACTCTGGCTAACCAGAAGCCAGTAAATAGGGTAACCGCCAAGAAACCAGCTGAGCTTTCAGACTCAGCTAGTCCCGGGGGGGGGGGGGGGGGCGGATGCAGGAGGATCAGGACTGCTTGAGCACATAAGGTAAAGGTTAGTCTGGGCACCATACGAGACATATTGAGCAGAAGAGCTGCTGCTGATGTAGGTTCCAGAGAAAACGCTCTACCCAGGGCAAGCAAGAAGCTGAACGGACAGTGCGGCTTCCTCTGGTCCAGCATTGGTTGCTGCTTCCCATCGTGGTAGAGAAATAAAGGTGGCCTTTGTAGCCTCAACGCGTTACTCTCGCACAGACGTGCTCAGACTCAGTCCGGAGTAACCTCAGGACACATGTCCTCTGGCCACAGTCCAGTTTCTGCTGAGACCTTCGAAGTGTGGGGTGGCCACGCTCAGCCCCAACAACCACAGCAGTGCGCAAGCGTGGATGGAAGCAGACACCGGAAGTGGCCTCAGCTTCCGCCTTCCTGCCCACTGCTGAGGCAAACGGCATCTGACAGGTAGTAACTCCAGCCTGTACGACTGACTGGTGTCGGCTTGGCTGCCCCATGATCACCCTGAGGCCACAGGAAACCAGAAGAGATAACTATTTACCATACTTCTTCCCAGCTGAACCTGTCAAAC
Organism: Acomys minous; assembly: GCF_964271855.1. NCBI lineage: Eukaryota > Metazoa > Chordata > Mammalia > Rodentia > Muridae > Acomys > Acomys minous. Next base: position 41,979,248 of record NC_140498.1, read on the forward strand.
AACCGCTGCCCAGCAGAGCAGGAGATACCTGGTCCCATGCTGCTACCCTGCAGTAAGACGGGAAGGTAGGTAGACATCTAGTGCTGTCTTAGAATAATTCTGGAACTTTATACTGGATTCCAGGGAACATGACATGTTATTTCCTTTATCAAGTGGGATAATGTCATTCGTCCTCGTTCTCCTAACGATTATCCAATCAGCTGTTTCAAATTTACCTTACTGCAAACCCAAAATCACTTAAGTATACATTTTAAAAGCTCACCACCTTTCTTTCACAATAACATTTATTGGATGATAAACTGCACATCAGATTCACATTCGCAGTTGAGAGATTGCAATCTAGTGCTAAGACTGATGAGAATGCATCAAAAACAGTAAAGCTGAAACGGTAAAGTGCACACAGAAAACTAGGCATCGACATAAGTAGACATGGCAAGATGTTCTCAGGTTTATATACATACGTCGCATCCCCTTTCTAGCTAGCATTCATGCAGATGGGAATCTCAACTTGAAAAGGCAAAATACCTGTAGTCACACAGGCCCTGGAAAGATAGCTAATAGTCGTTTCTGTATCACATAAATAGCTCTCCTACAAGACTAAAACAGTTAAATATACACACTTGATAAACATCTTTTACCCTTTTAACAAATAGTCAAAGCAAAAACAGTTTCCTACTGAGATCTGGATCTCAGTCAAGAAACATTCAAAATAGGTTCTTTTTTATATAACTATAACCTACACCTCCCCTCAAATACATATAAGTTACAGACTATTTAAAGCCAAATCTCTATTTTCAGATTGCTTGACATCTTACATTACAGTCACCAGAACACTGCCACTTAATTTTATAGAACTTTAGACATGAAGACAAAAATGTCATGTGTTGTACCTGCAGGAGCTATTGGGCTGGCTGGCTGCAGTATTACAGGGCAAGTTTTTGTAGCAGCAAAATTCTAAGCAAAACTAGTTTGAGTTCAGTTCTTTCAACAACAAAATTTAACATTTCTTAAATACAAAGTGCAAACACTAGCATCAAAAGTCCCCTGGGAAATGCTGCTGTCACCAGTGGTGACTGTTTAAGAGAACCTGGTGTCCCCACAGTCATGTTAAGGAAAAGCTTTATTCACATGTCTATCATGACATCAACAAACCCCACAAAGTTTATTTCTTCAGTATCAAGTTTTCACACTCTTACATTCCATTTTTTATCTCTGTATTGACTGTATTCAATATTTGCTATTAGCACCTAACATATTTGCTAACATCACCAGTTTAGAGCAACTGTATGGGATCTACCCTCGTTGGCAATATTATACAGAGGACAAAAAGGCCATTATCATAAATGTAGCCCAGAGGCCATTGGCAAACACAGCTTTCCCTTCAACTCCTTAGGGCAGAGCAGCTTGAGAATAACACACAATTCATGTTTTTAGGAGAAAGTATACAATAAGGAAATAAATAAAAATACGCTTATTTCACAGTAACTGGCATACAATTTTCCTTTTTTTCCTGCATACCAATCACCAATAATATACCAAAGGTGATTTAATTACTCTCACATATATTGTTTTCTGTAAAAGTCCTTTTCTAATCTTTTTTTTTCTTTTCTAATCTTTTGAAATTTGGAGAATGCAGAAAACGACAAACACTAAGAGGTAAACTGTGAATTTCCATGTTAAGATGTACAGCACATTCGGGTGGCGGTGCCACACGCTTTTAAACCCAGCACTGAAAGCAGAGGCAGGCCTGTGAGTTTGAGGCCAGCCTGGTCTACACAGCCGCGTCCAGGACAAACAAACAAAAAGTACAGCAGGACCTGTAGTATAAACTCACCTTCTTCAGTAATTCCTTAGAAGAAAAAAAAAAGTGATAACTTCCATCTTTTCTATCAGCCACATTTTGTTGCAGTACCTTCTGACACATTTCCCTTCTTTCTGTACCAACTCTATTAGTAGGGGCCTCTTTTCCAGTTTCACTCCCTATCCTTCAACTCTTCTTGTTTTCACTGCAGTACTAGAGCCTATGAGGCACCGTGCCAATTCCTCCATCTGGGACGCAAAGTGTGGGAAGCTAACGCTCTCCTTGCTGTGTAGTAAGCATTGTATGTATCCCAGGGTTAGCTAAAGACTTAAGTTGAGACTACCAATTGAGACTTGAGACTATACAATTCAAAGCATCTCCGACAGAGGGCTGAAGGGCCCTGGAGATCATTTAAAATGTAAGACCCCCAACTCCCTGACAGAATGATGCTTTATATCCTAAATGTGTAGAAACATCCAAGTCTGACCTTGACATATAGGCCATGCGGTCTCAACTGTAGAGCAGCAGAAACAGTGACCTCTAGGAGAGGGTCAACAGCCAGGAGAGGAATGACAGATGAGGCAACGCTGCTGACTTCAGTCTCTCACACAGCAAGCAGTCGCACTGTCTCTAGTGCACACTAAGAGCCTAGCTGGGATACTGCCCAGGTACTACTGTTCAACCACTGGCCCTCAAGAGGGCTTGATTTTTGTTTATGAAATTTCCCAGCAGTTAATTCTATTTTAGTAAATATTGTATTTTTATAGTCCATTTAAACAACAATATCATCCTTGCATACCACCAAAAGACCATATAGATAAGTTTTACTGATATATATAATCCATTTTGTAATAAGGTATAGTTCTGTATGAGTGAATACTTACAACATTTTGGGGTCTTTTTTATAACTATACTATATGATAATATTTTGTTCTAATATTTATCTGTAATACCCATACCTAATAGTATATATGTTATCAATTATTTTGGTTAAAAACTCAACAGTGCTATATGTATTTTTCTTTGGAGATGGGCAGGAAATGTTACAATTTAATGGAAAAAACCGTCTGATTTAATATAGTGACAAAGAATTCAAGTGTGAAGCTGTAGAGAATTTTCTGTTGCCTTTTAAGAATAATGAAATAAAGCTTTGGATAAAACTAAGGACATAATGGGCTTCAGGTAATCAAGTCCAAGGGCAGCCCCTATGATGACCGTCTTTCCCCTCCCTCTCCCAGCCTCCTCGTCTCTAGTAGTATTAACATGTGACACAAACAGTAATTGATAGTGCAGTGTCACAAATGCATGGCTTTAAGAATTACAAAACACCTGCACTTAGATGTCACCCTCATCACAATGTAATCTTTTGTGTGCTTAGCAAAGTATTGGCTTTACCCTGTGAAAGCTTCTGGTTATTTATAAACAGTCCCATCTCAGATTCTTTGGAAGATTAATATATATAATATACCCATAGTATTTAGCATGCTTTCTAAACAGTAGTTTTAATTATTCATAACCAGCTTCAGTGACAATCTGGAGGCAATCCCCCTTAGAGAGGAACAAATCTCCTCAAAGTCTAACCTCTAGAGACTGTCAGGACCTGTCCCTGCCATCAGGTCTGAAAGTGGGAAATGCATAAACACTGTAATCAAGCTGTTAACCAGCTGGATGTGTTGGTATATACTAGTAATCCTGGCATTTGGGAGATGCAAACAGGAATATAATGATTTTGAGGCCAGCCTAGGCTATACAGCAAGGCCCCATACACACATACTTAAAAAAAAAAAGTTGGCCCATCTGGTAACTTTATATGCATTCCTAAACTAGAAATTCACATTTTAAAAAATCCCATACAAACTTTACACTGAAGTAGTTTTAACAAAAAGTATAAAAACAGATACAAAGACATTCATTTTCCTAGACACTACATGTATACAACTGGCAAAAAATAAATTTTCCTCTTCCTATTCTTAGAAACCACATTTAAAAAAAAAGAATTGTGGCAATAACCCTTCATTTTAACAAAAACTGTTATTTTGGTTTTTGAGATAGAGTCCTACTATGTAGCCTTGGTTTGACTGGAACTCACTCTGTAGTCCAGGCTGGCCTCAATATCATAGAGATCCTCCAGGTTCTGCTACCCGAGTGCTGGGATTAAAGGCATGCGCCACCACACCCAGCAGTCAAAAACTGAATTTTATAGAAGTTTTATGTTTCTCTGGCTCATATAAATAGAATTTGGTCAGAAACTGTGTTTCAATCCTGGCTTCATATACTATCTATGTAACATAAATTTCATCTCCCAGTTCTGAGTGAGATTTAATAAATAACACTGCCTACATTACATGGACTGTGTGTAAAGTACTTGCTTAGCACAGTGCCCCACATGAGCAGGGTTTACCGTCATACAGATACTGAAAAGCCCACATGGTAGCAAAAGCTTGTGTTTACTTGGTCTTTCTCCTATGGGTTCGTTTATGAGACATGAGATGCATATTCGCTCGGAAGCTCTTCCCACACACCGTACACTTAAAAGGTTCTCCTCGTCTGTGGCTCTTCTCGTGGGATGCAAGTTCTGAATCTAAAGCAAAAGTTTTTGCACATGTTTTGCACTTATGAGGTTTTTCCATCTCGTGGATGGCTTGATGAGAAACAAGCTCTGAGAAACAAGGAAAGGTCATGTCACAGTCAAGACACTGTAAGGGCTTGAATCTGGAGAATGAAAAAAAGCCTTCATCATCAACACTGCCAGGTTTGGAGTCCTCCTTTTGGTCCCTGTCAGGGAGAGCAGGATCTGAGGGCTGCTCCAAGCTCTTCACATACTGTGGGTGCTGGCATGGGGTGTCTGATGAGCCTGTGTTTTCAGGCAAAGCCAGATTTGTATGTTGATCACGGTCAGCACATTCGTAAGGTTTTGTATCAGTGTGACTCTTCTGATGCTCTGCCAGTCCTGGAAGCCACATAAAGCCTCTCCCACACACACTACAGGTGTATCGTTTCTCCTTTACATGGCTGTTCATGTGCCGGGACAGGTGTGATTGCTGCCGGAAGCTGGCAGCACACTTGGCACACTTGTAAGGCTTCTCCCCAGTGTGGATTCGCCCGTGTGTCCTCAGGCTGGCTCTGTGACTGAAGGTCTTCCCACAGGTACAGCATTTATACCTTTTCTCTCTTGAATGAATCTTCTGGTGCAAAACAAGGTACGTATTATCACTGAAGCTTTGGTCACAGTCAGGACACTTGTACACATTTTTAGCTTCTTCCCAGGGAACTTCAATAATATCAGAAAGTGTTCTGACTCCTAAACATTGAGATAATTCTACTAATGGGGTTTTGTTTTCAATGGTAACCAAGAGGCTTATAAGCTTGGTCTTGGAAGTGAAAGTTCCACCTGACATTCTCCTTTCATGTATTCTGGCATCACCCTCAGGTTTTTCAGAGTAATGGACAAGGGGTGCAGCAGTGGAGTATGTTTCTATGGACATCTCTTCAACTTCCATAGGCTCTAGGCTTAACTGCTGATTGGTCTCAGGCTTGTCTTCCCCTCCTATTGATAAAAGCAAAACACAGATACCACCCTTTCAGCGACACTAGAGAAAGAACAAGTTAAAGTAGTTACACGGAAGACTAGGGAACTGAAAGTGAGTTATTACCCAAGACACAACTTCATATACAAAATCAGGAGCCAACAGGCGTGCTGACTTCCCCAGATCAAAAGTCTATCCATGTGGGTGCACATGGCCAATCTGCAAGGAGAAGGAGCAGAAAAGACTCGAAGGTGCTTTGGTGACATGGGTGCTAAGGACAATCTTGGTAGGCAGTGCCTAGACATGTGGATTTTCTGCTTAGTCTAGTTAGATTCTAGAAGTTTTCCTTTACCTCAAGTGAGAGCTGAATAGTCAAAACTGGGGTGGAGATTAGGCATATTTATCAGAAAAGAAAGAAAACAAATGTTTTTCTACTTTAATGTACATACAACTTATCAAAAATAGTTCTATATCCCTAGAGGGTCTCTAAAATTCCGTCCCTCATAGAGGAGTGGTCATGATATGTATGTGTATGTATTGTAGACTATGGGTAGATATTATCTTATCTCAGGAGGGCTGGCAGAACCTAAACCTAACATAAAGAATTCCTTTTAAATATCTTTCCAAATATATCTATCCCTTAATACCCATAGGTTTATAGCTATAGATTCAACTAATTGCAAGTTAAAGATTTTCCTTTTTTTTAAAATCATATCTGTGGGGACTGGAGAAATGGCTCAGTTGTTAAGAGCACTGGCTGCTCTTCCAGAGGATCTGGGTTCAATTCCCAACCACATGGCAGCATGCAATCATTTGTAACTTTAGTTCCATTGGACCTAACACCCTCTTCTGACTTCAGATACCAGACATACACATGGCACACAGACATACACATGAAGGCAAAAATATTCATAACACAAAAATAAATCTTTAAAAACCACAAGATATAGATAGATAGAAAGATAGAAAGGAAGGATAGCCAATGTCTAAAAATCCAGCCCATGTTAGGAATAAGAATGCACCACCAAGCCGGGTGTGGTGGCACATGCCTTTAATCTCAGCACTCGGGAGGCAGAGGCAAGCGGATCGCTGTGAGTTCGAGGCCAGCCTGGTCTTCAGAGTGAGTCCAGGACAGCCAAGGCTACACAGAGAGACCCTGTCTCAAAAAACCAGAAAAAAAAAAAGTATGCACCACCAATACAAATAGACTCAGAAGCAACACGGATGATTAAGATTAGCATGGCATTGCTTATAATCCTGATACTTGGGAGGCAGAGATGGCGGATCTCTGTGAGTTTAAGGCAGCCTGGTCTACATAGGGAGTTCTAGGACAGCCAAGACTGCATAGAGAGACCTTGTCTCAAAAAAAACCTAAGAAATAAAACCAGCAAAGAAGGCAGCAAGCGGTATTATAAACATGTCATTTATACTATAATGTTTATAAATATTTGGTTGCTATTGTCTACTTTGGATCCTATGCATGTACTGTGGCTGTGGGCTCCTTAGTAAAGACTGCTTCTGCAGGTCAGTGGGTGACACTGTGGTTTAGTGACAACACAGGAAGAAAGACTGCTAGGAACAGTGGGAAAGAGCTAGGTGGCCCAGGGTCAGCCTCAGGAGGCAGAGTGCCTAGAGTCGGGGGAGGGGCTCCCGCAGGCAGGCTACTAGGAGACTAAGAGTAATTTTAGATCCACTAACATTTCAGCCAAGTGGGGTCCCCTTAGTAGAAAGTGTCTCTTAGGTGACACAACAGACTAGGAGGACAGGCTGAGCAGGTTGGAAAGAACTAACCTCTGGCCTACACACACACACACACACACACACACACACACACACACACACACACCCCACATCACACAGTTAGCATCATCAATGTGGACAGGGCATAAAATTCTCATCCTAAAACTGAAGAAAGTTCCATAATGCAGGGAAAACAACTGTCTTACCCATCAACTCCAAATCCTCCAGATAATCCAATGGCGCTTCTCTGCGGAGGGTCTTCGGGGCAGGATGCAGATTCACACATTGCTCTTGAGAAAAATACACGTCCAGATCTTCAAACAGCAGCGTTCCCTGAAACAGGGGAGCCCTGTGAGTACAGGCAGCTAGCAGCTCAGTTGAGTGTCAATGGAGGAAGGCTGAAGAGCGCTAAAACCCTTCAGAGGGCAAGGGGCAAAGGCTTGGTGTACAATATTCCTCAGCAAGAGGGTTCTATGACTTGGGTAGGGTCAGGAGAGAAAGCATAAACGGACATTGTGAAACAGCGGTGTGAGAATCAAGACAGGACACTGTGAAAATGCAGTCTTTCCTGAAAAGATGAACGGACAGTTATGGGGGGAGAAATCATTAAGGATGCTCTAAGAGGGGAGGGGAGAGGGGGGGGGAAAGAGAGGGAGGGAGCTTGCCACAGTAAGAATCCTGGGAAATAGTCTTCAGGAGTTTCCTAACGTCCTTTGCTAGTCTGTCTTCTTCCCTGTGATTGCTCGGCTCCCCCCACTTCAAGATCTAGCTCTCTTAATTCTAAGTTTCCTGTTCCTATAAACCCACAGAGCTTTTGGTGTGGTTAAAAATCACCTGGGCTTTAGCATCATTACTCAACAGGTGCGAAGCCTAGCCGCATGCCACTTGGCGAGGCCGTCCAGCAGGACACTCTGTCAAACTGTTAGCGACCCCTGCAGGGGCTCTGCTGCCCATCTGCTGATGCTGAGGAGGAAGTTGGTAAGCCTCCGAAAGAGGACAGCTCGATGACAGGGCTATCCGAGGAGCCACCTGAGGGCCTGCGCTTCTAACCCTGCTGCCAGGAGGCCAGGGCAGCTGTAGCAAAACAGCGACAGAATTCACCTGCTCGTCCGATGTGGGGAGCGTCGACGCCATCAGGGGAAACGACGGGCTCCTTCAAACCCCCACGTTGGGACACTTCGAGTGGAGAGAAGAGTCCATAGAATCTCCGCCTGGGCTTCCAGGCCTTTCCACTCCGCCCTCAGGCTCGAAAGCCTCAAGCTCCTTGGAGAATCTGAGGTGACAGCTTCTTTCTCCGAAAGAGCCTTGAGCCGGTCCCACTCAGCAGCCCCGGAGCACTGAAAGCCTCGCCCAACCCGGCAGAAGCAGCACGAAGCCACGCCCAGCCGGGACGCCACAAAGGAGGCGGAGGCCGCTACAAAACTCCCACGCTCCCATGCTCCCCTACGCCGTGGGGTGAGGAAACCGCCGGAAGCGACGCGCCTCCCCCGCTTAAGCCATCCTGCATCCTGATTGGTCAGCGTGCTCCCGAGGCCGTCCCTCTTCAATGGACCAATCGAGCCGCTTCCTGAGGACCAAAATCACACCTGGCAACTGAGAGACGTAATTATTCCTGAGCTTCTACGAACAATAGTTTCCGCTTCCGTTGGCTGGGTCTCGGTGGTGAGTGCCCCGCCTTTTGGTGGGCTCAGTTGGAGCAGTAGAACGGCCCCAGAGGGACCTGGCGATTCCGAAAACAGAGGCGGGAATGTCCTGGACTCTGTCACGGAACTGCGGGCCTCAGGCTTCTGTTGAACGGGATGAGGTGAATGGGAGGCCCGAGACCCAGGCCTAGGTTGGGCCCTTGTCTCAGATGGCTTGCGGGGCCGCGGTATATAAGAGGCTGCCTTGTGCAACCACAAGTTCAGGCCAGGCTAGCCCGGCTGCTCCTGTCCCACCCCTCAGCATTCTAAGGGCTTGAGGCACTGTAGCCCACAGCTGTGGTCCAGCCGAACGGTCGGGACCCATTGCGGACATCAAGCGGGGATGAGTCGTTGATTTCCTTCACAGGATGTCGGTCGCTTTGTACCTCGCGCTGGACCTGTTCCAGTGGCAAATGTCTCTTGTAACCAACACTGAGTAGTTGGTTGATTAATGATTCAAAATCAGAAAGTTGAGCTCCTTCTAGAACTGTCACTAATTGGATAATTGTGCCAAAATTTTTCCTTTGTGCTACTGAGGGTGGACCTATGGCTTCACATAACACAAACACCCTCACTCTTCTCCTCCTCCTCCTCCTCCTCCTCCTCCTCCTCTTCCTCTTCTTCTTCCTCCACTACCACCACCACCACTTTGTATCCAAGCTCCTATCCTTTCTTTTTAAACTTCATTTTGCATTTTGAAACTAGGTTGATCCAAGCTAACCTTGACCTCACTGTGTAGCCCCAGCAAGCCCTGGCACTTAAGAGCCTCTTGCCTCAGTATCCCTTACATACACCCATACAGACCCAACATTTGGACAGCTTTTAACTTTGCTTTCCTCAGCTGCAAAGAGTCCATAATGCTTCACTATGATAAATTGGAGGGCAATTTAAAATATAATGAAGTGTTAAGTGAAAAGAATTGCCAGTTTATGAAGGTGTTTGGGGAGGAGGGGTGACAAACAGGATTAGTACTTTGAAAATTCTGGGGAAAAAAAAAGTACAGGCCTCTCTCCTTTGTTAGAGATAGGGTGTTACTGCTCTAGAAATTGCTGTGTACACCAGCCTGGTCTCCAACATATAAGAGATCTATTTGCTTCTGCCTCCCAAGTGCTGGGACTCAGGTCATCCCGCCCAGTGCCAACACTTCTTACAATAGCATCAGGTCACTCAGTGACTAGCTGCCTGGTTATCAGAACATCTGAGTGGAAGAGTAGTGGGATTTGACAGAATGTCAGGATAGCTTCAACTGCGTATAACAGGAATTCTAGGAAAACAATTAAGAGTGGGGCAATTGTGTTAATTTTGTGGCTTAGTGAAGACACGCAGGCCCAGTGCTTCCTATTTAGTTTGCAGGCTGATTGATCAAGGCAGTGGAGTACAGATACTGCAGGCTAACTTTTATTGTGTCATGTTCCCACCCCAAGTTGATCAAGAATTCACTAGAGTTTGGTTTGTCGTGATTCAGTGCAGTGGGAGAAGGCTCTAGCATGCTCTAGCCACCTAACCGAACAAAGACAAGACCCTGGGGAAAGGAAAACGGAAGTAGAAAGCATGACAAGTGCTAACATTTATTACACGGGACGCCCACTGATAGCTAAGCTGCCTGGAAATGGGCCACTGAAGAGGCGGCCTAAGAGCTCTGGGGGGGGGGAAAGAAAATGCTTCAGTGACAGGCAGAAGAATCACAAAAACGAACTTCCCTGCAGACTTAGCCCATCTCAAAATATTGAAGAGGAGCAGTGTATGAGTCCTAAAGCAAAGGCGTGTCTTGAATGCAGCTCGTGTGATCATCTCTCATGTTTTGTGCTTGCCAGTTTTCTCTCATTTGGGCTAAGAATCTCCTGATACAGATGTATGGTTGTTTACTTTGAGCAAAGAGAAAGAGATGAGCAAATTCCAACAACCACAAACTAAGCCTGGAGTAACTAACCAGAGAATATGTTAGCCCTAAGGGGGCGGAGTCAGCACTGTCCTCAGCCCTTGTGGGTGTTAACTACCAAGCCAAACACGTGGATCAAGAAGCAGCAAATATGAAAGCTTGAACTTGCTGAAAGTAGAGAGATGAGGTAAAAGCCTAAGGTAAACCAGCATAGGGAAAATAAGTTAGCAGACCACCTGGCAGGCATGGCTTGGTCTCCAGCACCACACACACTGGGTATAGTAAGGCATGCCCTCTGCCAACCGAAGCATTAGACTGAGGCGGAGGCAGAAAAACCAGGAGTTCAAGGTCATCCTCAGCTTCATGGTCTGAGGACTGCCTGCGCTACCATGAGGTCTGTCTCAAAACCAAAACAACCGTGACCGCTTGCTACTTTTCAGGCAGCTCCTGGCGTCTGTAGTGCTGTTTACTATTTATTGTTGTCTTGCTGTCTTTCCACCACCATTTTATTTTTTTGCCTCATTTGTATTAACTGAATATATGAATCATTTCCTCCTTTCCCCATTGTCCATTATGTTTCCTTAATTTTCCTGGCTACCTAACATATGCAGTTAAAAACAATTCCAAATCTGGACTGGAGAGATGGCTCAGTGGTTAAGAGCACTAGCTGCTCTTTCAGAGGTCCTGAGTTCAAGTCCCAGCACCCATGTGGTGGCTCACGACCATCTATAACTAGTCTCATGGACTCAGATGACTTCTTGTGGTGTAGGTGGATATATATACAGGTAAAACATCCATATGCATAAAATTAAATCTTTTAAAATATTATTCCAAATCTACTTCCTATAATACTGTATTTCCCTTGAGGTGCCCAGTACATTGTAATGGCAAAAAACTCCTGTTCTGCTGAGTTTTCAGTATAAGTGGATGTTGAAATTTTCTCTATTAATAAATGATTATGCTTATTAATGCATTAAATAACTGACATAAATACCAGCCCAAACTTATAAGTCTTGAAACAAACAAAAAACTCACTTAAATATCCTTCCATGTATATATACGTGCATATATACACTCACACAGACACATACACAAAGTCTAAAAAGCTGGGTGTGGTGGCGCATTCCTGTAATCCCAGCACTAGGGAGGCAGAGGCAGGTGGATCGCTGTGAGTTCAAGGCCAGCCTGGTCTACAAAGCAAGTCCAGGATAGCCAGGGTTACACAGAGAAACCCTGTCTCAATAAATAAATAAATAAATAAATAAATAAATAAAAGGGTCCATTGCAAGATTTTCCATTTTCATCTTTAACATCAACGGTAGTAGTAAAACCTTTACAAATATTAGCTTTCTCTCTAGCCAAGTGTCTTCTTTCTTAAGATCTAAATAAATCAATTAAGATCATATTGCATTTAATAAAAAATAACAAGACTGGTGTGGTTTGGCGTGGTGGCACAGGCCTGTGATCCCAGCACTCAGGAGGCAGAGGCAGGCAGATCTCTGTGAGTTCGAGGCCAGCCAGTGCTGCCTAGTGAATCCCATCAAAAAGAGAGCTAGAGACTAGTGTGCTGTGTGCCCGGAATCCCTGTACTCAGAAGGCTGAGGCAAACCAGAGGGACACAGCAAGAACCACCTCACACACAAATACAAGTATTTTTCAACTGTAAAATCAGTCCATGTGTTATTTTTTAAATTATTACTGAAAGAGCAGGTTTTAAAGACTCGGAGGTTAACAGAACAGTTAGCTGACTAAGGAATTAAACAAGTATTAGTATTCGCATCCTCTCTTGTCCCATCGTCAGGCCCAGTCTCAATGGCGGCAGAGAACCAGATCCTTCATGGTACTGCCCTAACATTCTGACACTAGACACTCGGATCACACGGTCAACTTAGTCCACTGGTTTTGGTCCTGACTCAAAGAAGTGGTATCAGCCACAGTGTCTGTATGTCTGGTGCTCAAGGAGGTCAGAGGAGGGTGTCAGGTCCCATGACCTGGAGTTACAGGTGGTCGTGAACCACCACAGGGTGCTGGAAACTGAGCCTGGGTCCTCTAGAGGAGCAACAAGCTTCCTGTACTATTGAGCCATCTCTTTAGCCCTACATGTGTTATTTCATAACAGGAATATTTCTTTGGCTTTCGGAAGTAAAATATGTGGCTCTCGTTTTTTCCTGGATTGGATGTGTGAGCAGGCTCATGTGTATGTGAATGCACATGCCCGTGGAGGCCGGAGGGTAATTGATGCATGTCACCCTCAGGACCACTGTCCACCTCCTTTGAGATGTTCTCTTACTGGTTGGAGCTCAGCAATTAGGCTGCGCTGTCTGTCTGATCAGGGGTGCCCAGGGATCCTGCTGTCTTTACTGGGATTATAGTGCCTAGCATCTTCACGCAGGCTCAAGGACTGAACTCAAGTCATGCTTGCAGAATCTTTCCTGAGCTGCTTCCCAGACCTGTCTGGCTTTGATTCATGCCCTTTAGAAGCCCAGGCCTGGGTAATTGACTGTCTCATGATAGTTTCATGGAGCCATTCTCTCCTGAGTGCTCCCAAGGCAGAAACAGGTGATGGTCAGTAAGATGTCTCTGCTTAGTTTATCATGAAGATGCTTATTTTAAAGCTTGTTTACAAAACCCTGGGAAAGATGGCTTCAGATGTCTTCCTGGAAAGGCTACTTTTGGGAACTCAGTTTTTATCCAGGTATGTCAGGAAAATTGTGATCCAAGTGAAGGATTTGTGATTTTTAACGATGAACCACTTGTTTGTCATGACTTTGTCCTCGACAGTCGGCATACTATAAAGGCCTTAGGTAGGTGTTTCACTGCAAAGCAAGGGCACCTTTCGTGGTTATTGAGAAAATAAAGGAATATATTTGAAGGACTAGCAGAATATTTAACATGGCAAATATATATATTCACTCATACTCAATTCTAAAAATTCTGTTTCTATAATAAACACTTGTTGAAATCCTTAACACACTGTGTAATATCAAATCTTCAAAGCAGAGTGTTCTGAATCCACACTGCCTGCTTCCTCTGTAAATGAAGAAAAGAAATGAACTTCAAAGCTTGACCTTTGTGCCGGGTGTGCGTGCGTGCGTGCATGCGTGTATACATGTGTACACTTGAGTGTTTGAGTACATGTGCATGTAGAGGGCAGAGGCCAGCCTTGGGTGTCACTGCTCAAGTGCTGCCTGTCGTTTCCTTGAGACAGGCTCTGTTGATAGCCTGGAACTTGTGAGGTTAGCTGTGCTGGCTGGCCACCAAGTTCCAGATCTCTACCTTCCCCTGGATCCCCAGTGCTGCTGTCATGGGCACCCCATGCTGTTGCTTTGGTTTTATGTGGGTTCTAAGGATCAAACCCAGGTTCTGCTTGCACAGCAAGCACTTTATGCACTATGCCATTTCCCCAGCCGCACCCTGACACAGGGCCTCATGGTTCTCTGGGCTAATCTAGAGCTGGGTAGGAAGCTGAAGCCTGGCTGCAAATTCCTTATTTCCGTGCCTCAGAAGTCCTAGGACTGTAGGTGTGTATATCATCCCAGTCAAGCACACACTTGGATTTTGTTTCTGAAGAGACAATGTTTCACCATGAGTATAAGATAAAAGATTCCAGGAAAGTGGTAACTGGTAACCAAGACTCAGACAGAGGAAAAATTGTCACTGGACACCCTTTTAGTCTATCTGAAATGTTTGCTACAGACATGCATTGCTTCCTTTTAAAATGGTTTAATGTCAGAAAATCACTTTTTGTGAAGTCAGATTCAAAATATCTTGGACACATTTGTAAAAATTATGTGAAGTTTAAATATAGACTTTAAAAAAAAAGACTTATTTATCATATATTCAGTGTTTTGTTTGTACATACGCCTGCGTGTATGTATGCCTGCACCACATCTCATTATAGATGGTTGTGAGACACCATGTGGTTCTGGGAACTGACCTTAAGACCTTTGGAAGAGCAGCCAGTGCTCTTAACCTCTGAGCCATCTCTCCAGCCCCTATGGTGGTTCTTTTAAGTTGGTGGGGGTTACGGAGCTGAGCATGTTAGCAACTATGTGATACCAGTATTGGGGAGGTAGACACAGGAAAGTCAGGAATTCAAAGCCAACCTTGGATAGATGACAAGTTCAAGGCCAGCCTGGGATGCATGAGAACCTGTCTCAAGAAGAAATCAAGAAAACAAACAAAAAGCTGAAAGCTTTCCACCTCAGTTGTCTAAGCAAGGGCACTGGCCATGTGCCCTGCTGTAGCAAGGGAGCTCTTCTCTTAGAATGAGAGGCCATTGGTAAAACCTACCTGCCAGTCAAATGAGTTTCCAAAGTTAAAATGTGGTTAATTAAAAACAATTTTAACCAACATTCTAGGAATTTTTCCTAAAGCAATACAGATGGTTCCCAACTTAGCATGCTTACACTTAACAGTTTTCAGCTCTTCAATGATAGATCATTACCCATTTAGTAGAACTGTACCTCAACTTTTGATCATTTTCTAAACTAGCAATATGTGGTAAATACTTTTCCTGCAGTGTTTGGCCGTGGGTGCTACAGCACCCAGTCAAGCCTTTAGGCAGAACAGTCATCCAGCACTCTACAATGTACTGTGTACAGTGTACTGTGTTGCCAGGATTGTTTGGATATAGGTAATCAACAAATTACAGGAGATGTCAATATTCTATCATAACAGGCTTTGCGTTAGATGGTTTTGCCACACTAGAGGCTTATGTGTATGTTCTAACATGTTGAAAGGCAAAGCAGTGATGTTTGGTAGGTTAGATGTGGTAAATTCAAGTTTTTATTATTTTGGGTTTTTGAGAAGGAAGTCTTTGTTTTTTCGAGACAGGGTCTCTTCATGTAGCCTTGGCTGTCCTGGACTCGCTTTTTAGACCAGGCTGGCCTTGAACTCACAGTGATCTACCTGCCTCTGCCTTCCAAGTGCTGGGATTAAAGGCGTGCACCACCATGCCAGGCTGAGAAGGAAGTCTTAAGAAACAGAAGCTAAGTCAGGTGTGATGGCACAAACCTTTAATCCCAGCACTTGGGAGACAAAGGCAGGCAGATCTCTTGAGTTAGAGGCCAGCCTGGTCTACAAAGTGAGTATAGGCCAGCCAAGGCTACCCAGAGAAACCTTGTCTCAAAAAAAAAAAAAAAAAAGAAAGAAAGAAAGAAAGAAAGAAAGAAAGAAACACACAAGCTAGCCTCAACTCACTGTGTAGCTGAGGATTACATTAATTTGCTGATCCTCTTGCTTCCAAATGGAGGCTAGAGATAGAAGTCAGTGACTTCTCTATGGCTCTCCACCTTTTTTGGTTTTTAAGACAAAGTCTCTCACTGAACCTAGAGCTTGTGGCTTTGGCTGGACTGGCTAGCCAGCAAGACCCTGGAATCTTGGTGCCCCCTCCCCCATACAAGCTTATGTGATTGCCAGGAATCTGAAAGGTCTTCACCCTTGCCCAGCAAGCATTTCACAGACTGAGCTTTCTCTCCAGCCCTTAGTGCATTTGTGGCTTCCTACAGTGGCTTTATCAGGAGGTGGCCGCATTGTGAGTGGAGCAGCCTCTGCCATCCAAGTGTGTTGACGTGTCTCCTGACTTTCACTGCTCCTCATCAATGCCTACACATTGGTAGGTCAACATGATACCAGTCTCTGCTCTACTCCTTCCCCAGCCCAGCTACTGACAGCCTTTTTCAAACATGAGAGTACGGCCATGGCTGCTGCCTCCCAGAGAGCGGCGCTAGGTTTGTCCTCCTAAGGGCCAGAGAAGCATGAAGCAGAGGACGGGGGATCCTGACTGGGGAGGCTCTCCGGCCTTCAGAGAAGAGCCTATGCATGCAGTTGAAAGCTTGCTGCTCACCCTGTAATCACAGAAGCCAATGACAGCCTTGTCTCCAAGGCTAGGAAGGCACTGGGGAGCTGAGGTAGAATTACCAGTTTCTCTTGCCAGCTTGCCCCCACTGCGCTGCCTTTGGCAAGTCTGACCAAAAGCTAGAAGGTGAAAGGGGCCATGAGGGAGCCAGAGGAAAACAGTAAGCCTGATAGCGCGCTTAGGATCCAAAGGAAGAAGAAGCCGGCTCCTGGTGGGCCTGAAGGAGGGGGCATTTTTGTTCAAGCTGTAGCAGACTCAGTTAGGTGGACTGAGGGAGGGGTGGTCACCACAAAGCTGGAGCCTGCTG
This sequence comes from Acomys minous, assembly GCF_964271855.1. Taxonomy (NCBI): domain Eukaryota; kingdom Metazoa; phylum Chordata; class Mammalia; order Rodentia; family Muridae; genus Acomys; species Acomys minous. Next base: position 41,996,044 of record NC_140498.1, read on the forward strand.
AGCAACGTGGAGCTATGCTAAGACATCAGAAGATACTAGAAGGCAGTCTTGGGTGCTCAGTCAGCACTGCACCGTGTTGATTCAGATCAGTCCCATGTCCCTCTGCCCTGCTTAGGCTAAGGTTAGCTGAACTAATCGGTGAGTCCCCGCAGGGCAGGGTGGCATTAATTAATTGATTAGCCCTTGTAAGGATGACTGGGACCAAGGCTCAGGTTGAGGACACCCACATAGGAGGGAGAAGCTTTGTTGTGTTTGTCTTTTAGGGGTTAGCTACCTTTGCTCTCACTGTAAGACCACAGTTCTGACCCTGTCCTGAGGATGGTGAGACCTGCTTAACGTGTGTGGTGCCTAAGGGGCTCCAGGAAAATCGCAATCATCTCATTTGGATCTAAAAGTAGTGGTTTAGGGCTGTGAGATGAGAAGTGAATTCAGGTCCCTGGAGCTCACATGAAAAAAAAAAAAGTTGAGCGGGATGGCGGTCTCCTATAATCCCAGCACATGGGGAGTAGAGCCAGGGAATCCCTATGGCAAGCCAGCTAGCTGGGTTAGCTGGGATTGGTGAACTCTGGGTTCATCAAGGGACCTTGCTTCAGTAAATAAAGTGGAGAACCATTGAGGAACACATCTGACGTCAACTCTGAGCCTCCACAAGCACACAGGCACACACACATGCCCACACACACTGGGGCATGCGTGCACACCTGCCCACACATGCCCATACTCATTGGGGCATGCATGCACACGGGCAGAATCTCATCGGGCAGTTTTGAGTTCCTGGAATTTGTATAACCAAGGCTTTGCCAGTTTGTTTTAGAATTCTGGAAATGTCTTTACTTTGTCATCATCCATAATGTGCTTCTCAATCTTTACTGCCCTTTCTATTCACTTGGGAATCCTGTTGGATGTAGTTTGAGTTAAATGCAAATTCTGATTCAGACAGTCTGATAAGCCCTAAGGTGACACTGATGCTGAACCCAGGCCAGACAATGTACCTAAGGATGCTGGTAGGACTTTGCCTTTCCTCTGTCACTGAATGGCTTTAGCAAGTAGGAAAGGAGTGGGGTGGGAGCGGAGAGTGGGCTAGTTCCTTTTCATAGCCTCACCTTTTTACTTTGAAATTTCAAATCTGGATATTTGTATAATGGAGTATACACTTAACATAGTTTTCCCAATGTTATTTCAAGAGTGTGACACAAGGTGCATGTATCACATGCCCTCTTGCCTCTCCTGTGCTGGGATTACAGGTGTGTGGCGACACACCAAGACGAATCTTACATATCTTCCTGTGAGTTTAATTAGAAATAATTCTAGTAATGCCACACGAAGTATACATGTATTGAAGGCTCAAAATGCCCTGAATAGGTCCAAGCATGTTTGTCACAGCTGCCTGCATACAATAGCAGGAAGTAGATAACTGGACCCAACAGAATTGTAAATTATGTAACAGTCTCCATTTTGTCCGAGTGATTTTCCAGTCCCCCTTCAAAAGGAAAATATAAAGGTTGCTTTACATAGACTGTTAGCCATATACACCCAGGCAAGAGAGTTAACTCTTCGTGGTTAATTTGTATCATCTTGTTTGTTTCACGGCTCTTGGTCTACAAAGTGTGTGATGTCGCAGATGGAACCCAGCCAGGTGCACAAGGTAGGCAGCCCTCTACCATTTAGCTACATACACAACCCCAAAATTCTAACATTACTTTTCGAAATGCTAAAAGAATACGGCTGTGATGTTTCTAAGATAGTGATGTTTTACATTTTCAGACACAAACTATTTGCACTCTTTACGGTTGTTTATGTTCTTTTTGTTTTTGTTATGCAGATCATTGTAGTTATTTGAAAGCAAAGGATAAACTGTCAGCACCCGCTCTCTGGTAACAAGAACTGAATTATCTTTGAATTACATCTGGATATAGAACCCCCCACCCCCACCCCCACCACTCCTACCCCGTCCGGAAGGCCACCGCCACTTGCCCATTGCAGTGACAGCCCAGTTCCACTCTTCTGAGGCCGTCTGCGCGAGCGCGGGGCGGTGTCATTGAGTCAGGGCTTCCAGCAATCGCCAGCGCGGGCGTCTACTAACCTCAGCGGGGAAAGAGCAGGCCAGCGGCGGACGGTGCGTCTTAGGGCCTGCGAGGCCTCTTGGCTCCCCTGACCAGCTTGATCGCGGAAAAGCGCAGAAACCGGGGCCTGCCGCCGGCGTCCGCGCACGCACGCTGGGGCAGCCCAGCGGCCAGCAGCGGTCTTGAGCTTCTGCAGAGGGTGCTGGCAGCTTTGGGGGAGGCTTGCCCGTTCCCAAGATGGTGGCGTCGTCGTCAGGGAAGGCGGTGCCACTTGGCGCAGCGGCCAATGATCTTCCGGGCTGCGCCGCCCGCAGTGCACGAGAGGCGGAAGCGCCGCGGGGCGGCCTTGTCTGTCCCGGCTGCGGCCCCTGCCGGTTACATAACCCGTCGCGGGAGAGCCCTCGCAGTCCCCTGTCCGGCTTCCCGGCTACCCCAGGATGCGCTGAGCCCTGCGACGCCGTCCGCTGCCGCTGGCTCCCATCCGAGGTGAGGTAGCCAGGGCCTCGGCGGGCTCAAGTCGGGGCGGTGGGGAGGTCTCAGTCGGGACCCCGACGGCACTCGCCGGCCGTGGGAGGCCGGGTTTCCGGGAGAGCGCGTCCCTCTTTCCACCCCTGCGAGACTGCGCTTCGTGGCGCCCAGTTGGTTTCCGTGGCGGCGGTGGAGCGTCGGGAGTTAGCTTTTCCGGGGACCCTCAGCCAGCGAGCGCAGGAATTGGGAGACGGGAAAGCGGCATCCTCTGGGTTTGCTGGAGGTGAGGGGTCTGGCCATGTCTTGTAGCTCCAGCTTCTCTTTGGGGACTTGTTGCACTGGTGGTACTTGCGGACTTGTCTGAACTCGTGAAAGCAGAGGACCCTGCTTTGGGTCCCTCTGCGTCTTATTCCAGCAGTACTTTTGATATTGCAGCAAATGGAAGCTAAGCTGAACCTCCATAATCAACTCTGGCTTCTTTCTTCTAAGTTCGGAAAAAAAAAAAAACACACTTGTCAAGGAGAAGAGGGTTGTCTTCTGAGAAAATTGGCCCGGGGTTGTGGAGAGGTTACTCTGAGCCTTTCCTGACCTCCAGCAAATGTCTGCCTGCCTCGCTGGTGTCAAAACCCAAGGCTTGGGGAGCACAGGCCGCAATAAACATAAACTTTGGCTGCTTTATTGATCTCTTAACTCTGCCAAGTCCTTGAGCGTGTGCTTTTGGGTCATTCTTGTCACCCTTTGGTCTTGAAAGAAAAGAATAACAGCCTGACAGTGTGGTTCACTGGGTGGCCTGAGTGCTAATCAAGAGAGAAGGTTGCCAATTACAGAGGTTTTCCTTTGTCAAAGCACTGAAGACTTAAACCCCCCGGAACTAGTGCTTGTCTGACGCAGCAGGAAATCACCTAGCAAATACTTGAGTCCACACAACCATGTGACATGGGAAGAAAGTTTTAGAAGTCTATGACTGTGCTACTGGCTTCAGTGTCAGAAAGAGGAGGTTCTGGGACACACATACACACACACACACACACACACACCAGTGACTGCTCAGTTAGTACAGCTAGGATTCAAGGCTACAGGACTCTGACAGCCATCATTGTAAAGTGGTGCAGTCGTCATGGCAGTGACCGTAGTGTCCACACCTCCTTTTAGGGGGGTTGTAAACACGGAGGGTAGTATGCAGGACGTGAGTCCCTTGAGCTCTGGCTCCTGCAACAAGTTGTGGGTTGCTAGACTTTCATCTCATGGACCCAGACAGCTGCACATCAGACTTGCTGGGCTGGGTTTCAATTTAAATTGTTAAAACTCGTCACAGAATCAGGTTGGTCTGGTGTCAACACACCAGCACCAGCATAAATAAAGTCTATGTGTGTCCTGTCTTTACTATCTTTAGCCTCTTTCAGTTGTAACTTCAAGAGACTTTGTCACTGTTTAACCGCCCACACCCACACACAGTGTGGAGAGTATCTTTAGATTTGACTTGGCCAAGTTGCATAGCAACAACATGCTTCTGACCAGAAGGGAAGATTTCTGGATGCCAGATCTGAAGGATCTAAGATAGCCCTGAACCAAGACCAGGAAGCAGCGGTCCTCGATGACCAGGGAGTGCTAAGGACTAGATGCTGTTGGTGCCTCTGTGTACGTCAGTGCAGCATAAGGAGTGGCTCAGGTGGGTAGAGTCCTAATAGACGCCACAGAGGAGGGTAGAAATGGGAATCTTCGGACTTGAGCTCCAGGCATGGAGTGTATCTGCTCTGTCCAAATGAGACAGAGGACCCGTGTACGTGCGGAGTTGAACGTGCTGCTTCTCAGGGTGCTTCTCATCCTGGAAGAGTTTTGCCGCCCCGGTCCATCCTCTGCAGCGGGCAGGGCTGAGGAATGGCCTGCTTGTGCAGGGTGAAGTGCGTCCCAGCACAACGCTAGTCTGCAGGCTGGTGCTGGAGGTGCTGGGGCTGTGTCCAGCCCAGTCCAGCAAATGGTTGGAAGTAGCTTTGGTAACTTCAGGGCAGACTTCCTTTCCTGTACACCGTTTTTTTTTTTTTTTTTTTTCAACACGGGCTCTGATGGAGGCTGGCTGGACAGCTGGGGGTCTGTCTGAAGCCTGGATAACTCACACTGCTGCTTGGCCTGTGTGTGTTTACATGGCAAAGACAAATATATGGGAGATTATTCTCTTCTCTGAGCTCTAAGGGGTTGCTCAGGGTGTATGTGGTACACATCTTGATCCCAGGATTTGAGGGGCAGAGGCTGGTGGGCCTCTGTGAGTTCAAAGCCAGCCAGGTCTACACAGTGAGTTCCAGGACAGTGAGGGCTACAGAGAGAGACCTTGTCTCGGGGGAGAAAAAAAGGAAAAGACTCAATTTTCAAATGTTTCTTCAAATTATAAGTAGATGACTACCTATTTCATCTGAAAATAGGCTCTTAGCGTTGCCTTTTAAAGCCAGCACCCTAGGAATAGCTTGGCATTTTGAGCACTGATGCTAGAAATAAATGCCAAAGCAGAGATTCAGAGTTCCAAGGAAGAGGAGATGGCTGTGGACAGACTTAAGAACAAAGAGTGGAGACAGCCTGTGTTGCCCTTGTTTCCATAAGAAGGTGAAATGTGCTTTGATACTTTTAAACGTCTGTTTTTAGGCCATAATGGCACACACATCTAATCGCAGCACTCGAGGTCAAGGCAGGAGGATTGTCACAAGTCTGAAGCCAGCCTGAGATAGGTAATGAATTTTCAAGTAAACATGGGTTGCATAACAAGGCCCTATCACAAGCCAATAAGCTTGTTTTCAAAGCTCCCAGGTTATATCTATTTATTTATTTACTTACTTTTGTGGAATAGTTACTGTTGCCAAAAAAACAGCAAAAACAAACCAGGAAAGGATGGAGATGGCTTGCAGTTAGGAATGCTGCAGGGGACTTGGAACCCTTCCTCATCTACACCGGCTGCCTGCAGCCGTCTAAAACTCCAGCTCTAGGGGCCCTGAGCATCGGTGAGTGTGCGGAAACACATGCAGCCACACGCACAGTAATAACTCTTTAAAATAAATAAAATGAAGCTCATGCCTGTAATCCCAGCGCTTGCCAGGCCCAGGCTGAAGGTGCAAGAGCTTGCTGTTGGGGGGTAGGGGCTGGAGATGTGGCTCAGTAGTTAAGAGTGCTTGCTGTTCTTGCAGAGGACCCCATTGGGTTTGGGGTGCCCACCCGCAACTCACACAATCATCTGTAACTCCAGCTCCAGGGGATCTGATGCCCTTTTCTGGCACCAGCGGAGTGCAGACATACATGTCAGCAAATAACCATGAATGTTTTTCCCTCCTTCCTTTCAAGAGTTTGACGCTGACCTGTGCTGACAGCACAGAGTGTGCTAGCAGACTCAGAAAGACATTTTTCCCCTTTGTTTCTGAAATGGGGTTAATTTGGGCACAAAGGCTTAGAAATAGGTGGGTGATAATTTTTTTTCCCTTAAGTACCAAAAGGGGAGTCTTTTCTGGAAAAGAGTTTCTGTCATTCCCTTGGCATTCACGAGTGCTGTGGAGGGCTGTGCACACTTAGTGTCTCCTTGAAAGATGCGGCTGGAGCTGCCGTTGTAACCTGCTTGTGACTCACGCCATGGTCTTGCTGCTGCTGCTCTCCTGCCCTGCGTTTCAGATTACTTGGCTTATCCTCTGGCCTCTCCTTTTAACCTCTCCCTGGTGTGTGTATAAAACTGCTCTGCCTAGCAAATAAGTGGTCTGCTTAGCAGACAACAAACCCCCTCCTTACGTAAAGTCAAGTCATTCCCCTCATAGAACCTGCAAGAAACCAGTAACAGTTGTATGGGGGTGGGGTGAGGACAGGATTTTTAATTCCTCCTTCTGCTGTATTTTTTCTTTAAAAAAAAATGTTTTCTGTGTGTGCTTGAGTGTGTGTATGTGTACCATGTGTGCAGTGCCAGCAGAGATTAGAAGAAGGCATTGGGTCCCTGGAACTGGACTTAAGTAAGGGTGGTTGTGAGCCAGTGTGTGGATGCTGGGACAGATCCTGGATCCTCTGGAAGACCAGGAAGGGTTCCTGATGAGTGAGGCAACTCTCCAGCCCCTGCGCTTGTTTTCTTTTTGCCTTTTGCAGTGGTAAGGATTGAACCTGGGGCCTTGTGCACACGAGGCGAATGAAATGGTTGCCTCAAGGCTTGCAAAGGCTTTTATTGTAGCTTTTGTCTAAGCACTAGGGCTGGTTCTTTGCTACTTACACAAGAACCCTTGAAGAGGTTTTGGCAAGGTCGCTCAGCAGCCCACCTCCAGGTGCCTCCCTGGTGCGTCTGACAACTTCAGTCACCTTGCAGAGGTCTGCAGATGTACAAGTCAGCTCTCAGAATGTTTTAGCACTTAGTGGGTATTGATTCTGCTCATAATTTGAGGACACTGTCAGATTTCCTTGTCATTATTAATTAAAACAATCCATGAGATTATCTCAATATTAAATGTGTTCAGAATTTTTACACTCAGTCTTTATTTTTGATAATAAAATAGCCCAAGCTCATTGCGGAAGACTCAAATATTATGACAGTGTGGAACAGAGGACATAAACATCTGCCATGATTGTTGAGGGAAATTTAGACAGGAGGTAAGGGCTGCTGCTGCCGCTGCACAGTGGTAGAATGGACACCCAGGGTGCCTCAGGCCTAGGTGTGATCACAAATGCCAAAACAACAAGTTGAGCTATGACCTAGTGGTAATTTATACAAAATGTAATAACACTTATATAATATATAAAATGTATATTACGTTCTGGAGGAAAGTAAGTGGAAACAATAGAGGGGAGATAAAACACTTGAAAAACAACACATGCACACCCCCACGAGAGATGGAAAGACTGATGTCGCGGGAGGGCTGGCCTGCTGCAGGAAGGGCGCAGGTGAGATGCTGAAACCAGATGCCTCTGTCCTCGAGTTCTTTCCTTGTGTGGCCAGGTTTCCATTCCTCTCCTGTCCCCACCAGCACAAGGGCTTCTGGGAGCTGTTCTCTGCAGCAGCAAAAGGGTTCTTGGGCGGGTTGAACACTACAGGAAGTCGTGTGCCGAGCAGATACTTTCCTGTGTTTTTGTTTGTCTCAGAAAGACTGCTCAGACTTTCTCTGCCACTGAGGATGACCTTGAACTTCTGAGCCTCTGTCTCTAGCCCAACTGCTGGGTTCTTGTCTTTGATTTTGAAACAGGGTGTTGAAGTAAAGCTCAGGCTGGTCTAGAACCCTCTATAGTGCCCAGGCTGGTCTTGAACTCATCGTCCTTCTGCCTCAGCCTCCTGAATGCTGGGATTCTAGGTATGAGCCACCACTCTCAGCAGTATTTTACTATTTTTTTATTCCCACCTTTTGAAATCTAGTATTCTCTGTAGGTAGTTTTGTTGTTTTGTTTTCAAAACCCTTTCACTGAGTTGAATTAGGAATTTCATTCTGAGCTCACTTACCCTATCTGGCAGCGCCTGCTCTGATCCCAGCAGTCTGTTCTTTGTGGGCTCCATCCAAACAAGCCACTGAGCTTGAACGCTTGATTCTCCTGTCTTCCCTTCATGTATGCTCTGAATGTTATGGTTATTGTTAGTGTGCACCACCAGGCCTGGCTCATACAGTGCTCAAGATTGAACCCAGGACTTTGTACTTGATTGGTAGGCATTCTACTGGCTGAGCTGCACTCTGTATGGTTTAACAGCCCTCTCCAACCCCTCCTCCATAACCACTTTTTGTTTTGCTCCCCCCCACACACACAAAAAACAGGGTTTCTCTGTGTAGCCTTGGCAGTCCTGGACTTGCTTTGTAGTCCAGGCTGGCATCGAACTCACAGAGGTCCGCCTGCCTCTGCCTCCCTAAGTGCTGTGTGCCACCACTCCTGGCCATAACCATTTTTAATTGCTGGTATTGTTTAATTTTTTTAGCCAATTCTAGAATCTCCTACAGGTGGAATCCTCCTATATCATTATTTCGGGTTTGGAGAGATGTGTTTCAAATCATATGCACTCAATGTATATGGTCCAGGCTCCCTTCAGAACATAGAGACTTGCGTTTTAAGCGGGATGCTGTTTAGAAATAGAGAGGTGGGTGTTTTCTCGTCACTCTGAAAATTACTCATTTTTCTACTCTGCAGTTTTGGGAGCAGCACAGGCAGCTATGGAGATGGCTTCTCGCCCACAGGCAGCTGCTCATTTGAACAAACGAACTGTGAATAGTATTTGTTGCTTCCTTCACCCTCCACTTAGGCCCTGAGCTCATATTACTGATGTACTAGACAGTGGCCTTTAGCAATCACTAGTTTATTTCCTTTTCTCTGTTTTTCCTCAAGGAAGGAATTTCACTTTTGTTCACTGTTCAAACCAGTAAACCTTGTGTCCATGGAATCTCACATTCTCAGGAGCCTTTGGGCCTATGATTCCTGCCTCACACGTCAGGGAGCTTTGAGGAATCTTGCCTCGTGCTTTGCTTGGAGGCAGGCCTATGATGACACCTGCCTCTGCTGTAGAGGGAAGAAAGATAAGGGTCTGCGAAAGTGTTGGCCTGAGCAGGGAGCAGCAGGCAGTCTGAGGAGGTTTCCTGAGGAAAGGAGGGAACGGGCCGTTCTCACACAAACAAGGCAGAAACTGGGCACGGTGAGTAGGAGCGGGATGTGGGGAAGGCAGGAGGCAGCAGCTGTGTTGAGGTGCATCGCAGCAGGGGCAGGCCTGGTGCAGGTAGTGCTGAAGGAGGGGGCACACATGGTGCTCACAGCCTGTCAGACAGGAGTTTGCATGGAATATGCTGTTGACAAATGTCAGAGCAGTGTGCCTAGGCCAGGAGAAAGATCTTGCAGACGTTTCCAGTTTGTGTCTGGTAGAGATTTTAGAATCTTCCTGAAATCATGACTGGGAAACCGAGGCACACAACTACCTTGAGGCCCAGGGCTACAAAGCTCACCTCAGGATTGCTGTGGTTCTCCTACAACATTTAAGGTAGAAATCAGGATACCTCCGTCTGAACTGTTTCTGTGTGTGTCTCCTGAAGAAGACCTTGTCCTGTGAGAGCGGCCCTCACCTAAGCGTTAACAGCGGTTTCCTGATGCTTCCCTGTACCTGTGTTAGGTCCGCTGCGTGTCTTGGTTTTCATTTTTATGGAGCAGGTTGAGGCATTACATTTGGCTCTAGATCTCCTAGTCTCTCTTCATCGGGTTTTGCTGTTGTTGTTTTGTTTCTTTTTTCTCTCATTTACGTTGATATCTTTAATGTGATTGACATGTCTGTCTGTTGGGTGTCACTTCCCTTCTTGCAATCAGGGAGTTGGGTTTTAAAGCTGTAGTTAGGTCCAGACCCAGGATTTTCAGAAGAAACTCCAAAAGTTTGGGCCATACCCACCAGTCACACTGGAGGCACAGGACACTGGAGAGCTTCGCCCAATGGCGCGGGGTCTCCTTGTTTGCACAAGCTAAGTCATGGGTGTGTCTGTGCCTTTTACCTGCGCCTCAGCAGCCTTTGCCTCCTTCAAATTCCTCCAGGAGTCTTGCTGCACTTGGAGATTTCCTCTTGAGCTTCCACAGTGTCGACTCTGAATCTGGCAACTGTCACCGGGTGGTTGTTGTGTAAAAAAGTCCTCCTCCTTAGCCATGGGAGATTAACTGCACAGTTCCTTCTAGAAAAATAGGATAAATGTATAGTCCTTTTCTTTTGAATTACCTGCTGAAAAGAATGGTGTTTTCCCTTTTGGAAGAGTTCAGCATTTGACTTCCACAGGCCTAGCCTACAAAGTGAGTTCCAGGCCAGCCTGGACAACTTAGGGAGACAAGTCTCAAACGAAAACAGGCCTGGAGAGATGGCTCAGCAGTTAAGAGCACTGTCTGCTCTTCCAGAGGTCCTGAGTTCAATTCCCAGCAACCACATGGTGGCTCACAACCATCTATCATGAGATCTGGTTTCCTCTTCTGGTGTGTAGGTGTACATGCAGGCAGAACACTGTATATGTAATAAATAAATCTTAAAAACAAAAACAGGGCTGGCAGCGTAGCTTGGTGGGCATATGTTTGCCTGGTGTGCCTGAGGCCGTGGGTGTGATCCTCAGCCTTCCCTTCCCCTATGGTCAGTAGCATCCGGTTATTCTCAGGGGGAGAAGCAGTACGTGACCTGCCCTCCCCCGCACCCACCAGGCTGCTGGAAGGGGGCTGCTGAGCCCAGGACTCTCTTTGACACCGAGCCAGAGTCAGACTTGGGACCGTTTTGCCTCCTGTAGGTGAAGGAATGACAGTTAAGAGATAGAAGACCATCCAGGCAGGAGCTGTGGTCACTCCTGGGGGAAAGCTGAAGGGTGGGGTGCTGTTCAGGCAGAGAAGAGAGAGGCACAGCCCCGAGGTAGTCAGCTCTTCGCCATCTGCCACCCCAAGAGTGCTTTCTGCACCATGGGAGGCTCTCAGCAGTCTCCCACCTCACCCAGGTAAGCAAGCCTCCCGGTCATGCTGTCTCCTCTCCCTGCAGGTGTGAATGACAGAGGTGGTGCCCTCCAGCGCCCTCAGCGAGGTCAGCCTGCGCCTCCTCTGCCACGATGACATAGACGCTGTGAAGCAGCTGTGTGGCGACTGGTTCCCCATCGAGTGAGTGCTGGGCTGGGACGCACAGGGCTGCACGTCCTCAGACAAGACCACAGTGGGCCAGACTTGCTGGGTAAAGTTGGCCAGCTCGGCAGTGCACACCGGGCCTCGTGCTTGTCTGCTTCTCACCTTCCTCAAGAGGTTCTGCTGAGACATTTTACCCACAGAGGCGTCCAGCGCTACATGTACTATGCAAGTTTAGGAGCAGCTTCATGTAAGAAGTTGGTTAGATGTATTAGCATATGTATATGTAGAACCGCAGTGTGGCTGCTGTGGTGGCAGAGGCCTGGTGCTGGAATTCAGGTGGCAGAAGCAGGAAAGGGTCAGGAGTTCAAGGCCATACAGAGGCAGTTTGAAGCCAGCTTGGGCTGTGTGAGAGAGACCCTGTCTTTAAAGGAGGTTATTAGTTGTCCAGGAACAAAAATCTGTTAAAGAACTTTATTTCCTGACAACGTTTCTTCCCTTCCGCCCTCTTTCTTTTACCAAATACTAGGTGAAAGCAGACTAGAGAGCCATGCGTTATCCTATTGCACCTTCCTTTCAAAATAAGCATAGGATAAGAGCCTCCATCCGTATGCTGTAGAGGCAGGCGAGGACCCGCCCGCCCTTCCTGAGAACCGTTGCCGACACTGCTTTAGCAGAAGATAGGCCACCAGGAGAAGAGACCACACTGTGGGGCATGGAAGCCTTCAGGTTAAGGATGGATCAGAACACCCATGGTGAATTCTCCATTTCTGTGCTTAGGTTCAATGAAGCGTGGACTGCCATATAGAGATTATTAGGCAGAGAATATTATCTACTATGGGTTGAAGGCGAGGGCACAGTGAGGCCTGTCTGCTCAGGCTCCCTCTTTCTAGGCACTGGTGGGATCCTTCTGGAATGAGGATTGTGTTGTCATTGCTGTGACCAAAATACCTGGCAGAAACAACCTGTGTATGACAAGGTTTATTTTCCACTTCAGCGGTTTCAGGACATTGTGGCAGAGAAGGTTTGAAGGGGCAGCGCACATTACAGTGGACAAGGAGTAGAAGAGAGTGGTTAACAGGCCACCAGCGAGCTAATTCCCCCTAAGGACGTGCCCTCGGTGACCAACTTCCTCCACCCTAGCCCAGTGCAGAGTCTGACCCTGACAGTGTCTTCACAGACACACCCAGAAATGTATTGTTAATCTCAAGGGCTCATCCTGGTCTAGTCAAGCTGATCAGTGGTGTCAGAGCTACTGTGAGACAAGACGGGACAGAGGCCTTTCTACTTCTTACACAGAAAGTCAGGTTGGCCTCGGAGGAAAAGGGTTCTGTGGTTTCTGTGGTCCATACTAGAGTAGAAGAATTCTAGGTTGCGTGGCTCATCTTAGAGAGAATGAGAAACAAGAGGCAGGTCGGAGTTTCCCTTCTGCACTTTCTCTGTGGGCATCATTTACTAGCCCCCAAAGTACTACAAAATTAAATACTTGCAGCAATTTGAGGTGGAGTGGATTATCAGTCCCTGTGGGTTCCTCTGTTTTTACTTGCCTTATTTCTAGATTATTGTATGATATGAAAAAATGTTTTGTTTTGGTAAGAAAAACAGGCACAAACTGTAACATTAAGCTAAGCAAGGTCCTTTGAGTCATGGGTTTTTCATGAGTCCTAGCCTTACCCTTGTTACTCTGTGCCAGCAGAACACTTCCCCAACCCCTGTGCATCTCTGTTGAGATATAAATTGCCAGCTCCTTAGGGATGTGGGCTAACTGTGCTTAATATGATGAAACATAAGCTATCCTTCAAGTTAGAATCCCACTACTGAAAAGTAACCCCAGGAAATAAGAGTGCCAGTAAGTGCAGAAAAGAGGCCTTGTAGAGGACTGGCTGGGCTTGTTGGGACCCACATTGAGCTTTAGGCCCGTGTCTCCCTCAAGTGCCATCACTTAGTCATGTATGTCCCTACCAGTGTCTAGAAAGGTACTATAACCCCTAGTGTACATAGCTGTGACTTTTGGCTCTGCCTTGGCTCACCTTGCCTAGTCTTCAGTGCCATGAAGTCTCAGGGAGGACCATTTGCATGGTCAGCTCTCCCCGTCCACCATTTTGGTCCTAGGTATTGAACTCAGGTTTTGAGGCTTGTCTGTAAGTATTCACAGAATTTCTCATAGACCGCCCAGGTGTTGATGGGACACTGAGGGCCCTGGGGTCCTGGCTCGCACCGAGGAGTCAGCTGCCTTGTGCTGTCCCTCCAGGACCTATTCTATGGAGACAGTTTCATGGGAGGTTTTTCCTCCTTTCCTGCATCTTTTGTAAAAAGTTTACAAGTGGACAGATGGCTTCTTTGAAAAGATAGCTGCGAGGCTCCTAGAGACTATAAGTGTAGGAAGGGTCCCCAGGACTCACTCGGAGTGTGCTCTCTCCCTCAGGTACCCAGACTCATGGTATCGTGACATCACGTCCAACAAGAAGTTCTTCTCGCTTGCTGCAACCTACAGAGGTGCCATTGTGGGAATGATAGTAGCTGAAATCAAGAATAGGACCAAAATACATAAAGAGGTATGTCTGCGCTGCAGTGACGTGGCCCTCGTGCCGACTGAAATGGGGTTGTGCAGTGGGGTCACGTGGGTCACATGGCCAGCTCTTGCTGGGGTCTCAGCAGCGTGTGACCTGAGGACTTGGCAGCAAACAACATTCGTATCCAGTTGGTTTCTCTGTATGTAGGTGTAAATGCATGGGCTTTTTTTCTAAGGATTATTTATTATTATCATTATTGTGTGTGTGCGTGTATGCCTATATGGAGGTATATACTCACAAAACCCAAAGATGACTTGCCTGACACTAGAGTCATAAATGGTTGTGAGCTGCCACTATTAAACTCAGGTCCTCTGCAAGAGCAGTGCATGTTCTTAACTGCCGAGCCGTTTCTCCAGCTCAGTGGCGTGCACTTCCATTCATGGAATAGTGTGAATAATGAATAGGACCTACTAGTGGGTTTAATAAAGATGTGGCCACTTTGAAATGGGAACAAGCAGAAGTGACATATGTTATGTGACATGAGGGTGCCTGTGGTTTGTGCTGTTGGCACTGTCACAGAAGATCCAATATTGCTGTACTTTATGGAGGGAAATGGCAAGTATCAGTTAGGAATTAATGAAAATGTATCTTTTTACCCAATTTTATGGACCATTCAAAGACTTACCTACCTCAGACCCCTCAGGGATTTGGGCAACTGCTTTAAGTGCAGGCTGAAAGACCACAGCTGAAAGACCTGTGTTCTGTGTACAGCTTGGTTACAGCAAGGAGTCTCCTGGAAATCTCAATGACACAGTATTTACCACAGTAAGGAAAGGAAGTCCTGTCAACCAGTAAATTGTTTTGTTTGGCTTGAGGTTGCTTCCTGTTTCTTTTTCTTTTCCTGTCTTTCTTCCATTTATCTATCTGTCTGTCTGTCTATCTATCTTATCTGTCTGTCTGTCTGTCTATCTATCTATCGACAGAGTTTTACTGTGTATTAGCTGGCCTGAAATTCAGATCCGCCTGCCTCTGCCACTCAAGTGCTGGAATCCAAGATGTGCACCCAGCCTTGCTTGAGGGAAGGGAGATTGGAGCTGCAGCTTGGGGGCAGAGTGCTTGCCTAATATGCAGGAGGCCCGAGTCCCATTCCCAGAAGAAGAAGAAACAGCTGTTGCTAAGAACCCAGCCCATTGAAGGTTACCCCACTGTGCACATACTTACATCTTAGCACATTGCTTGTTTGGGTTTTGTCTAGCCCAGTCTCCTCCTGAGTCACTGCCTCACATTGATCATTGCTAAGATAGAGAGAGAGCAAGGGCCAATACCCCTTGGATCTTCCTCTTTGTGCTGGGTGCTGTTTCACCTTCTTGTACCGTGTTTCTTCATGATCCTTCCCTGGGACTTTTTCCTAGTGATTGTCTACTTCCACCACGCGCACTGCCCGAGGGTCTCTTGACTGTGTTTACCCTTTCCACAGACTTGGGGCCCCTTCTCTGTCCAGCTTTTTGGCTAGCATCATTAGCCAGGGCTTCTGTTAACTGGAGCCGTGAGTTTCTCCCCTCCCCACGTTTGCTGTGTCCGGGCTCACTGTAGAAGGGGGTGCTAGGTATCTTAGTGTGCGGGAAGCAGAAGATCCAAGTCTCCCGGCATCCTTTCTTGGAAGGGAAAACCTTACACATGGCCGATCTTTCTTTTTCTTAAGAGGTTAGAATAACATGAGAACCCCATGGCCAGAGTCATGACTCTCTCATGAGGCATTTTTGTCCAAATCAAGGTAGCCATGGAGAACCATGCTATCTACATTGCAGTGTGCAGCTCTGCCCAGCACTGACAGCAGAGCAGAGTGGATGGCCGTCTAAACGGCTCTTCGTGGTAACTAGGGACAGCATGTTTTCTTTATAAACCTTTACAGCTTTGTACTTGGACTGACAAGATGGTTCAGCAGTACACCTGACAGTCTGAGTTCAGTTCCCAGCACTCACATGGAGGAGAGAGGGAACCAGCTTTCAAAGTTATCTTCTGAGCGATGCTGCACACGCATGCTCACTCCGACACACAAATAAGTGTAACACAACTTTTCACTTGTCTACTGTCCCATATCATGGTGGCTGTGTCACTGCTGTTGACAACCTGGTGTTTTGGTGTGTGTGTGTGTGTGTGTGTGTGTGTGTGTGTGTGTGTGTGTGTGTGTTGCTGGGATCAGACCATGGCCTTATGTATGCCAGACATGCACTCTATTGTTAAGCTACGTTCCCACTCCCAGCCATTGTCTTTTTGTTTTGTTTTGGATTTTCAAGACAGGGTTTCTCCGTGTAGCCCCAGATGCCCTGGAACTCACAGAGATCCACCTGCCTCTGCCTGAGTGCTAGGATTACAGCTGTGCGCCACTGTACCTGGCCAGCAGGTGTTTTTTAATGTGCTTGCAGTGCAATTCTGGCATAAAGTACCAGCCCACTGTCCCTCCTCTTAGGTGTCTCACTGTAGCAGCATTCTGCCCGCAGCGCCTAACCTCTCCTGGTTCTGGCCGTCAGCAGGGCGCCTTTTGTTCGCTTTGTTCTGCCCCTTCCCGCCCTGTGGCTTCAAGGCTCAGGATATGGAGAGCGGACACGCAGAGCCCAGGAAGGCTCTGCCTGGAGTCTGTGTACACAGTGTTGCCCTGACTTTATCTCTAACTTTCTCTTTAGGATGGAGATATTCTAGCCTCCAGCTTCTCTGTGGACACACAAGTTGCGTACATTTTAAGTCTGGGCGTGGTGAAAGAATTCAGAAAACACGGCATAGGTAAGAAGCAGAAAGCTCAGGGTTCAAACCACCCCTCCCCTAACCAGTAACACCTCCTGCCCCAGGTCAGGCATCTCTTCTGAGGTCTTCAGCTCAGAGAGGCCTCTCATTCTCTTCTTCCTTGTCCCTATTTGGGGTCAAACCCTGTCACCCCTGTCGTCCTAGCCTCAGGAGGGAATAGGCCTCCCTTAGCTCTCCTGCTGCCAGGCATAGTCCTGCGTGTGGGCAGGTGTTTTCAGTTCAGAAGAACAACAAATGAAGAAACAGCACTGCCCAGCATTCATCAGGCACTGTGTCCTCAGGCTCTCACTTTACTCTGCCACACAGCAGAGAGTAGCAGTCCTATTTTCAGCCCCGGATTGCCTTTCCTGCACTCTCTGGGTCCTGGTTGCGTGTCCTGTTGTTGACGGGTTGGTAAGTGTCCTCAATGGACCCAGAGCAGCTCCAGGGCACAGCTGTGGCTCGTTCTAGTGTGCAGTTCCTGGGCTCTGCCTGGCTAGGATCTCCTAGGGGCTTCGGCAGTGGGAGGGAACCGAGGCTGGTTTCAGATCTGGGTGTATAGCCATTTAGACTCTGCAGTCCTCCTAACGGCCCTGCTCTGGGAAACCTTCATCTCCTTTCCTCAGGTTCCCTTTTACTAGAAAGTTTAAAGGACCATATTTCCACCACCGCCCAGGACCACTGCAAAGCCATCTACCTGCATGTTCTCACCACCAACAATACAGCAATAAACTTCTACGAAAACAGAGACTTTAGGCAGCATCACTATCTGCCCTATTACTACTCCATCCGAGGGGTCCTCAAAGATGGCTTCACCTATGTCCTCTACATCAATGGCGGCCACCCTCCCTGGACCATCTTATATCCTTTACTGCTGGAAGGGAGCAGGAGAAGGGTTTCCAGGCTAGAGGGCTGGAAGAACCAGAAAGGTAGCTGGCACTGTGGCCACCTTCGAGTGACAGTCACAGGCTTAGCTTGCAGCATTGTTCCTTGACTAGCCTATGGTATGGCCAGTTTGGGTGCACCTGATTGGTTGCATACGTTAGGAAAGCTGGCGCTCCCTGGCACCTTCAGCCCAGCAGCAAGCTTAGGTTTTAACTCTTTGGGCCCAGAATTGATTCATCTACTCAAGCAATATGGAAAATGTCCTATTCTAGGGTCAGCAATAAGCACAGCAGATGCAAGCCTCACCCTGTGCAGCCTGTGATGCAGAAAAGGAAGCAAGCAGTGACAAAAGAGCACACGAGTCCAGACCTTCCTCGAGGAGCTGCATGGTCCAGGGTGCATTCCATCCACCCCACTTCTCTCCTCTAGTAATGTCCTTGTTAGGTGGGAAGGAAACCAGATGTCCCAGCAGTCGGGGTAACAGCCCAGAATAGACCATCTGTGCCTCTATGTGTTTTTGAAGAAATGATTCATTTTAGAAGGAAGTAAAAACCTAAAATTCTACAGGCCTAGCTCTGTTGAAGTCAGGCACATATGGGCGTCCAGGGGTTAGTGCTGCAGGAGTATTTCCTTGTTGGGGTGAGCTCTGTCCCACTGGAGAGCTAGGAACACTTGTCTTGTAGATCCTGCCCTACTCTTTGTTAATTGCCTTATGGTGGTTGTCCTATATTGATGGTCCATTTAATGAGCCTTCCTAGTATTCTCTAGGGTTTAATAGGCCCTGGGCCTCCAGTTGAGTGCATTGTGCCATGTGGGTACAGTGCTGTGGGTCACATGCAGAAAGGCAAGGCAGATGGGGCACGTGGGGTGTCTTCCTTGACAGAGCCCACAGACTACATCCAGCACCTGGGCTCAGCACTTGCCAACCTGAGCCCCTGCTCCATCCCACACAGGATCTACCGGCAGGCCCACAGCCTGCTCTGCAGCTTTCTGCCATGGTCCAGCATCTCCACCAAAGGTGGCATCGAATACAGCCGTACCATGTAACGCCACTGGGGCAACCTCCACCAGGCCTCTGTCCTCAGCACTCTGTGGAGCCTATTTTCCTGTCTGTCTGACTTCTGCTGTCCTTTTGGAAGAGCTGGTGGCCACCTGCCAGCCCATCAGCCTGCCCCAGCTGCAGGCCCGGTGCTATGCTGGCTCAGGAGCAGAGTGTATGCCTGGTCGGTCGTCAGCAGGTAGGAACAGATGGTAGGACCTGGGAGCCTGGTGCTTGCAGCAACAGGAAGTTTCTAGGCAAGGCACCTGTGAGCAGTTCACAGCGGGTCCAGAAGCCTTTTGAAGAGCAAGAGACCAAAGATCTCAGACCACTTGCCAGAATTCATTTTACTCCCTGGACCCTGCGTGTGTGTGTGCCTGTTTGTGTGTGTGTGCGTGTGCGTGTGCGTGCACGCGTGCATGTACATATACATGTGCACATTTGTGGAACCTAGAGCTCAACACGGGGTATCCTCCTCAGTTTTTCTCCACCTTACTTTGGAAACAGGGTTTCTCATGGAACTTGTAGCTCACTGGTTTAACTGGACTGGCTGGCTAGTGAGCCTCTGAGCTTCTCCTGGCTCTGTCTCCCCAGCTGCCAACCCAGGCTTCTTATATGGTTGCTAGAGATCAAACTCAGGTCCTTGTGTTTACATGGCAATCTCTCCAGCCCTAAGTGGCTTTTTTTTAAGAAGAAATGTTTTTAAGTATCTTTTGGGAATGTGAGGCCACTGGGTCCTCTGGAACTAGAGGCACAGGCAGTTTTGCCATGTGAGTGCTGGGGACTGAACCCAGGTCTGCTGGAAAGAGCAGCAAATGCTCTCAACCACTGAGCCAGCTCCACCTCCCAAGGCCCTGAACAAGTTTTTTTTTTAATCTTTTTTGTTGTTAATATGGGGGGATTTACATAATTCAGACATGGGGAAGATACAGAAAGACCGCGTAGCTCTTACCTGAGGCCCTAGCTACTCCACTTCACAAGAGGCACCCAGTGATCTGTGGTCCATGCCTGCTGCTTCTCAGAATTCCCTCCAGACTTCCACTCCCACTGCAGCGCCCTCACCAGCGCATCTCCATGTGGCGTTCCCGAGCCCCGTTGTGGGCTTCCTATGCCGACAGCTTGTAAATCAAGACAAGACTCTGCTTGGATGCAACCATTTTAGTTGCTGAGTGCCGGAAGCCGGGCTGCTGCCACACCCGTGCCATTGCCTATCCCCCTAGAGGCTTGATAGACATTCAGGTGGCAATCTGGCTGTTGCTTGTATTTGTAAAGTCCCACGGGAGCCTGGCCATCGCTAAGACAGGGGCCGGAGAGGGGTTCCTGTTGTGGCAAATGCCATAGGCCTGATGGTTGAGGTGGGTGAGCATCCTGCAGTGTCTTCATGTTCCCTGCTCTCTTCCCTTCAGGCTCTCCTTCCACCTGGAGCCCTTGTCCCGCCTCTAAGCACTGGCACCACCCAAAGGCCTGGCAGGTGTGGCTACATTTACTGGGGAAGGGCGTTCCAGGCCTTTCCCCTGCCTCCTTCCTGCTGCTTCAGCTCTTTCCTACAAGATGGACTGGACCTTGCTGATAACTATCAACTTCTTTGACCTTGAAGACACAGCAACCTTAGAATAAAGAGGCACAGCAAAGAGAATGTCAGGTTTTTGTATTGGATGCCTAAAGAAGCTAACATGGTGGACGCAGCTCTCCCCTCCACGACAGGCTGGGGACTGGGCAGAGCGTGAGTGGGGCTGGCCCTTCACAGGAACTTAAAGCTTCAGGAATCAGCCCTCTCCGTAGACAGTCAGATGGACAACTCCAGACTCCACGGTGGCTTCCTGCTGTCCAGAAGGATCATCTGCCTGTTGGATCCTGGCATGCTCCACATAGCTGACCTACACTGGGAGCTCGGCCAAGGACAGGTAGCTGTTGGCTTCTGGGTTCCTTCCCTGCTCATCCTTCTAGAAGCTAAAACCTCAAGGCCTGGCCAAATGCAGATGGAAGGAGGCTCAGTTCTACACTGGGCACTCTGCTGCTGTGGACCTTGTATGGGACCTGGCCTTTGCAGCAGGGGGCAGCTGGCGCCTGTGGGCCTTCAGTCTCGGAGGCAGAGGTGTTGTCAGTACCATGAATTGTGCTTGCAGCATATGTCTCAAGTTTCCCTTGTGCCCCCAAATGTTGGTTGTCAACGGTTCTGCCCAGAATTGCTGCAGTGTTACAGGAGCCCTTGCAGGGCATCCTCACAGCCCCTCACTGTGCCAGACTGAAGGGGATCTCAGCCTCTTTACCGAGTGCTTGCCTCCCTCAGCATCTCCTGGCTCAGGGCTCTCAGGCTCCAGAGCCAGCTCTAGGCTGCCTAGCCTCAGAGAGGGAAGGGTCCTCACAGAGGAAGGCCAAGGCAGGGAAAGTATCCCTCTTCCTCAACAGAACTGGCCAGCAGGTAGCTGGTGTCCTGATTGGTTTTGGTCGTGTGCTGAGGCCCCAGCCCCGCATCCTCTCCCTTTTCAGTCAATGGTGATCATGTGATTTTCATTTCTGCCCTGTGTGGTCAAGGAAGAGGCTTCCCGAAGGTTCTGACTCGGACACTCATAAATCCAACTCAAAGGCCTCAACCTGTCTCCCTTCCTCCTGTCCCGTAATTACTGCAGTGTCCAGCCCAGTGTTGAACAAATCGTAGTGTGTAGTCTCATTACAAATAAATAGACCTTCACTAGTCTTACCCTGTCTCTTCACACTGTGTGCTTTGCCCTTGTGGGCCAGGGTTGTGGGGTGGGGAGCTTGCTTGCTTACTGTATCCTTGGTGGCTCAGCATGCAGGCCACTGTCGTAGAGAGGTGGGGGATTGGGGTGGGGGAGATTGTGAACTTGTGAAGGCTCCTGCTGCTAAAAGCAGCAACTGGGCTGTTTCTTAAAGGTCCTTAACCAACTGCCTGACAGCTGGCTCTCAGCTTTGAGTTAGGGCCTTGTCCAAGGGGGCAACTGTATAGCTCTCTCACCCAACCTCCTGTCTCCCACTGCCACATTAACTTAGAGAAGGCTCCAAGAGTAATTCAGCATGTGGTCAGCAGAGGCCTCCGCCTTGTCCCTGGTGGATGTTGGGTGTTGTCTGGAGACAATTTAGGTGGTCCAGGCCTGGAAGAGGGGACTCCTGCCATTATTGGGAGGCTACAGAACATCCTCCAGGATACAGAACGGGCCTACAAGAGCCTTGAGACAGTCCCAAATGTTGACACCTGAGGTGGTCAACACCCAGGCACCTCAAATCTAGTCTAGCTGGGAGGAGGACACCTATGCCAGTCCTAATGGGTCCCCTCCTGGTTTCCTCTTTACAGCAATCCCACATTCCATCCTTTTGCCCTATGTGAGGCCTATTGAGACCCTGCTTGCCGTCTTGAGCTGTCATGTTCAGCAGCTTCTCACCCACAATGCTTTCCCGGACCTGGCTCCTGACTCCGTGTAACCCCCAAGGAAAGCTTCCTGGGATTGAGGCTGTTTTGACTGGATTGACTTACAGACAGACAGACAGACAGGAAGGTGCAGGCCTTGGCTTTTACTGAGATTAGACCTGAGGACTCCCTGGCCTCTCAGGAACCCGATTCTCTGCTCGGCCTGGCCTCCCAGGTCCAAGTGGCTGACCGGAGTTTGGGCAGGCTGCAAGGGCATGGGCATGCTTCCATTTCTTCTGTCCCTCCCATGGGACTTCCTCCTCCCCCCCTCCTCATGCTTTCCCCAGACTAGCCCAGGTCTGGTGCTGGGCACCTATGGGGGCCATGTCAGTGGGGAGGGCCGCTGCTGGGACTGAACCCTTCCTCAGGAACCCTGGCCTCCTCCTCCTCCTCCTCCTCCTCGGCCATCCTTCCCCTGCTGTCCCCAGCCCTGGCACTTGGGCTCCTTATGTCCTCTCCAAGGCCCCAGAGCGGGTTCTCTTGCACAAGGGACACATGGTCTCCTCCAGGGCTCTCCAGGACCTCTTGGGCCTGAGTCCCAAGCCCTCAGGGGGACCAGACTGGGAGGGGACACCCTTGGCTGGATCCATGCCGGAACCGGAAGCTGAGGAAAAAGGAAAGAGAAGTCACTCAGAGGGGCCTGGCCTGAAGCCCTACCTTGGGAGTCCCTGGTATAACCTTCCAGACAGTTGAATGGCTTGGTGCTATTTCCTCGAAAGAACCAGTGAAGGTGAGAAAAATGTCAGTGGGGCCAAGCTGATGATGCATCATTGAGTCCTCCACTTGTGAAATGAAGGAACTGACAGAGTTGGCCAAGGCCTATCAAAACCCAGAATGAGGTAGGAACCCAGAACTCTTAGTCCCAGATCTCCCCTGCCTCACACCTCATCCCAACTGGCTTTTGCTGTGGTCCAGTTGCATCGTACTTCTGAGATTTCACAGGACCCATTGTGCACACCCATGTTCTGAATCAGTGGTGGGGCACCACTGATGGGTGATGCCCACTGGTGGGGAAAAATTAAACAAGATCTTGGCCCCTGGAACATGACATTATTTTAGTGTGTCCTGGCCATGCATCCTTTCTCCTTGGTAGAAGGCTAGGGAATGGAAAAGGCCTATTGGAGTTCCCTTGAGCCTTTCCTTCATGACTGCAGTCCTGCCTTAACAGAGCTCACCTTTATTTCCCAGGATGTCCCTGGGCAGTTGGGCTTCCAGAAGGGCTGAGCAATGGCTGTTACCTGGACCTGGGGTCCCCTGTGGCAGGTCCAGGGGCCACGCCGAGCCTTCAGGCAGTGGCAGGCTGCTCCCAGCCATGAGCCGGCCTAACCAGTGGCCTCCACATTGGCCAGCTGGCTGCATGTGGCCTGGCAGGTAGAGAGCCAGGCTCCGGAGGTGACGCAATCGGAAGTTCTTGGGCTTGCTTCCCTGGGCACCGGGGCCCTGCTGCTGCTGCTGCTGCTGTTGCTGCTGCTGCTGTGGCTGCTGCTGTTGCTGCTGCTGCTGCTGCTGCTGCGGCTGCTGCTGCTGGGCCCCCAGACCTCCCTCATAGATGTTGGGTGGTGTGTCAGGGTGGCTGGGGCGACCTGGAGCCCAGCTCACTGCATCTGCAAGAGAGAGAGAGCAGGAGGGTGGTGGCCAGTGGGCCCAGCAACTGCGGAGAATGCAGCCCACGCGATAGGCTCCACCCCCAGGCTGTCCTGCCTCACTTCTTGTCTATTCCCATCACTCCTCTCTGCTCCCCTAACAGAGGGGCCTAAGCAGCCCAGGACTTTGGCACCGAGATCCTGTTGAGCACTGCAAGTGCTTTTTGTGCCCTCCACCCCAGAAAGAGTACGCTGGCACCACTATACAGTGTGCAGTGGATACAGGAGGAGGTGACTGGCCCAGTCCTACAGCCTAGATTAAGAGTTACTCCCTTCTCAAGCATGCATGTCTCTGGGATCTGCCCAGTAGCTCTGGGCTCAGGTTGGGACAGGGTGGCATCTGTGCTGCTGCTCCTCCCTGCAGCCAGGCACCTTCTCTTATTCGAAGCTCAGAGAATGCACAGACCAAGGCTTCCATGGAGGGCCAGTATGGTGAAGGAGTAGTGGCCAGGCCTTGTGTGCAGCAAGGCCTGCTCTCCCGTGCCAAGGGCGTGGGTCCGCGGGTCTCCCACGGCAACTGGTCCTTATGATGTCACAGTAAAGACTCTAGTCTTCCTGGACCCCTTAGTTTGGGAAAGGATGGTATCAGGTCAGGAGTAGGGTGCGAGGAGGGAAAGAAAAGGGGCCAGACACTTAGGCTAAATTCACCAGTCCTCAGATTCAGAGCAACACTTAGGGTAAATTCACTGGTCCTCAGATTCAGAGTAAGCCACATAAAACAAGTTTAGCTAGCTGGGCGTGGTGGCGCACGCCTTTAATCCCAGCACTCAGGAGGCAGAGACTGGTGGATTCACTGTGAGTTCGAGGCCAGCCTGGTCTACAAACTAAGTCCAGGACAGCCAAGGCTACACAGAGAAACCCTGTCTCAAAAACAAAACAAAAAAACCAACCCCCCCCCCCCAAAAAAAAGTTTAGCTTTGGCATGCTGAAAAGTCATTCTCTGGGGGTGAGGTTTTAGGGGCCTCAGCTTCCTCATCTGTGGTTTGGAGTACAATCCTGGAGAGAGCTGAATCACGCTGAGGTGTTTCTGGGTGACACCTAGTTGTCCATTTACTCATAAGTTGTTAGGCACTGTATAGATAATGCCAGGGGTTTTTTGTTTGTTTTCCTGTTCATGTGGACAAACTGGAATTTTTGTCTTGCTGGTGGAAATATAAAAACAATTGCTTTGGAATCAACCCCATCATAAAAAACGTATGCACTAGTCACAAATGTGTGGCCCTATTCCATGTACTATAAATCCTTAAGCATCTACTGCTAGTGGGCACCACCTTTACATCCAGCATCTACCCAGCTTGGGGCTTTGCCTTCCTCTTCGCCCACCCTTCTTGGGTCATCTCTTCTCTCCCCTAGCCCTTTTTTTTTTTTTTTTTTTTTTTTTTTTTTTTTTTTTTTTTTTGCCGCGGTTGTCCCAGACTCTCGTAGCAGTCACTAGGAAGCGGTCCCTGCTAAGCCTGGGCTGGGGTATGATAAACCAGCCCGAATCAGAATTAACCAGGGTTTCCAGGACAACCTCTGGCACGCGAGTCTGGGCACCCATTTCCCGCCGGTCGTGAAGACCGACCAACTGTGCGTGCACGAAATGCCTCCGGGTACTGTTGGCGTAATCGCCAAGATAGTGTATCTTCGTTCCGGTTATTTACCGGTTACTTTATGCGGCTTCGACTCCGGGGTTTAGCTACGCTTTTACGAATACGAAGACTCAACCACATAAAGTGATAGTGCTCTCTATATAGAAGTGAAGCAATGAGAGCCACAGCGGGACCGGAGCCAAAGGCGCAGCGCAGCTCGCAAGGTGCGAAACGCCGCTTGCAGGTCTGTGTCGTGCGCATGCGCGCACTACGCCTTTTCGCTTCCTGCCTTGTTTGGCCCTGGCGGCGCACCGTCCTAGTGCCTTCCGGGTTGCTATAGAGACCGGCGAGCGCTGGGCCTGGGAACTCTAAAGAGACGTGCTGCCGCTCCGCAGTGGACTCTTGGGGACCCGAGCGCCATGTCTTTCCGCGACCTCCGCAGTAAGGCTGCACTCGGCTTTCCTGGGGGGCTTCCCAGAGACTCGGGGCTCCCCTGCCAGACCCGTGCCTGAGCCTCAGGCCCCGTCAGGCCGGTGGCTCCCACACCAGCCAGGGGCTGACAGAACTTTACAGCTCCTTTGGAAAGTTCTGTCCGTCACTGGCCGCGTGTGGCTGGAACACTTGGAATGTGTGTCTCGAGCGGCCGAGGAAATGAATGTTTAATTTTTACCTCGTTTTTATCTCAGTTTATCACGGTCGCATTCGCAGGCGCATTGGAATGGTTACGGGAGATGGAGACTTTTCCTGTGTCAGGGTTTGTGTAGGAAGATCCAAATAAAGCCACGGAGGTGACCGGATGAATGGCTATTGCTACTAGGTTTTTTGTTAAATTTCCGAGGGTCTGTTGCAGTCTGTCGATTGCGCTCTCCGTGTGAGCATCATTTCGTTTACTCCTAGGCAGTTCTTGTGCCCTGGGGTCCAGAGATGAGGAAACAAGCAGCAAGAGGTTAAAGTCAAGTGGACAAGTAAAGGATAGAAACGTGTGGCTTTGGGGTTTGAATCCAGGCTTTCTGAGCAGATCGCTAGAGCATGGAGAAGTGGAATACTTTTTTGGGGGGGGGGGGGAGGAAACATCTGTTATGGGCCAGGCGATTATATTTCACTTTTACCGTTCCTGCTTTTAACTGCAATTTAAGTAGTACAGCTACCCGCGGTTCACACAGCTAGAAAGAGGGACTAGGACCGTGTGACCCAAAAATCTGGCTTCACTTGCAGAAGAGTAGCAGCTACTAGGGGTGCTCTCTGGAGTTTGAGGGTGTTTGGACGTGTTACGATGGCTGCCCCACATAGTTTTCGATGAGGACGGCGCTTGGCTAGGATTACGGAATAGCGATGTGCGGGAAAACGCGTTTCTGAATGTGTGCCATAACTAAGCGCTGTACAGTGCTGTACTGTGAGAGAGAACAGTGGAGAGCCTGGCAGCTACTGCCCAGCTGTTGAGGCAAAGCCTGACTGGGGGAAGGCTGCCACTTACTTCCAACCGTCTCCGCTTCCGTGGTCTGGTGTGATCTGCCCTCCTTTATTGCCCAAGTAGATTATATTTGGGATTGTCAATAGGACATTTTTAAAATAACTGTCTACAGTAAGAATGAGCAGACATTACATAGCCAGGAAACACGTTCAAGGTCTCAGGGTATTGTGGGAACTCAGAAATGCTGCTGCCTGTGTTCATTTCTTTTCATGACAAAGTTTTTTCTGTGTAACAACAGCCCTAGCTGACCTGGAACTTACTGTGTAGGTGAAGTTAACCTCGAACTCACAGAGATCCATCTGCTTCTGCCTCTCACGTGCTGAGATTAAAGCTGTGCATCACAGAGCCCGGCTTGGTTGTGTTCATCTCTAAGTCTCACTTTCTTTGTTTTTGTTTCTGCTTTCTTTTCTTTTTTTTTTTTAAAGATTTATTTATTTTCATATATATAAACACTCTATTCCAGGTATGCATGGAGGGCATCAGATTCTGTTATAGTTGGCTGTGAGCCACCATGTGGTAGCTGGGAATTGAACTCAGGACTTTTGGATGAGCAGTCAGTGCTCTTAAGTGCTGAGCCATCTCTCCAGGGCTGTTTCTGCTTTCTTTCAAGCAGTGTAGCTTTTTTTCAGGCATTCCCAACGTACAGTATTACTGTTTACTACTCTGCTTTTACAGTAAATCTAAATACAGCATATAGTTCAACCATTCTCTTAAAATTTCTCTGAATATGAGGTAACTGACCTTTGAAACGTCATGAAAATCATATGTTCACGGGGAGTGGAAGGGGGGCATGCATAATCTTGACCTTGACCCTACCCTAGGCCTTCCTTTAACCAACCACTATCTAAGTAGTTCTTAGTAAAGAGGCAGCTATCAGAGAGAAATTAAAGCCCCAGCTACTACCTAAGGCCCATTTCCCTGTAGGAAGGCTGCTCCCATTGATCTTGAGGTGAGGTGATCTCCAGGTGACCGATTAGATACTGTCGTCCCCTGCCCCCCCCCCCCCCCCGCATTGTGCAGAGCTGATGGATTCAGCACCCAGAACTGTCCCTGAGTTGGGGAGAAGCAATAAGAAGGGAAAGCAGAGACTAAGACTCACTGCCTCCCAGAAGGAGCTGCCCTCTGACAAGGACTCACTGCGCTGTGTTCTACATTGGACAGATTTCACAGAGATGATGCGAGCCTTGGGGTACCCGCGACATATTTCAATGGAGAATTTCCGCACACCCAACTTCGGGCTTGTCTCTGAAGTGCTGCTGTGGCTTGTGAAAAGGTCAGAATGCACTTTCTTCACATCTCAGCGTGCGCGATCGGTTCCATTCGTTAGCTAACTGGAAACTCGCGATGTAAAAGCAAGAGTGTGCACAGCGTGGACCTAGTTGTACCTTGTGAAGAGTTGCCAGGCAGGTAGATCTCTGTTAGTTCAGGGTCAGCCTGGCCTACACACCAAGTTCCAGGCCAGCCAGGGCTCCATAGAGAGACCCTGTCTCAAAATGTAAAACCATGAAAGCAAAATAAACCACCAGAGTTTAAAGCCCTTGGAGGGAGGTGACTGCCCTCACTAGAGTGCTGGTATAGGCTCCACTTCAGCCCTCACACAAATGGCAGGGACCTTCGTGCACACTTAGGATATACTGCATTAGAAACATCTAATGGCTGGAGATCCGGCCCTGAGGCTAAGCATGGACTGCTCTTGCAGAGGACCGGAATTTGATTCCAAGCACTCATGTTGGATGGCTCACAACTGTAATTCCAGCCCTTGGAGGATCTGATACCTCTGACCTCAGTGGGCACATACTTACACACAGGCCAATATATATATATATATATTTTTTTTTTAAATAAAAAATAAAATAAAAATCCAAAATAAGAAATAATGTAGACTTTTCATTGTGTTAAAAAGTCTCATATAGCCGGGTGTGGTGGCGCATGCCTTTAATCCCAGCACTCGGGAGGCAGAGGCGGGCGGATCACTGTGAGTTCGAGGCCAGCCTGGTCGACAAAGTGAGTCCAGGACAGCCAAGGCTACAGAGAGACCCTGTCTCGAAAAACCAAAAAAAAAAAAAAAAAAGTCTCATATAATTGGGATTAGTAATAATCTCATATAATTGGGATTAGTGTTAGGAACCAGATAGTAAATTTCTATGTTTTGTTACACATAAAATTCAGTCTACATGAGATGTCTGTTGAATATTCTGGAGTTACAGGCAGTTGTGAGTGAATATTCTGGAGTTATAGGCAGTTGTGAGCTGTCTGATATTGGTGCTACGAATTGAACACAGGTCCTCTGGAAGAACAGTATGTGGTCTTAAACAACTAAGCCACCTCTCCAGCCCCTTTTCTTTGCTCTTTATATTTAAAAACTATTCTTATCTTTCAGAGTGTACAAGGCTAAGAGTCACAGTCTTCTGAGCCTTGGTGAATTATCACATCAAAATAATTCCAACAACTCTGCCACTCTTTTTCATTTGTTTGTTTTTGTTTTTCGAAACAGGGTTTCTCTGTGTAGCCTTGGCTGTCCTGGACTCACTTTGTAGACCAGGCTGGTTTAGAACTCATATCGATCCACCTGCCTCTGCCTCCTGAGTGCTGGGATTAAAGGCGTGTGCCACCATGCCCAGCTAACTCTGCCACTTCTTAAAGTGAATTATTTAGCCTTGGTATCTATCTTGGGCCAATGACTATCAGCCTGAGTCACAATCTTGGTTATTTTCATAAAAGTTGCAAGTTTGAGATAGATTTCGTTTGTAATCTGGCTCTCGTACATGTTTGTTCACATTTTGTTACTTTGCGTGTGTGCACTTGTACATGTGTGCCATGCAGTGAGAGTGGCGAGCAGGAAAACACTGCTGAAGTGATATTTCCTTCCATCTTTATACAGCCTCTGAGGACTGAACTCAGGTTTCCAGGCTCATACAACAAATCCCTCTACCTACTAAGCATGTGTGTATCCACTTATGTGTATGGGCTCCTGCTAGCCACGGCATACATGTGGAGGTTCTTGGTAGTAGACCTGTTTACTGAGCCATCATGTGGTCTGAGTTACTGAATCTCTTTTTTTCGGGGGGGGGGGGGCATTGTTTTGAGACAGGGTTTCTCTGTGTAACAGCTCTAGCTGTCCTGAAACTTTTTATAGACCGGGCTGGCCTCAAACTCAAAGCGATCTGCCTGCCTCTGCCTCCCAAGTGCTTGGATTAAAGGCGTGCACTACCACCGCCCGGCTAAGTCATTGAATTGCTCCCTGGGTATTTTGTTTGCTTTGGAAGTTTTTGCTTAATCGCATTACCTTGGATGGGGCCTGGAGAACCTCATGTTAGCAATAGTCAATCATCCACTTTCTGTTTAATGGACCTTTTTTTTTTTTTTTGCTTTGTTTTGTTTGTTCAGTGGTTTTGTTTTGCTTTGTTATATTTTTCTTTTTCTATTCTTTCTTTCTTTCTTTTTTTGGTTTTTTGAGACAGGGTTTCTCTGTGTAGCCTTGACTGTCCTGGACTTACTCTGTAGACCAGGCTGGCCAGGAACTCACAGCGATCCACCTGCCTCTGCCTCCCAAGTGCTGGGATGGCAGGTGCACACAAGCACGGCTGACTAGGGGCTTTGTGTTCTGGTGGCTTCTGCTTGTTCTCTGTCTGATAGGTACGAGCCGCAGACCGATATCCCTTCTGACATCGAGACGGAACAAGACCGAGTTTTCTTCATTAAGGCGATTGCCCAGTTCATGGTTAGTTCACAGTTATTTTATGGAGTTGTCAAATAAGTTAGAAAAAGATGAATCCTAGTTGGGACTATTTTTGAATTGTTTACTTCCTGAAACTGCCCCACTGCCAGGTTTCTCTAGAACCCTTTGACTACAGTGTTTGTTTATTTCTTTGCTTTTGACTTATTACTTGTATAGTTTTATTTGTTTATTTTTAGATAAGTAATAAAATAACAAATATTTAATCATGAACTTATACAGAGTAAAATGACTTTCTGCCTTGTCTCCCCTGGCCTGAATTACAATCATAATAACTATTAATTTCAGTTAATCCCAGGGTTTCATTATGAATATTTTAACAAATAATAACATTATATGTGAGTAATAATATTCATGTTTATATTCAGTTTTACACATTCTGTATAGCATTTTGGTTTCTTCACTTATGGTGTATTTTGGAAAACTTCCAAACGCATAGAGAATCTCCTCTCTTACACTCGAGTTACATGAGTGTCGCGCACCTGTGTTATTCACACAGGTATTTAGGTGTTTACAACCTTTCCTATTTGAAGTCATTCTGTAATGAATAGACCATGGTTTTCATTTTGTATGTGAGTTTATGCTTAGAGTAGTTCTCAGAATTGAAATTACTGGGTCAAAGATATGTACGTTTGTAGTTTGGGTGTCTTCCCATGTTGCTCTATTGCGAAACACTTAGGATGTCTTTTATCCTTAATTACTGAGTTGTATCATGGTTTCTGGCAGAGACATTTTCAAGTTACCTACATGGGATCTGAAATATAGCTGGGAAGGGTCTTAAACTTTGAAGCTAGGTATGATGGTGTACACTTGTAATCCCAGGGCTTAGAAGGACAAGACAGGGGAACTGAGAGTTTGAATCTAGCCCGAATAGCTACGTAGTGAGTCCAGGCCAGCCTAGGTTACATAGTAAGACCCTGTCTGAAGAAAAAAACAAAGCAGAACTTTCTTGTCTCCCAACAGGCCACGAAGGCACATATAAAACTCAACACTAAGAAACTTTATCAAGCAGATGGGTATGCTGTGAAAGAACTGTTGAAGATCACGTCTGTTCTTTACAACGCTATGAAGACCAAAGGCATGGAGGGCTCTAACGTCGGAGGGGACGACGTCAGCAAATTCAAGTTTGATCTCGGCTCGAAGGTGAGGATGATGAAGGCTGTGGCTAGGAAATGTTTCTTTCTCTAGCTCAGCAACAGAGTGTGTCTAACTGGCCGCACTCCCTCTCTCCTTGCTGGCTGACTGAGGAGAGTGCTTCAGTCTGTGGTAACAGGTTTGTTCTCATTAGTGTTGGAATGAAAGCAAAGTCACAAACTGAGATCCACCCGCCTCCGCCTCCCGAGTGCTGGGATTACAGGCGTGGTGCTAAAGTCAATTGTTTTACAGCCTCATTTTACAGATGGTGTTGAGGCACCGAGGGTGCTGGGTCTTGTTGCTTAGCTGGAGGTCTTCAGAGTGTGAACAACACTGATGGAGATGTGGAAGGTCTGATGCAGGCAGCGCCTTGGAGAGCAGCAGAGCATTGTGGGAATGGAGCCTGCTGAGGGGGAGGGCTGTTATCATAAACACTGCCGTCAGGGGGGCCTCTAGGCATACATGGCTCTTGGCAGAAGTGAGAGGGAAGGGACAGGCCATGAGAGTGAGAATGGGGACTAATGTCCTAAGATGACGAAGAGAGGAAGTCCTTGGTGGAAGCTAAGAGGGGAATATAGTAAACCCTCTGGCCTCGGAAAAGCCTCTGGCCTTACTCAAGGGTGGAAAACGGGGTTTCAACCAAGATTTATAAGCTTTAAACTTCCTCTTAGCTAAACAAGGCTGAATGATCCTCTGAGCCCAAGAGTTTTTGGCCAGCCTTGGGGATTAGAAAGTCCCCTTCTCAGAAAAGGTGAGGGCTGGGGATGTAGTGCTGTGGTGGGGCTCACTCAGCTCTCGGCTGCCAGGTTGCTGAGCAGCTACGGAAGCAACAAGCAACAGGAGAGTTGAGCTGCTAATCACTTACCGTCGTGGCCTAAGACTTCAGACTAGAGATAGCAGCTGCGCGTTTCATCTCTGCCCGTGCAATGGCATCCATCCATCTCGGTCCAGAGTCTGCAAGCTCCACAGACCTGAGATGGGGAGAAGGGACAAGAACAGAAAACTAAACTGGGGCAACCATGCTGCATACCTTTAATCCCAGCACATAAGAGGGAGAAGCAAGTGGGTCTCTGTGAGTTCAAGGCCAGCCTGGTCTACAGAGTAAGTTCCAGGACAGCCAAGGCTACACAGAGAAACCCTGTCTTCAAAAAAACGAAAACAAAAGAATGGAAAACTACTAGGTTACTGTGTTAAGGTGGGAAAGATATCATCAGTCTTTCTCAGAACTTGCCATAAAAAGGCCTCAGCAGAAGCAACTAAAGAGGTCCTTAGCCCAAGGCTCAGATGGGGAACTGAGGAACGAAAAAATCCGAAATAAGAACACATATTAGTCTGGTACCAGGGTAGTTTTTCTCTCTCAGCCCCCAGAGAAAGCACTGTGGTCATCATGCTGAGCCAGCGCTCACAAATGAGGTCCAGACATTGTTAAAGGTTAATCTATCTGTGAGCACACACAGTGTCACAGTGGGCAAGAAGGTCAGAGGTCAATCTGAGGATGGATTCTTTCCTTCTATCATGTAGGTCCTTATCATCAGTGGCAAGCACCTTTAGCATGTGAGCCTCACATTCAGCCCAGATTCAGATGTATTTGATGGTAGATTTTTATGGGTTTGCATATGAATTGAAGTAGATGAGGTGGCATGAGAGCTTCAAGTCATGTTGCCAGGCTTGGTGTAATGATGTTCAGTGGTCCAGCTGACCTGTCTTCTTCGGAAGCTACTGGCCAAAGTGACCAAGGAAATGAGCTCTGATATTATTTAATTTTTTTTGTAATTTAAAGATGAAAATAGCCAGTGTGACTAGTGGATTTTTGTTCTGAGTCTGACTGTAGACATTAAGCTTATAAGTCCCTTTGGCTGTCTGAGTGGAGATGCCTATCAGGAGTTCATGCGTCAGACTGAAGCTGCGAGTTAAAAGGCATCAGCATGCCAGGGATTTAAAACCATGGGCGAGAAGTGTCTGTCAGAGACCAATCTATGTCCTCTACCACTGTAGAGAAGCAGAAACACTAAGGTGAATCTTACAGAGAAATAGGGGTACTTGCTGCTAATCAGGCAGGAAAAGCAGGAAGAAATGTACCCTGGGCCGTAAGAGAAGAAGCTGCAACTGTAGGGGGCCACAAAGCGGGACCAAAAGAGAGAGAAGGGCTGAGAGTTAAGGTGAGTTGTTGCTGGGAGGTTGGAAGTAAAGAGAGAAGGGAAGGGATACTTGTTCAAGAGAAGTGGGGAGCAAGGATGCATGTGTCTGTGTTTGGGCTTCTTGAGAATTTAACATATTGAAGGAGAAGGGGATAAGCACACCCTAAGAAAGTCTGAGTACTGAGTCGTCATCAGAGCTGTTGGCATCAACTTCCTAGCAATCGTCCCCTGTGGAAGCCCAGGAGATTCTAAATACTTAGTAGAGTTGGCCTCCCCTGAGCGTCATAGCAGCTCCCTGGAGGGAAGTCCAAGGCATTGGCCTTGCCATGCTGCAGTAGTGTCTCTCAGGCTGCCCCTTTGGTCATTCTCCTATCAGCAGCCTAATCCAAACAAGAAGCACATCAGCTTTTGTTGCTTACACCTCCTACTTGTGACTTGTTTCACTTTCCAGTTGGGTTTCTGAGAGACCAGGCCTCTGAAATTGGTCCGTTTGAACCTTGTCCATGGTTTCTAAGTTGGTGTCCTAGGCTCTGTTCTACAGCAGTAAGTGGGGCTGCTGGAGCATGTGCTCCGTGCTGTACACCTGCCTGGAGGACAGAGTGGCTGTTGAATGCCTGCTGAGAAGCGAGGGTTCTGTATTTGCAATTTCCCTCCAGATTGCAGATTTGAAAGCAGCCAGACAGCTTGCTTCTGAAATCACTGCCAAGGGAGCATCACTGTATGACTTGCTGGGCAAAGAGGTTGAGCTGAGGGTAAGTACTATTCAGTTAAGGAGTGAAAACTGTCTCTTGCTTGTTGCCCTATAGTTCTTCCAATTCATAATCACCGTACCTGATTGAGAGGGCTAATGTGTGGGAAATTGGTATAGGGTGTAAATCCTTTCCTGCTTCTATTGGACCCTGGACCACTGGAGAAGCAAAAGTTTTAATCTTTGATTTTTCAATTAAAAATATTTTTCATACAATATATTTTAATTGTATTCTTTGCCCTCTTCCAATTTCTCCCAGATCCTCCCTCCCTTACATACCCAACTCCATTTTTTCTCCCCATCCCCCCAAAAAAGACAACCAAAATAAAAAAACATGGCATTCATCTTGTGTTGGCCGACTGCTCGTGTGCATGAGGCCTGCCCTGAGTGTGGCTAATACACAGTGTCACCACATTAAGAAAATGGATTGCTATCAATTGCAAATAGCTCCTTGGTTAGAATGGACTTTGCATGCTGTGACTGTTAAGATCTTCAGCTTCTAGGTCAGGATTGTCCAATGTACAGCGTGAGGCTCCCAGGACTCACTGACCCAAGACTCACCCAGAGACCATGCTGACATCGCTGCTGTGTAGTATGATCTAGGCATTAGGAGTTTCAAAGCTTTCCCTGTTGACGACTATAACATATATGTTTGTGACCAGTCATCTAGGCAGCACTTTCAAGTAGCTGGAGAAAAATGCTGCTATGAAACTTGCCTTGCCGCTGAGTGCCAGTCACACAGTGTGCACCATTCATTCCGTTTCTAGTGACTGATGAAGCATGGCTCCCAAACTTTGCTAAGCACAGGACTTCCCGATGCCCAGACTACTCAAATACTATAAGTTAGCATCAGGGTTTTGACCAAACAGTAGTTTGGGACCACTGGGTTAAGAAGAAAAGTACCCGGCACTTGGGAGGCAGAAGCAGGTGGATCGCAGTGAGTTTGAGGCCAGCCTGGTCTACAAAGTGAGTCCAGGATAGCCAAGGCTACACAGAGAGACCCTGTCTCAAAAAATCAAAAAACAAAACAAAACAAAAAAAGAAGAAGGAGAAGAAAAGTATTATTGAATCCTTATGCGTACCCACTGAAGGTGTTTAAAGTGTGCATTCTCCGTCTAACATTTTTCACTTTAAACAGATTTTATTTCCTTACTTTCTTTCAAGTATGTGAGCCTCCATTGTTCTGTCACTGTCTTAGCATTCCATTGTAATGCCTAGCTTCCATTTCTGCTCTAGGGACAAGCAGAAGTGGGCATCTTAGTGATAGGGCTGTGAGTATACAGGCAGCAAGTTGTGCTGTGCTCCGTTTTCAGGGGGGTCGCCTATGAAATTTAGCAGTAAAGGTAATGGATATTGGGCTGGAGAGATGGCTCTGTGGCTAAGAGCGCTGACTGCTCTTCCAGAGGTTCTGAGCTCAAGTCCCAGCAACCACATGGTGGCTCACAACTGTCTATAATGAGATTTGGTGCCCTCTTCTGGCCTGCAGGGGTATAAGCAGGCAGAACACTATATACCTAATAAGTAAATAAATCTTTTAAATTAAAAAAATGTGTTAAAAAAAAAAAAGGCAATGGATATTGAGTTACAGTTTGCCAGAGGTACATGCGGCCCTGAGCTGAGAATGAGAACTTGCAGTCCGAGGAGAGCCAGGCACTTAAAGAGGGATGGTGATTATGTTCTGCACAGAGATGTGCACTACTGTAAAACCTTACTTTTTATTTTCTTATGGTGTCAGAGATTGAATCCTAGGCCTTGCACATGCTGAGCCGCAGTCTTCCCCATTGAGTTACACTTTGAAGAATTGGTGTGACTGTGTAGACACATATACAGCACATGTTTTGTGGGGCATCAGTGGACATAAAGGTGGACATCTGTAATCCCGGCAGCTGCAGAGTCTGAGGACAGCAGTGGGAGGGGGGTCGCAAGTTCAAGCACGTTTTAGGAAACATAACAAGGCTCGTAAGAAAAAAATGAAACTAATAGAAATAAAAAACTGAACTCCCTGTCTTCAAGTATATACGTGACTTTATTTCTCCTAGGAACTGAGAACAGAAGCCATTGCTAGACCTCTAGAAATAAACGAGACTGAAAAAGTGATGAGAATTGCAATAAAAGATATTTTGGTAAGATTACATTGCTTTTATTTGTTATTTTTATACCTGGGACTCAAAAGTATGATTTTATGTATACACTAGGCAGAATAAGAGGGGCCTAGAAACAAGAGATGCTTCAGGGGAAACTTAGAGGATATTTTAGGATTCCTACATTATGGCTACTACTTTTTCCCTTAGCAGTTTCTAAAATTACTAAAAATTTACCAGTTTTTTTTTTCTGGGCAGTGATGACACATGCCTTTGATCCCAGCACTCAGGAGGCTGAGGGAGGCAGATCTGTAAGTTCAAGGACAGCCTGGACTACAAATGGAGTTCCAGGACAGCCAGGGCTACACAGAGATATATACTCATTTATTAAAAATACATGTTAATACTCCAATACAAGTGTAAATTCATTCTAACAGGAAGATCGGTCCTTACTCAATAACTTTTTTTTTTTTAATAAAAGAACAATTATGAGCCGGGCAGTGGTGGCTCATGCCTTTAATCCCAGCACTCGGGAGGCAGAGGCAGGCAGATTGCTGTGAGTTCGAGGCCAGCCTGGTCTACAAAGCGAGTCCAGGACAGCCAAGGCTGCACAGAGAAACCCTGTCTCAAAAAAGAAAAGAAAAGAAAGGAAGATTATGTACATTGCATATGTATAGGTCTGTGCAGTGCCTGGAGGCCAGGTAGAGCATCAGGTCTCCTGGACTGGGAGTTTCAGGTTGGTATTTTATAACCAGGGAGCCACCTAAGTGAGAGCAGTAGACAGTGCAAAGTGATGTATCAGTGCCCAGTTCAACCAAGCAGGCTGTCAGTGTATCCTCCTCTCACTCCTGTCTCTGAAAATGGTTTGTTACACAAGCTACGCTGGGTGGGGGCTGGTGTTTTGTTGGTTTGCGTTTGTGTATGATTTGTGTGATGTTCCTTTGTCAAAGTTGTTAAGCCCACGCTGGCATCTCATCTCAGTATCTCCTGTTCAATGTAGGCACAGGTTCAGAAGACTAAAGACCTGCTCAATAATGTGGCCTCTGATGAAGCCAGCTTAGAAGCCAAAATTGAAAAGA
This sequence comes from Acomys minous, assembly GCF_964271855.1. Taxonomy (NCBI): domain Eukaryota; kingdom Metazoa; phylum Chordata; class Mammalia; order Rodentia; family Muridae; genus Acomys; species Acomys minous. The sequence continues at coordinate 42,033,359 of NC_140498.1, forward strand.
GAAAATTAGAACTGGAAAGAAATCGGAAGCGACTACAGACCCTGCAGAGTGTCAGGTAGAGTGAGAATAGCGTCTGTGGACGGTGGAAATGTGCTTGGAAGAATGTCAGTGGCATAAGCTGCTCCGCACCACAGAGCGGCCTCATGCGCAGAGACCCTGTCACAGTTTCCCTGTTGCCTGTCCTAAAAGCAGACTGCTCCGCTCACTCACTCTGCACTGCCTTTAACATGGCTGAACCCTGGAGCCCTCTTAAAGTTTATGGTTTCTTGGACTATGAGACAAAGTAGGTCGAGATGGTGGGAGTTATACCAAGCTTGGCCTTCTAAAATCTTGCCATAAGTTAGCTTGAAACAGAACATACTTCCATCTTTTGGGTTGAATAGGTTTTAGACTTTTCACTTTGATAATTCCTACCTGTCAGCAATTTATTTTTCTTATGACTTTGGCTCAGTGGAAGAACAGTTGTCCTTAGAAGTCTAGTAGTGGCCCGGAACATTGCCTGTGTTAGTGGGGCCTTTTGTGTATTCACATTTTCTCTGTGTCCTCTCTTTACTTGGTTTATGCCTTCCCTCCTTGGCTTCAGTATCTTTTGGGTTTTCTTTTCACAATGTTGGGAGTGAGCACTGGCAAACAGCAGGCACCAGGAGCAAGGCACCACAGGTCCCCACATACCGCTCCAGGGCTTGCTCTTCCCTCTGCTGAACTCACGGCCATGAGAGTCCTTGGACTAACAAAGCCATCCTCAAAGCATAATTCACTCTAGTTATGCTCCAAATCATCTTCTGTTTGGTTTTCAAAACAGGATCTTGCTATATAGCTCTGGCTGTCCTGGAATTCACTTTGTGGACCAGGCTGACCTTTAACTCACAGATACCTGCCCGCCTCTGCCTCCCAAATGCTGGGGCTGAACACGTGTGCCACTACCCATGGCAAGCCCCAAATCAACTTAATAGAAAAATTACTCTATTCAAGTTTTAAAAGATTAAAGTTCTTTTTCCCTCTCTCTTTCATCCTCTGTCTTACTTTTCTATTGCTGTGACAAAAGTTACCCAAGGTAATTTATGAAAGACAGCATTTAGCCAGATGGAAAGCATGGCAGGAGGGACAGCGGAGAACGCAGATGTTGATCCCAAGCAGGAGAAAGAGAACACACTGAGAGTAGAACAAAGCTTTAAAACCTCAGCGCTTGCCCCGAGTGACACACCTTCTCCATCTAGGCCATGCCTCCTGGTCCTTCCCAGACAGTCTCACCAGCTAGGCACCAAGTAGTCAAATATATGAGGCTTGTCCATGCCACCAAGAGAACCCATATCAGCCGGGCGTGGTGGCGCACACCTTTAATCCTAGCACTTGGGAGGCAGAGGCGGGCAGGTATCTGTGAGTTTGAGGCCAGCCTGGTCTACAAAGTGAATTCCAGGACAGCTAGAGCTATATAGCAAGATCTTGTTTTGAAAACCAAACAGAAGATGATTTGGAGCATAACTAGAGTGAATTATGCTTTGAGGATGGCTATACAGAGAGAGACTCTGTCTCGTGGGGGGAGGGGAAGAGAGAACCCATATCAAAACTATGGACTGCTTCATAATTATGCATGTCATCCTTGTACAGATAATATGCTAATCTTCTATAGTTCAGTTTTAGTATATGTGCTGCCAAAGCAGGCGCTTGAAACAGTTTTTAAAATAACATAAGGAGTAGGGGATGTGGTGGTTTGGGTGAGAATGGTCCCCCGGAACCCCACCATAGCCCTGTGTCATGGAGGTCCTACAGCTTTGGATCTGCAGGACCGGCCCTTTCCTACACTCCAGCAGTTCATAGATAGGGTAGATGTTGGGGTGGGCCAACTCAAAGCCCCGAACCTGAGCCTGGTTGGTAGCTGAGTTGGTTAGCTCTCTCGCTCTCCTGCACCCACACCACCAGGGGGAGCTCTCTTCCACTGCCCCTGCCAGCTCACTCAGTGCTGCGGGCCAGCTCACCCGAACCCATGCCACCAGAGACAGCTCTACTGTGCTGCCCAGGTGAGATACAGAGTCTACTCTTTCAAGTGCTATTTAATTTTTATTAAAAATATACATTCCAGCCAGGTGCAGAAGCACACGCCTTTAATCTCAGCACTCAGGAGGCAGAGGCAGGCAGATCTCTGTGAGTTCCAGGCCAGCCTGGTCTACAAAGCAAGTTCAAGACAGCCAAGGCTACACAGAGAAACCCTGTCTCGAAAAAAAGCAAAACCCAACCAAACAAAAAATCTTGTCTCAAAAAAATACACATACACACCCTGGGAGGATTTATGTAACGCCCAATTCACCTAATTGATGGTTTATAAGTAATTTTTTTTTTACATAATTCGTTCAGAGTTTTTTTTTCCAGGTTTTTATAAAGAATACATGGTTTAAAAAATCATTGAGGCCAGGCATCGTGGCACATGCCTTTAATCCCAGCACTTGTAAGGCAGAGGCAGGCAGATCGCTGTGAGTTCAAGGCCAGCCTGGTCTACATGACGAGTCCAGGACAGCCAGGGCTACACAGAGAAACCCTGTCTCAAAAAGCCAACAACAAAATAATCATAATCATAATTGTTCATTTGGTAGGTAGAGAGGAGAAAATACAAATTATTTTTAGGCAGTTATCAGAGTGGGAGATCTTGTATAATTAGAGGCTTCATGGTGTATTTGAAAGAAAGTCATTACGCTGGACATTGGAACTCTTAAATACAAATTTCATACTACTGTAGATTGGTTAGTTGTCACTTTAAAAAAGCTTTCACTTTTATTTCATTTGCCCATTTTAGGCCAGCCTTTATGGATGAATATGAGAAGATTGAGGAAGAATTGCAAAAGCAGTATGACATGTATCTAGGGAAGTTTCGGAATTTGGCTTACCTGGAACAGAAACTTGAGGACCATCATCTGATGGAGCAGGAGAGGTTTGAAGTAGGTCCTTGGCCTAATCACCCATACAGACATCTTTCTGCGTGTTATTCTACACCTGAGACATAGCAGTTTGTACTTATCAGTGTATAGAAAGTACAGCTCTCCAGACTGCTCACATCATTATTCTGCTTTGCTGACTGCATAGCCTGGATTCTTCATTGTCAAATATTTGATGTGTTATCGGGGTTTGGACAGTGAGGAAGTGGAAATGGGTCAGCTGTGACCTGGAAGGGCCTGTGTGTGCTCTGCTCTTTCCTGACTGATATGCCGGTTGTTTTTTGTTTGTTTGTTTTGTTTTGTTTTCCTTGTTTTTTTAATCCTTAGACTACCAAACGAAATTTAAAAGCCCGTTTTATTTCATTGGGTTTTTTTGCAGATGTACATGTTTGTGTGTTATGTGTGTGTCTGTATGTGCATTTTCACATTTGTATGGGCACATGTGTGTCTGTGTGTCCAGGTGAGGCCAGAAGTTGGCATCTGGTATCTTCCCCTCTCTGCTTTATGTAATGAGGCAGGTGGGCATTTGAATTTGAAGTTTGCCCATTTGACTTGAGCTGGGCAGCTTGTTCCAGTGCTCCCCTCTGTTGTCTTGTGCTCCCCTGAGCCATCTCCCCAGATTGTCACTGTTTTTTTTTTTATAATAATCAGGGCTGTTTCCTGTTCATTTTAGGGGGTGAGGAGGCCAGTGTCTCACTATGTAACCCAGACCAGCCTCTTGCTTTAGCCTCCTAAGTGCAGAAACCCTAACATACATGTCACCACGCCCGGCTTACTCAGGACTCTAGTTGACAACACCCCTGGCACACTGCTTCCTTTTGGCCCTACACTAGGAGCTGTGATGAGGGTTTCCTGGCTTATCTTACCATGCTGACCTGTCCATACGCATCTTTAGGATCAGGGTAGTGAAGCGACACAGGCAGCAACATGGGAACGTTCTTGCTTTTGTTGTGAGCAGCAGAGCTGTGCCTGTCTGCACTGGACACATCTCCTGTGTCCACTGCCCCTGAAGGCACATGTGGTGGACTTCTGTTGTGTCACTCATTTCTTTCAGAGTTGGGGTGGTAGGAGGAAGAGGGTATGGGCCAGAGCATCAAATGCCTAGACCGCTCCCACAGGCTGCCGGGTGGATGACAGAGGAAGAGCACAAGTTAGGGTCCACATAGGTTGCTCATGGAAACTTTTGTTTTTGTTTTTAAATACAGTACTCTGTGTGTATGTGTGCCTGCAGGCCAGAAGAGGGCACTGGATCTCATTATAGATGGTTGTGAGGCACCATGTGGTTGCTGGGAATTGAACCTAGGACCTTTGGAAGAGCAGACAGTGCTCTTAACCTCTGAGCTATTTCTCCAGCTCTCATGGAAACTTTTTAATTACTTATTTATTTTTTGTTTGTTTTGCTTTTGTTTTTCGAGACAGGGTTTCTCTGTATAGCCTTGGCTGTCTTCGACTCACTTTGTATACCAGGCTGGCCTCAACTCACAGTGATCCCCCTGCCTCTGCCTCCCAAGTGCTGGGATTAAAGGCAGGTGCCACCACACCTGGCAAACTTTTTAAAATTTTAAAAGACTTGCTTATGTGTGTATTGTATGTTGGTATTTTGCCAGCATGGATGTGTGTGCACCATGTCCATCCATGCAGTGCCCTCAGAGGCCAAAAAAGCACATCAGATCCCCTGGATTGGAGTTACACATGGTTGTAAGTCACCGTGTGGGTACAAGGAACTGAACCAGGGTCCTCTGGAAGGCCAGCCAGTATCCTAAACCACTTAGCCTACTCTCTAATCCCCTTAAGCAACCTCCTATGGTCTTATTTGTATGTTTGTTTGTTTGTTTGTTTTGTTCTGTATGACAAACACTGCAGTGTTCACACAATAGTAAGAATTGAATCATCCACCAAAGTTCCTCGTTCTGAATCTGGCTTTTCTCCTCCACAGGCAGCTGAAAATACTCTCCGTCTGATGCAGAACAAACTAAAGGAAGAGGAAAAGCGACTGCTCAAGAGTGGAAGTAAGGCTGTTTGTTTTCACTAGTGTTTTCAGTTATGAGAAAGTAACTAAGTATTTAAGGTTTTTATTCAGTGTGTGTGTGTGTGTGTGTGTGTGTGTGTGTGTGCGCGCGCGCGCATGTGTGTGTCTGATGTACATGCACACCCATGCCAAGTCTAAGTGCAGGTGTGGCTGTGCCGTGGCGCACATGTTGAGGTCAGAGAATTACTTTAATGTTGTGTCTCTCTCCTTCCACCCTTACATGAGTCCCTGATATCAAACTCAGGTCAGCAGGTTTACATGAGTTACTTACATTTCTCTAGCAGAATTATCTACATTTAAAAAATACTTATTTTGGGCTGAGAGATGGCTCAAAGGTTAAGAGCACTGTCTCTTCCAAAGGCCCCGAGTTCAATTCCCAGCACCCACATGGTAGCTCAGGACCACCTGTAATGAGATCTGGTGCCTTCTTGTGGTGGGCAGGCACACGTGTGGCCAGAATACTGTATAAATAATAAATAAAACTTTAAAGAAAAAATTTTAAAATACATTTTAATTAAATTATTTTCTCATTTTTATTGTGGTAAGAGCAATAGATGACATCTGCCCTCTTAAGCACTAATCTGTCACTGTTGACTAGAACTGCAAGAATGTTCTCAGAAAATAGTTTCCTCACAGCTTCTATATTAAGTGCCGTTTGAGTTTACTCAGAAAGCTTGCTTCTCATAGACACTGAAATGCCAGTTATGAGGCGTGCATCAGGTCCTCTGTGTGATTGTTACGGCTGTTAGCTCGGTGTTCTTGTGGGACTCCTAACCCTGGGAACAGGTGTATCTCTGACTCTTCTGCCTGCTCTTGAGACTCTCTTCCCTCCTATTAAGTTGCATTGTCCAGACTTGATATGAGGGTTTGCCTTGTCTTATTGTATCTTTTGTCCTGTTGTCTCTTGGAGGCCTGCTCTTTTCTGAAGAGGAAATGGAGAGGGAGGGTGCAGGGAGGGGGGAGTAGCAGGAACTAAGAGAAGCAGAGGGAAGGGAAACAGGTTGGAATATATGAGAGAAGAATATAATTTCAATAATAATAATAATAATAAGCTTGCTTCTAATTATACAGCATCTAACATTCATTTCTTATGATACATTTGTGTCTGTTTAGTGCTACAGTTAGCTTGAACTTTATGTAATAAGCAACTATAAAAGAAAAATTATCCCTAGTAGTATGAATGGCCCCTTATTTTAGGGCAGGCTAAAAACGATACTGTTACATGCAGTGTCAGTGAAGCGACCACTTGCTTGTTGGAAAATCCCACACACAGTCACGTAGGAGTGCTCAACAAGACTCTGCCTGTAGCGAGAGATGTGTTCTGCCTAGTGTTTTCGGCCTTGAGATGAAATGTGCTAAATGTACGAAACATGAGGCCCAGGTTCTGGGAGAGAGTCCTCTCCATGGTGAGCTAGACGTGCTCTCCAGGATGACGCCCAAGGCAGCAGCGGCTACACCAGGAACCGTAGCAGTGGTGGTCTTCCTGCTGCATTACAGCTCTGTTGCTTTGACTTGCTTCTCTTGCTTATGTCTTCATGATGCAGTATCTCTGTTCTTGTGGTCTGAACAGCAGCACACCTGGACGGCCAGCCTTTCCCCCACCTGCCTGTCCTTTTGTCTGGGTCTTTTTGTCACTGTTCTCAGGGAGCCCCAGAAAAAGAGCAGGGACTGCTGGGAATCCTCTAAGAGCGGGTTTAGAAACCTAAAAAGTGTCTGAAGCCAATCGGACCCCTGCCGCTTTAGTTCTGGGCCAGTCAGGACAGACTAAGTGGCTGAGTGAACGATCTGTGCTGCGTGGAGTACGCATTTAATATAAATTTTGTGGATGAAGTAAGCGGGAAACTAAACTGAGTGGCAGTTTTGTGTTATAGTTGTTAAATTAAGTTAGTATAGATTTGTTTTCTGTATAAAGACTTTTAGAAGGTGTAGTTTTCAAATTCTGTTGGTAGTCTTTGTGACACTGTCACCAGCGCTGAGGCTGTCCCTCCTGAGCTGAAGAACACGGCTCTTCTTTTGGCTAAAGGAAGCAAGCTACCGATCCAGTTACCTTGACATTACCTTCTCATGCAGGCGCACAGAAAAACCTTTTGGAATGCCAACAACTGCTGGATTTCCAGGCTGACTTCTAAGTGTCAGACCAGCAACTGAAACCCTTTCTTGCCAGACTCCATCACTCCTTGGACATAAGGCACCAGACAATGAGATCTTTTTCCTCCCATTATAGTCTTTCTCTGTTGCTTCTGTCTAGGACATGCTCAGCTTATAGGCACAAAGAATATTACCAAGTATTTAAGAAATGCATATAGAGTGAATTCTGGGCTGCAGAAGATGACTCTGTGATTCAGAACACTTGCCAGCACCCACGTCACGTAGCTCAGAACGGCCTTTAAGTCCAACTCCAGGGGATCCCAATATCTTCTGTGGTCTCTGCAGGCCTCCCCAACACATGTGCACACATACATACACAAACACATACACACACAGAGGAGGGTTTCTTTTAGTTTGGTTTTTGGTTCTTCGAGACAGAGTTTCTCTGTGTAGCCTTGACTGCCCTGGACTTACTTTGTAGACCACACTGGCCTCGAACTCACAGAGATCTGCCTGCCTCTGCCTCCCCAAGTATTGGGATTACAGGCATGTACCACCACACCGAGCTCACAGAGAATTTTTTAGTTAAAAATTGATAAAAGGAAATAGCCTATTATATGAATGCGCCCTCATAAATAAAATGTATTTTTTTTTAAAAAGTATTAAGTGTGTGTGGTGTACAGGGCTTGGACCTGGAGCTTTATAAAAGAGAAGCACGTGCTCTACCACTGGACCACAACCCCAGCAGAACCCCAGCAGGGCACCTTTACTAGAATTCTCCTCAGGGAGAGTTCACACATGCCGGCCACATCAGTCCTGTCCTTCTCAGGACAGCCTACTCTGCAGCCCACGCCTGGCTCCCTTCTTGCCTCCAGCCTGCATTGTTTGTTCCATCCAGCTCCACGTCTTTATCTTTGTTAGGGTCCAGGCTCTTGAGTTGTAACATAGCTGACACAGACAGAGAGGCCTGCCCTCCCCTCCCCCTGCCATCTACCTTGACAGCCAGCTTCTCGATTTTGTAAAATATATTCAGGCTGTCATAATGCTTTTAAAACATCCGATCCACATTCTTTTGGCTTTGAAAAATTGCTCTAAGCAAGTACAGTACATTATAGACTGCTTTAACATTTCATTAAGTACCTATGAGCAAATTCAGGGAGTCTCATAAAGTCTAAGAGATGAAAAACGGGCTAAGAAAGGCAGGCACCTTTGTACTGAAGCCGTGGTGGGCAGACGTTTGACTATGATGAAGGAACCGCTCCTCCACTCTGCCTTCTGGTGTTCCTACCAGGTAACGATGACTCAGACATAGACATCCGCGAGGACGATGAATCTGATAGTGAGCTGGAGGACAGACGGCTGTCTAAGCCTCGGACAGCCATGGAGGTGCTCATGCAAGGTACAGTAACTCCCACTGTTGCCCAGCTCCCAGTGCCTGCTTCTCAGAACACAAGGGCAGAGCGCGTGAGTGCTGCTAGTACTGAGATGCACAGTGTACTGGGAAGGTCCCTGGAAGACTTCCTGTCTCAGTTTTTCCTGTTCTTGAGTATCTGTTGCTCAGACTGCTTGCTGGTGGTTGTTGCCTCTAGTAGGCCTTTTGTTTGCTTTCTTAGAGCTAAACTGCTCTTGAATTCAAAGTATACCCTAAAATGACCTTGAACCTGATCCTCCTAGGTGTTGGGATTATGGGATACACCACCATGCCCAGCACCTGTAATATTTTTACCAGTGGCCCTGGGAATAGCTGGTTCACGCTGGCGGCTTCAAATTTCCCACAGACACCTCAGGAATGGTCTCTGCAGCTGAGCTCTGTGTTCTATCCATTGGGGGTCAATGCAATTACATCTTTGTGGACAAGGTTAACACCAAGAAAAGGGGTCTCATGTGTGCCTCTCATAAAACATTTTAAAAAATGGGGTCTTCTGAGCTGGGCGTGGTGGCCCACACCTATAATCCCAGCACTAGGGAAGCAGTGGCAGGTGGATTGCTGTGAGTTTGAGGCCAGCCAGGTCTACAAAGTGAGTCCAGGACAGCCAAGGCTACACAAAGAAACCCTGTATTGAAAACCAAAAAAAAACAAAAAAGGAGAGGTGTTCCACTTTAGCCTAGCTAGCTGTCAAGGGATTGCCTCTCCGCGTACGTGTAAGATGCACTCAAATACACACATATTGTCAAACTTAGGTAAAAAGATCACCTGAAAATCCTTTAACTTAGGTGGGACCAGATTGCATCATGATGCTAGGTTCAGATCCTTAGCGCCCATGTGAAAAGCCATGCCTCAGTGCCTGCCTGAAGTCCTGGTGCTGTTGAGGTGGAGACAGGAGGATCACTGAGGCTTGCTGGCTGCCGTACTGAATCAGTGAGCTCAAAAAGTAACATGGAGAGTAGCAAAGGAAGGCACTGATATCACCTCTGGTCTCCGCATGTGCACATACACACATACCTACACATACACTACACTCAGACCCAAATGAAATACATTGTCACTATTGCAGATGCCCACTGGAGAAGACAGCTTGGACATGGGGTTAAGCCAATAGAATGTCTGTATTAAACTGAGCATGGTGGTGCACACCGTTAATCCCAGAATTCGGGAGTACCGGTAGATTTAAAAAATTCTTACTGACCACTCAGCTAATGTTAGAGCCCAGATACTATTTTTGGTATTTTGAGACAGGATCTCATTTGTACCTAGTCTGGACTCAAACTCACTGTCCTCCTGCCTTAGCCTCTAAAGTGTTGGGACCATAGAGAGTTGTCATATACCCAGGAATTGCAGAGATGAGCCGCTGTCTTCTCGTCATTTGATGCTAACTTTTGTTGTTAGCTGCTTCTGTTTGTCCCAGGCCCGGCTGTCTTCAATTTTTCTGTGTGCTAGAGATGAAATCTGTGGCATATAGATGAATGTTCAACCACTTATCTCTACCCCAGCCATCATGTAAAGGTTTTGGTTTTGGTTTTGGTTTTTTGAGACATGGCCTCACTATGCAGCTCAAGCTAGCTTTGAGCTCCCAGTAATCCTCCTGTACCAGTTTTCTGAGTGCTGAGATCAAAGCTATATGCCATCACACCTGCTATAGTAATATTTTATTGCCTTTCAAAGTAGAAGTGCAGAGCTGGGGCATGGTGGCCCAAACCTGTAATCCCAGCACTCTAGAGGCTAAGGCAGGACCAAGAGTTCAAGGCCAGCCTCTACTATATAGTGAGTTTCTTTCTCAAAATTGAGGGGAAGGGGGGGGGATACAGAAAATTGACTACTATTTGTTGACCGTTCTAATTAGTTGGAGCTCAGTTAAGTATATTTTTTTGTATGTACTTTAGTCTTTCCCCAGTTTTCCAAGGGAAAGCAAGTCTTAAATGCCAGTTGCTGCCATATTTTCCAAGGATCTCATCATTTTGTGTTCTTGTTCTCAGGAAGGCCCAGCAAACGCATCGTGGGCACAATGCAAGGTGGAGACTCTGATGAAGATGTGAGTGCTAGCACCTTCTCGACACTCCTGTGCCTCCTGGTGTCTGCCCTGTCCTTATAGATTAGCTCAGGTGCTGGCAGCAGTCAGGAAAACTAGCTGTTCCCAGCACACTGCTTGAGTGTGACAGAATTTAGCCTGTGAATGGCCGGCTCTTTTCTCTGCTTGTCAGTAGCTTGTTTCTCTTTTCACACAAGTATGCTCGCCCTTTGTTTTCGCCTTCTCACTCTTCTTTCCATTCTCGCTTTCCAAAGATGGAAGCAGCACCAGCCCTCTTAGGTAAATGCAAGACTCCCAGCTCCAGGAAGCAGGTTGGTTTTCTTTTTTTTTTTTTTTTTTTTTTTTTTTCTTTTTTTTCTCATCTGTTTGTTGGTGTGTGTCGGCCTGCCCAGGGCTAGCAGAACCTCTCCTCCAGGGTGATGCTTCCTCTCTTGGGCAAGAAGCCCTCAGAATAGATCCCATGCTGAGAGAGGCACAGTGGTATCTTGCGTTACCACACTAAGGGGGCGTGGGTCTCACCAAAGATGAGAAGGGGGCCAGTCACCAGGCCCTGACTTTTAACCTAGAAAGGAAGTGCTGATGCAGGGGCCATGGCCCAACACCAGCCTTTCTTCAGCTCCAGTCTGCATTTCTTGAGCAGGAACACAGAAAACATGTTTTGCTAGACCAGGGCCTTGGAGAGGCCAGGCAGGAGGCTGAGATCAGGGTGTGGGAGCCTTGAATCTACCAGATAGAAAACCGACTGGAGAACTTAACCAAACAGGGACTCTAGGTTCTCAGAGTGGCAGGCTGGGTGTGCTGCCGGACGCTGAGCCCTTGTTCTGTGGCAGTCCCTGCAGGGCAAACGTTACTAGAGATGCCAATCCAAGGTCAGCTTGTAAGGGACAGGCCTCTGCCTGGGGTATAGAACCAGTGGCTGCCCAGGGACAAAACCGACCTAATGCCTTGTGTGGAGCTTGACTTCCTAAGTGCCACAGTGCTGTTCTGCTTAAAGCCAGGGGCACACCTGGCATGAGTCTCGTCGGGCAGGGCACTTGCACCCTGAATTCCTAGGGGACAGTTGATAGAGAGGCAGGGACATCACTCAGCAAAACTTTTTAACAGCAAAGATGTACATGCTGAGGTAGCTGTCCTCCACTCCTGTTCAGGGAGTCGGAAACAGGGAGGATCCGGCCTAAAGGAACCAGTGCTTCCAGGAAAGTGGTGTCTGGCTTCTGTTTTATTTGCTCACATGCTTTTCAGAATGCATGCATCCACAGTGGCTCGGGTCTCCTACTTGTTTATTTCCTGGAGGCTGTGTTCACACATCTCCTCTCTCCCAGGGCTTGGCTTTGATGTGTTCTTTCAACAAGAGCCTGTTGGGCCCTATCAGTGATGGATCCTGAATGCAGCAGGGAACAAAAACAGTCCTTTCCTTCTAGGAACAATCTAGCAGACACAACACAGTCAGGTTCAGGAGATGAGAAATGACAGAAACAAGGCAAGGCCTCTCTAATGAGAAATTGGAACAAAGGCCTGAGTGAGGGAAAGGGCGAGCCATGTTGGGGTGGGCAGAGGCCCTGGGCCGGGGGAGTGTGAACGTGAGGCAGCGGCAGGATGGAGGGGCCTGGGGTGAGAGAGCTAAGAGGAGGCAAAGGCAATGCAGAGCTGTGTGCGATGCAAGGAGCACCTGGTAAGACAGAGATGGCGGAGAATCGTCAGCCCAGGAGGAGAAACAGGTAGAAGTGCAACTGTGTGGGTTACAAGTGAGAGTGTCTTAGCCAGAGGCGGTGGTGATGTTGGTGCAGAGAAGTGCTCAGATTCTGGGTGTCTTGTTAGTTGACTGCAACAGGGTGATGCAGAGAAGTGCAGAACGCTTTGGTGGGCTGTAACTAACTGAAAGCATGGGGCTCTAGCTTCCTGACATAGAGATGACTTAGGGAGCGGCTGTGAAGGCAGATCAGGAGTTTGGTTTTAGACATTGTCAGGTGTGAGGCCTATTAGACACCCACATGCTGGTGTGGAGCATCCAGCTGAAACTAAAGTTTGGAGTTTAAGAAACAGGGCTGGGGGCTGGAGAGATGGCTCAGTAGTTAAAAGCACTGACTGCTCTTCCAGAGGTCCTGAGTTCAATTCCCAGCAACCACATGGTGGCTCATGACCATCTAAATGTGATCTGGTACCCTCTTCTGGCATGCAGGCAGAGCACTGTATACATAATAAATACATACATGAATGAATAAATAAATAAATAAATAAATAACTTTAAGAAAAGAAAAGAAAAAGGGCTGGGCCAGAAGTGCAACTTGGGAGCCATCCATATTTAGCTATGGAAGCACTGATAGTGTGATCACACTGTGTCAGGAGCAGGAGGAGAAGGGAGCGGCCTGCAGCCCTGAGCTGCCTCTGTAACAGAGGCCAGAGGATTAAAGACCACCAGGCCAAACAGCTGGAGCAGACTGTACAGAGAGCTAGGGATAGAGGCTAGACTAGCGTGTGCCGGGAGGGTGTGGGGTGGACCTCAGAGGAAGGGTGGGTCAGTGAGAGGGGTGGAGAGGAGACTGGCCCGCACTGGGTGAGAACCCTTTCAGTCTTCATAAGAGTGCTTTGGGGTGTTAGGGTAGACTGTTGTGTATAGGCAATGGGAGGGGCACATGGGGGGGCCACTTGAGTATTTCTTCCTTTCATTGTGAGACAAGGTCTTTCTGTGTAGCTCATCCTCCTGCCTTAGCATCTGGGATGCTGACACTGTAGGCTTGCCCCACAGTAGGCCTGGCCTTCCTAAGGGTCTCTGCTGGGAAGAAAGCAGACAGAGCAGGGAGCTGGAAAGGGTGGCAGTTCTTCAAAGAAGAGAATTCCAACGTGTATGTACTACTCAGGAATAATCTAGATTGTGTGGCCAGCCATCGTGGTATACAAGGGGCACAGGACTTGCAGTAAAAAAGACAGCCCGTGTTGGTGCTCCCTGGATCCAGAGCATGAGTGAGCTGTGGCACCCTCACCTCGCCTTCGTGCCCACATCTGTGCTGCTTTCCATCTCCACCTGGAGCCAGCCTCCCTTCCTCCTGCCCTTCTGTCTGCTGGGGCGTCAGCATGTGTGCAGGGTGTTCCCATGGCATCCATGGGAAGGCAGCTCCTGCTTGATAACCCTGGCAAAGGCTGTGTTTAAGTTACTGTTAATAGCTGCCGCAGTCTAGTGCAGTTACTCAGTCAGCAGTGTGTGTTCCTACAACCTTCCACTCTAGGGGTATTTCTGCTCTTTGCACTCTCCTTGAAAGAGGACGGTGGAGTCTCAGATAAGCTATCATAGTGAGCTAGCACCTCAGTTGCATTTGCCATCTTTTTGCTTCAGGAAGACTCAGAGGACAGTGAAATTGACATGGAAGATGATGAAGAAGATGATGACGATTTGGAAGATGAAAGCATTGCTCTCTCGCCAGCTAAGCCCAGTCGAAGGGTCCGGAAGCCTGAACCCCTGGATGAGAGTGACAATGACTTCTGACCTTCTTGCCCAGGGACCCAGGCAGATTAAAAGCCTCTGATTTATAGGTAAATGGAATCAGCAGGCTGGAAAGGTAACATGTATTTTGTTCACTACACCATCTGGGCTTAACCGTAACTGAAACCCCAACAAAGATTTTCTTTTGTCTTATTTCCTAACACTTGTGAAACACTTGTGTTATAAGTAATTCAAATCTACAAGAAAAGCCCTTGAGGAAAAATACAGATTGACAACCATGTAAGTCTTGGCTGCTGTTATTATTAAATTAATTTTCCCTGATGTTCTGGCCACAGAGAATCTCCAGATTTTGAAGGCTCCGTTTTCTCTCAGAAGACTATTGTTCTTCTGGGGAGCAGATTCACTCAGATGACCGGGGCCACCCCAACAAGAGCAACTCCAACCCTTCTGCCGTCTACTCCTGCTAGCAGGCACCCATGGGACTGAGTGTGTGTGTGTGTGTGTGTGTGTGTGTACATGTGAGTGTTATGTGTACACATGCTCATGTGTGAGCAGGTACATGTTTGTGCTGGTATGTATGCATGTCGTATGCATGTATGTGTGAAGGCAAGAGGACACCCCTTAAAGTTGTTCCTCAGGAACTGCCCACCTTTTTGTGGGGTAGGGATGGGTCTGTTCCTGAGTAGACACTCAGCCCCAGCCTGGTCTCCATCTCCCCAGGTCTGGCGCAGGCACACAGCACAGCACCTGGTTTACGAGGGTTTTGGAGGTTGGACTCGTGCTTGCATAGCAGCTTCATACCAGCTAAGCCAACTGGCATTTCTTATTTTCTTTCATTTTTAACACAGGGTTTCTCTGTGTAGCACTGGCTGGCCTGGAACTTTTTTGTAGACCAGGCTAACCTCAAACTCACAGAGATCCATCTGCCTTTGCCTTGGAGTACTGGGATTAAATGCATGTGCTACCACTCCTGGCACCCTCATTTTTAAGTCCGTGTGTGTGTGTGTGTGTGTGTGTGTGTGTGTGTGTGTGTGTGTGTGTGTGTATGTCATAAATAAGGGTGTTGGCATGCATGTACCAAGTACATGTGTCAAAGTCAGAAGACAACCTTGAGTCACTCCTCACTTGTCACCTTATTTGAGGCAGAATTAGTTGATCACTGTTGCACAGTGCAGGCCAGCTAGTCCAAAAATGTGAAGGGTTCTGTCACCACCTCCCACTTCACCATAGGAGCACCAAGATTACACACACATGTTACCACATCCAGTTTTATGTGCATTCTGAGGACCCAGACTCAGGTCCTTCTACTCGCACAGCAATTGCTTTACCTATTGAGCCAGTCCCTCATCCACTCACTGGCTTTTCTTAAAGGAGCTTTGTCTAAAGTCTAACAAGATGCTCTCCTATGGCACAGGGATACAAGTAGGTGTCCTGCACCTGAGTAAGTCATCAGAAAGGTAAAGCACCAGTACCAGTTCATGTTTCTGATTCGAAAAATAAACCAGATCCAAATTTGGTAAAGTGGTACTCAAAAGACTTTCCATGTAAATGAAAGCAAAACACAAGTGGAATTGACTGTTCTGTGCAAAGCATGGACTAGGGAGATGGCTCACTTTCTATACAAGCCTGAGGACCTAAGTTTGGATCTCCAGAACCTACATTTAAAAAGCCAGAGGCTACATGACCTTCACTACAGCACTCAGGAGGCAGAGATAGGCCCATCTCTGTGAGTTCAAGGACAGCCTGGTCCACATAGCAAGTTCCAAATCAGCCAGGGCTACACAGCCACATCCTGACTCAAAAACAAAATGACAACAAAAATCTGGGTGTGGCTGCACACACCTGTAACCCCAGCACAGTGTAGCTAGAGCTTGTTGTCTAGACAGCCAAGCTGAAAAATAGCAAGCAAAGCCAGGTGTGGTGGTGCGCGCATGTGTGTGTGTGTGTGTGTGTGTGTGTGTGTGTGTGTGTGTGTGTGTGTGTCTATATATCAAGCAAGCTTCAGTTGAGAGAGTGACTGTCTCAAGGACTGATGTCCTCCATGGGCTTCTACGTGCACTAGCACGGGCATACACAAACACTTGCACACATGTATACACCACACGTGGACACAAGTGTGGGGTCATTTTCATTTAGGTTAGGATTATGAAGTCAAGATTTCAGAAGCTACTTATCTCTCCAGAAAACAGAGAAAAAGTAAAATGTAAGGTGACTTAGTAGGGAAAGGAACTCACCAGTGAGCCTGAGTTAGTGCCTAGGAATTATGTGGAGGAAAGAACTGACTGCCACAGGTTGTCTTCTGACGTCCACATAGGCATGCAAGTACCACACAGAGCTCCACGCACACAAGTGCAAGTCTGAAATGTACTCAGCACTATATTTTATATAATTAGGCTTCACTTGGAAGCATTATTTTTTAACTTGTACCTATTACATATAAAACTAAATTAGCATGTGTCATTGTTGAACACTTTCTGTTTGTTTTTTTGAGGAAGAGTCTCATTGTGTAACTCTGGCTGGTCTGGAACTCACTGTATAGACCAAGTCGGCTTTGAATTTAAAGAGATCCACCTGCGTCTG
The DNA here is from genome assembly GCF_964271855.1 of Acomys minous. Lineage (NCBI taxonomy): Eukaryota > Metazoa > Chordata > Mammalia > Rodentia > Muridae > Acomys > Acomys minous. The sequence goes on from NC_140498.1 coordinate 42,049,889, forward strand.
CCATGAACTTGCTTTGAAGATCAGGTAGACTTAAACTTCCTGTCTCTGCCCTTGTACATACTGGGTATACTGCCACCTCTGGCTAAATGCTGTTTGTTTGTTTGTTTGTTTGTTTGCTTGTTTGTTATAGCCATCGTAAAGAAAATCATAGGGGGAGAGATGGCTCAGCAGTTAAAAGTGTTCAGTTCCCAGCACCCACATCTGGCGGCTCCCAACCACCCCATAACTCCAGTTCCAAGGTATCTGGTACACTTTTTTGGCTTCTGCAGGCACACATAAATTTAAAACTCTTTTTTAAAATTAAGAAAAAAAAGCCAGGAGTGGTGGCACACACCTCTAATCCCAGCACTCAGGGAGGCAGAGGCAGGCAGATGGATCCCTGTGAGTTCGAGACCAACCTGGTCTACAAAGTGAGTCCGGGACAGCCAAGGCTACACAGAGAAACCCTGTCTTGAAAAAAAAAAGTTAAGAAAAAAAAAAGTCAAAGGATTAAAGACAGAAAACTTGAAAATTGTTCCCTTTACTTGAGATAAGAAGAATATATAAAATCTCTCTTTTTTCCCAAGTGTTTGGGGGGGTGTCAAGCTGTCATTATCAAAGGCTTAAGAGTTGGGAGAGGTGTCAGAGGTCCATGCTTGGTGTAATCAACAGGGCAGATCTTCCTGGTCGCTTCCTTAAATGTCCTGCTTTCTGAAACAGAATCGCTAGCTAGTTTGGAACTCACCATGTGGCTCAGGGACCCTGCCATTTGTCAGCAATCACTCTAAGTAATTTGGAGGGATTGTTTTCCAGGGGCGTGACTGTGTAATAGTAACAGAGCAGTTATAATGTAGAAGGTTCAGTACTGGTGTGGTGGCATGTGGCTGTGATCCAGCACTCAGGAGGCCAGGAGAGGGTAAAGAGCCTGGTCAATAAATAATAGAAAGCAGTTTCAGGAACCCAGTATATTGGTACCTGGAGTCTGTTTGGCCACGGCCATAGGATCATCGTGTCACAGGGACACTTCCTGTGCAGATTTTTCCCCCACTAAATATTTATTGAGCAGTTACGGTTTTCAGCTGTCATGCTAACAATAGTTCTGCGATAAATGAGTTGTAGTATCTGCCTACAAGGTGCATTCAGTGTCAGGGGTGGTGTAGGGGACCAGAGTAAGGAGCATCAAGCCTTCTCTGGAGGAGTCAGTTAAGATGTCTGTGAGTCAGATTGGAATGAGTCTTCTGGGGGACTTTTGTTGTCTATTTGTCTCTGCTTTGTAGTACTGGGGATGGAACTCAAGGTTTTGCTATTCTAGGTAAGTGCTCTCCCACGATCTGCACCCCAGCCCTGGACTGGCCAAATAAGACTCCATCACATAACATCTATGTAAGATCAAGCCAGCCAGAATCCCCACATAGATAGAGGAGATGAGCCCCAGGCCCAGCCTGTGCTGAAGAGCTATTGGCAGTTAATACCCTCCTTCTTCTTGTCCTCCTCCTCCTCCTCCTCCAGCTATTCATATGCACATATCCTCATACGCACACGCACATACATACACACATATCTACACATAGTTTAAAAGATATCTTAAGAAGACCAGGAAGGACAGAACTACAAAAGCATATATCAGAAGTCTGTTGGTGAAACAACAGGTATATAAGGCTGAAATGCTTGGTATGTAAATAAGGGAGTAGTAAAATGAACTTCCTGTGTTTTGCTAAGGAATTAGTTGGGTTTTGCTCTGTGGGTAAATAGCAACCTCCAGAGATAAAGTTTAAAAGAGAAAAAAATCATTCAGTTGGGCAGTAGTGGCACATGTCTTTAATCCCAGCACTTGGGGGGGGGGGCAGAAGTAGGTGAATCTCTGAGTTCAAGGCCAGCTTGGTCCACAGAGCAAGTACCAGGATGGCCAGGGCTGCACAGAGAAACCCTGTCTTGAGAAACCAAAAAAAGAAAAGAAAAAGAAAGAAAAAAAAAAAGAAAAAGAAAAAGAAAAAAATCACTATGGGGTGAGTATGATACTGCATGCCTTTAATCCCAGCACTCTGAATGCTGGGCAGATGGATCTCTGTGAGCTCAAGGCCGGTCTGCTACACAGAAAGCTTGGGCCAGCCAAGGCTTGGTGGTGTAGGAAGAGCTCAGGTGATGCCCTTGAGCTAGATTCAAAGTGTCTGAAGAGATGCTGGGAGGATAAAAAGGCTCTGGGGACTACTCATTGTGGAAAAGCTGTCTTGAAAAGTTCCTAGAGGTGAGGCACTGTATTGGGCACTTGCTAACTGAGAAGTGCAGCAGCAGCAGGTGTGAGGAGAAAGTGGTAGAGACACTTTGGAAATACGCTGACACATACCCAGCACTACATAGTGATGTCTAATAATGACTTACAAATACACAGACAAGGTAGGCCTCCAGTTAAACATATAACCGTACATTAATAATTCTCTGTACTCTCCTGAAATTCTAGTAAAACCAAAGGGAGAAAGAGAGGCAAAGAGGGAAGCATGAAGAAAAGGAGAGAGATAGGGAGGAGGAGAAATGTTTCATAGGTGTCTTAGGATTTCATTGCTGTGAAGAGACACCATGACCACAGCAACTCCTATAAAAGAAGACACTTAATTGGGGCTGGCCTACAGCTTCAGGGGTTTAGTCTATTATCGTCATGCCGAGGAGCATGGCAGCGTGCAGGCAGACACGGTGCTGGAGAAGGAGCTGAGAGTGCTACATCTTGATCCACAGGCAGCCAGGAGAACTCTGTGACTGGGTATAGCTTGAGCATATATAACCTTAGAGCCTGCCTCCACAGTGACACACTTCCTCCAACAAGGCCACAACCTCATAATAGTGCCACTCCCCATGGACCAAGCACTTAAAGGAGAGTCTGTGGGGGGCCAAACCTATGCGAACTACCGCAGGGGGTAGGTAAACCCACAGGCTACCAAGAGCCAGAGCAGAGGCCAGAGTGAGTGACAATGACAGCAGTTGTTCAGTGATGTGCAGAGCAGATGGAAGCATTAAAGCTGGAGGAGCTGGGACTGAGCATCATCCCAGACTTAAAAACAAAAACCAAAAAGTCTGAGATGAAAAGTAACAAGATGCCCTTAACAGCAGATTATGTGCTACAGGAGAAAATGCAGAAAACAACAACAAAAAGTGTCCAAATAGGAGGAAAACCAACCCCCTGGTCCAGTTAGCTTATCTCAGCACCACATTCACATTTTGCCTTGCTTTGTGGTGACGCAGCTAGACATTGCTAGCCAGAGAGTTGTGAGGCCTTGAGAGTGGAGTCTGGACAGACTTGCTGGAAAGCCGGGTGCGGTGGCGCACGCCTTTAATCCCGGCACGCGGGAGGCAGAGGCAGGCGGATCGCTGTGAGTTCGAGGCCAGCCTGGTCTACAAAGTGAGGCCAAGGCAGCCAGGGTTACACAGAGAAACCTTGTCTTGAGAAACCAAAAACAAACAAATAAACAGACTTGCTGGAAAGGAGACCTTTTAGGTCTAGTGGGGCTTGCTCTCTGTACCCTTGGAGGGAACCCTTTTTCCTCACAGTGTTTGGCCCTCAGACCTCCATACTCAGCTTCTACAGGGTACGAATGTCCCAGCATGTGCCTACTGACTCTGTTCTCCTGCTGCTGAGCTAAACAATGTAAGAGTAAAGCAATGGTACGCTGTGGCAGTTCCTTACACAGGGCCTACTCCACTGAGCTGGATGTATCCCCAGCCAGAGAGCAACATCACAAAAATACCATAAGAAAGAAAACATCATTCTCTACCCAGAAACAATACCCTTCAAAACCAAAATGAACACACCTTCAATTTCCAAGGAACATCCTTAGAAGATTATATTTTCCTCCAGCCTGAGGCCAATCACAAATCTTGTATTTCACTGTTAGTTCTTTTTCATCTGTTTAATCTAAAACAATCTCCAAACTGTTGTCGCATTTTTCTGCAGGCAGGCCATCTTTGTAGACAGTCCTTCTATTTGGGTTTTGTATAGTCACACCTTTACAGTTAGGCTTAGGTAAACATTTTTGGCAGAAATGCCCCATCAGTGCAGTGCCTACAGCCATGCGTGATGCCCATTGGTGTCATGGCTGTGAGGTTAAATTTAGTCACTTGTTGTTGTTGATGTTGCTGTTTTCTTTGGACAGAATTTCTTGTAGCACAAACTGGTTTTGAATTCACTGTGTATCCAGAGACAGCCTTGAACTGATGCTCCTGCCTCCACTATGTGCTGGGGTCTCCATGTGCTGTTGTTCCTGGCTGAAGCTTAGTCATGTTCCCTAAGGCTGCATTTATCTTGCTACTTGCCACATAAACAGAGCAGCACCTCTCTGTGATTACTCATCTGAACACTCTGGCCTCCCATTCATGACCCTCCTTTCTCGGCCTCTCAAGTGCTATGTGGCACCAAGTCTGCCTTCTGGATACTCATTCTTTTTTGGTTTAAAGCGAGATCTAACTATGTAGTTCTGGCTGTCCTGGAATTCACTCCTGATGTAGACTGGCTGGCCTTGAACTCACAGAGATCCCTCTGCCTCTCAAGGGCTGAGAGTAAAGGAGAACGCCGCCACGCCTGGACTCACTCTGTGGCCTAGTTGAGACCTGTGAAGTTCATTTAGGTTTTCCTGTTTCAGTCAGACAGTGGAGGGAAGGTGCCACATGGAAGCGCGTGGGGAAGCTAGAGCCACTGTGGAGTTTTGAAAGCTTAAGTACAGGATAATGGCACCAAGGTACCAACCCTTAACTCACAGTGGATAGCCAGTGTGCTGGACTGCAAATATGGCTGACCTAGATGTCTGAGAGATCTTACAAGAATGCAGAACCCCTGGAGGCTCATCTCTGACTCCAGAATCTTAGAATTAACCTTTCATTTACAGATTCCTCATATTTTCTTCATATATATCTAAGGGTCACACTCCAAAACTTTCTTCTCCAGAGAAAAGAAAAAATGGGCCCATTGTCACCTTTGCCAGGCTAAGTGCTTAGTGGGCTTGAAGACTGCAGCGAGACTGATGCTAACCATATAAGTGCACAGGGCAGAAACACAGTTTTTTGTTGTTTTTTTGTTTTGTTTTTAAGTTGGGGCACATGAAGACCCCAGGTTTAAATACGCCAGGCCCAGTTTCCTACTTTGTGGAGCTTTGAGATTTTGCCCCTGCGTGCTCCTCAGTGGCAGCCCTTTCCCTTCTCCAGGCTGTGACAGCATCCATCTTCCCTCCGGCTGACCCTCAGCAGGAAAGGTGCCTGTGACCTCTGTTGGAAGCGCCCTTCCTTCCTCTGTTCAGGACACCGCTTGAGAGCCGGCTCGACGGTTGCAGATTCCAGGAAGATACGCAGAGATCAGAGGTTTCTCTGATCAAAACCTTCCCGTTGAGTCACTGCACAACCCACCAGGACCTTGTGTCCCTTACATTTCCACAGTGCACATGGGAGCATTTGTCTTGATAGCCTCTGAGATCTTCCTGGCACCAGACTCCCCAATGGGATTTCCCTGGAGACTGGAACACAAGAGTTAGGGCAGAACTCAGCATCCACAGGTTGTCTTTAATAGGGTGGTTGTTGCTGTGATGAGTTCAGGACCCTGCTGAGCCTTTGCCCTTCTGAGATCCCTCCTACTCACACCACTCTGGCATGTTCCTTCTTAGACAGTTTCCCCATGGAGTTGCTACAAGTGTCTTTGTATCACCTGGCTCCCAGAATTGGACCAAAGGCAGAACCTGATCTGGGAGCAGTTCTGGGGCTCAGTAAAAGTATCTGGGAAAGGCGGGTGCCACTGAGTGTACTCACTTAATATGATGAAGACCACGGTTCTCAGACAGTGCAGTGGCAACATATATGGCCCCATCCATCCCCAGGGAGTTCTCTTGGAGACTAGGCAGAGAAGAGATGGAGACACCACAGTAAGCCAGCAGGACAGCAAAGTCATAAGGAGGCAACATTGCCCTGTTGAGATGTGGATGGAATGAGCAATTCTGAGGCTGATGGTCCATAGGTAACATAGCAACTGCTAAATGACATTTGACCCCTAAACTATAGCCAGGTACTCTACCCAAAACCACAAATGTGGGTGTTGAGTTAAACGAATGACTTAAGGAGAATGAACAAAACTCACTGCCCTGGATGTGGACAATAGTGGTCAGAACAGTGTGGTAACTTAACATCCAGAAGGAAGCAACTAAAGGGAGCTGAAGGAAAGTCTGTGTTCCATTCCAAAAGCACTAGCAGAAGTTGACTGCTTGTGTGTGAGTCACATTGTCACTTACTTGAGTCTCCGGAGACTGGAATTTAACTTGAGAGCATTTGCCAAGGCCTTGGCTCCAGCTATCCCAACATTGTTTCCTCGTAAGCTGTCAGGGCAAGCAAGAAGCCTAAGGTGCAGGGATAGGCTGGGGTGATACCAATGTCCCTGCACATGGGTGTATCTTGTCTGGACTTGGAGGTGGCTTCTTCCTAAGCACTGGGGAGCCTGTTCTTTTTTCTACTCCAGGGAAGGGAAAACCTAGGCTGAGATGGGGGAAGTAACTCTCCATCCAGAGGTACACAGTGCACTGTGGTTACAAAGACCCTGGAGAGCAGGAATGAGGTGGGCATGCTGAGAGCCTCATAGAGCTTGAGCCCACCACACCCCAAGAGATGGCTACTGGTTCCTCTGGTGTGTGTTGCAGGGTAAGGTGGATACCAACCACTAAACAGAGCCTTTGGACCTGTCTGTCTGGGGCAGGCCCAACCCAGAACATAGAGGCATAGTGACTTAAGGGAAAGACATAAAATGAGAATGGGGAAGGTGGGACATACAGCCAAAAATAATTATGAAAATCATCTGTCGGTGTCTGAGTAGGTATTTGTCTTCATGTTTATTCCTTTTGAATCTATAGCTTGATTTTTTTCCCCCAGCAAAAGTCTGTCAATAGAGAGACAAGAATACTCACTCAAGAATCTCCAAGGTTCTGTTCACAGCCAGGGCCTCCCCGAGTGCCTGGGCCCCTTGGGTACCAATGGAGGCCACCTGTAGGCTATAAGAGGGAGGTGCAATCAAATGTGGGTAATCTGGCTCCAGTGCTCCTGGCCCCTCCCTGCCCTGGGCCAGGCTTCCTTTCATACTGTATACCTGTTAGCCAGGGCTAAGAGTTGAGCAATAACACTAAGGATTGTTTTCCTGTGATTCTTCCAAGAACACCACATCTTCCACCTAACTCTGACATCTAAGAGTAAGATCTAGACACGGGATGGGAAGTAGGGTATCTTATGAAGGGTTTGGGGTGAATGCTGTCTGTGCCTGCAACCCTCCCTAGACTATAAACAAAGAGGGTGGTGAAGGCGTGGCCTACTTGGCTCCCACCTGCAGGGCACTTACTAGAGAGCAGTGAGCGTTGTGTTCACCTTCAGGGCACCGGCCACTGCAGAAGCTCCTTCGTCCCCTATAGCGTTCTCCTGTAAGCTGAACACAGTGTGACCCATTGGTACAGAAGGGCCACAAACCAACACTCTGGCCAAGGCCTATGAGGTTTGGGTCCTTTACAAACAGCAGGCCTACACCAGGTCACTTGAGATCATTGTTTCTGTTGAAGCTGGGTGTGATGGTACATGCTTATAATCCCAGCACTCAAGAGGCAGAGGCAGGAGGATTGACGTGAGTTTGAAGCCAGCCTGATCTACAAAGCAAGTCCAGGACAGCCAAGGCTATACAGAGAAACTGTGTCTCAGAAAAAAACAAAACAAAACAAAACAAAAAACCAACAACAGCAAAAAAAAAATGTTCCTGTTGGGGAGCCATTGTGCCCTTGGCCTCATAATATACAGAGGAATCTAGGAGTTTGTGTGAATCTGAATAAACTGTCAAAGGCAAACAAGAAAAGGGACATGGAAATTACTGTCAACAAGGCCTGAGACCAAAAGTTATGCCTTTTTAAAGCAATGGAAAAATTAACCTGACATCCTCATCTCTGCACCATTCTATTAGTGGTTTGGTTTTGTTTGTTTGTTTGTCAAAACAGGGTTTCTCCGTGTAGTCTTGGCTGTCCTATCTGTAGACCAGACTGGCCTCGAACTCAGAGAACCTCCTCCTCCTGCCTCCCAAGTGCTGGAATTAAAAATGTATGCCACCACCACCCTGCTCTGCATCATCTTTTTTGTTTGTTTGTTTTTTCTGGACAGGGTTTCTCTGTGTAGCCTTGGTGATCCTGAACTCTCTTTGTAGACCAGGCTGGCCTCGAACTCAGAGATCCTCCTACTTCTGCCTCCCGAGTGCTGGGATCTGCACCATTCTTGCTGCTTGGGGTTTCTATATCTTTTCTCCTAGTTCCAGTTGGAGGACAAGAGTAAGTTCCAGGACAGTAAATGAGTTTAGGACAATTTCATTCTTACTCTAGCAAACATCTGTGTCCTATGTGTTGGGGCTCTGCCCTGTGCTGACTAGTTTTTTGTCAAGTTAACACAAGCTAGAGACCTCTGAGATGAGTGAACATCAGCTGAGAAAATGCCTCCATAAGAATAGCCTATAGGCAAGCCTGTGGGCTATTTTATGTATTAATTATTGAAGTGGGAGGGCCCGTGGCATTGTGGGTGGTGCTAACCCTGGGGTATATTAGAAAATAGGCTGAGCAAGGAGGAAGAATGAGCCAGCAACCAGCACTCCTCAGTGGTCTGTTCCACTTCCTTTCTCTAAGTTCTCCAAGCCTGCCTGGCTTCCCTCGGTGATGGACCTACACGCTGAAAGGTTTCCTTCCCAAGTTGTTTTTGGTCACAGTGTTTTAGCACAGCAGTAGACAACTAACTTATCAAAGCCTTCTCAGAGCTCAGCTAGGTTGGCACTATTAAATGAGCAAATTGACCAGCCAGGTCTAAGCTGCAGGTAAGACCAGCAGTCTCCACCCCAGTGTGACGGCCAGGAGAAATAAAGCCAAAAGCAGTGAGTGAGAGACAAAGAAGGCTGCTCCATGTAGGAAACCTGGGAGAGTGCTGATTTCCTGGAGCGCTGAGGGCTGAGGCTTGGAAGTGTGAGGGAGGCAGACCTTGGAATCCATGCTCTGGGGTTACACTTCACTCTGCAGGTGCAGTCTCTTAAGGATCTCACCCATAATGAAGACGTTTTGGAAAGATCTCTGGCCAGCACTTTGAGTGGGATGGCCTAGATATGGATGGAGGTCACCCAGTATGGCAGGTGAGTGGGATATGGCCTGGATGGTGGAGGACAAAAACAGTGGGGAGCGGGGCGGAAGTGGAGGCAGCAGCACAGGGGGTGCCTTGAGCTTGCACAGCTGGTAGCTGTCAAGGGTCAGATGGAGAATTAAGAAGGTGTGTGTGTAAGGTGATGCAGCAACTTGCGATACCCATGAAACCATGAGGGCACAAGGCAACATGGGTATGCACTCCTGTCCTGGAGTTCAGGGGACACAGCTGGAGTAGTGTCTTAGTTACTTTTCTATTGCTGTGGTAAGACACCACGACCAAGGCATCTTATGGAAGAAAGTTTATTTGGGGCTCACAGTTTTAGGAAATTAGATTCTAGGACCATCATAGCAGGGAGCATGGCAGCAGGCAGCAGGCAGCAGGCAGCAGACAGACATGGTCCTGGGACAGTAGCTGAGAACGGACACCTGGATCAACAGATGTAAGGCAAGGAGAGGCCCTGGGATGAGGTGGGTTTTTAAAACTCAAAGCCCAACCCCATTGGCACACCTCCTCCAACATGGCCACACCTCCTAGTCCTTCCCACACAACTCCACCTACTGGCCACCAAGTATTCAAATACATGAGCTCACGGGTGTTATTCTCATTGAAAACACCCCAGGTAGAAGTTATCAGGAGTTGCGTTGCATAATTAGAATCCTGGGAGAGTCAGAAGAGCACTCCCAGGAAAGTTCATTCAAGGGAAGAGGCCCTAGGGCAGAACCCTGAGGAGCACCAGTGTCTAGGAGTAAAACAAGAAAGAGTAGGAAGTACCAGCTGGAGGAGTGATGCACGGAGGATTGAGGAGAAACCATGTGATGCAAAAGTATAAGCCTCGGGCAGGGGAAGCAGCTCAGTGGGCAAAAGGCTTGCCTTGTAAGCAGGAGGTCCTGAATTAAGATGCTCAGAGCCCATGTAAAGCTGGATGCAGCAGCACACGACTGTAACCCCAGCTTTCCTACAGGGAAATCAGAAGCAAGTTAGAAACCCCAGAAAGCTTACAGCCAGATTGCTTGGTGTATGTAGCAAGGGAAGAAGACTGCCTCAAACAAGGTGGAAGGTGAGGACCAATACCTGAGGCTCACCGCTTACCTCCACATGTACATCCTGGTATGTGTATGCCCACACACACCTCAATACACTCACATGTATACACGTACATATAAAGATTTAAAAAGAAAAGGCTTGAGGCTAGTCAGATGGCTCAGCAGGTAAAGGTGCTTGCTGTCAACCCTGGCAGCCTGAGTTTGAGTCTTGGAACTCAGAGTAGAAGGAGAGAGCCAGCTCCTGGAGGTGTCCTCTGGCCATGTATATGGCAGGTACACACACACTTTTGGTTTTTTAAAAAACAGTTTCTCTGTGTAGCCCTGGCTGTCCTGGAACTCATTCTGTAGACCAGGCTAGCCTTGAACTCACACACACACACACACACACACACACACACACACACACACACACACACACACACACAGTGCCATAGGTGAGGATTGAAACAAGTCTGTGGTGTCATGGTGGAGGAAAGTATTGTTGACTGCCATTAGACCAGACCTGTGCCTGGAACCATATGCTACACTTACTCTAAGGTTGTCAGGGTCCTGTTCAGCTGGAGGGCTTGTCCCAGCGCCCTGGCTGCACCAGCCTGGATGAAGTTCCACTGCAGGCTGGAAAGACACAGACAGGTGACTCTGTGTGTGTGTGTGTGTGTGTGTGTGTGTGTGTGTGTGTGTGTGTGTGTGTGTGTGTGTGTGTACGTACCCAAGAATAGAGCTAGAGAAGCTCTGAGGGATGGGGGGGTCTAGTGACTGGGTGAGTCTATGTAGGATGTGGTAGGCGGCGGGGGGTGTCTTTGAGGCTCAGCTCCCCCAGAGGACCAGTGTTTTATCAAATGTAGCCGCGAGACAGGGTTAAATATTCTCCATAATGCATAGGTCACCTCAAGTCACAGCCGTAACATTTGCCTCATAGTCTGGGTCTATTCGGGGATAACCTTGAGATTTAAACCCAGGATAGGAATACCTGCTGGAGGCAAGTAGCCTGGGAAGGCCTCAGGCATGTCCCAAAGCCAGCTTCTATACTTGATTTGTGAGTAGCCCTGCAGCTGAGGAGAATGGAGCTTTGGGGGTAGGGACAGTAGACTTACTGGAGGTGTGTGAGAGAGTCATTTTTTCCCACTGCTACTGCAATGGCCTGGGCACCTTGGTCATGAAGGAGATTAGCTGTCAGGCTGGCAAAAAGGGAACAGGAGGAGCAAGTAAGTAGGAGCCACCATGCACCCCCTGCCCTGGTCCCAGCCACCCCCCATCCTCCCAAGACACACTGTCGGCACTGATGTTAGGTTTGTGTGGCTCGAGCTTGTGAAGAACGCTGGTGTGCCAAGCATACTTGAGAGCATCCCGTGTTCAACTATGGTTACAAGGGTCATGCAGCCAGGACACACAGCACTATGAGCAGGACTTGTTGCCTATTGGCATGGCTCCATGCCAACTCTTTAGGGTCCTCTCCCATGTGTTTATCCATCTTGAGGTGGAGAGTTCAGGGTCAGGGTTGTCAGTAGGTACCAGGCCTCTTTACTGGCCCTTCCCAAACCAAGCCCTTGCCCACCTTGTAAATTGTGAATGATGCCAAGGGTCTAGCCCATCCTAATTGTGCCTGCGAACCCTGGTGTTTGAGTAGGTGAAGAGGCACAGCTCCCTTTGCCCTCCATCCCTCCAGATCCTACCACGTACTCCAAGTGCTTCAGCACGTTGTTCATGCAGAGAGCTTGAGCAAGGACCTGGGCTCCCTCTGGGCTGATGGAGTTTTCTCGTAGGCTGAGGAGAGATAAGACTCTCTGAGCATCCAATCAGGCACGTGAGGCTTCTGACAGAGCAAGCCCAGATGTTTAGGCTTTCCGAACCCCTAGAAACCACAGACCGGCCCTTGGCCTTCTGGGCTGAAATGTGAAGGAACCTGTTCCAGCCAGCCAGGGCTCTACCCAGTGCCCCACTCAGGGCTACCTACAGTGTAGAGATGCACAGGAGGAAAAAAGACAGGATCTGAGTTGTGAGGAGCAAGTGGCACCTGGACTTAAGAAGGGAGCAGCCCACTGAGGCCACAACTGACAAAGTACAAACAGGGACAGGATGCCATGTTCTAGAACCAAGCCTGTACCAACTACAGATTTCTCCACAGCAGTTTTCTTCCCAATTCCCAGAGGTCCTGTATCCCCACTGGTCAAAGGGACAACATCCTGGTTGTGGGCCGGGGGTCAGGACTTACTTGAGACTGGAGAGTGTCTGGTTAGTGCAGAGGGCTCGCATCAGCACTGCTACTCCTGTGTTGCTGACGGCATTGCTCTGTAGGCTGCAGACAGAGGCAAGGTACTGTTGATGTGGCTGCCACAGGACCTGGAGGGAGCTGTCTGGTGCAGCCTGGAACCATACACCTTGAGCTCAACAGGGAGTTGGGAACTGTGAAGTGCTCTCCTCACCTCTCTGTTCTCACCATCACTCTGCTTTCTAGCTCATGCCAGGTGAAGGCAGGAGACTGAGCGTAATCCCCAGGATTCAAACTGCCTTGACACAGGGACTGCAGACATCCTCAGTCTGTTAGCTCTGCCCCAGAGAAAGTGATGAGGCAAAAGCATCCTAATGTGGCAGCAGTATCCAGCTCACCCCACCCTACCTGCCAAGGCGTTTCAGCCACCTATGACAAGGCACATAGACCTGTCACCCTAAAAACTGCAGAAAAGTGGAGCTGGTAGATGGACTAGGACAAAAGGTAGATGGAGGGGCAGAAACAGGACAGCATTAGAGCTAGGGTTGGTAGGGTTCTCTCACGGAAATGGGTTCTGGCAAGGGTAATTATCATCCATGGAGGGTTCTCAGGCAGACTCACTCCAGGCTCTCCAGACCCTGGTTCACCTTCAGGGCCTCAGCCAGGGCCATGGCACCTCTATCCCCAATGGTATTGCTGGAGAACCTGCAAGAGACAAATGGTGGTGTGCTGAGTCTAGGGGTCAGAGGTCAGGGGAGACCACCTCTGTCTCAAGGGTGTGCAGTGCGGTTTGTTTGGCCATAGTTGTGTTCATCTGTTGTCACTCCAGATGACCCCTATCTTAACTCTTTGGAAAGAACTGAGTCAACCCTTAGAGGTATTTGTGGGACTTTCTGTGAAGATGGACAAGAGATTATTTCCTTCTGAGAGCAGGAGAGGAGTATGTAAGTATGCCTGTGAAGTTTGGTGCTCACCCAGTTCTGGGAGTCCGGGTTTTAATTCTCTTTGTCCAGTGTTTTGTACTGCTAAGCCAGTAACCTGCATTCACTCACCCATCAGTGTATCTGCGTCTTTCGTGTACCTCTCCTTCCATTCATTTTACCATCAGTCCATCCGCTCATCCATCCACTTACCTATGCATCCATCCATGCCTCCATCCAACCATCCACTCCTACATCTCATCCCTTCATCCACCCTCTACTCGTCATCCATTCTCCTGCTCACAGATATGTAGGGTGGGCTAGCCTTGTGCTTGACACTGACAGTACCAGTTTGACCCTTTGGCCTTTCTCACATGAGTTCCTTCAGACTCCTGTTCTGCTTCAGAGCATCTGCCATCTGCTGGGCACCTCTGGGCCCAATTCGGTTCTTCTGTAGCCTGGGAGAGATGAGAAGGTCCCTCAGCAAAGCCAGCCACAGTCATTCCTAGGCAAAGCCAGTCTAGGTGTTGGGTGAGAGGTCAAGGACAAATAGGGTACCATCTCAATTTATACAGCAGTGGGAAGGGTCTCACGGGATCTGGTTGGGGGAGAGAAGGGAGAAGTGCAGCCAGGAGCAGAGGCTGATAGTGCTCAGCAGCCTCCCATAGGAGAGACTCCCACACACAAGGCTGCCAGCTGGCAAGGTGTGTTTCCCATCTGGACCAACACACTGCCTCCCACCTCAAGAAACTTTCCTGGGAAGAGGTATAGAACAGATGGGGAGGGACCGCTCCTGTGGGAAGTTAAAATGCTATCCGTAAGAGGGAAAGAGACAGGAGGCTGTGAGGTGGCTCAGCAGGTAAGGTGCTTGCCGCCAAGCCTGGAGACCTGGCTTCAATCTCTAGGACCCACCTAATGGAAAGAGAAAATTGACTCCTGTAAGTTGTGCTCTAACCTCCACACTTGTGCCATGGCGTGTACATGCATGTGTGTGCGTACATACATAGACACAATAAAGGTAATAAAAGGTAAAAAATAATGGACCTGCATTGTACATGTCCATACGTCTGTTTGTTTGTTTGTTTGTTTGTTTGTTTTTCTAGACGGTTTCTCTGTGTAGCCTTGGCTGTCCTGGACTTTAAAGACCAGGTCGGGTTTGAATTCACAGCGATCTACCTGCCTCTGCCTGCCAAGTGCTGAGATTAAAGGCGTGTGCCACCACGCCCAGCTCCATACGTCTTTTTACATTTATTTTATTTTATTTTATTTGTTTTCTTTGAGATGGATTCTCTGTATAGCCTTGGCTGTCCTGGACTTGCTTTGTACACCAGGCTGGCCTTGAACTCACAGCGACTCGCCTGCCTCTTTCTCCCTGAGTGCTGGTTTTAAAGGTGTGCATCATTGTGCCCAGCCATACATCTTGTTTTTGTTTTGTTTTTCCAGACAGGGTTTCTGTGTGTCACTTTGGCTGTCCTGGACTCTCTTTGTAGACCAGGCTGGCCTGTTGAAATGTGCTGTCTCCTTATGAGCTCACCCAGCCTCCTCTGGCTTCACAGCCTAGGAGTATATTTCTCAGGCTCTTTGATTTTTGTTTTTTGAGACAGGGTCTCTCTATGTAGCCCAGGCTGGCCTTGAACTCACAGGGATCTGCCTGTCTCTGCCTGAGATTAAAGGTGTGCACCACCATGCCTGGCTTCCTGGGATCTTCCTAAGGGTCTTAGGGCCTTCTTTCCCAAGATAAACATCAGACAAGATAGTGCCTCTGTTTCCCTGCCACTGTGGGCATTAGGCTGGCACCTGGCTCCAGGTCATCAAGTACCTGATTAACATAAAGGTAGGAGCAGTTCTGTTCTGGGGCCAAAAGTATTTAAGGAGCACACGGCCTCTCCAAGCATCTGCTGGGCTTACAATAAGCTGCTAAAAAGTGGTGTTGCCGGCTCCTCACACTGCAAGACAAGTTGTCATTGTCCTTGGGAACATGCATGGGAGGGGCTGCCTCTGCTGGGCTGTAGGAAGGGTGGGAGCTCTCTGTGCAACCTCACTGGCAATCTTTATGGTCAGACTAGCACTTATTCAATAAAAGAATGCATTGCTCTTTTCCTGCATCTCTGGAGATGATTTTCTGGGTTGACAAGGGTTTTTGTTTTCAGTAATTCCTCATAACCTATTCTCTGGAAAAGCAGGTGACATCGGGTTTTCCAGGCACAATACAGATGGGTCAGAAGCCTTAGGCTTGATCGTCTGCTGCTCTCTCTATCAGGAATGAGAGAGATGCCCAGTAGAAGAGAGGGGAAGCAATGGGAGTTACGTCTACTCACTGTAGCACGGAGATGGTGTGGTTGGAGACCAGGGCCTCAGCCATGCACATGACACCCTCATCCTTGATCACGTTGCTTTGGAGGCTACAGAGGTAAGAAGGAATGTGTCACTAATAGAATATGAGATGCCCAGTTGTGGCCTGGACTTGTACTGCCATGGGGATACCTGTCTCAGAGGCCCAAGACAGGGAGAAACTGACTTCTGAGAAAAGACTTGCTACTGATGATGTGCCCCCCTCATGGTCCATCACCCAGGAAAGACCATAAGCCCTCCTGTATTGAGTCTCTAGCTGCCTGCCAACTAGGAACAAGGTGCCTATGCTATCTCCATCAATTAAAATGAGGTCATCGGTAGACCCCATTTCAATAAAGCTCCACAATGCCCAAACAACAGTAAAGATGTGAAGAAACAGGAAGCCTCACACTACTGATTAGGATGTCAATGGCCTGGCCTCTGTGGAGCACAGACAGTCTGGCAATTCTTAACTTAGACTTGGCATGTAATCTAGCAACTGCATTTCTAGGTATATACCCCTAAAGAATTAAAGACAGGCACTTGAATACTTCTACACAAATATTGCTAGCAGCATTATTCATAACAGCCAAATGAGAGAAACACACTGAATGTCTGTCTGTCTGCACATCAGTGGATAAGCAGACTGTTCCACCCATGCAGTAGACCACTATTATGCTAATTGGGGAAGTCAGACACAAAGCTCTTATTGTATAAGTCCTTTTGTATGAAATGTCTACAATCAATAAACCCATAGAAAAACATGCTGAGGACTGGGAGAAAAGGCAAAAACATTTGAAACTAGGTAGCACAACACTGAGAATATACAAAATGCCAATGAACTATATACTTCAAAATGATAAAATTTTATATTTATTACATTTCACCTGGTGCTGGGTGTGGTGGTGCACACCTTTAATTTCAGCGCTTGGGAGACAGAGAGGCAAGTGGATCTCTGTGAGCTAAAGGCCAGCCTGGCCTACATAGTGAGCTCCAGGCCAGCCAAGGCTATGTAGCCAGACCCATTTCAAAACAATAACAACAAAAATTTTACTTAAATAGTAAATAGAAAACCAAAATAAAACAGAACAGTAGTACACCCTCAACATCTGTAGACTTCTATAAGGGACACTGCAAACTATACCCAAACAATTTCATCGTCTGGAAGGCAGACTTTTCATTGTCCTAAGAAACTCTGGGGACTCACAGAAGCACACAGAGTTGGGAGAATCTAGAACCTGAAGCTTCCTCGCATCCCAAAGCCTCCATTTTTTAACCCTCTTCCACCCATAGTATCTTCTGTAGCCAGAGTTTTGTCTCCTGGGCCCTCCCCTGGGGCCAGGAGCAGGGCCACATACCTTAGAGAGGTTAGAGTTCGGTTTATCTTCAGAGCATCTGCTAGAGCTTTAGCCCCCTGTGGTCCAATGGCGTTACTCCGGAGGCTGGTAGAAGAGAAAAAAAGGTACTGGGGTAGGAATAGCAATTAAAATGGCATCAACATTTTAAGTTTATAATCCTTAAAGGGAATGAATTAGGCTTAAGGTTTTCACATTTGATAGAATGGCGCCATGGCAGAGATCGTGTGTGTGTGTGTGTGTGTGTGTGTGTGTGTGTGTGTGTGTGTGTGTGTACACAAAGGAGTTCCCCAAAGTAGCCCCACGTGATGAAGGAAAGAAAACAGGATACGATGGTCGAGAGAGCTAAGTGTAGAGAAGACAAAGATGATTCTAGGTCAGGGTCAAAAATCAAGAGTTTTTTGAAATGAAGTTCAAGAGACAAGAAGAGTGGTGGCTTTGCTTGCTCAGCTGTCCTCCCAGGACAAGAGGTCTGCAGGGCACAGAGCACTGACATGCTCTAAATGGGCTGAATCCAAAGAGTGGAGGAAGGATGGAGAAAACTCAAGACACTTCATACATAGACAGGGAGATAACTTAAAATCCCCTTTATTCCAAGGGCCTGTCCTGGATGAGGTCCTACTTACTCTAGTGTGATGAGACTTCTGTTGACCAGGAGGGATCTGGCCAGAGCTTTGGCCCCTTTGTTACCAATCTGGTTTTCAGCCAGGCTGCCAAAAAAGAAACAGGAGAGTGGCTATCTCAGGATGTGACTCTTTGATATTACACTCATGTTTAGCCCTTGCTTTCCCAGCATCACTCATGTGGATATAAGCAGAGACAAGGTGACTATGGAGCAGAAAGAAATAGGAAGTCCCCTGAGCCTGGGAAGGTAGAGTCAGGGAGGGCCAGACGGCCTTCGCTCTGATAGATGGTCCCAAGGAAATTTGCCCAGCATCCCACACTGTATCTGCTTTACAAGTGTGCAGCCAAAAGTGTAAACAATAGAAGTCTTTCATATGGAACCAGCAAATTTTCAGAGTACTTGCTACTAGCCAGGCATGGTGGTGTACACCTTTAATCCCAGCACTCTGGAGGCCCAGGGGCAGGCAGATCGCTGAGTTTGAGGCTAGCCTGGTCTACAAAATGAGTCCAGGACAGCCAGGGCTACACAGAGAAACCCTGTCTCAAAAAACAAAACAAAAAACAAAACAAAACAAAAAAACCAGAGTACTTGCTACCATGCCTGACAACCTACCCCTGACCCCCAGCACCCACATAATGGAAGGGGAAAACTGACTTACAAGGTGTCCTCTGACCTCTACATATGTTCTGTGGTGTGTGCATTTACACAACGTGCACTCACACAAACATACTCACAAATGTGCACACACAGACACTAGCAAAAATACAGTAAGTACAGGAAATGTTTATATTGGAGTTGCTGATATTTTAAAAAAAGTTCTTCCATATACACCTTCTAGTGGCATGAAGTTCACGTGGCTCTCAGGAAAAAGCAAAGTGCCAGACACTGGTGCTGGTTTGTAAGACTCAAATGCCCCCAGGCACCCTCAGCTTATGAAATTTCTTAAAAGCCCATATAGCACTCAGAAACTAATACAAACTAGTTTTTACAAACTAGTCCAAACTATTTTGCAATCGATTCTAGCCTTTCTCTAGTACAAAGCAGAAAATGGTAGAATTACCACAAAATTAACTTTTAAGTTTAAAAAAGGTTTTTCTTTATGTGTCTGGGAAGGGTGGTTCTAACAGCATACTGGTTGGTCGGCTCAGTGCAGAAGTGGAGCAGTTAGTAGTTCTTTAGTTCTGTAGGCAGCAGCCACTAGGGTCCTGGCGATGTTAGAAGCAAATGCATTCCAAGGGCTCTTTGGGATAATGGCACCAGAGGACAACAAAAGACCAAGAGAAGCTGAGTGGACCATACACCAACAGTTTCCCCTTTATCCCTTTGATATACCATTTTTCAAGTGAGTCTGTTGTTTAAGTATAAATTTGAGTCAGGTATAGTGGTACACACCTTTAATCCTAACTCTTGGGAAGTGGAGGCAGGCCGGGCTCTGTGGGTCAGAGACAAGCATGGTTTACATGTGAGTTCTAAGGCCAGCCAGGACTCTATAGTGATACCCTGCCTCAAAAACAAATAAATAAGCACACAAATAAATAAATTTGAATAATGGCCAGGTGTAGTGGTAGACATCTGTTATTCTAGAACGTGGAAGGTTGGGAACCTTGAGGGCAAGGCCAGCTGGACTACACAAGACCTTGTTTCCCTGCCCTCTGCCATCAAAATGTCAGAAGCCCAGACCACTTTTATTGCCACAGGATGTTTATAATGTTGTATAAATAATACCTCACAGGCAGAAGCAGCCTTATATATTTTTCTGCAGAATGATGTGGACGTTGTAAACAAGTGTCACTGAAGACCAGAGAGGAAAAAGCATGTGAAAAGATGTTTGGTTTTATTCAGAATTTTTTTGAACCATTTTAAGCAAAACTAAATGTTGATTATTTTTCCATGTGCCGAAAGGCCAGAGCTGCCTGTGAAAGACAAAACACTGGCAATGAGAAGCTGTCAAGACCATTTGTCTTCCGAAGGGGTTACGTTTTCACTGCCCACCAGCAAGGCAAAGCCAGCCCTACTAGACCTCACTTCCTGACCCGGTTCTCCAAAGTTACTCTGTAGTTCTCCGGAACCTTCCTACCATCTCCACACTGATCCAGCCCCGAGCCTAAGTGTTGCCTACGTCTCAAAGTGTAGAAACTTCATCAGCATTTAAGTCAGCATACAGACTTTTCTCTAATTACAGTTTAAAATGTGATTTGATGTTATTTGAGATAGGCCTTGCCTGTGTGTGGCCCAGGCAATTCTCCTGTCTCAGCCACCAGAGTGCTGGGATTATAGGAACGCACATCACACCCAGCTGAAGACCAAGGTTTGTTGTTGCCATTGTTGTTGTTATCGTTTTGCCAGAAACACGGGTTTCTCCATGTAACAGAGTCCTGGCCGTCCTGAATTCGCTTTGTAGACCAGGCTGGCCTCAGACTCACTGAGCTTCACCTGCTTCTGCCTCTGCCTCCTGGGTGCTGGGATTAAAGGTGTGTGCCCCCATGCCTGGCTTAAAGACAAAGTTTTATGTTTATGAAAACAGAACTGAGGATGTAGCTCAAGTAGGTAAAGTCCTTGCCTAGCGTGTGTGATGCCTGGGTTCATCCCCAGCATAGCATAAACTGGGTATAAGGACACAGTGCTGTGATCTCAGCACTCAGGAGGGTCAAAAGTCAGGGCCACCCTACCGATATAGTGAGTTTGAGGCAAATCTGGAGTACATGAGTCCCTGTGTCAAAGAAAAAAGGAAGGAAGGAAGGAAGGAAGGAAAAGGAAGAAAAAGAAAAAGGAAAAAGGAAGATTTTGAGGCTGGAGAGAAGGCTCAGCTGTTAAGAGCAATTGCTCTTGCAGAGGACCTGGCCTCAATTCCCAGTACCCACTTGGTGGGCCACAGCTATCCTTAACTCCTCTTCCAGGGGATCTGAAACTGTCTTTTGACATCTGTGGATACAAAAAGTGAGCCATGGCACATGTCTGCATGCTGGCAAAACATTAATACACATAAATCTAATTTTTAAAAAATGTACCTTAAAATTTAATTAAATTAAAAGTTAAACTTTTAATATTATAGCTAAATGCAATCCTGTGCTCAGCATATTATTAGAGTAAATGTTGAGAGGAACATTGAGAAGGTGCCACCTGAGCAGGCAGACAAGTCTTTCCTAGGAGTTTCCCTTCCTTACAGAGCATGTACCAGATCCTTTGGCGCTTTCTACGAGGGGTAGAAGAAAGCAGACTGCATCTTGAACCACACTCTAAAAAGATACCTGTTCTTGGGGAAGCAAGAGCTGAGCAGAGGGGGAAGTGATCCCCTATCGCATGCAACAGGTAGGTACACTGGGCTCTGGGTTACCTGATGGTTTGAATGCGACAGTCCTTCCCACTCAGCACACTGCCCAGCAGCTCCATCACGGCGTCCTGGAACTGGTTGTTGTCCAGCCTGGCCAGGGGAGCCATGACAGTGAGCAGTCCCGCAGCCCATGAGCAGGGGAGCCATGACAGTGAGCAGTCCCGCAGCCCATGAGCAGGGGAGCCATGACAGTGAGCAGTCCCGCAGCCCATGAGCAGGGGAGCCATGACAGTGAGCAGTCCCGCAGCCCATGAGCAGGGGAGCCATGACAGTGAGCAGTCCCGCAGCCCATGAGCAGGGGAGCCATGACAGTGAGCAGTCCCGCAGCCCATGAGCAGGGGAGCCATGACAGTGAGCAGTCCCGCAGCCCATGAGCAGGGGAGCCATGACAGTGAGCAGTCCCGCAGCCCATGAGCAGGGCAAGGCTTCCACCACCTCTCATCCCCACTGTGGCCCCACTGTGTCAGCTCAGAGCTCTAGAGTTCTCTGTGCAAGCAACCTGAGGGGGTTCCTGTGAGCTGTGATGTTCCTCACAGCTCAGCACACCATGTGCCCATGTGAATCACCGTTGGCTAGCTATACATCTGAGGATGCCAGAACCACTCTCAGGGCCTGACCAACCTTTGTCCTATATTTTTTTCTTTTTGTTAGCTAGGTTCAGAGTATAACTGAGGGTGTAGCTTCTGTCAACATTCAGACAGTCTTTGTGTGTGTGTGTGTGTGTGTGTGTGTGTGTGTGTGTGTGTGTGTGTGTGTGTGTTAATATATACACACATTTATACATACATATAAACACACACACATATGTATATCCTTGCTATGTAGCCCAGGCTGTCCTGGAACTCAGCAATCTTCTTACCTCCACCTCTTGACTTCTCGGATTACAGGTATGAGTCACAATGCCTGGTCTCAGAGGGTCTGATGAGTTGGATTATATTTCCACACTGCAATTTTAACCTTGCTGTCTCAATAATGTAGTTTTATATGGATGCAAGCTCATTGCAGGTGTAATAGCTAAGAGGATATCACACTGATGTAGGGTGGGCCTATAATCCAATATAGTATCCTTACAGGAAAAGTGAGTGCTATGTGAAGACAGAGTCACAGGAGTAGATGGTCACATGACAGGAGAGGCTAAGGAGCATCTAGGATTGCTGGCCCACAGGAGCTCCAGAGGCAGGAAGGGCCCTCCTGCCATGGTTTCAGAGGCAGTGCTGCCCTGACCTCAGATTTCTGGCTTTCAGAACTAAATCAGTTACCGTGATGGTTCAGCACCCAGCTGTGGAACTTTGCTATAGCAGTCTCAGCAGACTACAGGGAAAGGGGCATGAGGAACCAAGGAGCCATTCTGAGTTTTTCTCCTTTGCGCTGACTCCCCGCATGGACCCCATACTCACCTGAGGCTCTGACAGTAGAGCAGCTGGGGCAGCAGGCTCTGGAGGACGCTCTGGCTGAGGCACAGGGATAAGTTGGCCTCTGGAGAGCAGATATCAGACATCTGCAGGAGGTAGGCTAAAGCCTTGCGGTGCAAGGGGCTGGTCATCCCAGCCAAGGCCCCACTCTGCATGGCCTCCTCCACGCTGCAGGCCAGTTCTGTGTGCTGCAGCTCGTGCAGGCAGTACAAGACGTTGATGGCACGTGCACAAACTGCAGTGTCGGGACATAGCAAGCCTTGTAGGAGCTCAGCCACCTGGGCCCGGTAGCTCTGGTGCTCACCTTGGACCAACAGGGAGCCGGCCAGCAGAGTGTTGACCCTTGGAGACAAGAGGCCCGAGAGGAAGCGAAGGAACACATCCAACCTCCCATCCTTAGCTTGTGTGGCCCGCTGGGCTGCACATCTGAAATGTGCGAGGAACCCCAGCCTGGGCCAGGACATGCCACTCTCGGTAAAGAGGTCAAAAATGGCCCTCTTGGATGCACTGTAGTAATATGTGGCTGCCATAAATTCTTGCAGAGACAGGTGAGTGAAGCAATAAGCTGTGGAAGAGGCCAGAGTCTCTTCCCGCTGCAGGAGACAGCTGCACAGAGTGCTCTGCAACAAAGTGAGGTCCATGCCAAATGCCTTTATGTCTTGCTCATAAAACACGTATTTCTTCTTAACCAGCCCATGGAAGGCCAGGCGTCCCAATGTCCCCACCATTTTGCGGGCCCCCTGGGTCACCTGCTCAATCCTAGGAGTTACCTTTCCCTTGTCCTGCCCCTCCCCTCCCAGGGCCATTCTGAAGTACCAAGAGTAGAGTTCACACAGGGTCTGAGGCGGTGGCAGCTCTGTGTCGTGGACAGCCAGCCTGGTGTGGTACAAGTGACCCAGGGCCATCCCCGTGAGCCTACAAAAGGCTGGTATGGTGCACATCAGATACAGAGCCCTGTTGCCCTGCACCTGACTCAGTATCTGGCCCGAGAGGTTCTGATCCTCAGGAAATGTCTGCTCCAGACACACTTTGATCTCTTCCTCAGTAAGGCCCCGAATCTCAGTCATCCGGTCCACTAGGCCTCCAGGGATCTGACCAGCAGCACCGGGACGGGAGGTGATCCAGACAGAAATTTCTGGAAAGAGGTTGCCTCGGATGATGTTAGTGATCAGGTGGTCTACCTGGATCTCCTTCTTTGGGTCTGTGCAGGCCATGGTATTGGAGAATTCCAAGGGCGCCTTACACTCATCCAAACCATCCAGGACTAGGAGAACTCTGTCTGGGGCTGTCACCACCAGACTAGCGTCCCCAGTGTTTGGGAAGATGGAACAGATGAGTTTGTCTGCGGACAGCTTCTCATAAGTATTAAGATCCCGAAAGGTCAAGGGTAGAACCACTGAGAAGTCCTTGCCCACTTGGCCTCTGGCCCAGCAACGAACAAAATGCCTCACCAGAGTAGTCTTGCCCACGCCAGCCACTCCGATGGTGATAGAGACGCGAGGTGGGATGGATACCCGGGACAGAGGCAGGAAGAGCCTGTCCAGGGTGATGGCCCTGGCAGGGTGCCAGACCCCACGTGTGGCCTCCACCTGGGTAAAGTCATGCTCCCTTAGCTGCAGGTCTGTCAGGCCCTCTACCAGCATGAGGTTGGCCAGTTGATGTGAGGGGCTGCCCAGTTCTGGGTCGTTTCCTACCCTGCTCAGCAGGGCCTCGCAGTGCTTCCTTATCCTCGAATCTGCACGGCAGAGAGCAAAACAGGTAAGGTCCCAGGGTAAGGTGAGGGGGTTCGGATACCCTCCCCTGTGGCTCCCCCGCCCTGTGGAAGACTTACCGTGGCTGTGAGATCGCAGCGGGGAGTCTGGCATTTTGTTATGGGCCTGTAGCAGCTGACCACGCTTCCCAGTCAGTAGGTCCACAAGTGCTTTCACCTGCTCAGCCGGGGAGCCAGCGCTGCAGGCCAGGCGTTTCTCTCTGTCCCTCCACAGATCTTGCTTCCTCATGGAGCCTGTGGTTGCAGCAGGGGCTGTGAAGACAGAGGCGAAACTGCAGCCTGGTGGACCTCTGTTGTTTCTTGGCCTCTTAGTAGCTTCCTGGCCTTCCTGGAAGCTCAGGGGCTGTGGGACAGTGATACAGAGACGGCAAGAGGCAAAGCCATGCCATGCCTCACCTGCTCACGCTCTTTTGCCAAAGCTGGCTCCTTGTTTGAAGCTCTCCTATACAAGCCTGCCCCATGTATGTTCCTCCTCACAACAGGGGCCACAACAGTCCCTTAGGGACTTGTGGGCAGAGACGGACGAGTCATCCATTGTTTATAGTTCTAGAAGAGAAAACATAATGGGAGAGGGGGTCAGCAGAGGTCACTGTCCATTACTGCTGGCAGCAGCCCTATTTAATATGACCCAGCACTTGGGAGGCAGAGGTGGGCAGCCTGGTTTACAAAGTGCAGCCAGGGCTATTGCAGAGAACACATGTCTTGAAAAACCAAAACCAACCAAACAAAGATGACGCAGGAGTTGTCACTGTCAGGAATCTGGCCAGTGCTGGCTGCCTGGGGTTCTCTGGTTCTGTGATTAGCTGAGGTGATCGTTGTAAACAGACACCTGGGTTTGAACTTGCACTGGGGATTGGTATCAATTTAATTCAGCAGGAACATTTTCATACAGAAAATGCTAAAAGTCTAACAGTAAGAAAAGCAGCCAATGCCAGACGGTGGTGGCGCACGCCTTTAATCCCAGTACTCAGGAGGCAGAAGCAGGCGGATTGCTGTGAGTTCGAAGCCAGCTTGGTCTACAAAGCAAGTCCAGGACAGCCAAGGCTACACAGAGAAACCCTGTCTTGAAAAAAAGAAAGAAAAAGGAAAAGGGAAAAAAAAGCAGCCATTCCACTCATGGCCGTGTTGAAGAATTGGTAAATGCAACATGTTTAAGGTTTAAGTCCAACAAGCTGTATTAAGCTGGGAACGCTAAGGCTGGCACAGAGTGGACCACTCTCTCCTCACTCCTGCAAAATCCTGCTGGCATTTGCTTTTTCAGTTTTCCAAATGTTCAACCAAGGGGGAAAGCAAGTGACATTGCAGCCAACTGTGGTATGTGTTTGGATTTGCCCTTCCTTCCTTCCTTCCTTCCTTCCTTCCTTCTTTCTCTCCCCCCCTCTTCTTTCTTTCTTATTTTTTAAAAATTTTACAAGACAGGGAATCTCTGTGTAGCCCTGGCTGTCCTGGACTCACTCTGTAGACCAGGCTGGCCTCAAACTCATAGAGATCGGCCTGCCTTTGCCTCCCAAGTGCTGGGTGGGCATGTGCCACTATGCCCAGTTGATTTGTGCTTATACTTAGATCTTTTTATAGCATCTCTAGTAAAGCCTTATTTTTTTTTCTCATCTAGAGTTGGAAAGTAACAGTTTCCTACTGGCATCTAAACTTGTAAAATAGTTTTGTTGTCATTCTTAATACTATTGGTATAAAAGATGATTAATTTTTGTATTTCACCATATCTCAACAGGCTAAATACTTTTGTTGACTCCTTACTTTTCTGTTAGTTTTCTTCAAGCTTTCAGGTTTTCAGTACAAATAATTTCATCTTTTCAAATAAGATTTATATTTTGTTTATGTGTGTGTATTCATGTCTGTTTGGGTTTGTGCACATGCATGTGTGTGCCCACAGAGGTGAGAAGAGAGTATCAGATCTGCTGGAGCTGGCAATGTAGGTGGCTTGTGCCCAAACACTGGTCCTTTGCAAGAATAGTATGTACTCTTTTATGTGCCCTTAACTGCTGAGCCATCTCTCTAACCTCATAATTTCATCTTTTTATTTCTGAACTGTCACTCACTTTGAACAATTTCACTGCACTGGCAGCTTTTTCCCTGGGGCAGTGCTGGTGAGCAGTCTTGTTATTCTAGGCATGAAGAGCAGCTCTGTATAGAACTATTGGGTTTAGTATGTGGGTAGACTTCTAGTTTTCCCTTCCTCTTGGGGACAGCTCCCAGATCCTATCACATTCAGCACTGCTGGGTGATGTTCCCAAAGGCATGCTACGCCCCACAGCTTTGCGTCTTCCCTTTCATAGACAGAGCTCTGAGGTTAGGTGATCTTCCTAAGGACTCATGGCTGGGAGGCACGGATGCTGAGCTGGGATGGAACCAAGGCCTCACTGGTCCCAGCACCTTGCTGTGTTGCTGCCTCTGTAGCAGGTATACACATGGTTTAAAAACTTGGTCACTGGCGTAGTGGTGGATGGCTTTAATCCTGGCACTTTAGAGGTAGGGGCAGGAGGAATGCAAACTTCAGGAGAGCCTGGACTACATAGTAAGACCTTGCCTTAAAAAAATAGAGGACGCGGGCGTGATTGGCACATGCCTTTAATCCCAGCACTCGGGAGGCAGAGGCAGGCGGATCTCTGTGAGTTCGAGGCCAGCCTGGTCTACAAAGCAAGTCCAGGATAGCCAAGGCTACACAGAGAAACCCTGTCTCGAAAAACCAAGAAAAAAATGGAGGAATGTCTGTTAACTAGAAAATATTTTTTTTATTCATCCACTCATTCAACCAGTAAAATTTGAAAGTGTGTGTGTGTGTGTGTGTGTGTGTGTGTGTGTGTGTGTGTGATGATGTGTGTAGTATGTGCTCACAGGCCTGTGTGATTGTGCACACATATGGAGAGGCCAAAGTGGAGTGTCAGGTGTCTTGCTGTGTCATATTCTGCATTACTTCACTGAGACCAGCTCTCTCACTGAACCTGGATCTATGCCGGCAGCCAGGAGGCCCCAGAGCCCTTCCTGGTTCTGGGCTCCACCGTGCTGGGAACCATGCACGTGTATGTAGCCATGCATGCAGCCGTGTCCAGCTGGGGACATGTGTGCTAAGAACTTGAACTCAGGTCCTTGTGCTTGCCCACTGAGCTATCTCCCAGCCTCCTGTCTGCAGGTGTGGTTGCTTGTTGTTTGTTTATAAGATAGTCTTACAGTGTGGCCCTGGCTGGCCTGGTGCTTGCTCTTTAGCCCAGGCTGGCCTGTACTTGATGGAGTCCCCCTGCCTCATCCTTCCAAGTGTCGAAACTGTAGGTATGTATTTTGGGAAATATTTGTTGTAGACACAGGGAATGTGAAAGTGAACAAATTGGGCAAAGTCCCTGTCTTGTGAGTAGGGAAAAGTAGGGCACAATGATAATAATGGAGAAGGAAGAAGGTTTCTAAGGCGACTAGTGACATGAGTGTGATCAGCAGCGGGTGACAAGAGCTGGCCGTCTGTGTGCTGGGACCGAGGGATACTTTGCCTCAGAGGCTTTCTCTGAATCTGTGAGCTGCATAGATACAGAAGGGTGATGGGGCTGGGAGCTGCCTTAGTGGGTGAAGTGCTCGCTGCCCAAGCATGAGAACCCGAGTTCAGAGTTCAGACCCAGTGTGAAAGGCAGGGGTAGTGATGTGTGCTGTGAGGCCAGTGCTGGAGCAGGCACAGGCAGCTCCCTGCGCTCACTGGCCAGCCAGTGTGGCCAGCCAGGTTCCATGTGGCCAGCCGGTGTGGCCAGACAGCCTCTGTGTCTCAAAAGAAAAAAAAAGGCAGATATTGGTCAAGAGGACACACACTGTCTACCTGTGTTCTTCAGGCATACACATACAGACATGTGCACTTGCACGCATCACACAGACTCACAAATACACATGGAGGCACACATTAGAAGAGTTAGACAGTGATGAGAAGAGCATTATAGACAGAGGAAGTGGCTAGATAGAAAAAGAAAAGGGGGCTGAGGGTTGGCTCGGTGGTTACGAATGCTGGCCGCTCTTCCCGAGGACCTGGGCTTAGTTCTCAGTATGTGTTATCAGGCGGCCCACAGCTGCCTGTAACTCCAGCTGGCCTCTGAGGCATACCCTCACACAGATGTATATACATGAGTAAAGCCAACAAATAGTTTTAAATGTTTTATTTATTTTTATGTATGTGGGTGTTTTGCCTGCATATATGTCTGTGCACCGTGTGTGTGCCTGATGTGTGTGAAGACGCCTTCTGATCCCCTAGAACTGGAGTTACAGGCGGCTCTTAAATGCCATGTAGGCTCTGAGATCCTCTGGAAGAACAACCAGTACCCAACCTCTGAGCCATCTCTCCAGCCTCAAATAATTTTTTAAAAAAATATATAAGTAGCCGAGAAGTGGTAGAGCATCCCTTTAATTCCAGAAGGCAAAAGGCCAGCCTGGTTTACAGGGCAAGTTCCAGGATACACAGAGAAACCCTGACTCAAAACCCCCAAAATCAATAAAAAGCCGGGTATGGTGGCCCATGCCTTTAATTGCAGCATACACAGGAGGCAGAGGCAGGCAGATCCCTGTGAGTTCAAGGACAGCCTGGTCTACAAAGTGAATCCAGGGCAGCCAAGGCTACAAAGAGAAACCCTGTCTCAACCTCCCTCTCAAAAACATATGTGGCTAAGATATTAAAAGGAAGCAGTCTATAAATCAAGAAAGAAGAGCATTGAACTATTAGTTTCATCTAATTGGCAAATATGAAAATATAGCATGATCCTGTTGAGAATGTGGCAGTATTAGGGATCTTTTTCTTAAGATTTATTTATTTTAATTAATTTATTTATTATGTATAAAGTGTTCTGTCTGCTTGTATGCCTGCAGGCCAGAAGAGGGCACCAGATCTCATTATAGATGTTTGTGAGCCACTATGTGGTTGCTGGTACTTGAACTCAGGACCTTTGGGAAAGCCAGTGATCTTGAGCCATCTCTCTAGCCCAGAATTACTTATTTTTATTTTATGTATTATGAGTATTTCCCGTGCATGCACGTTCACCATGTGTGTGCAGTACTTGTGGGGGCCAGAAGAGGGTGTCAGGCGCTCTGGAACTGGAGTTATAAACGGATGTGAGCTGACATCACATGGGTGCTGGGAACAAATCTTGGGTCCTCAGCATGAGCAGCAAGTGCTCTTAAGTGCTGAACCATCTCTCCAGCCCAAGATATCTTAATACATGGTGGTGGAAATACAAGGTAGTATAAAAATATAATGGAATATTTTTTGTAGTGCTGGGAATGGATCCTCCTTGTGCATGCTAGGCAAACTCTCCCACTGTTACCACACTTCCTAGACAACATTATAGATTTTAATTTGCCGTTAGAAATTCTACTTATGGCCTGCCCTACACTGACCATAGGAAGGCTAGCCCCACCCCTCAACAGCCACCACATATGGGAGAGCTGGCCCCACCCCTCACTGGGGCTGCATGGGAGAGCGGGCCACGACCCTCGCCTGGAGCAGGGGAGGCCCAGCAGAGACCTAGGCTGACCAACCCAGATCTAGGGCCTTGAGTTGGCTCGCCCCAACATCTGTCCCCTCTATAAGCTGCTAGAGCATGTGAAGGGGCCAGTCCTGTGGGACCATAGCCAGAGCATCTCCTTGACTCTGCACAACAGCGGGATATACAAGAGGAGTATTGGTGAAGGTCCAGTATCAATGGTATAGCAGAAGCCAGAGGCTTGAACCAGACCAATGACTCATTGCCATGAGCATTAGCAAGATGTGTAAGCAAAAGGTATACTGTGTGACACACCGCAGCTCCCAGTGTCACTGTGACAAACAGTGGAGAGGTGGGAAAGAGAGAGGAGCGGGGTGATGTAGGTATGGTGCACCCGGAGCCCCACAGCTGTGCCTGCTGTGAATGAGAGAAGACTGCACTTGATCCAGGGGGAGCGTGCTGTTGCCTGGACAGGTGAGGGTTGGGGTGTTTTTGGTTTTTTTGTGTTTTTTTTTGTCTTTTAACATTTTCTTCTTTTGGAGGGAGGAGGTTACATGGGTGGAAGGTGGATATGGAAGGACTGGGAAATGAGTGGGATTGGGGTGCATGATGTGAAATTCCCAAAATATCAATAAGAAATTATGCTTTAAAAATTCTACTAATGAGAATTAAATTCTTTATCTGTGTGTGTATGAGAGAGAGAGAGCACGTGGAGAGAGAGAGAGAGAGAGAGAGAGAGAGAGAGAGAGAGAGAGAGAGAGAGAGAGAGAGAGAGAGAGAGAACATGGAGAGAGAGCACATGGAGAGAGAGAGAGAGAGAGAGAGAGAGAGAGAGAGAGAGAGAGAACATGGAGAGAGAGAACATGGAGAGAGAGAGAGCACATGGAGAAAGAGAGAGAACATGGAGAGAGAGAGAGAACATGGAGAGAGAGAGAGAACATGGAGAGAGAGAGAGAGAGAGAGAGAGAGAGAGAGAGAGAGAGAACATGGAGAGAGAGAGAGAGCACATGGAGAGAGAGAGAGAACATGGAGAGAGAGAGAGAGAGAGAGAGAGAGAGAGAACATGGAGAGAGAGAGAGAGAGCACATGGAGAGAGAGAGAACATGGAGAGAGAGAGAACATGGAGAGAGAGAGAGAACATGGAGAGAGAGAGAGAGAGAGAACATGGAGAGAGAGAGAGAGCACATGGAGAAAGAGAGAGAACATGGAGAGAGAGAGAGAACATGGAGAGAGAGAGAGAACATGGAGAGAGAGAGAGAGAGAGAGAGAGAGAGAGAGAACATGGAGAGAGAGAGAGAGCACATGGAGAGAGAGAGAACATGGAGAGAGAGAGAGAACATGGAGAGAGAGAGAGAACATGGAGAGAGAGAGAGAGAGAGAGAGAGAGAGAGAGAGAGAGAACATGGAGAGAGAGAGAGAGAGCACATGGAGAGAGAGAGAACATGGAGAGAGAGAGAGAGAGAGAGAACATGGAGAGAGAGAGAGAGCACATGGAGAGAGAGAGAACATGGAGAGAGAGAGAGAGCACATGGAGAGAGAGAGAGAACATGGAGAGAGAGAGAGAGCACATGGAGAGAGAGAGAGAACATGGAGAGAGAGAGAGAGCACATGGAGAGAGAGAGAGAACATGGAGAGAGAGAGAGAGAGAGAACATGGAGAGAGAGAGAGAGCACATGGAGAGAGAGAGAACATGGAGAGAGAGAGAGAGCACATGGAGAGAGAGAGAGAACATGGAGAGAGAGAGAGAGAGAGAACATGGAGAGAGAGAGAGAGAGAGAGAGAGAGAGAGAGAGAGAGAGGATGTATGCACAAACACATGTGAGTACAAGTGCCTGTGCATGTACAGAGACCAATAGAGGACATCAGATGCCCTGCGCGCTCTCTGCACTTTACTCCTTTGTGACAGGGTCTCTCACTGACCTAGGAGCAGGCCAGTGGCCGGCCAGCCCCAGACATCCTCTCCTCCCTCCACAACACTGAGGTTTTGTCTGTACAGCCACACCTAGATTTTTACATGGGTGTTGGGAATTTGAACTCATGTTCTCATCAAGTGCTCTTACTGAGCCTTCTCCCTCACCCCCACACATGGGGATTTATCTTAAATAAATAATTGGACAGATACGCACAGATAAGACTATAAGAATGCTCATAAAATGTACACAACAGGAAGAAGTTAAAGTGTCAAAATTTTTTTCTACCCAACAAGAGACTGATAAAAATAAAAATGGCTCAGTTCCACATTGCAATACTATGAAGGCATAAGGTAAAGTACAGCCCAGAGTGTGTCAAATTAGAACAGTGCACACAGTGTGCTCTTTATTTTGAGACAAGGTCTCATTATGTAACTCCGGATGTCCCAAAACTCACTACCTAAGACAAACTGGCCCCCAACTCTGCGAGGTGACCGTCTCTGCCCTACAAGCGCTGAATTAAAGGTGTGTGCCTCCACGCCAGGCTTCCCACTATACCATTTGCCTTCTAATGTCATAAAGATTCAAAACACCTTATTTAAGGTACAGTTTATGTACAAAATGCATAATTTTGAGTATAGCTAAGTTAGATGACTCCATTCTGTACTGTGATGGAAGTTAGCCCAGAGTCTTGCTCGTGGTCTAACACTGAGCTATCGCCCCAGATCTACAATACATTCACATTTTTATATTGAAAAAGTTAAAGTACAGGATACAGGGGCTGGAGAGATGGCTCAGTGGTTAAGAGTGCTCGCTGTTCTTCCAGAGGATCCAAGTTCAGTTCCCAGCATCCACATCAGTGGCTCACAGCTGCTGTAACTCCAGCTTCAAGGGATCCATTTTCCTCTTTGCAGGCACCTGCAAGTACATGTGCATACATATACACAGAGACACGTGTGTAAAAGGGACTTTTATTCGCCTGTTTCAGTTGCTGTCTTGGAAGGATTACTGCCTCCGTCTGCTAGCCTAGACCTAATCCTGGAAGCTTCTAGCCTCCATATAATCTAACCTAGGCCTAGAACGTTTTCAGCCTCTGAGATTTACTGCTCACCCTTTCTTCCTGTTACTGAGCTCTGGGCTGGCTGGTTCAACTCAGCTGTTCTGGCTCAAACTCTTCTCCCAGCTGACTTATTCAATCTGGCTTCTCTCTTGGTCCCTGAATTGCTCTGCTTGGCCTCAAACTAACTCAGCAATCTTTTCTAATCTGGCTCCTTCTCATTCTCTGACTCTAAATTCCTCTGTCTGTATCTGAGTATTTTTCTTATTCTCATTTGTAAGTCTCTCTAATTTTCCTTCTAAGGCTTGTATCTTAACAACCCACTTTTCCTATGTTATCTAAAAAAATAACAGAATACAGTTATAGTAGGATACCATTTTGTTTTACTGTAGGAAAAGCTGGAAATATATGGCAGTGGAGCTTTTATGAATTTTAATTGCTCAGGTTTCACTAACATTGCTCTTACACGTCAGTAGACTGCTTACAGAATTATGAAAAGTAATACATGTTTATTAAAATAGTTAAATAATCCAAAGAGAGAGTGCAGTCTTCTATCCACTAAGTATAACATTTTGTTTTGTAGTTTAGTTTTTAAAATATTAGGATAGTGCTGGCAAGATGGCTTTTAGAGGTTTTTTTAAAGTGCTCACTGCACAAACATGAGAGCCACAGAGCTGTCCCTAGATCAGAGGAGAGAACTGACTCCTGAAGCTGTCCTCTGACTGCCACATGCATGCTACGATGTACTTATGTGCACGCACGTGTGCACACACACGCGCACACACACACACATATACACACGCACACGTGCACACATACACACAAATATTATTATTAAACTAAAAATTGAGATGACAGATTAGACACACACATACAGAAGAAAGTATCACAATGATGAAAAAACAGGATGCTCACTATTCCCAGTTATGGTTGAATACACAGAAAATTCACAACAGTCTATGGACAAATGACTAGGCCTGATGTATGAGTTCACAAGGTTCTAGACCCAGGGCCCGGGCTCACAAACAGTCATTCTATTTCTACTTACTAGCAACAATCAAATCAAAACTGAAATGCTAAGGTATCATAAAAAAATTGCCAGGTAGTGGTGGTAAATGGCTTTAATCCTGGCACTTGGGAGGCAGAGGCAAGTGGATTGCTGTGAGTTCAAAGCCATCCTGGCCTACAGAGCAAGTTCTAGGACAGTCCAGGCTACACAGTGGAACCTTGTCTTGAAACAAACAAACAAACATAAAGAAATAAGAAAAAAAATATGCTCTTGGATTTCCAGGAAGCTTAAAACCAATCTGAAATGATAGATGTTAAAGTCACTCTTGGGGTTGCTGCTTCCTGAGAGGGGGTACAAGAGACCTCTTGGGTGCCAGTTTCTACACAGTGATCTGTCTGGTGATATAAACACAGAGCCATTGAGCTCAGCTTACTATGTGTAAGGTACATCTTGACTTTTAAAGTTAACTTTGTAAAAATGCAAATGTAAGTGGACCAACTGAAGCAATTCAGTGTCCACCTGTGCGTGTCAAAGGCCAGGATGCGAGGGGCCCCAGTTGTGCTTTCTGGTAGGGTATTGTCAGGGCATGGACTGTGTCTAACCACTGCCTTCTGTAACTGGATGCCCACAGATGATCTAATTGCTGCTACTAAGAGGATGAGGTGACCGTGTTGTGGTTTGTTTGTTTAGATTTGTGTTTTGTTTTGTTTTTCGAGACAGGGTTTCTCTGTGTAACTCTAGCAGTCTTGGAACTCGCTCTGTAGACAAGGCTGGCCTTGAACTCACAGAGATCTGCCTGCCTCTGCCTCCCAAGTGCTGGGATCAAAGGTGTGCGCCACCACCGGCTGACTGCGTGACCTTGTTTTGAAAGGGCTCTGCCAGAACATTATGTCTGGTGGAGCCTTTTCTGTCCCATGCTTCTTCTCCCAGGGCCACAGGCCTGACCTGAGCCTTCTGATTCCCTTCCAAATGGCTGCCTTGGCTTAGAAACTGGGCACATGGGCTGCTCATATCTCTGGCTACACACAGTACTTTGGGCTCTCCCTATTACCAACTCCTCACCCTCATCTCCCTCCCAAGGTCTGACCTAGCACCATGGCAACTATTTGGCTTCTGAGATCAGCGTCCTGAAGGAAGAGGCAGCTCCAGCCCTAAGGATACACACCACCTAGACTAAGCTGGACTGGGGCGGAGGTCCAGGGCCTAAGAGCCTGTCCATAGGGTGGCTTACCATAGCTAACACTCCCTGTGTCCAACATACACCTCGCTCTGCAGCGGCACCTCTTACAGAAGGCCTCCCATAATCACCAGTCGCAGAATGACAAGTTTCATCAAACCCAGGGTGTGGCTGGGAGTGGCCCTGGGGGAGGGGGTGCTTAGGGGACAGCTGGGAGCTGTATTACTACTTCCCTTGACCTTCGGGGCAGGTGTTGGAGTTGCTACTCCACTTACAGGTGAAAACTGAACACCAACAAGAGGGTCACCTGCCTGGGCTCTACAGCCCAGGAGAGGCAGGCACCAAGACTGTGGGTGCTCACTTGTAGCAACCTGTAATGTGTCCTCCTCCTCCCATGTCGTCCCCAAGAAAAAGGAGCTGGGCTTTCTCCCTTAGGATCCTGTCAGGACAGGACCATGCGAGTTTATTCTCCACTGAGACATCCAGCCCCAGCAGCTCCCAGCAGCCAGGGGTCCGCATTCTGGAGTCTCCTCATGCCCAGAATAGCTCAGGTCCTAATTAGTCTCAGTTCTCCTACCAGCTGCCTGCCTCCCCCATCCCCCACACCGCCTTTCTTCTGTCCTGCACTGATGTGCTTAGGCTTCTACTTACATTCCTGCCGTTGTTGTCGCCCCAGGATGCTCTATCTGCATGTTCCTAGGCTCAGCTCTGCTCCAGTGAGCAGGAGGCCGTGGTTGTGGTGGAACGCCTTGGGGTGTCAGTGCAGGCCAGCTGAGTCTGATGCCTTGGTCTGTCCAGAGCTTGAAGAAACCTTCTCTGAAGGGATCAGGGCAGTTTACCACACCGATTACACTAGGGCAAGGAGTGACAGACCCACCACATCCTGCAGTCCCCAGGAGCCCACCCACTGTTACTGCAGCTCCGGCTCCTCAGCTCTTCCTGTGCGGGGCTCCACCTCAACCTTCCTTCCTGTCTAGTTTGAAAAGCCAACAGCCTCGCTGACAAATCGGTGAGCTGGCTGGCCCCAAGCTCAGCTCTTTGGTTTTGTCACATCCCCCTAGAAGTCTAAAGAGTAGGGAAATGATGTTGGGTCTCCATCCTGGGACTGAGCATCCCCATTGGGCATGCTCAGGAGAGGGTACAGTGCAAAGCTGTTGACATGTTGCCCTCCGTCCTCTGAAAACAGACGCCATCAAGAGGTGGTAGCTTTTAGGTGGGTGGTGGGGAACCAAGTGAGCAGGGAGGAAGTCAGCACCTGGGTTTAGGTCACGCTGCTGAGAGATGACTACTGGGGCCGGAATGCCTGTACACTTCCAGGCCTTGACAGCCTGTGACCCTCTTTTTACTAGACCGCTTCCTTTTCACCCCAAAGGTACCTATTCTGCGTCTCCCTGTGAGTCAGTGGGCCCCAAAGACAGGTCACCTGGATCCTGAAACAGCTGACTGCAGCTGTTCACAGCAGGAACTTTGTCCCTGAAGGTGTTCTGCTCTGACAGGGAAGGAAGGGTAAGGACATGACTCAAGAGTGAACAAAGGAGAAAAGCTGTAATAAATGAACTGTTTAGAGCATCTTCTAGTGACAGGAAACAAGCCATTTATTGTGAAACCACTGAGTTAGGTGACAAGGTGTGTAGCCAAGTGACAGGGGCCTTGAGCTCTTCAGCAAGCACAGGGAGTGACAGATGTTCACAGCAGCCTGTGTGTGTGTGTGTGTGTGTGTGTGTGTGTGTGTGTGTGTGTCTGTCTGTCTGTCTGTCTGTCTGTCTGTGTGGCACTTGTGGCTGTTACTTGTCCATTCCCACTGAGAGGGAGGGGCCTTGGTGGTAGGTTAGAAATGCTGTTTCAAGCCAGGCGCAGTAGTGCACACCTGTAATCCCAGCACTCAGGAGGCAAAGGTAGGCAGATTGCTGTGAGTTCAAGGCTAGCCTGGTCTACAAATCGAGTCCAGGACAACCAAGGGTACACCTTACATCCCCTTCCCTACTGAGCACAGAGGAACATGCCAGGAGATGGAGGGCACAGTGGCAGCCCCTTGAGAAGCCTAAAGACAGAGCATAGAGTCCGTAGCTGCAGTCCTGGCCAAGAGATCCAGAAAAGATGCCTAGAGCCAGGTACCTATCTGATGTTGGAAGCCACAGGGGCCTTATGGGCCTATCAAAAGAAATTGGGTCTGCGTTCTCTAGGGATCTGGCAGGAGAGGAACCCCCTCTTCCCTGATGATCATGGGGAGCACCCCAGTGCTAGCTCCCTCCTCACCTCCCAGTAATGGCCACCAGCTCATACATTGACTATTTCGGGGTGTGTGTGTGTGTGTGTGTGTGTGTGTGTGTGTGTGTGTGTGTGTGTGTGTGTAAGTACACATATTTCTTCAGGGTCATCTTCACTCGAGACTTTTTGCTCCCCAAGAGCAACACAGCAGGGCAGACAGCGGGCTTAGGAGTGTGAGGCTTCTAGCCTGCAGTCAGGGGCCTTTCCCTGTCAGTTCCCTTATCTGAGCTAGTGGTCATCAGAATGCTTTAAGTAGACAAGCCTAGGCCATGGCAAGGGCTGGACCACAGGAAGTGAAGAGGCTGGAGTCTGGTCACGTCACCATGACATGTCTGGCTTATCTGTGTTCAGTGAGCATTCTGTTGTGGTGCTGAGGGTTTTCTTGTGCTGATTATGCAAAGGCAAGGTGGTTTCTGAAAGGGAAGTCCTCCTCACTTTACTCAGCAAGTGGTCCCTGTGCCATGGCTTCTGCTCCACTGAAGGTGTGAGGCAGCGCTGCACCTTGGTTTCCTCTTCAAGTGGCTGGCCCGGCGCTGTGATGCTGGAAGCAAGGCTTTGTTTTTGGTTTGGTTTTGGTTTTGTGGGAAAGTCAAGGTATTTTTCCCCAGGTTCCTGTTCACTGGCCCTTCACTTCACTTCATTTCAACCTCCTTCCTCCAGAAGCAGCCATAGTTCGCTGGGTGTTTTAAAACAGGTGAACGGTGCTGATTACATAGGCTACTGTCATTTGGCGACCCGCAGTGCACATGCGTGCTACAGCCTTAGCCTACTCCACAGCCCAGCTGGCTGCCAGGAGCCAGGTGGATCCAGCCTGGCACAGTCAGGGTGGGCTGACTCAGTCACCAATCATCTCCAGACTTTTAGGCACACAAGAGCTCTTGCCTAATTTTTCTAAACTCTTCCCTTAAAATGGACAACCTGGAGTCATTCAGCAGGTCATAGGAATTTTCTGAGGGTTTCCAGCTTCTCCCTAGGGAGGGCCACAAAGCACATCCCAACCACAAACCCTGCTAAGGTGGTGAGAACCTGTCAGTCTTCTGTCTTGACAACTCCATCTTTCTTCCCTCAACCAGTCCAGCCTAAGGGGAAGATTCCATCAAGCCTTTTACAGGAGAAACACGGGACCTTTTAAAATATGCCAAAGCCTTAGTGTGGTGGTGCACGTCTTTAATCCCAGCAACCTGGGTGGCAGAAGTAAACATATCTCTGTGAGTTCGAGAGCAGCCTGGTCTACATAGTGAGTTCCAGGACAGCCAGGGCTACACAGTGAGACCCTGTCTCAATAAATAAATATGGATAGATGGATGGGTAGGTGGATGGACGGATGAACATAGAATATTCCACATGACTTCTAATTGCCTGCCCTGAATGTCGTGAGCTGGGACTGGCTGCTCTCTGCTTGATCATGACCAGAACACATTCCGCAAAGCTTCATTTTCATCTACTCAAACACCGCTGGCCTCTAAGATCAGCTCACACCCTTTTCAGGAGTATGTCCTTGTTACCCTCAGGGCCCAAGGATGCTTTGCTTTCTTCTTCTTGTAGTGCCGGGAACTGAACCCAGAGCCTTAGGTGTGCCAGGCAAGCACTCTGCCACCGAGCCGAAAAAGAATGGCTGGTTGCTGTTTCCCTGTAGTAGGTCAGTGCTGTGCACCCATTGTGTTCACAAGGCAAGCTGACTCAATAGGTCCAGCATGACCAGCCTGGTACTTGTGACACTCCTAGTGAGACTGTGTCCCTGGCCTGCTTCCCTGAGCAGCAGCAGCAGCTGGAGTTAGTGCTTATGAGGGCACCATTAGTGTGAACACAGATAGTGAGTGTGCTAAGCAAGAAAAGAGTATCTATGCCTGTCACCGAGGAACTGTAGATAAGTGGGCAGTAAAAAAAGTCCTGGCGCCCCAAGATTAGAGCACGTGCAAAGGCACCGGTGAAGCGGCAGGTCAGTGGGGCCCACACTCACCGTGTGTTCCCCATGATTTTCCAGAAAGGAGCATCTAGGTTTATTTTTTTTAAAAGCCTTCTTTGTTTATTACGCATCATATAAAACAACTTCACTGTATTCAAAACACACAACGACATTCACAGGCTGTGGAAACCCAAACATCTGTATTTTTTTCCTGGCCCTCCCCAGGGTCCATACTGGGTCAAGGAGGCTTAACACATGGGAGGAGCCCACGAACATGCTTACTCTGGGGATCATCATAGTTGTGCTGGGCCCCACTCACAGCCCTGCTTGGAGAATGCTGGTGACAGTGACAAAGCATCTGGGCAGGCACCAGGTCAGAAGAGCACCTATGATGTGGTACAGGCCGCCCACGGGTGTCTGGTCGGCCGTGGTGGCTGGGTTGGTTTGAATGGTTAGAAGGCAGGCTGCATCTAGTGCCATGCCAGAATATACTAATAGGGCAGCTTGGGTGTGGTGGACACAGAATGCCAAGCGAAGAAGGCTTGGGTCTTGCCCTGGTCAGTTGGTGTGGCCCACTGCCTCTCAAGAACACACAGGATGGAGACCCTGCTTGGTTGGGCCAAAGGGAGAAAAATTGGCACTGAGGGAGGGAGGGTCTGCTCTCAGGCCAAGAGCAACATAGAGCTGTAGAGAGTGGGAGAGAAAGTATGTTGGGGTCAGTGTCCTTTGCACAGGCACAGGCTCATGTCCTACGACACACCTGTGGAGGCCTGACTGGCACCAGGTGCTCAGGCCCTCTGGCAGGTAGCTATTGGGTCCAGGCCTGTCATTTCTGATCCTTTCTCTTTCTGCCCACAGGCTGCCGTCTCTTCCGCCTCAGCTTCTCCTTTCGGGCTGCAGCGGTTGTGAAGGTGATGCACTGAGCGTCTAGGATGTCCAGTAGCTTGCCCATGGCCACAGGGATGCCATTCTGCTTCAGCTCAGCCTGCAGCTCAGCCAGTTCGAGAGGCTGGTAGGTCAGTACCTTCCTGTGCAGGGCAGGCTTGGAGCAGATGTAGCGTCTCACTGCCTCTTCTGTGTCTGCGGTCCGGATGGCTACCTGTGATGCGCTGACCCCCTCCTCCTCATCCTTGTCTTCACCTGCAGCCTCTAGGGCAGCTCCAAACTCCCCGGAGGAACTGAAAACAACAGGTGATGTTCCGTGACACCCTTTTGCTATGGCCCCAAGCCTAGGAGCCCCTTTGAGGGGAGGAGTGCTTCCAAGGTTCTGTTGGACCAGGCACGTGACAGGACTCCTTGATGGCATCCTGCAGGTCTCTGTGGTTCCTGGTTCCTGGTCTAGGTGGGATCTGCACCCCCAACCCCCCACCCCTAGCCAGAAGGCGCAAGCATATAAGGAAATACCTGGGGGACTCAGGGAGGGAGCTGTTAGACCAGGTGGGCTTCCTACATCGTTGGGTTTTTGGACACATGATTTTGCCCTCTTTCAGACCCACCACCTAGAGGACACATGATGTGACTGGCCCTGCTGCTTCCATTACCTTTGAGAGCTAAAGGAGTTGTCACTGCCATCCACAGAGGTAGCCAGGGATTCCTGGGAGGCTGGGAGCTCGGCGTCTGCATCAGGGCCTGAAGGCAGCTCCCCAGCTTGCAACCTGCTTGGGTGGGAAATGCTTTCACTGAGCTGTCTCCCTTGATCTTGAGGGCTCTTGCTCTGACTGGGGCCCTTGGATCTTTGAGTCCCAAGCCCTGCAGTGGCCTTGAACTGGGTATAGCCTCCTGACCTTGAAGACTTGCAGGTGTCAGTGGTAGGTGCCTGGCCACAGGGTACCTCTGGGGGTATCTGGGAGGATTGAATCTCATCCTCGGAGTCTGACTCCAGGGTCTGGTGAGTGTACTGGAAAATCTCCTTCAGTTTTACAACCATCTGGCGTTTGGGCAGAGCACGGACTCCAAACCTGCATGTGGAAACAGGTGAATTTCAGGGTCAACAGTGCAGCTTATCAATACATTCTGCTGCTTCTGCAAAGTGATGCCCAGCTTTGTTGGATGGAAATCTAAGAGGCCTGACTTTCAGGAGCCTGCAAAGCTGACCATCTGCCAACTAAGCTTGCTCTAAAGGCCATCCATATCAGAGATGTTCACACAGTGTTCTGAGCGACAGTGGAAGCAATGACTCCGTCAAGCACCTAAGCTGGAGAGCAGCACTGGTTGGCACGTGATAGTGGATGGCATGGCTAGGGCTCCATTTCTACCATCGTGAAACACGGAGACTCACTTCCGAGCTGGACCCACATGGGTCTCATTGGCTAGCTTTCTGGATGGAGCTCACATCTCATAAGAGTTAAGAAAAGCCCAGCTATCCATGCTACTCTCGCAAGCACACCGGCTCCGAGGAGCAGAATGCAGAACTAGGAGGACCTAGGCTCAGAGCCCGCTGCATGTCCCAGACCCGAAGGGCTAGGAGTGGGGCCATTCTACTTGCTGGGCCCCTAAGAGAAGACAGGAGACCACCCAAGAGAAAGCCTTGAGAACATCACCAACCTGTCCAGTTCTTTCTTCAGCACTGGGGTCTCCATGATCGAATACCTTGGCATTGGAGTTATAGGCACTTTGGGAGGCAAGTTCTTCTTCCGGTTAGCACCTTCTGGACAAAACATGAGAAGCACCTGACTTAGTGTGAGAGGATGGATCTGCCACCACTTCTAGACCTGAAGTGTCACCATGGGAAATGACAGACCCCAATAAACATCGTGCTCAGGGACAGCCACCTTCACCACTTGGAGTTGTCTCTTCCCGTGGGAAGGCAGTATACAGCGACTGTGAAGAAATGTGCCATGTGCACAACACTAGTGTGTGGTGAACAGGCTCCTGGCTCAACAGCCCAGCACGTGCTCTGGTCCACCATTAGAGACTATCCTGACTCTTTATCCTACTATGCGGATGCAGTGACAGCATCAGACAGTTGGCAGTACTGAGCACATTCAAGCTTAGACAGCACAACTTCACAGTCCAACAATAAAAAGACAACGCAGGCTGGTGAGATGGTCTGGGGAGTGGCCATGTTCCCTATCCCCAAGCCTCATAACTTCAGTCGCATCCCTGGGACCCACACAGTGAAAGGAGAGGACCAACACCCAGAGCTGTCTCCTGACTGCACACATGCACACACACAACAACAAATACAATATAACCATAAATAAACAAAGGATTGGGGCAAGTGTTTCTCTAGAGAAGACATACAAATGGCCACTAAAGTCATAAAAAGGCACTTAGCATCATGAGCCATCAGGTATCAAAGATACAGTGCAGTAACACTTTACGGCCACGAGGATGAAAACATGAATGTGTTAGCAGGGATGGCAAGACCTGGAATCTTCACCTCACATGATTCTTGGTGGGGATGTAAAATAAAGCAGGATGGGGGGGGGGGCGGTGTGCTGACCACAGCTAGCATATGACCCAGCAATCCTGGACCTAACTACACCAGAAACGAAATTTCTGTCCACAAAAAGCAGGATTAGTCATAACAACCCAAATGCCCACTCATGGATGGATGGATATTATCCAGTATAATAAAGAAACACAGATGAGCCTTGAAAAACCTGTGCTAAGTGAAGAGGCCAGTTATGAAAGGTCATACATTGTAGGAGTCCTCTTAAAAATTCTTTGGAGGACAGGGTGGTGGTGGTGGTGCACACCTTAATCCCATCCCATGAGACAGAGGCAGGCGATCTCTGAATTCAAGGCCAGCTAGGTCTACAGAGTGAGTTCTAGGACAGCCAGGGCTATATTGAGAAGCCCTGTCTCAAAAAAAAAAAAAAGTGAGCTGGGTGTGGTGGCACATGCCTTTAATCCCAATACTGGGAGGCAGAAGCAGGCAGATTGCTGTGAGTTAGAGGCCAGCCAGGTCTACAAAGCAAGTCTAGGACAGCCAAGGCTACAAAGAGAAACCCTTCTCAAAAAAAAAAAAATTTTTTTTTTAATTAATGGAGATGCCAGGTGTGGCGGTACAAAACTGAGTTTAGGCAAAAAGATTACCTCAACTTCCAGTCTGAGCCAAACAAACAGCAAAACCCTACCTGCTGGCCTGGAGGTGGTGGTGCAGCCTTTAATCCCAGCATTTAGGAGGCAGAGGCAGATGGATTGCTGTGCATTCAAGGCCAGCCTGGTCTACAAAAGTGAGTCCCGGACAGCCAAGGCTACACAGAGAAACCCTGTCTCAAAAAATTAAACCAAACCAAACCAAACTCTACCTGCTTACAACCACAAGCCAGGGGTAGAAGTTCACAGTTGTAATTCCAGCACATTGGAAGCTGAGACAGGGGGATTACTACAAATTCAAGCGCAGCCTGGAACACAGAGGGAGACCTTTCCTCAAAACAACAACAATAAAAACAAACAACAAAAACAAAAGACTGAGCCAGGCATGGTGGCACTCGCCTTTAATCCCAGCACTTGGGAGGTGGAGGCAGATGGATCCCTGTGAGTTTGAGGACAGTCTGGTCTACAGAGTGAGTCCAGGAGAGTCAGGACAGCCAAGGCTACACAGAAGAACCCTGTCTTGAAAACAAAACAACAAAAAGAAAACAAAAAACTGGTGGGAAAATGAGACTAGCCAATCCTCCCTTTTATGACTGTGTGCAAGTTGGAGTCTATTTCCTGTCACCTCAGTTTGCCTGGAAGTCCCTGACGCCTGCCTCAGACTCAGACCAAAGCACTTGGGTCTCAAGTCTCCTGTAGTGGTTCTGAGTGTTGCCTGGGAACTGATGAGAAATGCAAATCTGTGTGGCAGGTGCCCCCTGTAGTAGAAGTGGTGGGGTGACGGGGCTCTCTGAAGTGTGTCAGCAGCCCGGTACCCTTGGGAGTTTAGGAAGGAAGCAGCAGGTAGCTGCTTACACTCCCTCCCAGGGTGGCTATGTGACTTCACGGTGGGGCAGAGCTACTGTCCTCCCTGCCAGGCAGAGGCTCTTCAGCTTTCCTGAATGGCTGAAATGCATGGGAGGTAACGTCCTTCCACCTGGGGGTAGGGCCAGGGGCCATGCTCTCACACGCTTTCCTCACTGTGTGTTTGGTGCAGGGTGACTGACCCACATGCTAAGCACTCGCTGTGCAGCTACGCATTGCACTGTACACTGGCCTACTTTTTGTTTGTTTGTTTCTTTTTGAGACAAGGTTTCTCTGTGTAGCCTTGGCTGTCCTGGACTCGCTTTGTAGACCAGGCTGGCCTCTGCCTCTTGAGTGCTGGGATTAAAGTTGTGCACCACCACGCCCAGCAGACCATGCCTGGCTTTTAATACGGGGTCTGAAGATTGAACGAACTTAATCCTTCATGTTTGTGCTTTATGGACTGAACCATCTCCCTAAATGTATTTTCTTTTTTAAGATAAACCTGGTTGTGTAGTGTAGTTCAGGTCAGCTATGAATTCTTGAGATTCTGCTTCGGTGTCCTGTGCTGGGACTGCAGTTGTGCACCACCAGCCTAAAGCATTTCAAATTTACAGACATCTGCCTGCCTCTGCTTCCAGAGTGCTGGGATTAAAGGTATGCGCCACTATACTCAGCTTTCTTTTTTTTTTTTTAAGACAGAGTAAAATTTGCTATATTGCTGATGATAACTTTGAACTTCTGATCCTCCTGCCTCCGTCTCCCAAGTGCTAGAATTAAAGGTGCGTCACCATACCCAGGTTTATGATATATTTAACATCTGTGATCATGTGGTGTGGGGACTGAGTTCAAGGGCCGCATATGTGC
The DNA here is from genome assembly GCF_964271855.1 of Acomys minous. Lineage (NCBI taxonomy): Eukaryota > Metazoa > Chordata > Mammalia > Rodentia > Muridae > Acomys > Acomys minous. The sequence continues at coordinate 42,094,573 of NC_140498.1, forward strand.
TAGGTAAGTGCTCTGCCACTGAGCTGCATCCTTAGCCCATGTACTTAGCTTCTTTAAGGAACCGCACTTGGCCCATCTTCACGTACAACTGGGATGTCTGCTGACAGCTATAACCTCTGAGTGCTGGATCAGTGGTTCACAGAAAGAGCCGTTGCATCTGGTGCGATCCAGGCAGGCTTAGGGAATGTGGACTCACTGCTCAGGTACTTACTAGAATACCCTAGGGAGCTGGCCACTTCTCCCTCTACTTGACAGGAGAGTATGGAGGACAAAGGGAGGGGCCTTGCCCAGATGAGCAAGCCCTTGAGCATTGCTAGCTCAGCTTCCCATCCTAGACCTCCACAGCCCCTTAGTGTAAACAGTACAAGACAGATCTCTTGGGCCTCACAGCCACTCACTTGGTGTCTCCGGCCTGTCTGGCTCCCGGGATTTCGTGCTCAGCACTTGGGCCACAGGTAGAGCCTCTGGAGAGTGTCGCTCCTCCTCATCCCAGTCATCCCACAGAGCTGGGCTAAGGACACTCAGTTTGCTGCTCCCAGGAGAGCCAGCCTGTGAGGACTGCTCTTGAGACTCTCTTAGAGCACAATAGCTTCCTCGGATGGGGGTGGCACCCAGGACTCCTGAGGAGTGGGGGTCACCACCATACAGAGCATCCTGGGTCTGCCTGCAGGGACTGCTTGTGGTCAGGGGGCCAGTCCGCTCCAGATTCATGTGGTCAATTGGAATTGGTGAGAGGGGCTCATGCCAGGAGTCGTCACCTATGGGACCTGGGGGGTCACCATCTGGCACAGGGCTGCTGCTTCCTTGATGGGAAGCCACCTCCTGCTCATCATCACTGTCCCCAACTTCTACCACCTCATCGGCTGCAGCCTGATTTGGCAGGCACGGCCTACATGATGAGGGTTTCTGGGACCATGTGGTAACATCAAGGACAGGACATGATGGCTGTGAAGAGGAGAGCCTGCAGCGCCTAGGGTAGTGTCCTCCACCGTCAGCGGTCCCTTGAGTAGCAGGCTGTGTGTGTGGTCTGATCACTGAGAATTTCTGGGCTGCTTCTGGCCCAGCCCTACATCCTAAGGAAGGCCTGGGTGCTTGCTGAGCAGCAGCATCTGATGGAGTCCTGGTCTTAAGGCTTTTGATTTGGGTCTGTGATGAGCAATCGCGGCTCTTGCTGGCCCCCGGGGTGGCGGGCACCAGCCAGGAGGTGTCTGTAGTGCTGTCCTCATCCAGGCTGTTCTTCTGGCTGCAGAACAGCCAGGGCATCTCTTTCCTCCCCGTAGCCGACGGATTTCCCAGCAGTCCGCCGTCTTCCTGCTGTAGCTCAGCCTCTCTCTTCAGCGGGCTTTCGAAATGTCCCTGGTCTTCATCAACATCAATGACTGAGAACAGTTCAGAGGACTTGGGGCTAGATTCTGGAACTCTGCTTCCTTCTGGGGAGTCTTTAGAAACCAGCCTTGTGTTGGTGTGCTCTACCTCCAGCTCTTCATCAGAGTCCAGGAGGAGGATAACTTCATCTTCTCTCTTCACACAATGCAGAGAGTCCGGGGCCCTAGGGCTCGAGTGCTCAGGAACCGACTGGGTCAGGTCAATGGGTGGAGATTTTGCTGGGGAAATCAGGATGCCCCTATTTTTGTGTCCCAACATGGGACTACTTTGTTTGCCTTTCTGGTGGCTCGGTTCTTTTGGTAACATGAGAATGTTCCTGTCCATCCTCTGTTTAGCTGGTGAAGCTGGAAACAGTGAGGTTGGGGACTCCATCTTGGAAATGGTACTGCGGGACGGGGACACTGATGGGGACAAATTACTTGGGTGATATGGGTGAAGCCGTGATTGGCTGGGACTTCCACCCACAGGGCACTGGGACAGGAGGAAGCAGGGGCGTGGAACAGCTGTCTGGTGCAGAGCGGGTGGATAGGCCATCTCTGCCTGCCTCTCCCTAACAGGGCCACTCTGCTCTTCCTGGTCAATTGCTATTTGTGACAGTTCAGATGATTTTCTTTGAGTTGATACAAAGAGCTGTTTGTAGTCATGGGCCTTGGATGGGTGAAAAGGTGAGCATTCTTTCTTCCTCACCTGGTGGCTCTCAGGTGGGCTGCAGGATTTGGGGTGGTCTGCTGTCCCCCTCAGTGTGTCCTCGATCTCTGCTTTGTCTGCCCAGTCTGAGCCCTGGCCCTGGAGTGGGATGGAATCTCTCTCAGGTTCCCAGCTGGCTAGGGCCTCTTCTCTCTCTAGCCCAGCTGAGTCCATTTGTTCTGTATCTTCTAACTGTCTGTTCCTCGGGACACCTAGCAGGGTAGGCTCAGACACTGGACCGTCCTCCCTGAACTGGCTCGTGTCCTCATCTGTGTCTGCTGCTCGTTCCCCCTGGAGCAGCTTCCTCTGTGTAGCTGCAAACTCATAAATTTCCTCCATTTCTGCTTCATTCACTTTCTCTCTATCTTCTTCGCAGACCTCAGGCTTCAGCAAAGTCTCCGCTTCCTCCTCTTCATTTGCCCACACTGACCTCAGGAGTTCTTGGAAATGCTCTGCTCTGCTTTCGCAATTCTCAGTTTCCTTCTCCTCCTGTTGCTCTCCCTCTAAGTCCGTGACAGGCACTTGCTCACACAGCTGAACAAGATCTCTCACAGCAAACCTGCAACAGGAGATATAAATTATCACCGAAGGCCAGAGCAGAGCTCATGAAGGGGAACCCGGATGCTCCTCTTGTGGCCTTTCTCCTTGTCTAGGGACACACTTGGTCATAGCTCTAGATATCACTTTAACTTCGCTGCTGAGAACGTAAGGGTATGTCGGGCTGAGTGGGCAATCAGGAGCTGGTAGGGCTGCAAAACCAGGCAGCACATGTTGCCCCGGGAGTCACTCAAGACACTATGCCTGAGAAAAGCCACAGCAGACAAAACTGTCGGCGGGCCAGGTCGACCACCTATCGGAAGGCCCTAAAACATCTCAAATCCCCACTGCTGAGCAAGGCAGATCCTGGCACGAGTGAGCAGCCAAAGGTGTTCAAGCTTTGTGAAGAGGAATGCCTGGACACCTCTAAGTAACTCCTGTGGAGACAATCAAGGGGCTACATGCAGCGTCTATGTCTGCGGCCACCAGCCACCATCTTGCAATGCCAAGTGTAATTCTCTCTACCCAGCTCTCAGCACCCCTGCAAGCATGCAATCTAGCCAACTGTCATGCATGGTTCAGGGTTTGCTGCTGGCATAAACTTGTGATTAAAAGCTATAATGAAGTTCTGACAGGCTCAGCCCTGACATTTTGGCAGCTCAGCCTGCCTTGCGATGTCCATCTCCCAATCCACACTACCAGCTCTAAAGGCTGTGGCGTGTGTGGTCAGAATAATCCCACCTTAGGGCCAGAGCACGCAGTTCGGGAGCCAGGCCAGGAGGCACGTCAGTATCTGCCACGTAGAGATAGTTGAGGAATGCATGGGCGGCCTCCCAGCTCACGTCACTGAGCAGGATGCGCTGAGTCAGGTCCCCATCCTCTTCCGCACAGAAGCCTTCAGCATTCACCTGAAGGAGGAGGACACAGAAGGCTTATGATAGGCTGGAGTGACCAGTGGTCTGTCCTTCGCCTCTAAGACAGCCTGAGAGCCTGAGGGGAAAGGGCAGTCTGTGTATTTTCTTGGCCAGATTCTGTAGTCAGGATGTTTGTTTCCAAAAATCATACCAGGATGAATGTTTAGGGAACAGGCTAGCTTCCACTTGCTGGTCCACGTATCAGACTCTAGGCATGTCCAACCTGGGGCCTGTGGGTTACATGAGTCCCAGGATAGAGAAGAATATGGCCCAATACATTTGCAGATGATAGTACCATACTGCTGTGTCTAGAACTCTGTGACAAAGATTGAGCAGTTTGCTGGATCAAGCCTGTGATATCAGTACTTAGGAGACTAAGGCAAGATCACATGTTCAGAGAGAGAGAGAGAGAGAGACAGAAAGAGAGAGAGAGAGAGACAGAGACAGAGACAGAGACAGAGAGACAGAGACAGAGAGACAGAGAGACAGAGACAGAGACAGACAGAGACAGAGACAGACAGAGATCAGGAGATTTCACAATGATAGAAATACAAGGGTGGGGAAGGAGGAAAACTTCCTTTCTGGGGAAAAAAGAAGTGGGGAAGAGGGGCAGGCCAGCAGCACTCTGTGCACTTACATGCTGGATGAGAAGTGGGCATCGGGCATACAGCACAAACTTGTGGGCATAAAGCACCTCTCCACTGTCAATCTGGAGCTGGACATCACTCAGGTGTGGATTGTTGACCATGGCCCCAAAGTCGGCCACCAGAAACCCAAGAGAGAGCTGCAATGGGCGGAGGAAAAGATGCTTGTCAGCTCCCTCTATTGCTCTGCTAACAACCCGCGAGAGGGGGTTGCTAGGGCAGGCCAAGAGCCAGGACCACACTTTCCTCTTCAGGGTGTGCACACATGAGGTATGAGGTTATGCCTCTGGGTTACATTAAAGACGTCATCGAACCAGAATGGCAAATGCTACCTTCTTTCTCGGGTGCTCTATGTCAGGGACGACACTGGTACATAAAGGCAGATGCTCACAGCTCCTAAGCACTGCCTGCACACAGCAGTACACCTGGGTCTTAGGGCAGCCTGATGCAAAGGCTGTTCAGGAACCCGATACTTCTCAGCTACATGCAGGAGCATCACCAGGCTGGCCCTCTGCCTAGGAGGGTACTTATGGAACAGCACTTTATGGAACAGCCATCTTCCGAGGCCCCTTCATTGACAACATAGTATGCTGGGTTGGTAGCTGGAGCTCAGCCCATCATCATACACAGAAAGGATACAATGAGTCCTTAGTGGATGAAGGACACTAGGAAACAAGCACGCAGAACAAATGCCTGAATGAGGCAGTCATTAGGGAGGCTATGATCTCTGGACTCCTCAACAAAGCTGGCGCCGGTGACTGGCTGCTTAGGAAGCCTCCAGTGTCCAAGCAGAGCAACGACAGAAGATGTTGTACAATGACCCAAGAGGGGAGAACGGAGGCCTGGGACTCTCAGCTCTACCACAGAGCCAGGGCACAGCTGGACAAGTCGACCTGTGGCCCAGAAGCCTTCATACTTACTGAGGCACTGTCATCCCTCGCCTTCTTAGATGGCAGAACAAACCCCGTCAATGGAAGGTTGCTGGGTCCCAAGTCCAACCCTGAGAGAAGGATGTACAGATCAAAGGGATGTCACCTCCCACGCAGGCAGTGCCAACCCCAGGCTTGGCCGAACATGTTATTTAAGGACATCTTCGCTTAAAGCGACCGTCCCCCAGTTATTTTTCCCCATCTGCTGAATAGGGAAAAAGAAGGATTGTAAGACAGATAAAACCAGCCCAGGAAACTCTGTCTTTGGCTAAAGTCTAAGGAAGAATGTGAGAGACACATATGTTCCGTATCACATTCAGCTCTGAGGAAAACCACAAAAGCGCTTTAAACCCCAGAAGAGCACAGCGCCTCACAGCAGCGCAGGCCGTAGCCCCACCCCACCTCACACTGCAGTGGGCAAGCCCAATGCCCCGCCCGGTGTCTCACCTGTGGGCACCCCCAGACTGCTGGGCCAGGGGCTAGAGCTCAGCCCCTCCACTGCCAAGTCTACAAGGTCCTGAAGGGCTTGACACTCCCTCTGGCTGCGGGACAGCAGCTGGTTATTAGAGCTGTTGTGGGAAGCAGGTGGCCTTTGTGAACTTGGCTCTCGCTGCTCGGGCAGCTCCAGTGGTAGCTCAGGTTCCTGAAAGAAGTTGAAAAGCTAGTGACTATGTGGCTATTGTCACCAACACCATCTCTGCTGCAGCCACCCAATACATGCACAGCTAGACAGGACATGGTTCCAAGTTTCTATCTCAGACATGTTTTAGGAGCTGTGCAGAGATGGGCTTGGACTTCACATTTTAAACAAGAAATGTGCTAAATCTGGGGAGCCATAGTCCTTTTCTCAGCAGACGTGCTACTGAGGAGAGAAGTGAGGTACTACCCAAGGCCCATCCACATGTGTACTAGGAGGAGCAGGGCTCACCTTGGTATGGCGTTGGGACCCAGTTGGAGGAAACAGGCCCACTGTGTAGAAGGCCTCCTCAGCCCAGGCTCCTGGGAGGGCACTGCATTCCCACAGGAAATTCTGCCTTCCTTTAGGCAGCTGCATTCGCCAGCCTGTATGTTCCAATTCTTCCTTAAAAATCTTGCTGGCAGGAAGTCGTGGGGTACAGGACAGCTCCATTTCCTCTGATAGGAGCTGGGCAACGCGATCCTCGATCTGTCTATTTGTGGTCTCAAGGTCTTGGGTTAACAACAGTGGGGGACACACTGGGGGTTTCTTCTTGCGACTTTTCTTCTCTAGAGAGAAAAAGCAGTGACTCAGTCCGAAGTGCCTCTGACCACTTATCCCAGACGCAGCCCTGACTCCCAGCCAGCGACCCGGCACCAAGCTTCCCGCAGGCCTCTGCTCCAGCCGCATATACCTGCTCCTAGCCTTATCTTCTCCGAAAATGCATTTTCCAGTCTGAGTGAGGGCATAGCTGGACCCTGCTCCATCTCAGAGCGAGACAGAGCCATGGCCAACAGCAGATCTTCAGTCGGAGCCTCGGGCTTACTAGCCTTCCGCCTCTTCTGCGGCTCCTTCTTGCTGGTGGTTCCTTTCCGTTTCAAACCTCCAACATGGTTGCTGAAACTAAAAGGTAGCCACAGAGAATGGTCAGTGGGTGCCTTCGACCCTGGCCTCTGCTATCATACAGGAAACGGGGGACAGATGTGTTTGCCCCACTGCAATAGGCAGCAACTGCTTTGGCTTTCACTGTGCTGATTCTATTTCTTGTGGGCTCATTTGATCCAAACCTAGAAATTTAGCACAGTGCAGACACTGGAGAGCCTGGGCTCTGTCTTGGCCACCAGTGGTTCCTACAAACCTAGATGTTGCCAAATCCTAGGAGTCTATAGCTCCAAGTAGGCTCTCTGTACCCAAAAAGTTCTGCCTGTTGAAACTTCAGATGCCCCCAAGGCAGTCCTGGCCACAAAGGACCCTTTCCTTCCTTCAGGACTACAGTAGCACCTCTATCTCTGGCCCCAAAGACAAAGCCTCCCAGTTTCTGCTGCTCAAACCAGCTGCCCTAAGCTGCTTTGTCTCTCTGCCTTACAGAAGACTTACGTGAAGGTCTCTCTAGCTGGAAAGAAAAATCTATTTTTTGAGTAAGCCCCAGCAGCTGGACCAGAAGGTGTGGTGGGAAGCAACTCTGAGGGCCTGCCCTGCAGCTGTTGTCCCAACTCAGGCTTTTGCAAAAGCTCACACTCTCCCCGGACGCTGGTCAAATTGGAGACTCCATGGAAGATGTCAACAATCCCTAACTCTCGGGGAAGCTAGCCAGTAGCCAGGAACTATGTGAGACAAGCAATCTGATGCTGTACCCTGTGCCTCAGGCAGAGCTGGGGCTGGGAGAAAACAAGTAAGGAGTACAGAGGGCAAGAAGATACTCAGACCTGCATGTGTGCTCTGTCCATGAAGTTCTGAATAGCCCAAAACCCAAATCCCAAGGCTTGGTTTTAGTAGAGGAACTTCCAAAGCCCACTTACAGAAGATTCAGAGTCCCCTGAGGATGCTCAATTTCCTTCAGTTTCTATTCACCAGCCTTCTAGAAGGTACGTCTAGTTTCACTATTTGGAAGGATCTTTATACATGTTTACTCTCTGTGAGACAAGCAAAAGATTAGATGTCTACTCTAGAGCCTCAAGGCTTCCTGTCCTACAATGCTGGTATGGATGTGCTAAGTGTACACAGACTCCCTGGCTGAAGAACCTCCTCTGCCCTGTTTGACCTCAGCTGTGCCCGTGCTGCCTTTGTTCCCTGTAAAGTTGAGGCTCAGTGAACAGAGCTGATCCCCTGATGCTTGCATGCTGAGGACCACAGCCCAGCTGTTAGGGCAACCTCCTATCTTAATACATAAGCTTTAATTTGTGCAGTTAAAAAAAATACCACCTTAGGGTAAAAAGTGGGGCTAAACATGAACAAAAACACTGTATGGGATTCTTAAAGAAGACTATGTGGTCCTATAGTTCTGCCTTGTCATCTCTAAACTGTGCCGAATAAGTGGACATGAATAGCATGAAAATAAAGCTACACTAATATAGAAACATGCTACACACCCACATTCTTGGATGTGCTAGAGTGGCCACTGCAGGACTGTGGGCCTGGCAACATCGCAGGAAGGATCTCAAGGAAGCAGCGGTTCTCTGCGTGGATGGATGGCCCCGTGTGCATGCCAAATCCTCACGCTCCTAAATTCTTTCTTGACCATGTCCAAGTTCCTCAAATGTCTCATGCCAAGATTCAAGAGATTGTTAGTTCTCGCCAACACTATACAAAGCTTTTTTTTTTTTTTTAAAGTCTAACTGGAGTGAAAGTATCATCATTTGGCTCCCTTTGTCTGTCTTACCTGGGTACCTGGGGGCCGCTGCCCACCTCGGGCTGAGCTGTCTGCAGCCTCACAGCCTGCAGCAGGAGCTGGGGACCCACTTCCATCTTCACTGCACACTGCTTCAAGTGACTGGCTCGGCTCTTGGAGGTGAGGAATGGCTTACCACATATTGGGCAATCAGGGATCTGAGGCAGAGCAGATATCCGTGCCTTTTCTGCCTCATCCAGGCATCTGCAGGATGTCAGTAAATACAAAACCACCCTCTCAGGTAACAAGGACAGTAGCAAATGCTTCCCCAAAACCCTGCAGTCCCCTGGCAGTCAGCCTCAGACACTAAATTTGGGTTTGTGTTAGCAAAGGAAGCTAAAGACACTGAGGACTGGCGCACGCCTTTAATCGCAGCACTTGGGAGGCAGAAGCAGGCAGATCGCTTGAGTTCAAGGCCAGCCTAGTTTACAAAGCGAGTCTAGGACAGCAAAGGAAAAACCAAAGAGAGGGCGGGAGATTGAGGACGTATCAGCACAGAGGCATGTTACAATCCAGCAATCCACTCCCAAGGAATGAAAACAAGTGTTCAAACATGAAACACATGCTCACAGCAGCTCTCCTACAAAATCCACAAGGAGGAAGCCCAAGTGTCTAGCTATGGATGAAAGCCTAAGTATCTCTGCTCTATCCAGACAATGGGCTACTATTTTAGCCACTGAACAGAATGGGATGGTGGGACGACATACTGACACACAACACACAGGCGAGCTCTGAAAGCATGGGTAAGTGGAGGATGGACACAAGAGGACAAATGTTGTGTGACTACACATATGTGAACGCAATCCAGAGACAAGACAGCTGGGACACGGTCGTCATGAGAGTAAGGAAGGAGGCAACTGATGGTAACTTCCGGGGTTAAGACATTCCCTTTGGAAGGGATGAAAATAATCCAAAACTGAGGTGAAATCCTCATGCTCCTAAATTCTTTCTTGTCCAAGTTCCTCAAATGTCTCATGCCAAGATTCAAGAGATTGTTAGTTCTCACCAGCACTATACAAAGCTTTTTTTTTCTTTAAAGTCTAACTGGAGTGAAAGTGTCATCATTTGGCTCCCTTCGTCTGTGCCCTGTGACTTGTGCCCTGGAGTGGATGAAGTACATCATGAGGATTCTATCTCAGCGGTTCATTAGAGAAAGAGATACTTAATGATGCTGAGGTGGTCGCACCATGCAAGGCGTCAAGATGCCCACTGGGGCTAGCAGGTGTACTGGCATCTGGTCACTGACACAGAAAAGCGGACAACCCTTGCTGCTCCTACCTGTTCACATGTTGCTCCCTCCGTGTCACAGTCATTGCTGAGAGGTTTTTCTGACACATTTGGCAGAAGAACAACCCCTTCTCCTCCAGGCTGTCATGATGGGAAGACACTTTTTCCCTTCCAAACTCCTGCTGTAAGGCCAAGGCCATAGCAGCATCGCTGTCTGTGGCATGCAGCTTGGGCTTACACTCTGTGGAGAAGCATCAAGAGCCATGAAACAGACAGCCTCCGTGATTGCTAACCTCTCCGCCTGGCTCGAACTCTTACATCACGGACACTAAGAAGAGCACAAAGAAACTAAAACCTAGCAGCACTCTGCACGCCTGCAGACAGGCCCTGCCCAGGCACACAGGGCAGCTCTTCCCACAGCGCAGCATGGAGCATGTGGAAAGCTTGCTCTGTGGAGTCCAGCTTGGGACTCTGCATGTCCGGCAGCTTCGCCTTTTCTAGTGCCAATCTCTTATTTAGTGTAAGAAAAGAACCAGGACGCTGTGAACTGCCTTCCACACGCAAGACTCTTCTGTTTAGCATCAGCCCAAAAGGTGGAGTAATTTTGGTCTTGACGTAGCTCAAAAGTGGCCCATGTGATGTTTCTGAACAGACCCCTAGGCTCAAAAAAAAAAAAGTATGTATGAAAGGGTCGCAGCGTAGGAAGGTTGAGAGCTACTGGCCTATTGGAAGATTTCTTTTATGTCTTTTTGCTGTTTTGTTTTGTTTTGTTGGTATATGTTGTATGTGCGCACATGTGTGTGCTGCTGGGGATTTGAGCTCAGGTCCTCCTGTTTGCACAGAAAACACTTTACACACCAAGCCATTTCCTCAGCCCTTACTGTAGTTTTTAAAAAGCAACCACACAAACAAACTGTGTAAAGAATAATTTCATAAGAAGAAGTAGGGAGGGGAATGGGAAGGGAGGAAGGAAAAGAGGGAGCAAGACCATGTAAGGAAGCCCAGTAGGAAGCGGGGAGCTAGAGATAGCTCATTGGAGTTGAGTGTACAGTGCTCTTGCAGAGACCAGAGTCTGGTTCCCAGCACTCAGGTCACATAGCTCATAAGTGCCTATAATCTAGCTCCAGGGGATCCAACACACTCTTCCGGTCTCCTCAGGCACCTAAACTCCCATGTACACACCCCTACACACACACATATGTAAACGTAATTAAAGATAATAAAACAGAGTTTAGCCGGGCGGTGATGGCACACGCCTTTAGTCCCAGCACTTGGGAGGCAGAGGCAGGCGGATCGCTGTGAGTTCGAGGCCAGCCTGGTCTACAAAGTGAGTCCAGGACAGCCAAGGCTACACAGAGAAACCCTGTCTCAAAAAACCAAAACCAAAACAAAACAAAACAAAAGAAAAAACAGATTTTATAGGGACATCCTATTCTTTGGCTGGCTCAGTGAGGTGGTGAGCTAAGGATCAGAAAAGCTGCATACAGAAATGAAGTGAACAAGATGTCTTTCAGAGATTTCTACACAGTGTAACTCATCTTAGAAAGCAGAACATGCTCACCATACCGTTGTCCACCACCACGTCCTCTTGAGGGCTCCTTGGGACATCTACTCCCGGTGAGCTCTGCGGAGAGGACTCTTCTGCAGCGTGTCTCAGGCGCTCAGGGTCTGCTCTCTTGAACTGCTTCATCCGTTGGAGAACAAGCTCTGAGGCTCTGGGTTTGGCAGGACTTGGCACACCAGTCGTAGGGAAACCGGAAGGAAGGGGTTGGGAGTCGCCATTGGGAGCACTCTCTGGCAAGGAGGAAGACAGCATTTGTTCTATGGGTTAGACTCAAATTTCCAAAAGGTCCTTTGCCAGTCAGTTCAGGCTTGACCGGACTTCACTCACTCACTGTGGCAATGGAGACGTATCACTGGTAGGGTACTGGGTTCAGTGATCGCTGATAAGCTTGGGGTTCATCTGGGGGTGATGAAAATGCTCTCAAGTTAGGTAGTAGTGGTGGTGGCTACATAACTCTGAATGTACTAAAAGCACTAAACTGTACACTTTATGACAAATATTCACCCTTTTCTAGACCATTCTTTGGCTCGAGATCATGTATGGCCTTCAGCGGAGACTAAGGAACCCTGAAGCTATGTGCCAATTTTGCAGGCATGCATGTGCACATCACACAGAGCTTTCACCAGCTGCACGAAGGGAGCGTGAATGCCCAGAGCACTGGGCAGCATTGCAGCGTCGTACTGCAGTCTCCAGGAGCTCAGCCTGTACCAGCACTCAGGAGAGACTCGACACCTATACTAGAAAAAATTTTCTTCTACAGTAAGGACGAGAAGGTGAGGAAAAGTTAGGAGCAGAAACCAGGAGCCTGCAGAGTGTGTTGCATTTGCAAGGCTGGTTTCCAGCTCTGTGTGAAGAGGACATGTCAAGCACATGGCTAAGGATGCCAAGGATGCCAGGGTGGGGAACTTCAACCTGTAGTGCACTCTCTGAAAGCCTCCTCAGCCTAACCAAACTGGCTGGCCCACCTTAGAATTCAGAAAAATCCAGATGGCACCAATGTGACTACTGTCAGCTTCAGCAACAGTCAGAGACAGCTCAGCAGAGAGCTATAAATGTACTCAAAGAAAACTCACAAAGGACACACATATAGGGTGGGGCAAACTATGGTCCTAGGGCCAGCCATATTTTTTTAAATTACGTTTCATTGACATCCATTCACTTCAATACCATCCATGCTGATGTCTCTCTCTAGCAGCGATCACTCTGTCTCTAGGGGAGATCAGTTCCAGGAGTCCCGGCAAATGTCAGAACCTGCAGATGGCTTTCCAGTCCCTTCTAAACAGGGTCCTATCTATATTTACTCACTGTGCTTTATGTCAGCTATAGATTAATGTAGTACCCAACATAAAGAAAATGCTGTATAAATAGTTGCTACTGTATTGTTAGGGTACAAAGACAAGACTGGACTTATTAAGTGTAGACTATTTCTTTTCTCAAAAGTTTACTATTGGACAGAGTGTAAATCTGCAGCCTTGGAATCCCACAGATGAGGGTCAACTGCAGGTACAACACAAACTACATGGCAAAGCATTTACTCTCTGGCGGGTTTTCCCCGCCTTGAGACAGGATCTCTTTCTACATAGAAAAAAAACTCAGTGTGTAGACCAGGCTGGCTTCAAACTGGCAAAGATTCTCCTGCCTCTGCCTCCCAAGGGCTAGGATTAAAGGCATATGCCACCACACCTGGCACGCTGGCCTTTTATAGCAAGTTTTCTGAGCCCTGGTTGACAACAGCACACATCACTTTGGTTCTGTCTCAGGAACCAGATCTGGCAGGTCTTGCCTGGTTACCTGTCTGAGTGCTCTGGGCTCTTTCACACAGCACAGGCTGGTCTGAGGCAGGAGCGAGAGCGCCTCCCCTCCCATTCACAGGGAGAGCTGGGTCCCCTTCCTGGGATGTGGGGGCCCCTTGCTTTTTAGTCCTAGGGGCCTGGCTGCCTACTCGAGGTCTCCTCTCTGAGAGGCCCTGAGGGGCTCTGCTCCTGGTGGCAGTCTGACTGGCTCCTTTCAGCCTGCCTCTTTTCTGAGGGTTACTGGAGGCCGTCTGCTTCTTCCTTTCTCCTGACACTTCTTTGGTTGTATTTTTTTTCACCCTTTGGAAAAAGGTGGCACAGAGTTCTTTGAAATCCTCATCTGACTCATCCATCACTTGACCTGTTTTAAGGTTTTCCAGGTCTGCCTTTAGGGGAGCGAGGACTGATCTGGAAACATGTCCACAGATGAGAACAGCGCGCGGAAGCCCGCTTAGGCCTTCCCACCCCTGCGCTTCACCAGGGCTTTCCTTCTCTCTGGTTTACTTGGAGATTTGGCACAAAACAAATCAGTGTTTTCCTCTCCATAATGATTTAAATGTCTTTCTTCAATTTGGACCTGTAGTCAAACAACTTGCTTAAAAACTTCCCTCTGTTAATGTTCACAAGTGAGAGAATGTTCAGTTGTCCAGCGGCTGCCTCTGAGATAGAACACATGTGAGCTCTGTGATCGGATGGTCCTCCAGGCTCTCCTCAGTGATAAAGGGCATGCGTTCATCTAACTGTGCACCTGTGGGAAACCAAAAGCATCTAAGTATAATTAGACAGCTATTGCTATTTTATGTCATTTCTTCCAGGAAGGTACAAGAGCATGTAGTATGGGGAAAGGCTCCGAATACAGCCAGGTCAGAAGTATAATTGTCCCACAGTATGTCCCAGCACAGAGCACATGACACACGACAGAACACACACACACACACACACACACACACACACACACTCCCTAAATAACCCAATGGCAGAAATCTATTCACCCAAATACAGTAACTCAGCAGTATTAGAAAAGAACCCCTGACTCCTTCACATGGGCCCCTCCCCATTCCGTGGTAGCGCACATGGTTGTCACGGCGACATCTGTCACAGCTCATAATCATTTGCAGTGCCCAACATTGACTGAATGCCTATGAGCCAGACACTATACTAATTGCTTTCCAAGTCTTTGACCCACTTAATCCTTACAACAATTGTATGGAATACAGTCTACGGTCATCTTTTCTTTAGAGCAAGGAATCAGGCACAACAGTGTAAGGACCAGTTTTGAAGCAGCAGGGCAGAGGTTCTGAGCAGTGTGCTTCCAGGGTATGGGGCCTCCTTTTTGTTGTTGTGGTTGTTTTCGGCTTTTGTATGATTTGGTTTTTTGAGACAGTGTTGCTCTGTGTAGCCTTGGCTGTCCTGGATTCACTTTGTACACCAGGCCGGCCTTGAACTCACAGAGATCCACCTGCCTCTGCCTCCCAGAGCGTTGGGATTACAGGAGGCCCGCCCAGTTCAGATTTCATGTTTTCATTTACCGAATTATCTGTTAATGAAGTTCAGCATATCAGTAGATATGCCTTTATTTACTTTGTATTTTCTTTGGATTATTTGGTACCCAACTTGTAATAAACACTAGGCAGCTATCTGCTGAATTCACGGCCTGCAAAGAGTCTGGTGCAACGGGAGTGAAGAGAAATGATAGAAGGGAGAGGTCAGTTTACCTGGAACATCAGGCAAAGCAAACAGAGTTTTATCGTGCTAGGTGTGTAAATCTCACACACGTGCTGAGTCCCCACATCTCTCTAGACAATCGAGTCGGAAGATGCTCCACCAATATCTGCTAAACGACATAAGGGATCCCACCAGGATGCAAGCTTCCAGAGGGCAGAGGGCTCGTGCCTCCTCTGCGTCCTGCCTGCCTGCCTGCCAGCTCCTAGGAGGCGAGGAGGAGGCAATGAATGGATCTGGGCGGGGCGGACCCTCCCGGCTTAGCCCTACAGGTGACCCACAGAAGGGGACTTGGGCCTGGCTGAGGAAACGTCTTGAGGGTCCTAAAGCCAGCCAGAAGGTTCGGATTGCCGGGCTGTGAGGGGGCCGTGGCACTGTCACCACCTCCCTCCCGGCAGGCGCTGTCCCCTGTCTACCTAGCTCAGCTCCAGCCACTCCACTGCGGGCCGCCGGCGAAGGCTGATAAGACAGACGCCGTCAGGCCTCGCAGGAGAGGGGACACCGCGGGAGGTGACAGCCCCCAGCACCACCACCCCGACCGGGTCACTCTAGCCCGATGCCGAGCTCCTCCTACCTCCCGCAC
Organism: Acomys minous; assembly: GCF_964271855.1. Taxonomy (NCBI): domain Eukaryota; kingdom Metazoa; phylum Chordata; class Mammalia; order Rodentia; family Muridae; genus Acomys; species Acomys minous. The sequence continues at coordinate 42,109,903 of NC_140498.1, forward strand.
AGCGACCGCACCTTCTTAACCAAGAGCCGCCCGGCCGCGCCTGCGCCTGCGCCCTGAGGCTTGCGCGCGGAGAATGCTGTGCGCAGGCCCAGAGTCTGCGCGTGCGCAAGACTCCGTAAATGATCCGAGTGTGGGAAAGGGGCCGAGGGTCATCTTCCGGTCTTCCTCTGCGGGTGCGAGCGTTTCCGGACAACGTGAGGCGGGGCGATCCGGGAGTGGCGGTTTGCTGGCTGCGCGCGGCTGCCTGAGCTCTGTAAAGTCCTGAGGAGCCTCGGGTTGAGGGTAGTGATTGTCGCGTTTAAAGAAGTGCGGTAGAAGGGGCCATGGCTCTACGGTCAGAGGCCCTGAGTTCAATTCCTAGCAGCAACATGGTGGCTCACAACCATCTATAACTGTAGTCCCATGGGATCCGATATCCCACTGTGGTGTGCGTGCAGATGTACATGCAGACAAACATCCATATGCATAGATAAATCTTAAAAGGAAAAAAAAATGGCAGTGGCATCCCTTCATGGGGAGCTCGTGTGGAGAAAGCACCAGACTCGGCCTGCGTGCCTGGCTGCTGCAGCCCAGGAGCGGGAGAGACCCTGGTGAAGGCATGTTAAAGGTCAATCAGCTTCACCCGGAGGTCCTCCGGAGTCCCTGAAGATTTTAACACAATGTTAAAAGAGCCAGGGAGGTTATAATTTGTAGATTTCTGGGCTGAGCATTTGATCAGTCACTGAAATAACACTGGGAACACTTAAAGGAGTAGATCTGGAGAGAAGACCATGTGTTTTACTTTCTTAAGAGATATTATGCTATTGTGAAATCCTTTTAAAGTGTCTGCTTCAGTAGATCCTTATCTATCTATCGCTTTCGAACTCTAGAACATTTTATGGTCTCAAACAGAAACTGCTGCTTCTCATTAGCAGTCAGTCCCTAGCCACCACCAGCCCGCCCCTCCGCCCGGAATCTTCTAAGTGTGTCTGTTTATATAAATGGGATCATAAAATACGTGGCCTCGTCTGTCTAGCTTGCATGACTGGATTTTTCATTTGTTTTCGTAGCTGAGTAATCTGCTGTAGCATATACTACGTGTGGCTTATCTGTGTATGGACATAGAGGTGTTTTGCATTTTATTATTATTAGTTTTTATATTAGGTGTATGGATATTTTGCCAACATGTATGTCTGCACCGTGTTAGGAATGGTTGTGAGCTGCCACATAGGTGCTGGGAATTGAACCCCCAGAACTCTTAAACACTGAACCATCTCTCCAGCCCGTTTCTACTTTTTGGCTCTTATTAATAACGCTTGAGAACATTCATGTATGTATTTGTAGCCTAGGTTTGGAATTACACAATAACACCGCATTTGATTGCAATGTTTGCTTGCTAGTGTTGGGCTGGAAACCTGGGCCCTCATCTATGCCAGGCGCACTCTCTACAATAAACTACATTCTCAGCCCTAGTTCTGAACGTTGGGTTCATAAAGCTCTGCCTGCTCCTGCCTCCTGAGTGCCGGGATTAAAAGCATGGACCACCACACCCATCTAAAACTGTTAGATTGGGACTGATGGAGGTGACTTGGAAATAATAGGAAAAAGACAGCCATCTCCAGAAGCAGAATTGTTGGGGGTTTTTTGTTTGTTTGTTTGTTTTTGTTTTTTGAGACAGGGTTTCTCTGTGTCATCCTGGCTGTCCTGGACTCACTTTGTAGACCAGCCTGACCTCGAACTCACAGAGATCCACCACCTGTCTCCGCCTCCTGAGTGCTGGGATGAAGGGTGTGCACCACCACTCCCAGCCAGAATTGTTCTTTAATCAGAAGAACAAAAGGACCACCATCTCTCTAAGGGAGTAGAGCCCGCATGCAGCACAGGGGACTTGGGGTTTTATAGGACAGTAAAGGTCAGTCCCCCACAGTCTTGATGTGGTAGATACCAGGTATATAGAGCCTTGTAGCAGAGTGTCCACGAGTGCTGTCAGTCAGGTCAACTTTCCTGCCTCGATTTCTAGGTCCACCTGAGGCGTTTAGGCTATTCTAGACAGATAAAAAGAGGGGGAAGTGATGCACCCACTCACCAGCTACTTCCTCAGAAGAGGAGTAAAGGAGGAGTGGGCTGGGCTCCATCACCAGGCTCTCATAAGGTCGGGTTGACTGCATGTAGCCAGAGGAGAGTTTTAACTTTACTAGCTGTGGTGGATGATTGGTTGCCGCCATGCACTCCTAAAAACACCTGTGAAAAATATGTTAGAGGGCTGAAGACGGATGATCTGGTGACTTCCCAGGGAACTGAGAGACTTCCCAGGGAGGTGGAGGAGTAGAAGCAGAAGACACAGAGAGGAGCCTGTAAGAGACGGTGGGTGTCCATAGATGGGAGCCCCCATGGGGCTGGGAAAGGACTTGTGCAGTGTGTTGAAGGGCTCTGGGTGTTTGGCATCAGGTGAGTCGGGTCAGCATGAGAAGGCAGCCCTTAGAGTTGATCAGTTGGAGGCTGGGAAAGTGGCACTGTCGTGGGAGGGCGAGGACTTGGGGACAAGGGGTGAGTCAGTGTATAAAGATGTGTGACAGAGGTGTGGATCGTGGTGAGGAGGTGGCAGGGGTAGCCCGGGCTCACTGGACGTTAGTGGACAGACAGGCCCAGCAGTTGGATGAGTAAATGGAACTGGCTGCCTTTGAGAGCCGTTGAGTTCAGGTTAAGAGGAGCACCCAGATGGTTGGTGCACAAATTAGGAGAGGGCGAGTAGAGTCCATAGGAGGACCATATGGTCAGGGGAAAGGGGGAGGGGTGCAGCGAGTGAAGAGGATATTTGACTTTGAAGAGTTAGAAATGGAGGGCATGGAGCCGGGCGTGGTGGCGCACGCCTTTAATCCCAGCACTCGATAGGCAGAGGCAGGCGGATCGCTGTGAGTTCGAGGCCAGCCTGGTCTACAAAGCGAGTCCAGCACAGCCATGGCTACACAGAGAAACCCTGTCTCAAAAAACAAAATGTTGGCTCTGTTTCTTAACAATTAAACTTTATTATACAACCCAACTAGCTTACACAAGAAGGAAAAAAGGTTAAAGGGACAAAAGAGTGAACCTTCCGGGATCCGTTCCACGGGACGGGTCCTTAGGTGTCTCTCTGGCCCGTGTGCTGGTCCAGCCTGGAGAGTCAGTATCCTCCCCGGAAAGGGGAGATATGCTCCCTTTCAGTCCTTCTGATCGTATTAGACTGTACTCCACGTACGGCTATTAAATACCCAGAAGATCAGGTTCACCGTCTGGTGCTTCCTCCTCTCTACCTCCTCCTCCTCCTCTTCTTCATTTATTTATTACGTACACAGTGTTCTGCCCACATGTGTGCCTACACACCAGAAGAGGGCACCAGATGTCATTATAGATGCTCGTGAGCCACCATGTGGTTGCTGGGAATTGAACTCAGGACCTCTGGAAGAACAAACAGTGCTCTTAACTGCTGAGCCATCTCTCCAGCCCCACCGGTGTGGCTCTTTAATCCACTGTATAATATTTTAATAACTAGATATTTCTACAAATAACTTTGACTGGACACTTTAGCCAGTTTTTGTAATTGTTGGTCTTAGACCATATATATTATCTCTACATTTGATCTTCTGCATACTTTAAACAACTTACTCAGACCTTTATAACTTGCAAAAAGCTTTCTAGTTTATTTCCTCTTCCATTCTGGAATCATCCATCCATCTTAATCTTCATATAAAAGTCCTTCTCCTCCTCTTCCTCCTCCTCCTCCTTTGGTTTTTCAAGAGAGGGTTTCTCTGTATAGCCTTGGCTGTCCTGGACTCACTGTGTAGACCAGGCTGGCCTCAAACTCACAGTTATCCACCTGCCTCTGTCTCCCAAATGCTGGGATTAAAGGCGTGTGCCACCACACCTGGCCAAAAGTCCTTTACTAAAACAATTTCCACCTGTCTTCCTCAAGCACACACATGTATTTGCACACATGTGCACACACCCACAGGAACATGTATACCCTCGTACTCCCCCAAATAATCTGTGTACCTCAACAAAAGGCAACCCAATTAAAAACAGTCCTAAGATTTGAATGAATATGTTGAAGAAATACAAAGTGCAGATGCCTAAAATGTATATGTTCAACTTTTTAAAAAAATATTTTATTAATTTTAATGTGCCTTAGTATGAGAGTGTCAGATCTTGGAGTTAAAGACAGTTGTGAGCTGCTATGTGGGTGCTGGGAATTGAACCCGGGTCCTTTGGAAGAGCAGGCAGTGCTCTTAACCACTGAGCCATCTCTTCAGCCCATGTTCAACTTTTTTAGTTATTAAGAAAATGTAAATGAAACCCACAAATACCTAACCAGTCCAGCTGGTCAGTTATTGGGGGGCCGAGGGGGGTCGCAACCTGTGGATAAAGTAATGGGCGAGAGAGAGGCGTGGCTCAAGGAAACAGTAGCTTGTCAAGAGCCGTTTATTGAGGGTAAGGGCAGGCTTTTTAAAACCTGCTTTAGGGAGGGCGGGGGTAAGCGAGGAGAGTAATGGAAAAGTACAAAATCTTCTGGGGTTGAGCCCCGGGAACATCTGCAGGGGGAGGGGTTTTCCTAGGTGGGGCAAAGCAGGATGTCTCTGTGGTTATCTCAGGATCGGATCGCTCTCTTCTCAGGGCTAAGCCGGATGCCTTGCATGCCTAATGAGTGGCCAAGCAGGATGTTTGCTGCAGATGCTGAATGGGTGGGGGTCGGCCACGGGCCGTTTGGTCCCTGGCAAATACCACTTTATCTAGCAGGAGAACCCATAAAGGAAAGAATTAAAACAAAATACTCTCAGTCTTTGGGCTGGGGATATAGCTAAGTGGTTAAGACTGCTTGCTGCACAAGCTTGACTTGAGTTTGAATCACCAGCATCCATGTAAAAAGCCAGGTGTGCTGTGTGTGCCTATAACGCAGCTGTGGGGCCAAGACGGGGACTGCTGGGGCTTTGTGGCTCTCAGCCTAGCCCCAGACTCAGTGAGAGACCCTATCTCAAAGGAATAGGTTGAGCAAGGCACCCACAGTCCTCTTGCCTCCACACACACAAGCATAGCCATGCACACCCTATTGGCACATAACACACACACACACACACACACACACACACACACACACACACACACAAGAGAAAAGATAAAAAGAAAAACTCTTGATTTTAAACAGTGAAAATTCCCGTTGATCCAGAAAGTTATCTTACTGAAATATTCTACAGATATATGTGTATTAAAGTATGTCGTGTGTGTGTGTGTGTGTGTGTGTGTGTGTGTGTAGAGAATGTAATCTTGCCTTAGTCTGGGCTCAAGGTGAAAAGTCTTGGGATGTTTGACCACACTGAGACTTTGTCTCTACAAACTGATCAACATCTTAGGATGGTCTCAGAGGAGGAAGTAACAGCCCAAGACAAAAGACAGGGACCAGTGATTTAGGTGAATTGAGGGGGGAGGAGGGGAAGAAGGAGAAGGAAGAAGAAGAACATCATCATCATCATCATCATCATCATTGGGGAACCAGGGAGAGAGATCAGAGGTTCCTGCCCATGGTGCCCGGCAGTGGGCGGTGGCGGTGGCGGTGGCGGTCGCGGTCTCAGTGGACCCAAGTTTGGCCCACAGATGGTGCGGCTTCTTGTATCAGATAGAGCATCTGCTAGACTTCTAAAAATTATGGCAGGGGATTTGCCCCTCGGAACTGACACCCAGAAGGTGTCATTCTTGTTCTCCTTAATCTCCTGTCCCTCCTACTTCGGGTACTCAGGTTGTAAGGGAGGGACACGCCTTTAACAAATCCCTAATAAAGTAGAATTGTTACGGAGTCAGAGCCAACACTAACACCATGACTGCTCCATGGTTCGGTTAAAGGGAGATTTTGGTCGTAGACAATGAGGGAGAGAACAGCCAGAAGCATCTGGAAGGGTCCAGAGGAGAGAGAGAAAGTAGTAGACTAAACATGGCCAGGAGACCAGACCTCGCCAGGGCAGGAGCAGAGTAGGTGGAGTGCGGGGGGGGGGGGGGGGGGGGGGAGGGGGGTTGATGAAGAGCAGAGAGAGCACGGTCACAGCCGCAGGGTTATAAGGAGAATGTGTAAGCCTGGGAGGATTAGGTGGAGGAACAAAGTGACAAGAAGGGTTAGGATGCTAGCCTGGGCACTGTGACACTGAGGGAGCCTGGAGGCCAGCGTGTGCTTGGCACCACGTTCAGATACCCACTTGTCCCCTCTGCCAGTGATAGGGCAATGGCTCCTTTGGCTTCACAAGTTGCTGAAGAATGCTGGATTTTGTCTAGCCACCAGAACTTGGGGAAAGGAGTTTCCTTTGGACATGACAGTATATGCCAAATGTATATACTGTGTGTACATAACTAGGCAGCGCAGCATCATATCCTTTGGAGGTGGAGTCACAGGCCTTCGTGAGCTGTTTAACATGCTCAACATGGGCACTGGGATCTCAACACTGGTCCTCATGATTGAGCAGCGAGCATTCTTAATCATTGAGCCATCTCTCCAGCCCCAAGTCCATTTTCATTGCTACTAAATTTTACCCTCAAGAAACTGAATCAATTTCTAATCTGTCAGCAGTGATTGCTACGCATTTTACACATATGTATTGTGAAACATTTCACTTTTTACCTATTTGAAATTTAAAAGTTGGTCTTTCAGTTTTGTCTTACATTTCTTTTATTGAGGAAACATCCTATCTACCATCTTTTAACGGTCCTCTATCACTAGTAATTTTCTTTGTTAATGTAGTCTGCCTTACTTGTCAATAATGCCAGCTCAACCACACATACGACACACCCCTAGAGAGCATGGATCTGGCATGGGAACTGCTCACACACTCATTTAGGGGTTTCTCAGTGCCTAACACCACCAACCCCCCTAGCCAACCCTGTAACAGAGTACCTCCCTCAAGCCGACCCCCCACTCCGCCCAGTCCTTCCGCCCAGAGTGCCTAACACTATCACCATTCCCAGGAGCTGTGTGGCCCTTGAGCAGTGGGCCACTAAAGTTTAATGTGGCCGGGCACCAGACCTCAGTCCTGCCCTGGGGTTGTGGAGACAGGAGAGAAAACGGCTCCTGTCAGCACCTCAGTGGAGAGCTGTCTAGGGTGACTATTCCTGCTTTAGCTGACTGCTTTATGAAAACCCGGATACCTTTCCTGCCTCAGAAAAGCCTGCTGCTACGGCCACGGCCACGGGAGCTGTCCATGATGATGACAACCGTTCCTGCTTCGGCCTACTGCCTTCACAATGGACTCTTGTAAATTTTGGACAAATTGTAAATTGTTACCCCCCACCCAAAGCAGAAAAGTGACCAGACCTCTGCCTGAGAAAGCTCCAGCAGCTCCCAGACCCCTGTAACTGTCATCTCCAGCCCCTGAGTAGGACTCATCCCAGATTCTGTTAATTTGGGATGAGAAAGCTGGACAAAAACCTACCAATCCCTGAGATTTTCCCAGAAGAGGCTTGAAATCCCACCAATCCACATTATGGAAATCCCTGCCCCAGAAAGCTCCGCCCCCTAAGAAACCCTTTATAAAGGCTGTATTTGCCCAGTTCCCTGCTGTCTCCTCCTGAGAGCAGAAGCAGCCACTCCTGGATTCGTCCCTCCAATAAATCTCTTTTAAGAGATTTACTGCCTGCTGTGACTCTTTCATCATCATCATCACCATCAGGAGGAGGAGAAAGAAGAGGAGGAGAACAAAATAAAAACTGAAGAAGGAGAAGGCTCAGACTCCAAGGCTCCTCAGTTCCTCAGGTTTGGGGCAGGCCTCCTCTGGAACCTGCAGTATCTCTGCTGAGGAGGCCTCCTCTCAGAGCTGTGAGGTTCCTGGGCTCCTGTGCCTCAGGACACCCAGGATGCCTTCCCAGCTCTCAGAATTGTGGAACCCTTCCACCCGAGAGCCAGAAGGCAGGCCACACCACCCACACAACACAGCGACAACATCAATGTCATGTTCCTGATGGGGTGGGTGTTTCAGGGATTTTTACTCCTTACAGGCCATGTGAAACAAGGTTCCACCATACTGCTGCTGCTGTAGCAGAATTTGTTGCCTTATCAAGAAATGAGCTTGACAAAGTGATTGTTGAGGGCAAAGCCAGCCCAGCATCAAAGGTGGTAGTGGGGGGTCACTTGTTAAGTCAAAGGAGACAACCAAAACTCTGATGCCTGCACCACTACCTTTGTGGTGTCACTGTGGTGGTTTGAATGAAAGTGGCCCCCATAGGCCCATAGGGAGGCATGGCCTGGTTGGAGGAAGTGTGTCACTGGGGGTAGGCTTTGAAGTTTCAAGGGCTCAATCCAGGCCCAGTGTGGCTCTTCCTGCTGCCTGCCTAGCCAGGTGTGGCACTCTCCACTCCTCCTCCAGCACCGTGTCTGCCTGCACACCACGGTGCTTCCCACCATGACAATAGTGAACTAAACCTCTGAACTGTAACCCAGCCCCAATGAAAAGGCTTCGTCTATAAGAGTTGCTGTGGCCATGGTGTCTCTTCACAGCAATAGAAACTCTAAGAGAGTCATCATATTTGGTAGCCTTCTCCAGTCAGATCATGAAGGACACACTGCAGGGAGAGACTGGCTTTACCAGCGGACTTCCTCTTCATCTCTAGCAGACTTCCCCCTTTGTCTTGGCAGATACAGGGATTATTATGGTCTGGGCACCTTGGCCATTCTACATTTTAAGTATTTCCTTGAAGTAGAGTCACTTAGTATTTCCCTGTGACTCTCTTATTTAGTATAATGACCTCAAGGTTCATCCACGTGAGGGCCAGCCAGATGGCTCAGTGGGTAAAAGTGCTGGCTGCCAAGCCTGAGTCTGAACCCCTGCAGCCATGGTGGAAGGAGAAAACTGACTCCTGAAAGTTGTTCCCTGACCTCCACTTGCTTGCCAAGGTACGCAAAGCCCACCTGTGCCCTCCACACATGACATACAGACAGAGGCAGGCGGATCTCTGTGAGTTCAAGGCCAGCCTAGTCTACAAAGTGAAGCCAGGACAGCCAGAGCTACACAGAGAAACCTTGTCTCAAAAAGCAAAACAAAACAAAAAATATCTGGATGTGGTGACACCTACCTTTAATCCCAGCACTTGAGAGGCAGATGCACTCAGATGTCTGTGAGTTAAGAGCATCTTGGTTCATGCCAACAATCTTGCACTTACTTAAACCCTGTCTCAAAAAACCAAAAATAAACAAACACTTTCTTTTAGTTACCACTGCTGTGTGCGTGGCTATATTCACATGCCAGTGTGGAGGTCAGAGGGCAGCTGGTTCTTGTCCACCACCATCTGGGTTCTGGTGATCAATCCTAAGTCATCAGGCTTGATATCAAGGTAATAGTGCTGGCTTCATAAAAAGAATTGGAAGTATTTCTTCCTTTTCTATTGTATAGAGTAATTTGAGAATATAAAATAATATTGGTGTTAATTCTTCGAAGGTCTGGTAGAACCTATGTTGTGTCCATTTGGTCTTGGGCCTTTCTCAGTTGGGAGATTTAAAATTGCTACTTCTATTTCATTGGTAGTTATGGCTCTGGGTTTTGGTGGTGGTGGTGGTGATGGTGGTGGTTCTGGGTTTTTTGTTTGGTTGGTTTTTGGTTTTTTTTTGAGACAGTTTCTCTATGTAACCTTGGCTGTCCTGGACTTGCTTTGTAGAGCAAGCTGGCCTTGAACTCACAGAGATCCATCTGTTGTGTGCATTGTGTGGGTGGCCTGCCTTCTGGTGCACTGGTGCAGGGGTGTCCTCAACTCTGAGAGCTGGGAACATATCCAGCCCTGAGGTGGGACAGTGTCCCCAGGGTATCCTGAGGCACAGGAGCCCAGGATCCTCACAGCTCTGGGAGGAGACCTCAACAAACCATGCAGTTCCCAGGGGAGGGCTGCCCCAAACCCTGAGGAGCTGAGAGGCCTGAGCTCCGATCCTTCATTCCTCCTCCTCCTCCTCCTTCTGATGAGAGAGTCACAGCAGGCAGCAAATCTCTTAAAAGACATTTATTGGAGGGATAAATCCAGGAGTAACTGCCTCTGCTCTCAGGAGGAGACAGCAGGGAACTGGGCAGACACAGTCTTTATATAGGATTTCTTAGGGGGTGGAGCTTTCTGGGGGGGGGGCAGAGATTTCCAGAGTGTGGATTGGTGGGATTTCAAGCCTCATCTGGGGAAAACTCATGGATTAATGGGGTTTTGTCCAGCCTTCTCGCCCCAAATTAGCATAATCTGGGATGAGTCCTACTGAGGGGCTGGGGATGGAAGTTACAGAGGTCTGGGCAGGGGCGTGTGCAGCTGGGCTGTTGGGGCTTTCTTGTGGGAACCAGGCCCCACTGGGCTGCCTGACTGTGTTGCTGTTTCATGTCCTGTTTTTAGCAGCTTCTGTATCTGTGTTTATGTTGGTTCGCTAGTCATGTTTACTGCTCTGAGAATGCAGCCCTCCCTTCCTCAGGTGCGCAATCACCTCTTGAGGGATTTCACCTGCGAGTGGCATGCCTGTTTTGCTGCCTATAAAAAGGCTCTTTGGCCACCGAATAAAAGCTGCTGCTGCTCTCTTAACACAAAAGACCCGCTGTTTTATTGCGTGTTAAATCCGCAGTCGCTCACCCTCGACTCGGTACCACGGTGGCGCGGGCGCCGCAAGTGGAGGTCCCACTGAAATCGGGGAAAGAAGGGAGGAAGCTGATGGATCGCCCGGGGAAGCTGGCCAGCGCCTCAGGAGGTAGGAAATGGGCGTATTGGAAATGGATGACACAGGTTCATCCACGGTTCTGGTGGATCAAGCAGTGAGATTATTAGAGGATCAGGGCACCGGGATTAAGCATGAGATGTTAAAGATTTTATAAAAACAATAGAATAGAGTAGTCATTGGTTTATGGTATCAGGAGAGCTAAATATCCAAGATTGGGATCAGGTGAAGCCTGACCTCCAGAGGATTTCACAAAAGGAAGGGTCCAACAGTGTTCCTATCGCTACCTTTTCATTATGGCGTCTTGTTAGAGATGCGCTTAGGAACGAAGATGAGAAAAGAAGAGAGCAGCTAGGAAGTATGGGACTTGCCCTGAATGAAGTGCAGGAGGAGCGATCTGTGAAATCTTTGGCCCCGTCTGAGATTGCCTCTGATATATCTCCTTCTAATTCTGAGGAGGAAGAGGCAACTTTAACCTCTGAGATACGGGCCCTAAAGAAGAAGCTGAGGGAGTGTAAGATTGAAGGAAAAGAAACTAGAGGAGAGTGGCCCTCGGCATATAACCCAGATTATCAAAGTCAATTATCTTTGGCAAAGCCTTCTGCTCCCCCTCGGGGAGTAGTCTTTCCAGTAGTCGAAGTGCCTCACCCAACTAACCCAGGGCAAGAGCAGAGACAGCATGAAGCCCTCCAGTTTAAAGACATAAAACAGCTTAAGGAGGCAGTTATGGCCTATGGTCCACATGCCCCTTTTGCGATTGCCATTTTTGAATCCTTCACAGGACAATTTTTAACACCTAGTGATTGGCAACAAATGTGTGGAGCAGTCCTCAGTGGGGGTGATTTGCTTTGGCGCAGTGATTATCAAGAACAGTGTATTCAGACCGCCGCACGTAATGCAGCGGCTGGGGTTCCACAGAGAAACGTGGATATGCTAGCAGGCATGGGTTTGTGTACTGAACTTAGTGCCCAGATACAATATGACCCAGCTGTGTATGCGCAGATTGCAACTTGTGCCACGAGGGCTTGGAAGTCCTTGCCTAATAAGGGGGCAGGAGAGCAGCTGTCTAAAGTGATCCAGGGACCCTCGGAGCCTTTCCAGGAGTTTGTAGATCGCCTTATGCAATTGGCAGGAAGGATTTTTGGAGATGTGGAAGGAGCCATGCCCATTATTAAACAATTGGCCTTTGCAAATGCTAATAAGTATTGTCAGGAAGCCCTTCGGCCTTATAAGTATAAAAGTGTGAATGACTATCTGAAAATTTGCCGAAGTATAGATACTACTCACATAATGGGACATGTAATAGCTTCTGCTGTTCAGGGACGGTCACCTTCTGGGGGAGTCTGGCCGAAAACATGTTTCAGATGTGGCCAGATAAGACACCTTAAGAGAGAATGTACTCGAAGGGAGACTGGACAAGCTCGAGATAGAGTTGATCATACTAAGCCAGGTTTGTGTCCTTGTTGCCAACGAGGGTATCATCGGGGGAATGAGCGCCGCTCTAAGACAGATAAGCAAGGGACGCCACTGCAGGGAAACAGCCCCAGGGTCAGCTCCGGCCCCGGCAAGACAGGTGTGTGGAGCATTGCAGACACCTGCCCTTCAAATGATTCAACCTGTGCATTCTATCCCCCAAAGAAACCCATTTTTATCCGAGATCTCACCCAAGGGACAGCAGGCAGCGCAGGATTGGACCTCTGTACCTCCACCAGAGTCACATTAACACCTCAGATGGGCCCCCAGGCCATTGGGACAGGAATTTTTGGTCCGTTACCTGACAACTCGTTGGGACTATTGCTGGGTCGAAGTAGTGCCCTGATGAGAGGTCTCAAAGTTATTCCTGGAGTCACTGATGCTGATACAAGGGGAGGAATAGAAATTATGGTGGAAACTACTAAGGGTATCCTGGTGATTCCCCAAGGAGCCCATATAGCGCAAATAATCCTAGTATCTCAATTCCGAACACCCAACCCATTTTTAAAGGAAAAGAGAGACGAGGGAGGGTTCAGCTCTACTGGGCCAGTGGCTTATTGGAGTGCAACCCTTAATGACCGCCCTGTGCTTACACTGAAAATTGATAGCAGAGACTTTAAAGGCCTACTGGACCCGGGAGCGGACACCTCTGTCCTTTCTCTCTCCTATTGGCCTACGGCCTGGCCACTGCAACAAACAAATACCCAATTGCAAGGAGTGGGAACAGCCAACACTCCTTTTCGCAGTACTAAGATGCTGACTTGGAAGGATGAGGAGGAACATCAGGGAATATTTCAGCCATATGTCCTCCCTCATATTCCTGTTGATTTATGGGGAAGGGATACACTGGAAGGAATGGGGGCTGTATTGACCACACAGCCAGTACAAAGAATGTTAAATCAACAAGGATATTGACCAGGACAAGGTTTAGGCAAAAACCTACAGGGCAATAACCATCCTGTCTCAGACCAAGAGATAACTCTCCGCCACCCTTCTGATAAACAGGGGCTAGGGTATTTTCCATAGGGGCCATTGTTGAACAGCCTCCAATCCCCCCTATTCCTATTAACTGGAAAAATGATACCCCAATATGGGTTGAACTCTGGCCCCTGTCTAAAGAGAAGTTGGAGGCTGCCAATATGCTTGTACAAGAGCAGCTCGTTACAGGTCATATTATACCTTCTACATCCCCTTGGAACACACCTATTTTGTTATCAAAAAGAAATCAGGAAAATGGAGATTGTTACAGGACCTTAGAGCTGTCAATGCTACGATGGTAGTTATGGGGGCCACTCAACCTGGCCTCCCTGTTCCAGTAGCCATTCCTAAGTATTGGCATATGACTGTAATTGACTTGAAAGATTGTTTGTTTTTTTTTTTACTGTTCTCCTACATCCCAATGATTCACAATGGTTTGCCTTTAGTGTTCCCTCTGTTAATTTTCGAGAACCTTATAAAAGATATCAATGGGTAGTATTGCCTCAGGATATGGCTAATAGTCCCACCATTTGTCAGAATTATGTGGCATCTGCCATAGAGCCTGTCAGGATGCATTTCCTTGCTGTATATATTATTATATGGATGATATTTTGCTGGCTGCCCAGACAGAGGAGGAGGTATTATCTGCTTTGGCTGACTTACAGGAGATGCTGAAACGGGCTAATTTACAGATCTCACCTGAAAAAATTCAAAAGCAATTTCCTTATCAATATTTAGGTCACCAGTTGTTGCAGAGTGGTGTTAAACCTCAAAAGGTTACTTTAAGATTGGATTCCCTTTCCATTCTCAATGACTTACAGAAGCTTCTGGGAGATATTAATTGGATTCGTCCCAATTTAGGAATTACTTCTGGACAGTTAAAACTTTGTTCGATATTTTGCAAGGAGATCCTGATCCTACTTCTGCCGGACATTTAACACTAGAGGGTCATACTTGTATAGAACTTCTGTAAAAAGCCCTATCTCAGGTCCATGTTAATTATATAGATTATAACCAACCATTACTGCTATTGATATTCTGCACAGCCCATGCTCCTACTGGAGTTTTGTTTTTGTTTTTGTTTTTTTGGTTTTTTTTTGTTTTGTTTTGGCAGACCAAGCCTATCTTGTGGGTGCATTCCCAGGCTTCACCTGCTAACGTGGTAATTTCTTATCCACAAGCTGTAATAAGTCTTTTATTTAGGGCCCAGAAATCTAGCCTGAATTTTTTTTTGAGACAAGGTCTCTCTGTGTAGCCTTGGATGTCCTGGACTAACTTTGTAGACCAGGCTGGCCTCGAACTCACAGTGATCCGCCTGCCTCTGCCTCCCAAGTGCTGGGATTAAAGGCGTGCGCCACCATGCCTAGCAAGCCTGCATATTTTTGGAACGGAGCCTGATCTAGTAACCTCCCCTTTTTCTTCAGGCCAAGTAACTTGGCTTCAAAATAATAACGATGATTGGGCAATTTTTACGTCTTCTACCCTCAGCAAATTTGACAATCATTATCCTCCAAATAAGTCAGTTGAATTTTTAAAAATGCACCCTGTTGTTTTTCCTAAAATTATACAGAAGCAGCCTATTCCTCATGCTAGGGTGGTTTTTACTGATGGGACCTCTAAAGGTATCGCAGCAGTCTTTTCCCGGGGGTGGGGGTGGGGGTGGGTGGGGGAGGAAGTCAAATAAATTATGGCCGCCACCCTTTCTGCTCAGGTGGCAGAATCGCAGGCTGTCCTTTTGGCTCTACAGCTATTTCCTAATTCATCTATACACATTTATTCTGATAGTAAATATGTAACTCAAATTCTCCCTCCCCTGGAAACATCTGCCTATGTAGCTCCCATTTCTTCGGTACATGGCCTTCTCTTACAGATTCAGGGGTTAATTTGGCTGAGACAGGATCCTCTTTTTATTGGACACTTAAGAGCGTACACACACCTGCCTGGACCCTTGAGTGAGGGAAACAGGATGGTGGATGCCCTTACTTAAGAGCCCATAGCTCTGACAGCAATCACAGGGGTAGATAAAGCTTGGCAATTACACCATAAATTCCATCTCAACGCCAGGTCCTTACGTTATCATGCTGGTGTTACCAAAGATCAAGCCACCCAAATAGTTACAGACTGTCCATCTTGTGCAGAGTTCCTTCCAGTTCTGCAAACTGGGGTCAATCCTAAAGGGCTCCTGCCGAATCACATTTGGCAAATGGATGTAACTCACTTGGCTATGTAAAATCTTAATCAGTGGACAGCCTTATTACAGGAGACTAGAGTCCCACCCATTAGAGGGGATGCCTTCATAAAGGGCCTACAGCTGTGGGAAGCTTGCTAAAAAGCTGAAGTGATGCTATCGCGCTAGGCATCCTGCTATGTGGCTTAGGAGGTTTTCTGTTCTGGAGCCTCTGCCACATGAGAAAGCAACAGGCATTTCAACAGTTCCATACCAAACAGGTCCTCGGGCCTTTGGCAGGGGATAACCCCACTGCCCTGACTTGGCTCAGCCTCAATAAATGAGTATCCAATGACAGGTAAGACCCAGGAGGTACCTATCCACCTAAAACAGGAGGGTTTTGAAGCACAAAGCCTTTCCAATGACGGGTAAGATAGGAAGCCAATGTCCTGGCAACCTAAGACAAGAGCACATTTGTATTTTATATAAAGGGGGGACCTGTGGGAACCAGGCCCGACTGGGCTGCCTGCCTGTCTTGCTGTTTCATGTCCTGTTTCTAGCAGCTTCCGTGTCTGTGTTTATGTTGGTTAGCTAGACATGTTTACTGCTCTGAGAAAGCACCCCACCCCTCCTCGGGACTTTCTCTCCCGTGCACAATCACCTCTTGAGGGATTTCACCTGCGAGTGGCAGGTGCTACACTTTCTCAGGCAGAGGTCTGGCCACTTTTCTGTCTTGATGGGTAGTAAAGTTTACAGTGTGTCCAAAATTTACAAAGAGTCCTCTGTGAAGACAGTAGGCTGAAGCAGGAAAGGTTGTCATTATGGATACCTCCCATGGTGGAGGTAGCAAGCTTTCTGAGGCTGGAAAAGTGTCCAGTTTTCTTTTCCTTTTTTAAAAACTATATTTTTAAAGATTTATTTAATTATTATTTATACATATCCTGCCTGCATGTGAGCCAGCAGGCCAGGAGAAGGCACCAGATCTCATTGTAGATGGTTGTGAGCCACCATGTGGTTGCTGGGAATTGAACTCAGGACCTTTGGAAGAACAGGCAGTGTTTTTTTTTTTTCGAGACAGGGTTTCTCTGTGTAGCCTTGGCTGTCCTGGACTAACTTTGTAGACCAGGCTGTCCTCGAACTCAGAGATCCGCCTGCCTCTGCCTCCCGAGTGTTGGGATTAAAGGCGTGTGCCATCACCCCGCCCAGCTCAGACAGTGCTCTTAACCTCTGAGCCATCTCTGCAGCCGCAAGGTATCCAGTTTTCATTGTGTCAACTGCCACAGCTTTGGGGCAAACTACTATTGCTGACCCAGGCTGAGGCTTGAGTCAGGGCACCATGGCTTTGGCCTAGGCAGGGTTGTGGTGGTGGTGGTGTTAGGCTCAGCTCTCTCCGCTGAGGTGGTGGTGGCTTTCATCCCTCTGTGGCCAAGACAGCTGAGTGCAGAGGCTCTGGACTGTCCCTGTGGAGGTAGCTGTGGTGGAGGTGGCAGCAGAGAAATCCTACACGTGTTTGAGTGTGTGTGTGTGTGTGTGTGTGTGTGTGTGTGTGTGTGTGTATACATCTCCGTGGTGGTGGCTTTGGCAGCCATGGCAATGACCAAGGTGGCAGTTTTGATCTGGCAGGTACCCCTGCCATGGCAGAATCCCTACACACCTGACGCTGCCTCCCTGAGTGCTGGGATTACAGACGTGTGGCACCGCATCAGGCAGTTATGGTTCTGTTGTTGTTGTTGTTGTCGATTTGTTTTGAAGACAAGATTTCTCTGTGTAGCGTTGGTTGTCCTGGACTGGTTTTGTAGACCAGGCTGGTCTTGAACTCACAGAGTTCTTCCTGCCTCTGGTTCCAGAGTGCTGGGATTATGGGCTTGGGCAACCAAGCCTGGCATGGCTCTGTTTTAGTGACTTACTTAATTCTATTTAAATTTGGTAGGTCATATGTATCTAGAAATTAATAAAAAAAAAAGTATGCCTTACTGTCTGAATTTCCTCAGTGATTATTATAATGTTTCCCTTTTCATCTCATATTTTATTAGTATAGGTTCTCACTCTTTCTTTTCATTATTTTGGCTAAAGATTTGTCAGTTTTGATATTTAAAGAACCAACTGTCCGTACTTCTTCTTTTTTTTTTTTTTTCCTACTTTGTTCATTTTAGCCTGGCTTTGATATCTCTTGTCTACTCTTCTGGGTTATTGTTTGTTTTGATTCTTGCTGCTGACCTTCAGAGGTCTGTGTGGCATTGGCTGGCTTCTAGAGGTGGCCCTCGGTCACACTGGGAAGGTGTGGCACCAGACAGGCTCTGCCCTCAGGCGCAGGGGCACAAGGTCGAGGACTCTGCCGAGGTTGCAGCTACAGGGCTCCACATGGCCCTAAAGTATCGTAGTGCGTAGGGGCCTCTTTGTACTTTGAGATCTTTCTGTTTAATTCATTTATCCATCTAGTGACTCATTTGGGGCAGGTGGGCTTGTTTGTTTTGTTTTTTTGCTTGTCTTGTCTTTGTTTTTTTTGAGACAGGGTTTCTCTATGTTATCTTGGTCATCCTGGACTCGATTTGTAGACCAGGCTGGCCTCGAACTCACAGCGATCTGCCTGCCTCTGGCTTCCGAGTGCTGGGATTAAAGGCGTGCGCCACCACGCCGGGCTGCAGGTGGGGTTTTTTATTACTTACTTTTTAGTTCTTTATTCTAGATGTTAACCTCCTGCTAGATGTATCACTGCACAAAATTTCTCCCATTCTGTATGCTGTCTTCATTCTCTTAATTGTTTCATTTATTGTGTAGAGCTGAGTGTGTGTGGGTGTGGGTGTCTGTCTGTCTGTCTGTACGTGTACACAAATGCAGGTATGGGGGTGTTGAAGCACCATTTACGGAAGTCAGATGACCTTGGGATTTGGTCTTGCCTTCCACTTTGAGGCAGTGTTTCTTTATTGTTTCTCGGCTGAGTACGTGTAGCTAGTTAGCTCCTGGGCTTCCCAGGCATTCCTGTCTCTACTGCTCATCCCCCCACAGGATTCTGGGATCTGGGATGCTTACACTACTGCCCTTTATGTGTGTCTGAGGATTCAAGGGGAGCAGACGCTGTTACTCACTGAGCCCTAGCCCGTGCAGAGAACTTTCAATTTCATGCATTCCATTTATTAAGTTCTTGCTATCATTGGGAGTCCTTTGCAGAAAGCCCTTAGCTGGGCGGTGGTGGCACACGCCTTTAGTCCCAGCACTCGGGAGGCAGAGGCAGGCAGAGTGCTATGAGTTTGAGGCCAGCCTGGTCTATAAAGAGAGTCCAGGACAGCCAAGGCTACACAGAGAGACCTTGTCTAGAACAACCTAAAAAAGAAAGCCCTTATCTATTCCTGTATCTTGAAGTACTCTTTCTTTTTCTTGTTTTTCTCAACAGTGTCCATGTTTCAATCTTGGACTTATTTTAATGTGATAATCTGATTTATTTCTGTGCTTATTTGTTTGTTTGAAGCAGTCTCACTATGCACCCTTAAGCTGGCCTTGAACTCAGAAATCCGCCTGCCTCTATCTCCTGAGTGCTGGGTTTTAAGGTGTGTGTCATCATGCCTGGCTTGAACTAATTTTTTAAAGGATTTATTTTATTATTTACTCAGTATTCTGGCCACATGTGTGCCTGCCCACCACAAGAGAGCACCAGATCTCATTACAGGTGGCTGTAAGCTACCATGTGGTTGCTGGGAACTGAACTCGGGACCTTCGGAAGAGCAGACGGTGTTCTTAACCTCTGAACCATCTCTCCAGCCCATTGAACTAAATTTTGTACACAAGAGATAGAAAACAAATTTCATTCTTCTACATGTAAATACGTGTAGTTGACCAGTATCATTGATAAAAGAGGCTGTCTTTTTCCAGTATTAGCTTCCACTCTTTAGAAGAAATCAGATGGCTGTAGTGGCATCTTCTGTCCCAGTGGTCTGGGTGCCTCTTTTTGTGTCAGTACTGTGTGTGTGTGTGTGTGTGTGTGTGCATTTGTGATGTGTGCATGTTTGTGCATGTGGTGCATATGTCTGAGTGTGTGTGCATGTGGTGCATATGTGTGTGTGTGCATGTGTGTGTGTCTGTGTGTGTGTGTGTTTACTGTGGCTATAGGACAGAGTTTGAAATCAGTCAGTGTGATACCTCCTGCTTTGTTCTTTCTGCTCAAGATTGCGTTGGCGTTCAGGATTTTCTGGGCTTCTATATGAATTTGAGATTATTTTTCTGATTTCTGTGGGGAATATTATTAGAATTTCAACAGTGATTACACTGACTCTATAATCACTTTCAGGAATACAGACACTTTCATAATAATTGGCTCTGTGATCAATTAATATGGGAGGTCTTCAACTTCTGTGTTTGAAATTTTACATTATATAGATTTTTCCTCCTTCTTGGTTTATTTTAGTCAGTTTGTTCCTGAGCGTTTTATTGCTTAGGCTGTTGTGAATGGGATTGCTTTCCTGATTTCTGCTCTTTTCCCTCCCTCCCTCTCTTCCTCCCTCCTTTCTTCCTTCCTTCCTTCCTTTCTTTTTCAAGATAGTGTTTCTCTGTGTAATAGCCCTGGCTATCCCAGAACATGCTTTGTAGACCGAGCTGGCCTCAAACTCACAGAGGTCCTACCCACCTGCCTCTGTCTCGAGTGCTGAGGTTAAATGTGTGCACTGCCCCCACCCAGCTTTTTTCGTGATTTCCTTCTCAGCATGTTCGCCATTGTCGCTGGTTACCCTGTGCTGTTGTATCTTGCTACTTACTGAAAAGCTTTACCAGATCTAAGTGTTTTCGGGATTTTTAGGGTCCTTTAAGAGGTAGCGTCTTGTGAAAGGAGAAGTAATTTGGTTTTTGTTTTGTTTTGTTTTCCTATTTGCATCCCTCTTGCTTTGCTGCCCTGGCTAGGGATTCTGAACCTACCATCTTCTGTAACAGTCAGGGCATCTCGTGGAGGGACTGGGACACCAGCCTAGCCACAACCTTAGGCCTACAGTTTGTCTTCCCTGCAAGAAGAGCTGGGGTCAAGGTGATGCAGAGCCTGTGGGAGGGGCCACCAATGTTGGCTTGAACTTGAGAGCCAAGCCACGAGAGGGAGCCCATGACTGACACTGCCTGGACAGCTAGGAACCAGAGGCTGGGTAGTCAGAGGCCGAGGATAGAGCCAAACACAGTTAGCAAACAAACAAAAACAAAAAAAAAAACAAGGAAACGACATGATTCCTAATGATATTTAAAGATACTCTGCTGTACTGCTAGACGGGAGCCTGCCATAACTGAGGCCAACCAACAACTGACAGGAAGAGATGCAAGACCCACAGTCAAACGCAATGGGGGGCTGGAGGAACCCCAGGGAAGATGGAGGAGGGGAGGATGGCAGGTGCCAGAGGGCTCGAGGGCACCGCAAGAACACGGCCCATGGAATCAGCTAAGCAGGGCTCACAGGGGCCTACAGCAGGCCCTCTGCATGTGTGTCTCAGTTGTGCGGCTTGGAGTTCTTGTCCTAACAGTGGGGGCGGGGGCTGTCTCTCTCTTCCCGTGCTTGGGTCCTTTTCTTCCTACTTGGTTACCTCGTCCAGCCTTGATATGAGGGTATGTGCCTAGTCTCGCTGTAGCTTGTTATGCCGCGTTTGACTGACGTCCCTGCGCAGGGGGGTGGGGGGTGGGGGGGTGGGGGGGGCTGGTCTTTTCTGAAGAGGAGTGGATCTGGGGGAGAGGAGAGGTAGGAAGGAGGGAGGGGGGAACTGCAGTCAGGTATAACATATGAGAGAAGAATAAATAAATTAATCAAATAAATAAAAAGAATTCAGACACTAGACTGAATAAGAGCGGAGAGGGTAAATAGCATGTTTTGTTAATAATTTTAGAAGAGATACTAGCACTCTTTCCCCATTTAGGATAATGTTGGCCGTGGGTTTGCTTCCTCCATGAAGAGAGCAGAAGAGAGGATTTATTGTATACATAACTCGTTCTGGTTTGGGCAAGATGGGCCTCTCAGGGGAGTCTCAGCAAATACAAGGGACAGAAGGCAGATCCGCTGAGAGAGAAGCTGGACCGCAGCCTGCAGGCCAGCAGCTGTGCCCACACCCCTGCTCCGTGTTTCTGCCCTGTGGCCTCCTCGGGCACATGCTTCCGAGCTTCCCTGGCCTGGCCTCTGCCTCATCCCTCGTGGCACGTGTGCCCACGCTTCGCCTCATCCATCGCGCACGCGTGCCCGCGCTTCGCCTCATCCATCGCGCGCGCTTGCGCTTTGCCTCTTGTATTAAGCGCTAAGGGCTCGGGCAGGGCAGCGCTGTGGAGGTTTGTGCTTGAGTCTTACTGAGCTCAGGGCTGTGTGTTTATAGTTCTCGCCGTTTTTAATAATGCTCTCTGTTGTTTCTTCGGCTGCATTTGGTTTCATTTGTCCGAGGGGATCAATTGTGCACGCATTAGGCTGCTTGGTAGTGACTGACTCTTTCTCTCTGCTCATTTGAGCAGTTTATGTTGCTGTGTCTTCAGACTGCAGATCTCTCGTTTCCTTGTTTATCTGCTGGTAATCCCACCTGGCGCACCTTTTTGAAAATGTGTATATCTTTATTTTTATTGTATGAATGTTCTGCCTGTGCATATGTTTGTTCGCCACATGTGTACCTGGTCGCTGTGGAGGTCAGAAGAGGCCACCCAGTCTCCTGGAAGAGGAGTTGCAGGAGCCTGTGCGCATGGGTGCTGAGGACTGAACGCTGGTCTTCAGCAAGGGCAACCAGTGTACGCAACCTCGGAGCCACCTCCAGCTTCTGTATCTTTTTCTTTCTTTCTTTCTTTTCTTTCTTTCTTTCTTTCTTTCTTTCTTTCTTTCTTTCTTTCTTTCTTCTTCTTTTTTCTTGTTTCAGGTATTACTCTTCCTCAGAGGGAGCTCAGTTCTTCTTTTCTTACTTCCTGCCTTCTGGGCTCTATGAACCATGGCTACAGTTGCTGACGGTGCCTTTGTCGGCTAGGTCCTGTAATTCTCACTTCTGGATCAGCGGTTGGTGATTTTTGTTTAAGTGTTTTATGATCCTTGTTTTGATGTTTTCCTCACTCTTGTGTGGTTTCACAGGCACGGAAAAGTTGCAGCTGTAGGCCAAGGAAACCCTCTGCAAAGCTTGACCCTGGAACGCTGATCTCCGCCTCGCCCTCCTGTCCCACACTTTGCCCTGTTACCTGTAGTCACGTCAGTGGCCCTGAACCCCGTCTTCTGACATCAAGGGTGCCCCACTTCCCACACTGCAGTCTGTAACCTCCTCCCAGCTAGAGTCAGGGAGGTCACAGCTCACTTGGCTCCTCCCCTCCCGAGCTCTGTCCTGCACTGTGGAAACTGCTGCATTGTTTGAGCCTCTGCTGTCTGGTTATTTCAGGCTCTCTCCTGAAGGCAAACAGAACAGCCGAGCCAGTGTGTCAAGGTTGGGATAAAACTAAAAAACAGGTGGTGCCTATTGGTTAAGATAACTGACCCCACTAATACTCCATTTTCTTCTTCTATAACTAGCCACTGTGCTGGTGGCCTCCTAGCCAGCATGTCCTTCCAACTTGCTGCTGCTGTGTCACTGGTGGGCTGAGGAGTCTCTGTTGGTTAATGCCTCCTTGTTCCTAGGAGTACCTGAAGACAGGGCTGCTCTTGCCTCCAAGAGTGGTACCCAGACCTGTGGCTGGAGCATGGCACTGGGGCGATGTCTGACTCTAGTCAGGCCATCTCAGTGATGGTAGAGAGTGGGGCAACTTCCTGTTGCAAGCCTGTGGAGATGAATGTCTGGAGGCAGCACTATGGGTTGTTTATTCTTGTGAAATGCTCAATCTCCCACAGGCTCCCCTGGTCTTATGTGCACGTTCTTGCCCCAGAGAAAAGATCTATTGAGAAGAGAACACGCCGGGCGTGGTGGTGCACGCCTTTAATCCCAGCACTCGGGAGGCAGAGGCAGGCGGATCGATGTGAGTTCGAGGCCAGCCTGGTCTACAAAGTGAGTCCAGGAGAGCCAAGGCTACACAGAGAGACCCTGTCTCAAATAAAATAAAATAAAATAAAATAAAATAGAGAGAGAAGAGAACATGACAGCTCATGGGCAAGAGGTGTGGGAGAAGCACTCCAGGGCCCTGGGAGCCACGATCTCCCCATGCCCAAAGCAGGATTGCCTCACTGTTGTGTACTGTGCAGGCTGGGGGTCTGTGCTACAACTGTGGTGGTTGTCACACAAAGCAGGACTGTCAGCACGGCCATTAGCCTCAGGGTTGCTGGCCGGTACAAGACTCCAGCTGAGGTGTAGGAAGAAGCCTCCTCTTCATGGTGATGGACGCATGGCTCCTCTCTCTTGCCCTACAGCTCTCTGCCTTCTGCCCACTGCGCATGCCGGGCTCTCTGCTCTCTTGGAGCATCTTCCACTGAGCAGTACCCTGAGGCCTCCCGTGTCCTCTCCCATTATAGCCATGTTCTTCAGTTCTGCAGTTACCCGAGGTCACGTGTCACCCACCTGGCCTGGGGATGTGGGAACCTGGGGACCAAGAACTGAGCGGGCTTGCCTCGTGCCAGGTGCACTCCTGTGGCCTGAGTCAGAGCACTGTTGTCGCACACAGGTGTGCTGTGGCATTCCAGGTGCACCACGTGTGTCCTAGATCTTGTGGAGCTTAGCTTACCCTCTGTCTTAGTCATTGTCCTACTGCTGTGAAAAGACGCCATGGCCGCCAGGGCAGTTATTATAAAAGACAGCATTTGTTGGCTGGCTGGCAGTTTCAGAGACTGAGTCCCTTGCCATCATGGCAGGGAACCCGGTGGCACCGCAGGCAGACACTAGCCTGATCCACAGGCTAAGAGAGAGCCTGGGCCTGACATGGGCTTTTGATTTTTGTTTGTTTGTTTGTTTTTGGTTTTTCAAGACAGGGTTTCTCTGTGTAACCTTGGCTGTCCTGGACTCGCTTTGTAGATCAGGCTGGCCTCGAACTCACAGGGATCCACCTGCCTCTGCCTCCCAAGTGCTGGGATTAAAGGCACTGGCTGGCTGGCACAGGCTTTTGAAACCTCAAAGCCCACCCTCAGTGTCACACTTCCTCCAACAAGGCCACCATTCCTAATTTTTCTAATCCTTTTAAACAGTTCCACTCCCTTTTGACTAAGCATTTAAATTTGTGAGTCTATGGAGCCGTTCTTCAAACCACCACAGCCTCTGAGGACGAAACTGATGTCAGATGCCATTAGTGGAGAGAAAATTGAACTGGGACAAGATATGCCGTGTGAATTGGATGCCATAAACGGAGCATCAGCACCCAGACTACTATGCCCAAGAGGTACCGCTTTGTGTCCTGTGCCCACTGGGAACACGAGCTCTCTTCTTGCCATGGACTTAGGCTACAAGGGCACTGACTTCTGCACGGTGTCTCTACAACCTTCCTTCCAGTTAGATGGTCACTAAAAGCTGAGTGCAGAAAGATGGCAGTAGCAGTGGCAGCAAGGGTTGGGGAATGTTGGGGGGGTGCCACTAGTGTCACATGTCATGTAGTTGAACGTCAACTGGTCACTGGCATGACCGGCCAAGCATGACCGTGCAGCCGCTGTGAGGCTCAGCAGCCCAGGTGCTGCTGTTCTGAGTAAATTTCCACTCTGGGTTCATGGCATCTTTCCAGTGAGTAGGGCTGGTGTGCCCGGACTGGGTCCTGGGCCGAGGACAGCTTGCTGAACTGAGGGCTACCTGGGGCCTGCTCTCGGGACAGAGCAGTGTCATGGCAAAGAGATGGCCACTGCTTTTGTCCCCAGGATGCTATTTCTATGTGTTCAGTGCATATTGGCCCTGTGCCTGTAGCTGCTACCAAGCCCCTGGGAGCTGCTGGCCAGTGCCACCCAAGTAGTGGGTTCTATTTGGTGCTGTTTTGCTCTTTGCTGGGTTTCTCCAAAGGATGCATGTCAGGAGGAGGTAGCTCTGAGAGGAGCAGGGTGGGCGGGCTTGCAGCTCAGCCGCACCACAGCTTTGTCTGTATGATGGGCTGAAGATACCAGAGAGAGGCTCCCACCTCAGGAAGCTGGCTGTGGGAACAAGAGCAAACACTGCTGAGTACCTTAAAATAAATAGGTGACATGGGCCATGAAAAATGGAAGCGGTGCTCTGCTGGGGGTAGGGACTGCAGGGCGAGTATGGCTTCTCTATGAGGGGTCACATTTAAACCAAAACTGGAGTTTGGACAAGAAAGGACCCAGCTCTCAAGGCGGGATGGAAGCCAGAACCCCACAGGTCATGGTGAGCACTGGATTTCATGGGGAGGACAATGAAAACTTGACAACAGATTTTTAAAGTAAGAGAATAATGTGATCAAAGATCTGGTTACAAGTTTATGAGGTGTTCTGGGAGCCCTGTGGATGGCGGTGCGTCCTGATGTGGAGGTCAAGGGCACTGGTGATGGAGTCAGAGTCCTGAGTGCACTGCAGGGAAAAGCAGAGTCTGGGAGAAGCTGGAGGGTCTCAGGGGACGAAGGCGGAGTGCCACCTACTGCCCACTGTGACTGGAAGATGAGGATTCCCATCAAAGGGTAGGGTAGGGGTGGCATCCTAGGCCAGGAAGGCCTGAGATGAGGTCCCTGCCTCAGGGTTGCTGAGTCTGGGCCTGACGGTAACTGATTAAGAAATCCCTGCCCCCATGGTCCACATCGGCTTGCCAACTAGTCTCCCAAACTCCCACACTCCCAGCCTAGACCCAGACCCACCTGCTCACTGTTCCCATGAGTAGGGTTCCATCTCCCCCATCCAAGGAGCTCTCTGAGATGCAAAGTTCAGGGTTAAATAATTTTGACTTTCATTTCAAGTCTATTTTTGGGTGCCACACTATCTGCTTGTACAATTCAATGCATTTCATTTCTTAAGGGAAAAAATAGTTTATTTCGAATGAAATATGGGTGACCATGTCCCAGGAACACAGAGTCAGGTCCCCCAGGCTTTGTTTTTATTTATAAAATTTAAAAATCAATTATGGGAAATTTCAATACATTCAGACCATAAAAATCAAGGCTCTGTCCTACATCTGTCCCCCAACCTCCCGGCCTACCCTGCCGACCTCATCCTGCCCCACTGTCGCGCATGGCTGTGTAACCCACTGCCATTAACCACACCTGGAAGCCACACACTTGCTCAACACTCATCAGGCCCTCATTCTCTTAAAAATCATTTTGAATACAAGAGGGACTTACATGTAAAACTACTGCATTGCCGTGTGTGTGTGTGTGTGTGTGTGTGTGTGTGTGTGTGTGTGTGTGTGGTGTGTGGTGGGGCACCTACAACCTTGAATATGCCAAGCAAGAACTCTACCACTGAGCTAATTTAAAAACAAACAAACAAACAACTTTTTCTTTTGAGACAGGGTCTCAGTAAGCTGCTCAGGCTGTCACCAAACTCACAGTACAGCCCAGGCTTGCCTGGAATTTGCTGCTCCTGAGTAGCTGGGACTTGTCACTTGTCTCAAATGGTTGGTGAAATGTTTCAGAGATGCAAAGATTAGTGTTTTACAGGCTCTGAATAATCTTCAGCACTGTAGTTACCAGTGTACTTCCACTCTCTTTTCACTAAATTCTTTTTTCTTTGATGACATTTGCTGGTTCAGCTGTGTGTCTTCACAGTGGTGCGGTTGAGCCCTGTCTCCCCTAGTTGCTGTAGGCTGGCGCTAGATACAGACACGGGTGCCCAACCTGTGTCCTATGGGCTGCATGCATCCCAGGAGAGCTATAAATGCAGCCCAACACATTTACAGGCTGCAACATGCCACTGTGTTACCAGGTTATCTGCTCCTGATAGAGGCTTGACTGAAGCTGTCTGGGCACGATCATCCGTGCATGCTACTGTACTCTTTAATAAGGAAGCAGAGAACACTGGCTGTTTTCTGTGAAGTCAGTGGCCCCTGACCATAGGCCTTTACTGGGGACTGTAGAACTTGGGTCCAAAGTCTCCCTCCCTGTCTGTTATCTGTGGGGAGCCTTTCCCTATAGATATCTGTGGGGAGCCTTTCCCCTATAGATAATAAATCTCAGCAGGGCCATTTTTATGAGACTCGTAGGGTCAGCTGCTGAATCTTGGACTTTGTTGTTTTGGAGAAAAGTCCCCAGAGGTTGCTGGTCTCTGCTCTGTCCCCTTTACCCTAGTATGTGTGCACAACTATTGAGTCAGTTCTTTTCCAAACCTTTATGTGGGCTCCAGAATTTGAACTGTCAGGTTGGTGTGGGAAGCGTGCACCTCACCTCCCACTGTTCATCTTCTATCAGTACAGACTCGTGTATTTAAATACAAGTATTAAGGGAAGCAGAATGAATGCTCCCCAACTCAGGCCGTGCATAGCTCATCAGGTCAAAGCTTCCCAGCTTTCTTAGAGCAGACAACTTTTAGTGAAGCTTCAGTAATAACAGTTCAGGAGATCCCTAGGTCCCAGGAAATCACTGGTGTGCTTTTATTAGGTGGGTAAACCCAAACAGTATTTATAGCCTCACGGTTTATAGTAAACATTTGGAAAAGTTAGCACATGCCTTTTTATTATTGTGTGTGTGTGTTTCTACACAGGGTTGCAGTGTGTAGCCCTGGCTGTCCTGGAACTACGCAGACCAGGCTGGCCTCGAACTCACAGAGATCCGTCTAATCTCTGCCTTCTGAGTGCTAGGATTAAAGGCCTGTGCCCTAGCTAACATGTACACTTTCTAAAGTTGTTATATTCAGTTAGTGTGTGTGTATGTGTGCATGGATGTGTCAAAGTGTACATGTAAGTCAAGGGACACTTGACAGGAGTTGGTTCTCTCCACCAGGTGAATCCTGGGGGATTAAATTCAGGCTATCAGCAAGTGCCTTGTCCTCTGAGCCATCTCACTGGCCCACACATAAAATTTAAAGATAAACTTTACTTTTAACCCTAATTCTTCCTGGAATGTATCCAAATGAGACTTTGATGTTATCACCCTTGTCTTGGTGTGCATCAATTCCCACAGGAATGCTTTCTCTGTAATGGGTACAACTGAGGCCTGCAGATAGCTACAGAACACCATGGAGAGGAATGAAGAGGTCAGCACGCTGAATCTGCACGTCACCACTCACTGGGCTACTCTGTGAAGAGGGTGGTGCACGCTGGCTGTGGCACAGAGCCTGCCCCACTGGGGTCACTTGTTTCTGGTCATAGCGCTTAAGAGAATTTTTCTAGTATCCTTTCACTTGGCTCACACTTTGGTAAACCATTGTTATCTGCTGTTTCCCTGTTCAGCATCTGGTAAAGCAAGCTTAGCACACTCCAGCACCAGGACTGGCATGGAGTCAGAGCAGCAGGGACAGCTGGGTGAACCCATGGAGCCGCCCATGGTGAGGAGGATGAGGAAGGTGACCATCAAACAGAAGAGCCCCATGGCCTCAGACAGGGCAAAGCCCAGGATGGCGTAAGAGAAGAGCACTGCCTGAGAGACGGGCTCTGGCACAGGCAAGAATCAAGCTACCACACGCTGTTCCAATGGCAGCCCCTGAGCCGGCCACACCAACTGTGGCGGCCCCAGCACTAATGAACTTGGCTGCTGTGTTAATGCTCCAGGAAACAGCACTGGTCTGGAATTCCCGTCTGGCCACCTGCAGAGGGGAGCTGCTGCTGGAAGGCTGTTTAGAAGAGGCCTCTGCTCTACTCAGCAGGGAGGAAGGCACAGCCCTGGTACAGGAGCGGATCAGAACTGGGGAACCAAGCAGCACCTCCTTGCTAGTCTGCATTTTTCAATCTCCCAGCTTTAGGCCTTGGTCCAACAAGAGCAATTTAAAAAGAGAATATTGTAAGCCATCACAGCTAACCTTAAACAAGCTCACCTGATCTGAAAAAGTGGCCAGTTTACCTCATGGCCACTGGCTGTCAACACATACTCATTGATATGACTGAACATTCCAGAAGCCCTCCAGCTGCTTCTCCCTTCCATGGTGCCTATCCCTGCACCTCCAAAGTGGGCGATGGCATGGAAGGAGAACACCCCTCCTTCTCCTGTTGATGTGGAGTGTGGCAGAGACAGCACCCAGACGTGAGAGCATCACATACCCTGTTTATCTGCTGGGGTTTCCACTTCCCCCTTTTTGTCCTAGTCCAGCCTTGGGGACAAAGACAGCCCACCTAGCCTACAGACCTATATACAAGAGAAAATGATGATCATGCATGTTGCGTTTTGAGGCCACTGACTCAGTAGTTGACACAGAAGGAAAAAACACAGGAGAGAAAAGTAAGTGAGCCCGTGTACCATCCCAGAGCTTGTTTTATTCCTAAGAGGGGTGAACTCCTGGTTAGACTGTGCCCATTGACTCTTCGACCACAGAACAGGACAAGAAGTCCTTATCCCAAATGAATGGGCCCAAGCTGAGAGGCTCTTACAGAGCCCTGTTGTGGGGGCCACCATGTGCAATCGGTGCCCAAAACCCAGATGCTGCCTAAGGCCGAAGCCCTAACCTTTTTGCTGGCTGGAAGGGAGGGTAGGGGTGCCTGGGAGTTCCCAGGAGCAGGGCATGGGTGAGAGGCTTCTTAGCTACTAAATTCTGAAAACCAGGGCGGTGTGGCCCTATATTGAAAGCCACACGTGCCAGGTCTTCCTGGTGTTTCTGTGTCCAGCTGCCTGGTCCCAGCCACCTTTCTGAGCACATTGGTTTGCTCCTTCCCACCATTAGTGTCTCAGTTGTGTGAGCAGGGTAGGAAAATGAGCTGTGTTGAGCCACCAGGTGCAGTCGCCCGGCTGGGTTTATGGGAACTGGGTGCTAACGCACCTGTGTCTGTCCCAGCCTCAGGCCAAGAACTAAAGCACCGGCCGGCCCTCAGTGTTTTTAAAGGACTCGAGTGGAGTGGATCAGAGCTTGCTGCCCAGCACCTTATAACCGGCACACGCCTGTAAACTCAACACAGAATTCCGGACTGTGCGAAGCCGAGGCAGGAAGAGCAGAAGAGGAAGATGATCTTTGGCTACAACCTCCCACCCCCCAGACCTTGTTTTAACAAAGGAACCATGATGGGGCTTCTGGCAGTTGGAGAGGCAGGTGAGTGATTTGATCTTTGAGACTCCTGCGGATGAGAGACACAGATGTGCATCAGTGCCACGGGGACACTGGCCTCCTGGAGGTTACCTTTGTACTCTTGCTAATCCCTTTTAGGCCTGCATGCCAGGCGCCTTGGCCAGCTGGCAGGTCTGCTGTACTTTGCTAACCTTGGCCTTTCTGACTCCTGACCTCTAGGCTGCTCTGCTTCTGGATAGCCCCAAGCTCCTGTAGCTGCCTGCTCTAATATGCTACGTCCACTCCACCCTGGTGTACAAGGTCTTCCTTCCTCAGGGTGGGTCAGTCCCTGGACCATGGTAGTGCTGTCTAGGAGAGCCATGGATGGTGGCACCCTAAAGGATGCCCACATCCTAACACTTTGCAAAGGGAGCTTTGTGGGAGCTGAGGCGATGGCTCAGGTCTGGAGTCAGACCTACGGTGCTCATGTGAGATTATTACAGTGGAATTCCATATGCTTGGAATTCCAGCACTAGGAGGCAGACAGGGGAATTCTGGGGGCTTGCTGGCCAGCTGCTCCAGCCAATTTAATTTGGTGAGTTCAAGATTCGGTGAGAAACCCTGTCTCAAAAACCAAGGTGGTGAGCGATAGAGAAAGACACCTATGTCAACATCTGGCCTCCATGTGCATGCACACGGCCTAGTTTGAAGGATTAAGGCCTTATCTGAGAGGAACTTAAATGCAGCTCCACTGACCAGAAAGAGGGATAACCGACCCAAGAGAAGCCAATATGCTCATGGAGGAGGCTGGAGGGATGAGCATCTTCCCCTAGAGTGGGGTGTGCTTGGCCCTACAGATACCTGGGTTTTGAACCTCCAGCTACAGAGCTTTCATGGGTTGTGGTAGCTTGTTACAGAGCCCTAGGGGATAAACACAAAAGAACTTTCAAGGATTGGAGATGATGGCAAGACCTAGCCATCTTGTGATGTAGGCACTTGGGGTTCCCGCAGGAAGAATTTCTACCACTCAGCCTTGCATTTCCCTCCCAGAGCCTCCGGCATCTCACCAGCTTCGGAGGTGATGGGTCCTAAGCCTCAGAGCAAAGCAGCTGTCTTGGGAATCTATGTACATGTCATGGAGGTTAGCCCCTGGCTACAAGGTGACATTAAGGCCCTTAGACCAGACATAAGTAGATGAGTTAATGCAGCCAGCCCTGCCTCCAGCACACCTGTGGTGAGGACAGGATGGGCAAAGGACACCATTAGATGTTTTATAACCACGCACTAACAAGATTATCAGGCACTGTTTTTATAGTAGCAAGGAGGCCCTGTTTCTGCTGAAGTCAGCACGTGCTATGAGCCTGCTCAGGCCACAGTGAGATGGCCACACAGGCAGCCCATTGTTCTGTGCTCCTGGGTGAAGGGCACACACGTGTCCTGGGGAGGTCACAACTGCCTGAGCCTTTAAAAGGAGCAGGGCAGGGCAGGTTGGCACTGCCTGGGCGGCCACCTGGACAGAGAACTAGCAGCTCTGCAATTCCACACTGCTTTTCCCCCCTTAAAAGCAAAAGAAGTGAGTATCAGAACATCCCAGGTTTTGGCAGAATTCTATCTCTACAGGTATCTCCGTGAGAGTCAGACCACCTGTGGAGTGAGCTCCCTTGTTCATCAACCATCCCAGAGCAGACTTGGGGACACGCCCCACCAACAGAGCATTCTGTTCTGGCCACTGCAGTTCCCAGGATCCGCTCAGATCAGCATTGCACCCAGGACTGGCTTTCAGGTGAGTGCGGGGGAAGGACGGATGCCTCCCACCGGTGGGGTCACTGCTTCTTTGTCCTAACACCCACAATCTCACAGGATGAGATGCTCGGGGCTGATGGGGACACTGTTCACCCTGGCCAGCCTGCTGCAGCTGGCTGTGACTCTGAGAATTGCAGCCTTCAACATCCGGACTTTTGGGGAGACTAAGATGTCCAATGCCACCCTCGTTAGCTATATCGTGGAAGTAAGTTTGGGGTGGCCCATGCCTGAGGACAGACAGACCCCAGAAGGAAGGTGGTAGCTGTCCCCAGGGACCACAGAAGTCAGTGAACCTCAAGCCTTACCAGAACTTGGGTAAATGTAGGGGTTGTCAGCTCAGGTCGCTGTCAGTGCTGGCAGGTATCTGCCAAGGCCACAGGGAGAACCATGTCATGACTTAAGAGTGGCGGCTGCAGCTCTGGCCCTGAGGTTCCTGGTAGGGACAGGGTCTGACACCTGGCAGGATTGCACACCCAGCCAGTCTTGTTCAGTTGTTGTGGCCCTGCCCCTAGATCCTAGGTCGCTATGACATCATCGTTGTCCAAGAGGTCAGAGACACCCACCTGGTGGCTGTTGGGAAACTACTAGATGAACTCAATCGGTGGGTGACAGTCCTGGAGCGTGTATGTAACCATCACCTTTAGGGGAACAATCGGTGGGTGACAGTCCTGGAGTGTGTATGTAACCATCACCTTTAGGGGAACAGCCTCACTCCCTCCATGCTCCATGGGCAGGGCTTGCTATTGGGTGCCAGGAGGTTCCCTCCAGGGTCCCAAGGAACCTTTGGTTTCCTTTACCCAGGGACCTACCTGACAGCTATCACTATGTGGTCAGCAAGCCGCTAGGCCGCAGCAGCTACAAGGAGCAGTACCTTTTCGTGTACAGGTAAAGGCCCAGGCTCTCGAAGCCCGCGAATACAAGTATAGAGATGTCAGAGAGCCCAGGGCCCCTCTCTCTTGGAGCCCCTTAGAGAGTAGCAGCAGCTATGGGTGTTACAGGGCTACAGGATAAGGTTCAGGCTGGGTGGGCGTCTATGCTCATGTACCTCTCACAGCCCCCACTCACCTCCTGGTCTTTCTTTAGGCCTGACCAGGTGTCTGTTGTGGACAGCTATTATTATGACGATGGCTGTGAGCCCTGTGGAAACGACACCTTTAGCCGAGAGCCAGCCATCGTCAGGTTCTTTTCCCCATATACTGGTGAGTGCTGTTGTGTTCCATTGTCAGCCCTGCCCAGGCCAAGATGGAGTCGCACCGTGCAGCTCGCATCCAGAGCTCGAGACGCCTGTGCTGGGTTGCCCCTCCCCAACCCCACTCCCACACAGAGCTTGCAGCGCCCTCGGCTCCCAGTGCTCTGAATCCTGTGGGGTACTGTCATTCTTCATCTCTGCTCCATGGCTGAGCTGGTCCCTACACGAGAGCCCCAGTGCGTCCTCAGAGCAGCCACAATTCTGGCTGGTCTCTGGACACCATGCCCTTAGAGATCTGCTGTCTCCTCAGAGGTCAGAGAGTTTGCAATCGTGCCCCTGCATGCAGCCCCAGGGGATGCCGTGACTGAGATTGATGCCCTCTATGATGTCTACCTGGATGTCCGGCAGAAGTGGGGCCTGGAGGTGAGACCATCCTAGGGACAATGGATTCTACTGGCCCTGTTTGTCCCTGGACCAACAGCATGTCTCCTGGTAGGACATCATGTTCATGGGCGATTTCAATGCTGGCTGCAGCTACGTCACTTCCTCCCAATGGTCTTCCATACGCCTCCGGACAAGCCCCGAGTTCCAGTGGCTGATTCCTGACAGTGCCGACACCACAGTCACATCCACACACTGTGCTTACGACAGGTAAGCGGCCGCAGAGGCAACGGCTAACCAACCCTTCACTCACTCTCCTCCTCAATAGAGGCAGACGCTTTGGTTCTCACAGGCCCTAGTTTTCTCGTCAGAATGGCTGCCTGTGGCTGGGGTCCCACTGGGCACCCCACATGCTAGTCCTGCTAGTGCAGGGCCCTCTCTTAGTGCTCCCGGGTAGAGCACGATTGGAGCCTGGGGCTACCAAACCATTACCAAAGACTACTGTGTGGGACAAGAGGGTGAGGGCGCCTTGTCTTTTGCTTTCCGGCAGGATCGTGGTGGCTGGGGCTCTACTCCAGAGCGCTGTTGTGCCCAGCTCAGCGGCTCCCTTTGACTTCCAAGCAGCATACGGGCTCACCAGCCAGCTGGTATGTGTCCTTCCCTCCTGCAGTTCTCTTAGTTTGGCTCCAGCAGTTCCTGCCATTGCTACTGTTTCCCACACCAGAGGTGGGTGGACGTGACTCAGGCCAGAGCAGCAGGGCTCTCCACTGCTCACCCTCCTGGTAGGAAGCGCTCACTCTGGCCCCATGTCCTCACCACCTTCTCCCTGCCTCTGCAGGCTGAAGCTATCAGTGACCACTACCCAGTAGAAGTGACACTCAGGAAAACCTGATCCATCGAGCAGCACAGCCATACTGCCGCTTGGGGTGAGGACGGCCCCAGCTGCACAGCAGATGGCTCTGCAGCATTCTCCTGTCTGAGGACGGGGAATGTCTACACACGGACTAAGACATACTGTTTAATTGCAGTAAGTAAAGCTGAGTTCAAGCAGTTGATGGTGTTGTCTGTGTATCCAGTCCTCCTTCCCCAGGCTGCTCCATCTGTCACCTGGTCCAGTCTCTTGGCTGTTAGTGTTTTTCCAGGGCCTTGACCAGAAGGTCGTTCAGGCGGCCCACCATGGCCCGGGGGTCATCAACAAGCCCCGCTGCTATCATGGCATTCTCATAGATCTGAAATATGAGGACAAGACAGTGAAATCGGGACCAAGGGTTCACGTCCAGCCTGACCTGTACATGACCCCTAGGGAGAGAGCAGTTTCCTACCCCCAAGGCAGACAAGCATGCCAAACCCGTCAGTCCCCGTACCTGATCCACTAGCAGCTGGGCTAGCTCCGGGTCGCCCTCCCTCAGCTGGCTGAGCTTCTTTATTAGTGTGTGCCTGCATGAGGGCAAGAGGAAAGTTAGCTCAAGCCTAGCGTCCCCAGCCCAGCGCTTCTGCGGCTGCACGAGGATCAGAACACTCCACGACCTAAAATGTACCTGTCTGGCACAGCTGTCTAGACAGTCAATAGACAGTCAACAGCCACTGTAAGACTGATAGACAATATTCCCAGCATCAAGAGGCAGCAGAGATCTGTTGAGTTAGAGGTAGCCTGGTCTACAAAGCAAGCCCAGGACAGCCAGGGCTACACGGGGAAACCCTGTCTCTGAAAACCAGATAAATGAATGAATGAATGAACAGACAGACAAAAGCTCCTAGGGTGCTGAGTAGCAAAACCAAAATCAATGTAAACATGGGACAAAGTGCAGCTTCACCTCGGAAGACCATAAGTAAAGGTCGACCGTTCATAAGTTAAGTCCTATGTTTATATGAAATCTAAATGTACAGAAAAATAAATATGAAAGAAGCACTGAGAAGGCCTCTCAGGGAGGCAGAGATGTTGATGCCCTGGAACAACTTCCTGCACAGACTTACTGTTCCTCAGTAAGTACTCAGACTCACCCACTGTCCTATAGTGACAGCATTTCACAGGGGAGAAGGTGGTTAGAACACACAGTAGGGACACGTACGGCTGTCCATCCAAAAACCAAGTCATTCTCTAAGAAATTAATCCCAAGCCAATTCCAGAACCAATGACTAACAGGTACAAACCTAGAAGATGGAAAGGATAAATCCAAGTCTATAATATTTTCCTTCATGAGGGAAAAAAGGACAAAACCTCCAGTTTAACCCTACAGGAAACACATCAAACCTCTGTTTAATTCCGTTTATGAGAAGAGCACAGGGGAAGAAGCCTGGCAAACGATGACAGGGCAGGAATTATAAACTTTACAGAGAGCACAGGAGGGCTCCACTGCTTGATACGGCCGTGTGCTGCAGGGAAGCCTTAAACATGCGCACCAACAGCGGCATCTCTGAAGCGGAAAGAAAGGACACGCTTAAGTGCTCTAACCCAGGTCCGTGGGGTGGGCCGGGTTCCCTGGAGCCCGGGAACCTGTGTGGTACGTGGCCCCGCGGAAGGGGAACACGTGCAGCTTACTACATATTACCTGAACATTTTCCCTACCAGTGGCTTTTGAGTTCTGAATCATGTGAACATACAAATCTAAAAACAAAATTGAAAATAGAGTCCTCTGCACTTTGGTTTTGTGATTGACCAGTTTTGTGTCAGAACTAGCAAACTGTCATACCGAGTCACTGACTCACAGCAGCCAGTGCAGGCGGTGGGGCCCAGCCAGAAGCTGCTTCCGACCTCTCAAGCCAGTCACTTATATGTATCATCTGGCTCAGAAAATGGGGAAAAGCACCTTTCTATACTAAGTTTCTAATAAAAACTTATGGTTATAAAGAAAAAAATGAGTGATATTAAAATCTCAAATACATGTAAGTCAAAGAGGAGACAGAGCTGGAGACAAGTGGCTAACAGCACATATCCTTACAGAAGACTCAGGCGCAGCTCCTAATACCCGTAACAGGCAGCTCAGAGCATCTGTGTGTACGTACACATATTAATAACAACATAAAAATACATCTTAAGAAATGAAAGTAAATCAAGCTAGGTACACTGACAGTGATGAAGAGACAGATCTTATTTTCTAACATTTTTAGCAACTCTATAACCTCATTAAAAAACAACTATTGCTAAGCTGGGCATGGTGGTGCACACCTTTGATCTCAGTACTTGGGAGGCAGAGGTGGATCTCTGAGTTCAAGACCAGCTTGGTCTACAGAGTGAGTTCCTGGACAGCTAGTGCTACACAGAGAAAACTTGTCTGAAAACACCAAAACAAAAAACTATTGCTATATGCAGAACCAATTTTTCCTTACCCTCATTGCATATACATTTTCAACATCAATTAGGAAGCAAAACTTAAAACACCCAATAAAGATAGCCAACAACTAAAAACTGTGGCACAGGCCCATAATCCCAGCGAGTGTGGAGCATAGTAAGGTCTGAGTTCCAGGCTCAACTTAGGCTCCAGCCAGGGGCACCGCCTCAAAGCAAAACCCAAGCCGCCCCACGCCCTTCCAGTAGGTCAGTACCTATGGAGTCTGTCAGGCTAAGTTAAATATTTCTATAGAAGTGAAGATCCAAGAGTAGCCAAGAGCTCCCTCATTGCCGTGGAGATTCAAGGAAACGAGAGGTAGTTCCAGCAGAGGGCAGACAAGACACCCCAGCGACCCGCAGCTCAAACCAATGCACCAGTGAGGCCGGCCGCATCCAAATGGACCCAAAAGCCGAAACTAGAGAGCTTTTAGAGAGAGCTGATTTCACAGAAACCCTAAAGCAGCTTAGATTTATAAATTTGATTATAATAAAATTAAGATCTTCCTCTTATCAAACGATATCTTAAAACAACAGACATCTGAAGCTAACTGTATATAAATGGCCAGGAGAGGTGATGTACACCTTTAATCCCAGCACTTGAGAGGCAGAGGCAGGTGGATCTCTGAGTTAGAGGCCAGCCAGGACTACACAGTGAGCTCTAGGCCAGCCTGGATTACATAGTGAGCTCTAGGCCAGCCAGGACTACACAGTGAGAGCCCCATCTCATATACACTACAAGTGAACTTTAAATATAAGGTGCTCAGCACATCACCCACCTGGGAGTTCTGTGGGGATAGCTGAGGCAGCTCACACTGCTGACCCTGAGGACAGCACATCCAACAGAAGCCCCGCGTTCATACCAGCCCCGTGCCTAACAGCTCCAGACTGCAAGCCACACACCTCTATCAAACGAGTAAGCTGTCCTAAGTGGAGTCACACAGTGAACTGCACTCTGCCATCTGCACCAAGATCCATTCCATGAAGTTAAAAAATGGCTTTAAGGATAGAGATGGCAAAACCAACAACAGACAACATGAGAAAATGTCATGTTGGTGGTTTAACTCAAGGAAATAGAACTCCTGTGGAGAAACAGGGAGCAAATTAGATCAGCCATGTTCTAAGGGCTGCCTCTTAGAGCCATCCTCACACGGCACACATGCTTTCCATCCATATGTTAATGCTCTGCAGACAGAAGAGCTCGTGCTCACACAGCTGCGAGCTGGGGCCCAAGCATACCTGGGGTTAATCTCCAGTGTGGGCTGTAACAGTTGAGCTCGTTCCTCCTGGGTCTTGGCCAGCTGCTGCATGCGCAGGAAGTGCCGAGCAGCCCCCATCTCCAGCACCGTCACCATGGCAGGGTGTGTGTCCAGGCGGAAAGTCACCTGCAAGCAAGGCCCAGGATGAGGAAGAGCCCAGCAGTGAGGAGCCAGGGTCGGCAGGGTCTGAAGCAGGGAGCAGTTAACGAGGCCACCAGGTAGAAGGCAGCCGCCCTGGGGTGGCACTTGCTTCTGTATCTACCGCTCCAGGCAATAACAACAAAGATCACAGCTAGAGGCCCAAGGGGTATGGACTTGGACAGGCTCACACCCTTCTCCCCATGGCCAGGAGACCGACCCCTCCGCACCGAGGGGCAGAAGCTGAGTTGCTCACGTGAGGTCTCTTCAGGACAGGAAGCACAAACAAGATCCTTGTGTTAGAGTGAGGCAAAGGAGGCAGGGCCTACACTAGCACTGGGGGATTAGAGATGGGCACAGCCGGTAAGCTTGACCAGTGTGACAGTGGAAGGCAAGACAAAGCTTTGATGGTGAGATGCTAGTGCCTGTGGCCTTGGGAATACAGCAGGAGTCCCCACCCTGGCTCAGTGCCTGCCTACGGGGCCCCACCAGGCCAGCAACCATAGCTACAGTCAGGCTCCGGGAAGAGACCGAGTCCCACAATAACTGGAGGGAGGTGGCCTTACCTTCACGTTGGTGACACGAGACCCCAGAGCATTCCTCATCCAAGCCATTAGCTCTTCTGTTTCCTTCTCAGACAGGCGTTCGCCAGCTGTATACAAGGAGTGAGTGAGCCTATTGGCCAGTCACAACTGTCCCACTTGTGGCTTCCACTTAGCAGATTCCCAGGCTCTCTCTAGCAATACCACCTCACCAGAAACTATGAACAGACAGGCTCCTGGAAATGCCTTCCCACTGCATAGAAAACACATATGGTTGCCCCTGGCCTCTGTGAAACTTCTTAGGACTCGTAAAGGGGGTGGGGCGGGGGCAATCCCCATTCTTTCTGGAAGTCTGGTAACCACAGGAGGAGCATGAGCAACACCGGGGCCCTGGCCTTTCCCAAGCAGCTTCCCGCATAGGCTGGTGAGAAACAGGGTGCTGTACATTCATGGGCAGGTCAAGAGAGCCCTGTGGGACAAGTGAGTCTCCTGCCTAACATTCCCAGAGAGACGGGAGTCAACCTGGAGACGTGTCCTCAAACTTCTCCTCCTTGTAGTGATCGACGACAATGTCTGTCTCCACAGAGATCAGCTTCTTCTTGTCAAACTCCCGCAGGTGCAGCAAAGTAAGCTCATCGAACTGCTCATAGCAGAAGAGCACCTGTGGGCAGCCAAGCCCTTCAGACCGCAGCCGCGGAGGGCACTGC
Source organism: Acomys minous (assembly GCF_964271855.1). Taxonomy (NCBI): domain Eukaryota; kingdom Metazoa; phylum Chordata; class Mammalia; order Rodentia; family Muridae; genus Acomys; species Acomys minous. Next base: position 42,149,463 of record NC_140498.1, read on the forward strand.
TATGGATGCTGAGCAACAGCTCACCAGAGGCTTCTAAGAGAGGCTCTGGCTGTCTTGGCCACACCCACACACTCCCACACCCACTCCCACCCATTTCATGAACAAATCCATCTGCCACCTAGTGGGAATGACAGCCACATCACAGACAAGGGCAGGCACTGCCTCACACCACACAGCCTCCAGGGCCTCAAACACATTCAGTCACTTTCTCTCATGCATAGTTGGGAGTTCAGCCCTTCCCTCAGAGCTTAGACCCTGTACGATACCTTCTTGGCCCGGCAGCAAGCTGGAGCCCACCTACCTCAGTGTGTTTCCGCTTCATGGCCTCGTAGTAGGGTGAATGCTCAGCCAGGTGACGGTTAGGGGCACACAGGTAATAGATGTTGCGAGTGCCAGCCTGCATTCGGCTGGCGTAGTCTGATAAACTGGTCAGCTGGCCAGCAGGTAGGGCTGAGGACTCATACCTCAGCAGCTTCGCGATATCCTCCTGTAGACATGTGGGCAAGTCACTGCTTACTCCAGGGCCAAGACCTGAGCATCATTTCCAACTCTGACTTTTGGTAAAGCCTGTAGCTTTCTGGCTGCCCAGCCTGGCCCCCAAAGGTGGACTCAGAGTTATATACAGGCCTATGAGCCCCACTGAAGACATATAGGACCGGGAGAAAATCTTTTTTATTTTGTTTTGTTTTTTGTTTTCTCTGTATAGCCTTGGCTGTCCTAGACTCACTTTGTAGACCAAGTTGGCCTCGAACTCATAGCAATCCACCTGCCTCTGCCTCTCAAGTGCTGGGATTAAAGGCCTATGCTATCAGGCCCGGCTAGAGAGAACATTTTAATTTGGGTGGCCTAGGGCCTCTGAAGAGCTGGGCAAACTGCCTCAGGGTCGCCAGCCCATTCATGGCAGAGCCGACTCTGGGACTTCTTATCCTCTCTCTGTCCTCAGTGACAACTGGACACAGACAAACATTGCAGTTTCCAGCCTCCTCAGCCAAGAGTGTTCACACTACCAGTTCTGGCCACTGGAGCATATGGCAAAGAAAAGGGCCTTTAGGGACCAGGACAAAGAGATGACCAATGCAGCCCATGGGCTGTGTAGAACTAACAGCAGTAAGGTAGGCCCCTGGAGCTGCAGGCTTAGATGCTACCTTATCTAAGGCAATGTCACCGCTGACCAGCCCAGCATAAGAACCTGGGGAAAGGGTGTGACAAACAATAATCAGGGAACAGATCCAAATGAACGTGCTACTGTGCCTTGGACCCATAGTAGACAGAGGCAGACAGACAAAGATTTTCAGAACTGTCAAGGTCAGGTCTGGCCACATCCCCATCACAGACGCATCTGGCTCTCACCGTACAAGTACGCCTCATCTAAAATGAATTCTAAGCACATGGAAAGGCCCTGCCTAGCTCAGCAAATGCTATTAGACGCTGTTAACCAAGAGTGAGATCAGGGGCTGCAGAAAAGGCTCCGTGGTTACAGGAGCTTGCTGCACAGTATTCGTGAGGGCTGGGATTTAGATCCTAGCACTTGCATAGCTCCTGTAACCCAGCTCCAAGGAGGGGCTCTCTGCCTTCCAGCCAAGCTGAGAAATGTAAGTTCCACATTTAGGGAGGCACAGTGCCTTAAAAGGGATAGATGGAGAGTGACAGAGCCACCTGGCCCTCTCCTGACCTTTCCAGCTGTACTTGCACATATGCAGATGCACACATACATGAGTAAATTTTGAAAAGCGAGATCAATAACAATGAATGGTATCACATACTGAATCATAAATGCTCCAAAGCTGGGCTGGAGAGGTGGCTCAGAGGTTAAAAGCACTGACTGCTCTTCCAGAGGTCCTGAGTTCAATTCCCAGCAACCACATAGTGGCTCACAACCATGTATAATGTGATCTGATACCCTCTTCTGATCTGCAGATGTACATGCAGGCAGAGTGTTGTATACATGAAAACAAAACAAAACAAAACCCTCCAGGGCTCATGAGCTGGATGCCCAAAGCAGCAGTATGCACAGTTGAAGCCTTGAGGAGTGGCTGGATCACACGGGCTCTGGCTAACGGACTGATAGGAAATGGTAGAAACTTAGGACTGGGAATCTAGTTGGCAGAATCTCTGGGGTGTCCTTTAAGGGTCTATTTACCCATAGCCCCCCCTCCCCTCTGTTTTTTGCTTCCTGCCATATGGTCCGTGCCTCACCAAAACCCTCAAATATCAAAGCCAAAGCGTCACTGTGTGATAATAAATCTTTCCTCCTTTAAATTCATCTTGGCTACTTTGTCACAGTGATAGACACATAACAAACGGACATCTTAAGTAGACCACTACTGCTGGGACCTGTTGGTGGTCTGCTGAGAAGAAGGCCCAGGCAGTGCCATGGAGCCACCTTGGTACCTGCACACTAGTGAGCTTTGTACAGCCACAGGGCAGTGACACCGACGGATTTATATTGTTTTCCTGAGACAGGGTTTCTCTGTGTGGCTTTGGCTGTCCTGGACTCACTTTGTAGACCACGTTGGCCTCGAATTCACAAAGACCCGCCTGCCTCTGCCTCCCAGAGTGCTAGGATTACAGGCATGTGCCACTGGATTTTACATCATGCAAATGATACTTCAATGTAACATGTCTCAAACCATTTAGGGACAAATGCATTATTTTTTTAGTAATTAGCCTGGCCCCAATGGTGGTATTACTAACTCTACCAAGTATACAGTGACTACTGGGTTAGGTGTTTTGTCAACTTGACGGATAGTTATTTGGGAAAGAATCCCAATTGAAAAAAAAATGCCTTTATAACACTGACCTATAGGCAAGTCTGTGGAGCGTTTTCTTCATTAATGACTGATGTGGGAGGACTCAGCTCACTGTGGGTGGCGCCAACTCATGGCAGGTGGTCCTGAGTTATATAAGAAAGTGGGCTGAGCAGGCCAGTAGGCAGCAGTCCTCCATGCCTTCCGCTTCAGCGCCTGCCTTAGTTTCCATTCATACAGGACTACAAATAAACCCTTTCATCCCCAGGTGCTTCATATAATACAACAAAAGGAAACAACTAAGACAGTAACTGAGCTGGGCGTGGTGGCGCACGCCTTTAATCCCAGCACTCGGGAGGCAGAGGCAGGCGGATCACTGTGAATTTCAGGCCAGCCTGGTCTACAAAGTGAGTCCAGGACAGCCAAGGCTACACAGAGAAACCCTGTCTTGAAGAAAGAAAAAACGTAAGACTGTACCCTACCCTCACCCCTGCTTTTCTGTACTTTCCCTCAACTCACAACACCTCTCTTCCTGCCAGCTGCCAGGGCCAGGGTGTCAAGAGATGAAAGCCTTGGCCTCCCAGCTAAGAGCACTATGCCTGTGGGACAAGGCTATGTGATGGTTGATCTTGCCCATCACCTTGACTGGATGGAGACGTGCCTAGGAGACAGCAAAGTGCACCTCTGGGTGAGTCTGGGAGGGTGTTTCTAAGCCCCTACACTGGCTGCATCAATGGATCCCAGCTAGGTGCTCCGTTCCTGTGAGTTTCCCCTCACTTACAAAATAACTGAGAAAGTCAATTTTAAGGAGTTCCAATTGACTGAGGGGAAGCACTCAGCTACTTGAGCGTGTGTGGTCCTGAGTGTGGGTGGCATCATACCATAGATTGGGGGCCCATGTAAATAAAGAGAACACAGAGGTAGTCAGAAAACACAGGGACTGTTTCTCCTCCACACTACACTGAGCCCACAGTCCTGGCCTTGAGTTGCTTTTGCCAGGTGTCCTGTCAGTGACTGTAGTTTAACCAACACAGGTAAGGACCTATGCAGACCTGCTGTGGCTACCAGGAGAGACTCAGGAGCCTGGTGTTCCCAGGGCTGACCACCTGTCTTATCATCACGTCCAGGGCGGCCTCTACCAGCTTCCTTGGTAGCAATGGGGCCAAGGCTGATAGGGAGGACTGGACATTAGCGTACCTTGATGTCCTGCTCTGCAGTGGTCACGATGCCCTCCCTCATGAACAAGCCATAATCTTCAAAAAACTTTGCATATTTTTCAGCATCTTTTTTACTTTGGTCAATGAAGAACTTGATCAGTCTCTGTTGTAGAACATCCCGGAGTTTCCTACAGAACAGAAGTCACTGACTGTTAACAGAACTTTCTGCCAAGTACCAGGGCCACAGGGACAAGAGAAATCAGCATCACACCAGAAACTGAAGGCCCAGGCCCAAGTAAGCACACCAGGAGCCTAAAGGAAAGCACAGAACAGAAGGGGTCCCATGCTGCCCCCTACTGGGAAACTTGCTGCACCTGCAGGAAGGTGGTGGAACAAACTGACAAGCAGCAGGGACATCTTGAGGAGACTACCTGCAGCCAGCAGGCACCACACATCAGAAACAAGGAGAGTGAGTTCCACTGCAGCACACAACAAAACAACCATCAACAGGCTCAGGGGTAAAAAAAATCATGCATTGCTGAAGCCACCAAAAAATGCCATCTACCAACCCTAGAGATAGGAGGAAATGTCTGCCTTACAAAACAGAACAAGGGCTGGAGAGATGGCTCAGAGGTTAAGAGCACTGCCTGCTCTTCCAGAGGTCCTGAGTTCAATTCCCAGCAACCACATGGTGGCTCACAACCATCTATAATGTGATCTGATGCCCTCTTTGGCAGATAAAGCATTCATATACAATAAATAAATAAATCTTTTTTTTTCCAAGACAGGGTGTCTCTGTGTAGGCTGGACTCGCTTTTAGATCAGGCTGACCTCGAATTCACAGCAATCCTCTGCCTCTGCCTCCTGAGTACTGGGATTAAAGGCGTGCGCCACCACCCCTGGCTATAAATAAATCTTTTAAAAAAGATATTAAAAACAAAACAAAACAAAATATAGGAAACCCTAGTGGGGAAACGTCACAGCACAGTATATATACATACAAAGACTGCACCTATGCTGCAGAACTTCCCGTATTTAGGTCGGTGCTGTGTATATTATATACTTTATAACCTGGGGCCCACTGAGTGTATTTCACACACACTGTGTAACTTGGCACAATGTGATTCTGTGATCAGGACATTTTACTGTATTATCCATAAACACCTACACCGATGAGCAATCAGGGTCAAGTGCACAGACACGGGCTTCAGGAAAGGACGGTCACTGTCTCAGGTTTTCTATTGTTGTGATAAACAGAGCCATGAATCCCAGAGCCTGCTATGTCTGGGCCAGCACATGGGACACAGTGAGGGTTGCTGAAGGGGGCAGTTCCAATCCAGAATAACGTGAGAATACAATCCACATTGACAGGAATAAACCGTTCCCTGATTAAACAGGTAAGCAGCACATGTAAGTAAGCGGTAAGTATTTTAAAAATACTATTGAATAACCTAGAAAGAGATTGTCTAGCATGTACGAAACCCTGAGTCCAACCCTAACACCACTTAAAAATCCATAAAGCTATTGAAAAAACAAATAAACAGACCCCCCCCCCAAAAAAGAACCAAAAACCCCAGTGAATAAGGAGTGCCTGCAGAAACTCACGTTGCTACCACTTCACAGGACACTCATTACCAAGAGAGAGCAAGAGTGGAGAGAAGCTTAAAAACTTCCCTTTACCAAAGTGTCCAAGTGAACATCACAAGCCAAGAGACAAGTCACAGTCCTGCCCCACCCCAGGACCAAGCCTTGTGCACTTCCAAGTGCAGGGCCACCCGACAGCCGGAGGAATCCCTCTGGGAAAGCAAGGGAACCGAGACTATTTCCTATGGCTTGCCATGACCACTGGCACCAGGAGGAAAGCAGCGGTTGGCAACCATGGCACAGAAGAAACAGAACCACCCAACAGACAGCTCCCTGTGTGGCTACCTTTCCTTCTCCAGGAGCAGAGAGGGTCACAAGACCTTCTCAGGACAGAAACCAACCCTCCTTTGAGATCCCAACCACTTTCTGGCCACAGCCAAACCATCTTGGAAATGAGGTTGGAGGGAGCGACTCGGTGCAGCTGCCTGAGTCACTGTGCTTCCCTAAGGGGCCCCCAGTTCCCACTACAAAGCAGAACCAACAGTCTTTGTTTTCGCTGTCAGTCCCCTCAGCTCCACACAACGTCACAGCACGTGGATGCTCCCAACCTGAGCGAGTAACAGCTGTGGGCTCAGGGGCTCGAGAACAGACAATGGCAATGACAGAGCCATGCAACTGCTGGTTCTGAGCTTCTTCCAGGTAGAAAGAAGTCTTTGTGAGATGGTGACACCCCAACACACACACAGGAAGATGGCATCAGGAAACAACTCCACCTCAGAAGTCCAAAGCAGAGCTACTCCCCACTGGGGAAGTTTCTGATTCTCTCAACATTCAGAATAAAGCAGCGAGCTCAGACTGCCTGCCCGGTCCTCATAAGCACAGGCAGGAAGGAGGTGCTGGCTCTACACCCCAAGGGGCAGACTGCCTCAGGGCTAACACAGGTGCAGCATAAGCACAACTGCTTTGTCAGACTCAGGGCAACAACACACAGCTAGCTCAGCTCCAGGAGTGAGAGAGATGTCTCCACACGAACCAGGCCTGATCCCCTAGTTTCAGAAGAGCATCCCCAACCATGTTGGTTCTAAGGTCACCTCTGCCTAGAATCTCTCCGACTGTGGCAGCAGTGCACTTCCCACCCTGAGGGACTCCTAAACGTTCAGAGCCGGTGCGCGCAGCAGTGTTGGGTCGCAGGGTTAGAGTGGGCTGAGAAAATGGACCAAGTTCTTTCTTCACTCGTGATTTGTATTTAATGGGAAAAGTGATTATATTCCACCTAAGAGCCCGGACAGGGAAGATGTACCTACTATGCTGTTGTTAGTGCTTCCCAAAACAGTACTTGGAGCACCTGAGAGCAAAGGGGATAAGCTGAGGCACCCGTCCGTACAGGGCCCAGCCTGGCGCCTCACAGTTCTACTACTAATAGGTTCAACCTCAACAGTTGCCAAATTCTTCCTGATCCCAGTAAGCCTCAGAGGTCAGGACACCTGGAAGGTCATGGTGGGATCCTGCCCTCAGGCCTCTCTTCTCTCTCTCTCTCTCTGCTCTTGGCTTTTGAAAACTACACCTGGGGCAAAACCAAGTAAAGGTCAGCCCTCCCCTGGGCGCCAGCCCTCCCCTGAGCGCCAGCCCTCCCCTGGGCGCCAGCCCTCCCCTGGGCGCCAGCCCTCCCCTGGGCGCCAGCCACAGGCAGGCTTACCGGATGAGTGCGCTCTCCTGCAGGAGCTCTCGGCTGAGGTTGAGGGGGATGTCCTCACTGTCCACCACACCTGAGAAGACAGGGAACACCACAAGCAGGCTTCAGTCTGAACCAGCTCTTCCTCACTGCTTGGCCTCATCTAAGCCGTGGATGGTAAAGGAGGAGCAGGAAGGGCAGGAGGGCACTCCTTCTCAGTCCTGCTCAGGAATGGGGGGCAGTACAGCAGGCCCAGGGCTGGACTGTGCTGGGGGTGGAGCCTCTTGGGGCACACAGCAAATACCACCCCCCCACACACACATTCAACTTCAAAGTGCTAATTAAGCAAGGCTGTTATCTCAGAACTTTGGGAGACCGAGGCCTGGGCTACATATAAGACCCTGTATCAAAAGAAAAAAATTCCTAACTGGACAGTGTTGGTCTTTGTGCTATGAAAGTGATGCTGAACTCTTTAATCTCAGGTCCATCATAACTCATCCATAAACCTGATATTCAGGACAAATTTCTAAACATGAAAGAACTCAACGCCTCTCTGCCTCCCAGTGAGCCAGGAATCCAACTACGCCATTTCCCAGAGATGCTGAGCCCCTCTCCTGGCTGCTCCATGCTAAGTCCCACTGGGTAAGGATAGCTAAAGAGCAAACGCAGCAGGCAGCACAGGACACTCAGCAGCACTGGGTCATTGGTGTGAGCAGCAGTACCTCGAACGAAGCGCAACCACTTGGGCAGGATGTCCGTAGCCTTGGTCTGGATGAGCACCTTGCGGCTATACAGTGCCACGCTGGAGCCCAGCTCCCTGCTCACGTCAAACATGGATGGTTTCTGGGAGAAGAAAGCAAAGAACATAATCAGGTGGTAACATCAGAGCCAACCAGATAAAGGGGAGGTAGGGCTGAGGGCAGCATGGCAGAGAGCACCTCCCTAGGCCACATGGGTGATGAGGCCCAGGCGAGGAGAGCGCACCCAGTTCCTCACAAGTGCTAGGGGAGGAAAGGGGGTGGGCGCAGCCTGGCCCAGCTGTACCCAACAAGTCTTATACGTCCCCAAAAGAGAGTCACAACTTCCTAGGACTCAGAATCAGCAAACTGCAGCCTCCAGGTCAAAGTCAGCATGGGTTTCCCCACCGCCATTGCTAGGTGGGGCCTGGCCATGGATTTTACATTAAAAAAAAAAAATGGTTGGGAAAAAAAATCAACAGGAATATCTCCTGACACACAAAGACATGAAATTGGAATTTTGGCATTATAAGGTCCATGGTCCGCTACCTCCTGGTCCACTGAGGCACTGGAGTACAGCTGGCAGCTCTCTCACTGGGATCACAAAGCCCTGCTGGCTGCCCTCTTAGAAAACACCCACTGCATCGGTACTGCCTGCAGTGACAGCGTGGGCGCATCTAGGAAGTCCTGGCAAGCTGAGACTCAGCATTTCTGATAATCTATTGATACCAAGGGTCTTATCTAAAAACCTCAGGGTTGGGGGGGCCAGGGCCAACCTAGCCCTTTTCCAGAGGACAGTATGAACTGAGTGCTGCCAGGCTGCACTGAGGAAAGGCAGGGGAGGAGAGCTTGGCTAGGCTTTGTACCGTGGACTTGGCAGAGCTGTTGCTGCTGCAAACCAGAAAGGCAGAGGGAATGTGGGAGTAGCAGTCACCTGCAGAAGCCTCAACCTTACACCACAATGGCAAACACATATATGCAGTTTTTCATAGGGAAAGCCTTGGGTGTGGGCACTGTGAGGTAGCCCTGGACCTGGGGCTTGCCCAGAGTTATGCTGTGGACCGCCTCACCATCTCTGGCACATAGAAGATGCTGCGAATGTTGAGTGGTGCGTCTGTCTTGTAGTGCAGAGTGAAGCGGGGCTTGTCGTAAGCCTGAGCAACGTAACGGTAGAATTCCTCATGCTGCGACTCACTGATGTCCTTTGGGTCCATCATCCAGACGGCCTGGAAATTGATATCAGACGGGGGTATCATGTTTCTCAGTGACTGTACAGGCCTGGGGTGGGACTCACGGACAGGCTAGCAGGGACTAGGAAGCCCCGCACTGACAGCCCCAGACTGGTGCAGCTGATGGCAACACAGGCGAGAGCAAGAGCCCTTGTCTGTCACAGCAGGTTGGGGAGGACTAAGCAGGGACCACACATGAGATAATGACACTGTCCTGCATGTGAGCTACCCAGGAAATGGAATGCTGCTCAGTCACACCTGCTGCCCAAATTAGGCAAATCCAGAGATGAGGACTGCTCCTGGGGATATGGCTACTTTTCAGGATGCTTAAGTGCTCTAACACCAGTTGTGGAGATATAACTGGCCATATTATAATTTCCGCTCACTCAATTGGGGGAAGCACTTAGTGAAATGCAGCTTACAACGTCAAGGAAAACTGCCTGCACCATAGCTCCCATCTCCCCTGTGATTATGAGCAATGTCCCCATAGTCACCTCTGCCTCTACATCCTTGAGAAGGTTTCTACAGCTGTCTGAGCCTCACAGGCAGCCCAGGGCCTCACCTGCAAGGTGTTAATCCGCCTTCCATTAAGGTACAAGGGGAAGCTGACAAAGTTACTGTACTTTGTTACCACATCTGGAGGAGAAAGAAACACAGTGACCACTTACAGCCCCCCAGGGAGGGCTTGCCTGTGCTGTACAAGGCAGGGAACGCGGAAGCCTCAACAGGACAGACCCCTCAGACTACCATCCATCATGGAACAGGACACCAGCTGGTGGCAGAGGATCTGCTTGGTGCGCTCAAGAGCTTTCGGTGAGAGACAGAGAGAGCCAAACAGTGGCTGGAAGCTTTCCCCAGCTCTCAGAAAGCCTAGGCCTAGAAGGCTCTGCCCAGCAGGTGGCAGAGTCCCAAGATTCTCAGGGAATGAGAGCCTTCCACACCCAGCAGAGGGCTATGGAGCCTGGCCATCAGGACTCCTGATGCAGGGCTGTGGCAGTTGAGTGGGAGGCTGAGCCTCTCCCGACCCTTCTGTGCTGTGCCCACGCCCTCCCTCACCCAGGCTCGCCTGAAGACAGGCCTGGCTGAGCTCACCTTGCACCCGGGACTCGTTGGCGAAATCTTTGCAGTCTGACTTGAGGTGGATGATTATTTTGGTGCCAGGTCTAACTCCTGAAGCTTCAGCGACTTCAAACACTCCAGAACTAAAACACGAAGGTGAGTGAAACCAGTTCCACAGCTTGCTGCAGGCTGAACCCCGTGTGGCAGATTCACTACTTCCTTGGGACTTTCACAAGTGGAACCCACACTTGAGTGTGGAAAAGGAGCAAAGGTGGCCTCCTTCCTCCTCTGCTTTCCTTTTTTAAATAAAATCTTGTTAAGTTGCCTAAGCTAGACTCAAACTCATGATCCTCCTGCCTCAGAATCCTGCGTCCTGGCATTAGAGCCCTGGGCCACCACATCTAGCTCTCTAGCTCCTGACTCTGACATCAAGGTTAAGGACAGCTACAAAGTGGCACAGGTACGGGTGCTAGGACACCTAAGTCATCTTATCACTCTCTAAGAGAACGTCCTGGGCATGTGACTGAAGAGCAGGCCTAGCCTAGCTCCACAACCGCACAGGATGCTGTGGGGATCCTAAGGTGAGCAGAAACAATGTCAGAGATGCATGCAGAGGGCATGTTCCCTAACCTCCCCTGCTGGCATTGTGCAGTGCCCACTAGGAACAGCTCTCAGGGGATCTGCTGAAACGCAGACTAAAGAAGGGCGCTTGAGTTAGCTTCCAGGCCCACGAGTGTGAAGATAGAATTAAAAACATCTAATTCTGGGGAGGGAGCTACAGAGATGGCTCAGCAGTTAAGGGCACTGACTGTTCTTCCGAGGACCCGGTTCAACTCCCAGCACCCACGTGGGGGTTCACAACCATCTGTAACTCCAGCTCCAGGGGATCTGACACCCTCACAAGGACAAACATGCAGGAAAAACACCAACAGACATAAAATTAAAATAAATAAATAAATCACCTTAACAAATAAACAAAAAAAGGTTAGCCAGGTGTGGTGGCGCACACCTGTAATCCAGGCACTCTAGGAAGGAGAGGCAGATGATCTCTGTGAGTTCAAGGCCAGCCTGGTCTACAAAGAAAATCCAGGACAGCCAAGGCTACACAGAGAAACTGTATTGAAAGAAAGAAACAAAATAAAATAAAATAAAAATAAGAAAAAAAGAAAACGAAGCATCTAATTCAGGGCAGCCCATTTTAGAGACCCATGCAGGGCATGTACTCTACTTCTCAATAAAACCTTGCTAGGTTGCCCTAATACAAACAACCAACCCATGTAACCCAGAAAGACAAATGCCTTATGTTTCCCCTCATTTGTGGATATCAGCTGCAGGAAAGGGCATCAGAGGAAGGCCCATTCTCTTACTGCACTACCAAGAGCCTAATGGTGCAGAACAGCACCATAAAGCACGGCGACCCAGGCCCCAGGCCATCTGGGCTTCGCATAAACAGCCCACAGAATGTACAACTGAACCTAAGAAACTCCTAACTCTCGCTAGATGCACATCTGTGATCCTAACACTCAGGAGCTAAGACAAGGGGATTGTTGTGGGTTTAAGGCCAACCTTAGCTACACAGGATAACCTGCGGTAAATATAAAAACCCTGTCTCAACACTCCTAAGTCAATCAACTCTGCAAACTCATGGATAATTTCTAGTTTGCATGTCAGATGACAGTAGACTCTGAGTGCCCCGAGGGAAAGGGACATTGCCTGTGTGAGGTGGCCCCTTCTTACTTACCCATCTGAAAGCCACTGGTAACCTGGGCTCTCTGGGGCTGCTGAGCGAGAATAGACCTCAACTTTGTCAGCCACCATGAAGGCTGAATAGAAGCCCACTCCAAACTGGCCAATGATCTTGCTGCTGGTCTCTGCCTGGTTCTGCAGTGCTTCCAGAAAGGCCTGTGGAGGCAAAGATTGTTCAGAGGGTGGCCGACTGAGCTGGGCATGGTCCTCTAGCATATGCCAAGAGGGTAGATAGCACCACCCTAAATTCTCCTAAGGATGAAGTCAACAGAAGCTGGAACAAGATGCGTAGAGCCATCCGGCTGGGCCCAGCACTGACAGGACTGTACTCTATTTACACTGCTCATTGCTAACAACTTCAGTCATACCAGACAGCGAAGAGGCAACCTGACCTTGTGGGTCAGCAGGCCTAGTGGGGCCACTGCAATGGTATTGTGTGTCATGTCTCCTGGGCGCTAAGCCTTGTGGGAAGCAGTACAAACCTGGCACCACTGTCCCTCGGTGCCCTGGTACCTAGTTCCAGGACCAGGTTACAAGATCCACGGATGCTAAGCAGCTTGTAGAAGAGCGGCGTTCCTATATAATCTGTACTCTCTACCCGCTCCTAAAACCATCTCTACTTACAGTGCCAGAGCGCAGAGTGTGCCGTTTAAAGAGTAAGTGTGTCTTAATCCCAGTACTCGGGAGGCAGAGGCAGACGGATTGCTGTGAGTTCAAGGTCAGCCTGGTCTACAAAGCAAGTCCAGGATAGCTAAGGCTACACAGAGAAACCCTATCTCAACACCCCCGCCAAAAAAAAAAAAAAAAAAAAAACACAAAAAACAAACAAACAAACAAACAAACCCCAAAAGAGTAAATGTGTCTAGGACAGATATCACTTTTTAAAAATACTTTCACTTTGGGGTACTGAAGACATAGAGGTACACGTGCTTCTGTAAAACACCCCGGTGCTTGCTTAGCTACTCTCACATTGCCACTGTCCACTGCTCTGGCCTAAGCTGGCTATCCAGAACATCCTACAAAGATCTGTTTTCAACAGACCAGCAACACGGCAGCTTCTAGCACACCTGGCTAGTGTGATCAGTGAGCTGACTTTACATCTCATTTTGTTAAAAACAGCACGCACAGCTTGTACTACTCCATGAGACAGTGCAGACAACCGCACACAAAAAACTAGTAAGGACGCACAGAAGCTTCTTACAGTACAAGTTCCTGTGAGACACTCTGGCCTGTCAGTGGCACCATTGGCCCAAACAGAAATGAACAGAAAAGCACACAGGAACCAGAAGGCAGCGCAGACCTCTGGCTTCTGCCTTTGGCCAGCATGGACACTGCTGAGGATCCCAGAACAAACACCTGTCTTCCCAGCATGGTTTCTGTCCCACTGCAATAAAATGAGCTCAACTGGCTGATTGTCCTCAGAACCAGTGCACAGTGTGGCCCAAGAGCATTCTTTTTTTTTTTTTTTTTTTAAGTTTTTGTTGTTTTTTCAAGACAGGCTTTCTCTGTGTAGCCTTGGCTATCCTGGACTCACTTTGTAGACCAGGCTGTCCTCGAACTCACAGAGATCCTCCTGCCTCTGCCTCCTGAGTGCTGGGATTACAGGCCTGCGCCACCATGCCCAGGCCAAGATCATTGTTAAAAGCAATGCTGCTTGGGAGAAGTGGCCACCTCTGCTGATTGTCTGGGTCAGGCCTTGTAGCTCAGGGGTGGCTGAGGGCTAGCTTGAAGACAAGTATCTGCAGGTGGTATGGCTCCTCCTGGACTTGGATTGGCAGGCTCCCAAGTCTCCCTTCACCATGCTACAGCTCTGGGCAAAGTGTGACTTCAACCTCTGCTAGCAAAGGCCTCTCTATGCCACGGCGCCCATCCCGAAGGGGAGGAATGATGCTCCGGCCTGTACCTACCTTTGACCCTGATCTGGCGATTGTGCCCAGGTTGGACACCAGCTCCTCCTGTGTCATCCCAATGCCAGTGTCCTGAAGAGAGAGACAGTGTCACACACAAACCCTGTGTAGCTAGACCAAAGCACACAGACAGCACCAGGAATACAGCTGTCCTCCTTGCTACACAGGTTCAGGAAGCACACCACAAACTCATTAGAAGTCCAGCCCTGTTAGTCTACAGCATCAGACAACACCTTTAGAGTTGGTTGGAGGACTCATCAATGAAAACACCTCAGGGCTAGGGTGCAGTTCAGTTTATTTGTGGTGGGCCTTGGATTCCAACCTCAGCACCAAAGATAAACAAAACCAATCCTGGGAAAAAGGCACTAATTTAGCAAGTCAAGAGGTAAACATCCAGCTCTTGTCACCTACACATCCCGGCCACTCCTCTGCCTGGCTCTGATCCACCCTCTGCTAGCTCTCCTGACTCAGAACATTCGAGGCAGTGATTACCACTGTAGGGTCCTGTGCAAAGGGAGGGCCTTCTGGGGCAGCTGGACAATCCTGAGGCAGGAAGGATGCCCTGTAGCCCCCTGGCCTGTGCATTCCTGGAGCAGCTGCAGCTCCTGTGTGGGGCCACAGGTCCTCTCTCCTGCACAGGCCTGTGCTGTGTGCTGTGTCACTGCTCCTTGGCTAGATCCTATTCCCTCACGGTACAGGGTTAGGAAGTGGGCCTTCGGAGGTGACAGTAGGCCATTAAAGAAAGGAAAAGGCCTGTGAGTCAGGTGTGGTGACTGACATCTGTAATCTCAGTATTTGGGAGGGTGACGCAGAAGGTTGATGAAAGTTTTAGGCCAGCTTGGGCTACATAATGAGTTCTAGGCCAGCCTGGGCTACAGAAGTTACAGAATGCTTGCCTGACATGCTCAAGGTCTGAGTTCCATCTGTGGGAACACATAAACATGAGTCCATGGAAACAGGGTAAATTACAGCCCTGACCTTACACCATACACAAAATTTACTTAAAAGGATCACAGATATTAACAGAAGAGCTAAGGTAAAAAAATCCAGAAAAAAATATTTTCGGAATGTTTTCTAGAAGAAAAAGGAATTGTCTTTTCCAGAAGCAAAACTTTCCCTGTCAAATCAATAAAAGCATAAAAAGAAAAGAAAATAAATGACAAGAGCTGGAGAGGTGGCCCAGCAGCTAAATGTACTTCGCGCTCTTACAGAGGCCCCAAGGCTGGCTCTCAGCACCCATATGGCTAACTCACAACTACCTGTAACTGCAGTTCCCGGGCTTCCAATGGCTCCCCCCCGCCCCCCCAGGCACCTGAATGTATGTTGGCATGCACGCACACAGAAATAAAAAATAAATACATCTTTCAAAAGCAGAGAAAGAAATGATAAACTTGACTTCTTTAAAACTTGAAATTTGACCCAAGGGTAGCTACGACTCAGCCACAGAGCCCCTGCTTAGCAAGTAGCAGGCCTGGGTGAAATCCCAGGGCCACAGAGTGAAAGCAAAACCTCCACAACCTTCACTCTTCAAAGGGAGCACTCGACTAATAAAAAGGCAAGCATAGCCTTTTAGGTAATTTTAAATTTCCTTCTCTTCTGCCTGTGCCTCTTTCAGTGAGTGAATGAAAGCCAGAGTCCTCAAAATGGGAAGAAAGTGGTCCACATGTTACTTGAGTCCAGCTGCAACTAAAATGCAGGCCAACTGTGTCTGCTCAGCCTGGTTGTTTCTTTTTTTAATTTTGTTTGTTTGTCGAGACAGGGTTTCTCTGTGCTATCTTGGCTGTCCTGGACTCACTCTATAGACCAGGCTGGCCTCGAACTCAGAGATCCACGTGCCTTTGAATGCTGGGCTCTGGCTGAAGAAGAGCTGGGTACTGCCAAGGCAGAAGTACCTGGATGGTGATAGTGCCTTTCTCAGCATCAGTCTGAAGGTGAATCTCCATTTCCGGCAGCACCTGGCCTTCAGATACCAGCCTGTGCCGCAGTTTCTCCAAGGCATCGCTGGCGTTGGAGATGAGCTCTCGTATAAACACCTAGGGAATAGGAGCGAGAGGTAGGGAGAAGATTAGCACTGGGAAAGATGTGACAGCTGAGTTTGCAATGGCTGCAGCTGAGGACCTGCACACAGTACCCAGCCTCCCGTGGTGGGTGGCACGTCCTCAGCACATGCTCTGTAGCAAACCTTTCCTTTTAGGATGTTCAGGGAAGCCTGCAGTTACATGTGAACTCAGACTTTGAGAGACCTGTAATGGCCCCCCAGCACTCGGGAGGCAGAGACAGGCAGATCACTGTGAGTTCGAGGCCAGCCTGGCCTACAAGGTGAGTCAAGGACAGCTAGAGCTTCACAGTGAAACCCTGTCTCGAAATACCACCACCAGCACCACTACCACCACCACCACCACCAATAACAACACCTGTGATGGAGCAGAGCAGTGGCCACAGCACTCAGGAGACAGAGGTAGGTAGATCTCTAAGTTTGAAGCCAGCCTGGTCTATAGAGTGAGTTCCAGGACAGCCAGGGACACACAGAGAAACCCTGTCTATAAACAAACAAACAAACAAACACATAAATAAGAAAAAAAGATAGATCTGTGAGAAGCCCTTCCTTAACTGTCTTGCATAGAATGGTAAACATTTCCCAAGGACCTCTCACCTGCTCTATGAGAAAAGAGACGTTGATAAGCCAGGGCCAGTGGCAGAGACTTATAATCCCAGCTACTCAGGAGGCTGAGGAACTCTGAGATCAATACATAGACGCAAGGAAGCCTGGGTAATTTAGTGAGACCTTGTTTTAAAAAAAAAAAGGAGGAGGAGGAGGAGAAGAAGGAGAGGGAGAAGAAGAAGGAGGAGGAGGAGAAGAAGAAGGAGAAGGAGAAAAGTGTGGCTGGGAATGCAGGCAGAATGATTGCCCAATGCACACAAGGGCCTGGGTTCAATCCCTACCACCACAAAAACAACTGTTTCATTTCATCTAATGGGGAGCAAACACTAGAGTCACTTTTACCCTACAATTGTCACCTAGCATGACAAGTTAAATGTAAGACTGCCACCAAGGAACTGGTGTGCATACCGAACATATTAGGTACTCTGGCAGCTGAGATAGCTTCCTGAAATGGCTGAAGGAAAATGATGAAGAAAATAAGAAAGGCAAAGATGAAGGCACCTACATCGAACTGAAGTGCCAGCTGCTGCACTCAGAGAAGCACACTTTATAAAGACTAACAGGAGGAGCCTGAGCCTCCTCCCTATGAACTCATGGCCTAAAGTGCAAAAAGAAACGAAAGTCCTAGACTGTATTTTTTTTTTTTTTAAGTTCAGTTGGGTGTAGTGGTGCATGCCTGCAATCCCAGCACTCAGAAGACAGAGGCAGGCAGATCTCTGTGAGTTAGAGGCCAGCCTGGTCTACAAAGAGAGCTCCAGAACAGCCACGGCTACACAGAAAGACCTTGTCTTGAAAAACAAAACAAACAAATAGCAACGAAGCTCAAAGTCAGGCCAGCAAGATAGCTCAGTAGGTAAAAGTACTTTCTGCCAAGTCTGATGACCTGGGTTCAATCCCAGACTCCCACGATAGAAGGAGAGAACCCACTGACCAATTCATGAGTGCCTTAGAGCATGCACACACAAAATAAATAGACTTAAGAAAAAAATCAAGTGCAAGGTCATCTTTGACTACAAAGCAACACATGAAACTCTGTCTTGGAAAAAAGAAAGTCCTGTATCCCTCTCTGGCCTGTACCGCACAAATACAGGCCTGCAAGACCAGCTGAAGTGGGTTAGCACAGGGGATTCAAACACATCAACGGTCCTGCAGAAAGAGATCACAGTAGATGCCTATGCCAGCATTTGGGAGATTTTTACATTATCAGCAAAATTAATCCTCAGAGTTGATCTATGAACCCAAAACAGACACTGTGGAAACTCCTCTCGTCAGTGGATCCAGAGTCCCACACCTTCTTATGGCGCCAGAGGATTTGGATTTGGGCTTTTGCAGGATGGGATGGAATCAGTTTGCCAGAGCCCACCAGCTAGGAGAGTGATGCACACACATCCTACCTCTTTTTCCGAGTACAGGGAACGGGCCACAATGTCCAAAAGTTTCTTTGTCTCCGCCTGGAACTCATGTTTGGAGACAGAACCTGGTAACGAATCACAGACACAATCAATAAAACTGCACTTTCACTTCTGTGAAAGAACACGCTACTACACACCTTCCGAAAGAAGCTTCTGGTGCTGGCTTCTAACCACGGAGGAATGATGGAGAGAGGTGGACACTTAAACAGTCTCTCTCAAAATAAGGGACATGGAGTGACTATGTGGCCACAGAGAGGGACATATGGGACAAGGAAACAAAGCTCCAGCCTGGCTGTGACCACCAGCTTCTACGGTGCGCTCCCCAAGAATGTGCCCTCATGAATCACTCAAAAAGCAAAGTTAGAAGAAAGCCGCTCCTGAACATCACAGTTCTGTCCTTGTCTCCACCAGAAGTCAGAACTGGAGCCCCTCGGCCGGGAAACAGCCTTGCTGTCCTGCATCAGCTGGACAGTGATTACTACCAGAGGTGTCATTCATCACCAGTTGGCAGCTTCTTGGGTGACCAGCAGAGGGGGCAAGCCACAGCGGGTGACACTTTGCAGAAGGCTGCAGTCTCCAGGCTTACCCTGCACAGCCTCAGTGCTGCTGATGATAGAGTGCAGAGCCTCATCCTCCTTGCCTTCCGCTGCCTGTGTGCTGTACAACTGTGCTGCAGAGATCCTTGAAGCCAGACTGTGTGTGGGGCTCCTACATTGGACTGTGCTGCTCTGAAGATGCAGAACTGGTTTTCCTGAAAAGACAATCAGAAAAAAATGGATGGGATTCTCCTCCCCCAACCCTGAGTCAGGGTCTCTCTGTGTAGCCTTGGATGTCCTGGACTTGCTTTGTAGACCAGGCTGGCCTCGAACTCACAGTGATCCACCTGCCTCTGACTCCCAAGTGCTGGGATTACAGGTGTGTGCCACCGTGTCTGGCAGGATAGGAATATTGTAAGGCAGATGTCCTAGCCCACTTAAATTGTGCTTGTCTAGCAGAGACCAAAGTGGTCGTCTGTATGTCCAGCCCATCTTGTGAGTATGAAGGCACAGCTTCTGTGGCAGGTAGTCTCGGTGAACTTCCCTCACAAACCCAATGACATATAAAGGTATTTTACCAAAAGGTACCTGATTGAGCTATGCTTAGCCAGAAGGGGGACTCAGCATTGTGTTGGCAACTTCCTGGCAAGCCTGGTGGGTCTTGAATCCTCTGGCACAGAACTAGGTATGAGGTGACTCCACTTGGTCTCCACTGCCACACAACCCTTGCAGAGTCTGTACTTCAGCTGGAGGGGTGAGCCTGGCCTACACCATTCCTTAGCCAAGGGCCAGCAGGCAGTGCACTGGCACTGCTCAGCGGGCCTTCAGTGCTCACTCATTTCTAAAAATGAGTAGTTTTTAAAAACAAATGTCAGGTAGGGTGTGGTTGGCGATCTCTGTGAGTTCAAGGCCAGCCTGGTCTACAGAGAATGTCCAGGTTAGCCAGGATTCTGTTACACAGAGAAACTGTGTCACACACAAACACCAAAAACAACCAACAAACAAATCACCAGGGCTGGCCGAGTAACAATCCACAAGAGTCAAGAAGGAAATCTGGTTCAACATGACTCAATAGCTGGTGTTGGTTCAAACTTCTAGAGTCTGACACTGGGCAGTTTATTTTAGGCATATTTAGGCACAGTACAATTTGGATCGAAGTTTCCTGGTGTAACACAGTCCTGTGTGCACAATGAGGCACAACAGCAAACTCTTCTCAGAGTACATGTCCCCTCTTTCATGAAGGTGGGTTCCAGAGATAGACTATCCATGTTAACTTAAGGGCCTGGGGAGAAATGGGTATGGTGTAGGTCACAGTGACAGCACGAAGGTCACCTGGGCTATTAGCCACCTACGGTCCTGCTTGTGGGTGCTGGATATGGTCTGGCCCTATATATAGCACAGATTACCAAGCTATGGACCACTGTCATTCCCAGCCTTCTGTGTGTGTGTTGGGGGTGGGGGGTGAGGGAAGATGGGGGATGGGGGGTTGAGCCAGGTTATGTATCTCTTGCTTTGAAAAGACAACCCTGCATGTTTAACATTCCTGATTCCCTACTGCTATCTGCGAATTCAAGGACCTCCGTGCTCCCAACATCTGTGAATGAGTTATGTGCACAAGTATAAGTACCCAGAGGTCAAGCAAGGCACTGGATCCCTCTGGAGCTGGAACTACAGGTAGGTGTGCTAAGAACTGAACTCGGGGCCTTTGCGACAGCAGTAAGCATTCTCAACTGATGAGCCATCTCTAAATGTATGTTTGTGTGTGTGTGTGTGTGTCCTCTAGTGAGGGTAATGTGAATTAGCTACTACAAAAATGCACACAGCGAAGCGCAGCATCCGGGGTACCTCACGCCTCCCTAGAAGACGACTGCAGTGACCTATGAGGATGTGCGTGTGACCTTCACTCAGAAGGGTGGGCTGTGCTGGATCCTTCCCACAAGCCTCTACAGAGAATCTGTAAGAGCTCCATCGCCATAGGCAAATACAAATATTGAAGAACACCAGCCAAGTTCTAGACGACACTGAAGCAAACTGTGCACCTCTTTCCCACAGTAATTAGAAGATATATAACAGTCCCCGCTAGGAGCAGATCTGGTGAATGTGATATGACTTCACAAGTAACTGGTTTTCCAGTATGGTTTCTTTTTCTTTTCTTTCTTTTTTTTCCTTTTTTTGGAGGGGGGATCTTTGAGACAGAGTTTCTCTGTGTAGACTTGGCGGTCCTGGGCTCACATGGTAGACCAGACTGGCCTTGAACTCACAGAGATCCGTCTGCCTCTGCCTCGGTTTTCCAGTATGATTTTTAAACATGTTTTCAAAGATGACCAGAATGTGTAAAAGCCTTAGCAGAAAATGTCATTTTTACTGTAGGTTACAAAGGTGACCTCCAAAAGGACTGCACATCTTGGCAAATCTATTCACCAGCCCCAGTTATCAAGTCTGAAACTGCCCTGGGTATAAACTAAGGTCAAGCACACTACACCGTGAATGAGTCTGGATCCTCAAAGCTGAAGGTGGGAAAGGGGGAAAGGTTAAGACTGTCAGCAATTCCCTGGAAGTGAAGCACCACAGACCATGAGGTCCCTTGTCATGTAGACCAGACAGAAGCCAACACAGAAGTGTGTGCACCTGTGAGTGCACCCCACCTCCACATGGGTTTCCTGTCGCTGTCCACTGACTGATAACACCCTGAACAAGCACCATTATATAGGGGTCTTCCTCCTCCTCCTCCTCCTCCTCCTCTGTTTTTCGAGACAGGGTTTCTCTGTGTAGCCTTGGCTGTCCTGGACTCACTTTGTAGACCAGGCTGGCCTCCAACTCACAGAGATCCGCCTGCCTCTGCCTCCCGAGTGCTGGGATTACAGGCATACGCCACCATGCCCAACCTAAAGGGTCTTCTTAAAAGGTCTAGCAGCGACTCTTGACAGCCCCTTTCTCAGGAACACACTGGTCCCGGGCAAGCTGGAACTACTCTACCATCTCCCAGTGAGTGGAACAAGTGCTCTGGGGAGGGCGCACGGTGATACCAGACAGTGATGAAGAACTCAGCAACGAGGCTGGCTCAGGGCAGCACTATGTCTAACCTGAAGGTAATTTTAATGGTAGAACCTGGGATGATCCGAGCAAAGAGATTACCAGTAACTGACTACTGCCTTCAGTTTAACAGGCATTAATCCATACTTTAAAGTACAAGAGAGAGGGAAATTGCCATGGAATGACAGAAAACAAATACACTCAGGAAAGTCACAGTCATAATCTGTGGCAGATAGAAACTACTGGTAGCCATCAGTGAACAACAACTGCACAATACTAGTGTATCCTGAAAAGCCATTTGCTGATTTCAAAGAGGAAGTCAGTCAGCAGCTTTACCATGGAGAAAAGGGCAGGTCTCCTTTAATCAAGTGACTCCCACATCAGGAGAGACCAGCCAACATCATAATGTGACACACCACTGTTCTGCTATCTTTTTGCCAAAACTGTATCTCTTTCTAATCCTTACAAAATGTTAGACAATCCCCAGACTGACAGACATCCCATAAGAGCACTGGCAGGAATTCCTCCCAAGTGTTGTAGTTCCAACAGACAGACAGACTGACTGACTGAATGACTGAAGGCAGCTCAGAGATGCCAGAAGACAGAGGAGATACAATCAGGAATACAGGACCAAGAGTCCAAGAACAGCCTGGGCTACACGAGAAGCTGTCTCAAAACAGATCTGAGGGGCTGGCAAGTTGGCTTCACTTGTGTGGTAGTGTTTACCACGGCAGCTTGATGACCTGAGTTAGATCCCTACAACCCACGTAAAAGTGGGAGAAAAACTGACCTCTCAAACGTTGTCCCTGGCACACACAAGAATAATAAATAATTTGAATGTGCATGGTTATAACACTAGCACTTGGAGAGCTAAGAAAGGAGGACTTTAAGTTTGAGGCTGGCCTGGACTACATTAGGGACAGTCTCAAAACAGAAAAAGTAAGTTCTTTCTGTCTACAACGTGTGGATCACAGGCGAACTATCACCTCCTGAGCGGTGCCTGCCTGACATCAGATGTGAGCTGTCACCTCCTGAGCGGTGCCTGCCTGACATCACACGTGAGCTGGGGGCTCCTGAGCGGTGCCTGCCTGACATCACACGTGAGCTGGGGGCTCCTGAGCGGTGCCTGCCTGACATCACACGTGAGCTGGGGGCTCCTGAGCGGTGCCTGCCTGACATCATGCTCTTTTCCATTATGGTCACAAACTAACCACCTATACATGTACCTGTCACCTCTGTGAAGGGAACCAAGGGACAGCTGGGCAGACTGCCTGCTGCTCATGTGGTGACATTGTGATGGCCATAGTCAAGACAAACCAGAACTAAGAAAAGGTCCATCCAGCAGTGGTAATTCACCAGCAAAAGTCATATGGTAGAAGTGATGGTGTGTGTCTTTATTTTGAAGACAGTAACAATAGACATAGTAAACAGTATCGACGAGATAAAAAGTTCTACCACCACAGGTCCCGCTGCAAAGGAGTGTGCAGTCTTGTGGCCTAGAATTACATCCAACACAGTTTGCATTGCATGATTCTCCAGTGCATTTGTAAAATATATTCACTAAAAAGCCTTTGCACAGCTCGGTGGTGGTGGTGGTGACGCTCACCTTTAATCCCAGCACTTGGAAGGTAAAGGCAGGTAGTTCTCTGAGTTTGAGTCCAGTCTGATCTCTAGAGTGAGTTTCAGCACAGCTAAGGCTACACAGAGTAACACTGTCTTGAAATACTCATAAGGGTGGGGGAGGGCTGGAGAGATGGCTCAGAGGTTAAGAGCACTGACTGCTCTTCCAGAGGTCCTGAGTTCAATTCCCAGCAACCATATGGTGGCTCACAACCATCTATAATGTGATCTGATGCATACTGTATACATAGTAAGTAAATCTTTAAAAAAACAAGGGGGCAGGGCAACACACGGACGGACCAGATTTGATTACAGGTTAGCTGAACTTTCTATAATGACTTGAAGAATAAACCAATAACTCAATATATCGGCCTGAACCAAACACTAGAGACGCTATCTGCATAATATCGGGCTCTATGTTTCCCCCACACCCTACAGGAAAAGGCACAAACCTCAAAGGCAGACCACAGCCCCCGCCCGTTAAAGTGCTAGGTGGCTTGGGGATCATATAGTAGCACTGGTAAAGTGACTGTAATGTACATGCATGCGTGTGCGCACACGCAGCTAGCGTCCCTATTTCTCCTAGCTGCAACCACACCGCTTTCCATCTGAACTGTTTCTGGACCTGGCTCAAGGCCTCGTGTGTTATCCTCCCAGGCCTCCACTGTTCACAGCAATCTCTCTTTATTATGCTTTCACCACTCATTTTCTATACTACTCATTAAGAATCATTGTTGTGTGCTGGTTTGGGGCAGTCTTTCTATTACCTTGTTACTATATCTCAATAAATTACAACAGGGACAAGCTTTTATTTCCTTGTATCAAATTCTTACAGACCAAAGCCTGAGACTGTGAAAGTGGCAGCCACTGAGTTCCCACAGAAACAGGAAAGGTGAGCATCCAACTTTAAGGGGAAGTAAAGTCATCAGGCCACAGGATCCACTTATGTGAGCAAGGAGTAAAAGGACGCAAGCTGTGAACGTCTACCTCCAAAACATCACCCACCTTTCCTACAGAGCTCCTGACGGCATCTGAGAGGCCAACAGTGTGCTAAGTTGTGAGAGGCATGCTGGCTGTTTTTCTGGAATTACAAATCCCAATCAGACCATCTCCAATTTACAGAAGATACAGGCAAGAGATACTTTACATGGAGCGCTGTGTCCTGTCTGGCCTAGTCATATCCAACCAGGACACGTTTATTTAAGACTACAACCATGACCTTCGGTCCACCACCAAAGACAGAGTTAGGGGAAGCCCTAGAGAAACAATCAATTGGTCAACCAATCAATCAATCAACAGAAGGGGGTTCCCAGAAGGAGCCAGCACAACATGGAAGCAGGCTGAAAACAGAGCTTTAATGAGGCGCCTACCTCTACAATAGAAAAATGTATATACTTTGTATATATTTTCTCCACCTAAGACTCAGGGAAAATTAGTGTCACCACTGAAGGCAGAAAAGGGAAAGGGAATCCCTGAGTCAGTAGAAAGAAGCAGCAATGTTGCAAATAAACGTAAGGTTCTGAGAGACCCTGAGGCAGCCTCTGTGAACAAACTGAGCAGACCAGGCAAGGCTGAGAAGGTGTTTGCAGAACATGATGCAAAGATACACAAATGAAATCACAGAAGATACTGATCCACTGTTAAACAAGTAAAAACAGTCTCTCACTAGAATACATGTAGATAAAAACCACAAAAGCTCTACAGAGGGGTTTTTTGTTTTGTATTGTGGATGGTACTGGGGACCAATCAAGCAAGCTTTCGGGGGATTTTTTTCCTTTTTTTAAGACATAGTTAAATGTTGGAGAGGATACTATGGAATAGTCAGTTTTGCTACTAGAGGATGCATACATAAAGTATTTTGAGCACCACACAGTGGCACACATCTTTTTTTTTTTTTAATGATTTATTTGTTATGTATACAGTGATCTGCCTGCATGTACTCCTGCACGCCAGAAGAGAGTACCGGATCTCATTGTATCATTGTAGATGGCTGTTGGCCACTATGTGGTTGCTGGGAATTGAACTCAGGACCTTTGGAAGAGCAGCCAGTGCTCTTAACCTCTGAGTCATCTCCCCAGCCCCCGAGGCACGTGTCTTTAATTCCACCACTCTGAGAGGCAGAGGCAGATGAATCTCTGTTTGTGGCCAGCCTAGTCTATGTAGCAAGTTCCAGGCTAGTCAGAACAACAGTGAAACCCCATCTCTCTCCCAGACCCCATGAAAAATTAAGACAAAATTTAGCAAACTAGATAACATTAATGAGGAAGAGGAGGAGGAGGCGGCGGCTGGGCGTGGTGTTACACACCTTTAATCTCAGCACTCGGGAGGCAGAGGCAGGCAGATTGCTGCGAGTTCAAGGCCAGCCTGGTCTACAAAGCGGTCTAGGACAGCCAAGGAAAGTTACTGTACCCGTATATGCCTAACATGAAAAGTTGTGTAGGGAATGCTGGAAACATTAAAAAAGGATTCTTTAGCACAATTCATATTTGATTTGGGCTCTTTTACGTAAATGTACGTAATTTGTGTTGTGTGTGTGTGTGTGTGTGACACGCTAATACCTTCACTGTTACTTGAGTGAGAGGCGGGAAAGCATAGGATGGTCATTCTTTCTCCATTCCTTGTTCTTTCAGTTGCAGACCCTAGGGATTCAGGGACCAACCACTTAAGAGTTCACCGGCCTCTACACTCCGAGGTGACCATTGGTTTCGTTCGCCGTAGTTTCCCCAGGGCTTGAGCTCGGCCGGCACTGAGCTGCGTGCAACGTACGAGTGAACCCAGGCGCCGGAGACTCCGCAATCAGGAACACCAGGCACAGACCAGACAACGCTGAAGGTGCCGGCGCTCAGGCTCCCCAAGACTGACCGCACTTCCCTGCCCCCGGCCCAACGCTGCAGCCCCGGAGCACGCCTCCCGCCAGTCAGAGAGCCCAGGGCCTCAGACGCCGCCTCTGCGCTCCCGCGCCGCGCTCACCTCGCCGGACGCCCGCCAGCGCGGGAGCCCGCAGTATAGTCTGCAGCCCACGGCCCCACAGCAGCGCAGCCCGCAGCTCACGCGCCATGCCTCCGTCCCCCAAGAGCCACGAACAGCGAACGAGAGTGGTGAGGGGGCCTTCCGCGGGGGGGCGGCGGTGCAGTGACGTCATGGCGCGCGCCGGGCTGCCCAAGTTGCTGCCTGTGCGGGAACACGGACGAAGCAAAATCCTGCTCTAGGGCCGGAAGACCGGACTCTTTGATCTTGGATCTCGGTGTCAAGGGCGTGGAGTGGGAGGGTGGGGGTGGGAAGGGGGGAGCTGGGGGGTGAGGGCTTTAGTGTCCCCGACACCCGCAGTTGCTGGCTGTGCCTAGGCGAGAGCGTCCCGTTCTCGAAATGTTAATACCCAGGCTGGAGTGTGGACGGGCGGACTTACCCACCCATGTATTTTTAAGC
This sequence comes from Acomys minous, assembly GCF_964271855.1. NCBI lineage: Eukaryota > Metazoa > Chordata > Mammalia > Rodentia > Muridae > Acomys > Acomys minous. The sequence continues at coordinate 42,175,990 of NC_140498.1, forward strand.
GCTTGGGCCACTGGAAGACTCGTAGAGCAATGCCAAAAGCTACAGTGACAGAGATTTTAGGTTTGACTATCATTCGCCAAAAAGTGAACTTAGTAACTTCCAGAACTGGACTTACCCGTTTATTGTGACTTTCTTCCTATTGGAAGTTTGGGGATCCAGGCCATAAACCTTAAGCTGGTTGCCTGTCAGCGCCCTAACCTCAAGAGTAAGGCGCTTTGTGACAGATTCTTGCTTGATTCTGAGACAGGCCAGATATAATTTGCTATGATCAATGTTTAAAAAAAAAAAATTAAAGCGGTTGCCTATCTAGTTCCAACTGCAGGTATATACACCGACCACAAAACCAGATTTGTAAACGGTGCTGGAAAAAACCAAACCAAACCAAACCAAACCCAGAAGGATCCAGGAGTGGTGACCTCCTGGATCCTGGACAGACTTGAAACGTTGGCAGAGGGCATGTTTAGGAATGGTTCCATGTTGAATGTATCAAAGATAGCTCCCACATTCTTGACTTTATAGACAGAAAATAGAAAAGAATGAGCAGGTCTAGAAGGCTGGACAGATGAGTCTGTATTTAAAGTGCTAGGTACCCTGGCACCCCCAAGAAAATGAAAGGGCAGCGTGGGCCTGCAATCTCATTGCTGGGGAGGATGGGTAAGAGAATCCTTGGATCTTGCTGGCCAATCTACCTAAATCTGCTAGTTCCAGGTTCAGTGAGAGATCCTGTTTCAAAATAAAAGGTGGAGAGCAGCTGAGGAAGACATCGTTCACTGAATGCCCGAACACTTCAAAATTACCCCACATCTCCCAGCAACGTCTGGTTCTTCTTCGGGGGGGGTGGGACATCCCCCATAGCCAGCCCCTCTCTTGGGGCTCTTTTCCTCTGTTCTGCCCTAGATCCTTAAAGTTTCTAGCCTCTGCCTCTGCCCACAGGTCGTGCGTCACCCACCCTAATCTGCCCGGGTCCAGGTCATGTCACCACACAGAATAGCTTCCCTGGACACTACTAGAGGAATCAAGGCTTCATTCCTTTAACTCTTCGTTCTGAAATCATCTCTTCAGTTAGAGGTTAGAGTGATCTGTAGAATACCAGGTCTGGCTGGGAATATGCTTAGAAAGGTGAAGTGACATTTGGCAAAGGAAGGGGAACCTGGGCTTTAGTTAAGTACGGGGTCGTAGGTTCTGTCCAGTATAAACTTCCTACATTCCAAGCAAACCAACCCTAGGCCATCCTGTATGCAGTCTGTCCACTCCGAGGAAACGAGTTTGGAACCCATGTATCTACCAAGGGCCAGGAGCAATAGGAAATGTCTTCCTACAAAATCCCAAGGGCCTTCTGTACACCGTAGCCCAAACTACAGTGGTTGCCTTGTCTTGCCTGATTCCACGTCCCAGCTTTGGGACTTGTGGTAATTCTTTCAATGTTCACTCCAGGTATGTGCATGGAAAGTTTCTTAGTGGCTCATACCTGTGTCAATGTCTGAGGACAGATAATAGAGATATCATTAAAGGATAACACAGGAAGGAGTCCTGGTGGCAGAAGGGGAAAACACTCAAAGAGATGGCAATTACTCAGTTGTCCCCCACCCACATCCCCCTTGCACTCACTCAGCAGGCTTTCAAGGACCCGTGTGTTCACATTCTCATTGTAGCTTGGAACTTTCCCTCTCATTCTCCCTCAGGGATCCTTTTATCTGAATTCCATACATAAGCTTACACGTACTGAAACTGTCAGTGTGCAGGTTTCCTTGTGGCAAGAGCCATGGAATACAAGTTGAACGACCTTAAAGACCATCTCAGTTTCAAGCCTCTAGTAGAATTTGCATTGAGAGGACAAAGCTGGGTCCACTAGGGGCCCAATTCTGTGGATACTGGGCTTACCTGACTCTTGAACCGCTGCTCAGTGAAAAGTGAATTATCAATGATTTCTAAAGAATCCTCTATAGACCCACATGCACTTGATGAAAATGATGTTTTAGACAATTTAGATCAGCTGTAGCCCTTGGGTATCTGCTTTTAGTTTGAGTTCTGCAATTTCATTAGTATTTTATCATTGACTCTTTTCTCCACCACACCTAGTATGCGCAAAATAAATTAGACATACCAGCGTATGCACAGCACACCAGGCTCCTGTGTTATCTTCACAGTTCCAGATGGGCAGACTTTATTCCTACATTCCCCAGACTTGCTAAAGTGTATGGACGGAGATCTGCTTCCTGGTGCTGTCCTGTCACCTCCTGGCACCACACTGGCTACCGACACACAATCACCTTAGTGAGAAGTATGCCCCTTTTGTTTTGAAACACAGGCTTATTTTGTCATGCTGCACTAGAATATGGATTCAAGATACCTTGCCCCTGCCCAGTGAGACATTCCTCTATGTAGCCATGGAATTCCCTATGTATACCAGGAAAGCTGCCTCTGGCTCTTCTGGGATTAAAGGCATGGGCCACCAAACTCAGCTAGCCCCATTTAATAGCCAAAACATATCTCGTTCAGGAAGACAGCATGAACTCAAATGGCAGTTTCTCAGAGCCTCAAATGCATGCAGGGTTATATTACCAGGCATCTTCAGTCATTCAGTGACTGGTAGCCGAACTAATGCTGAGGGGACCATTAGCCAATCGGAATCATCTTTGAATCCAAGCAGTTTTACCAGCTTTTATTATAAACACCAGCACATTTCAAGTTCCCTCTTTTTGATCACAAATATAGGACTTTTTTTTTTCTTCTCCTCTTAAGTATACAGCATGAGACACAGTGTCTGGGCACTCCAGCTCTTACAGAAATTTCCGTAGGACAAACTTAGGGATAATATCCACAGCCCACACCCTCAGCCACATCCTTTGAGATCCAGATGGACAATTGCATAGGATGCAGACTCCAAGGAGGTTGTTGGTACATAGCTTTGAACTTCAGGACCTGTAAAGGATGTCCCCAGGGCCCACATTAAAAGGCTGCACATTGCCAAGTGCTACCTCCTGAGTGAGGATGAGAGCAGCTCCTCTGAGGCTCCAGTTCCTTTTCTTGTTTGAACACATGGCTTGGGCTTCCCAATCAGCAGCAAAGGGAATTCTGAAGAGAGCCAAGAATGTGCATGGAGCCATTAAGTAGAGCAAAGACGGAGCGTCCCCTCTGGAGGACTCGGGGCTTAGTTGGGGATGTTAGATGGTCTGCTCCTTACCTGGTCTTATCCACAGCATTAAAATTCAAGATTCAAAATTCTACATTCAAAACTCTAATCTTGAAAAGCTTCCTCAAATTTATATTTCCAAGCATCAGGAATTTTGAAAATACTCCTGTGAACTTAAAAGGCCAAAAGGCAGGCTATTTGGGTCATGATTTCTAAATTTTTGCAGCCCCCCACCCCCATCTAGACCACTCTTTTGTTGGAAGACAGGTATATATATATATATATATTTTAAAAAAGGTTCCCTGGGAGCAGCAGACTAGGGGTTAACTTAGTCCCCTGTCAGTGGCCCTCCTCTTAGATGTAACATTTTCAGCACTCAGGAGCTACCATCCTCTGCTGAGGACCAGCACCTGTAACTGGACTCCATGAGCAGGTAAGACCACAAAGTAGACGCCCCCAGGGTGGCACCAGGCCTGCAAGGCCATAATGAGGCCACATGGGGCAGGCTGATGGAGGTAACCTCCCTGTTGAACTTTTGGGGAGAGGAGGTCAGGAACCACCTCAAGTCCCTGGAGCACCCTTTGCATTGATTGTGGGATCTGGGTAAAGAAAGGGGAGCTATCTGGAGGGAAATGGGGCAGGAGCCCCCTCACAGGGGAAGCTGGCCAACCAGAACAGGAAGAGTAGGCTGGAGGCAAAGTGCTGTTTCTGATCCAGTGGTGATTGCCCCTCATGGTATGGGTGACATTCACCTGTGAGTACCAGGTGGTGCTGAGCTGCCTCCTCACTCTGTGCAGGGAGCCCCCTTTCCTCCATCAGTGGCCACAAGTATGGGACATTTCCCAGCTGCCACCCACACTGCAACTATGACTGCAGCCCCGACCTCTCCACTCTGAGTGAACAATCAGAACCATGTCTTACAAAGAACAGACTCCAAAAATATATATAAATAAATAAAAACCTTAAACATTCTTACAGGGATCTTAAAGAACAGAATACATGTTAAAAACTTCAGTAATTTATATCAATTTTAAGCGATACTTTATATACAATGGGGAAAAAAAACACATGCATAGTCCAAATACAATGTTGAAAACAGCATTTTCATAACAAAAAAACCCCCGAACACTAAGTGTTAATACCATGTACATGAATTCAAGAAGGACCACCCTTTTTGTCTGTTGCACACAGTTTATTTAACAATATGATATAAGAAATGAGTTTGTATGTTACCATTCTATACAGTGATTGAATCTTCTTGAATTTTCTTATTTATAGTAATTATAGCGCTTGCATGATTTACACTAGAATTGCTTTTCCTCATTTCAAGTTTCACATAGAAGAAAGAAAAGAACGCTTCTTCCCTAGTAACATTAGCATGGTCTAAGAGTGATCATCCCTATTTTTGTCTAAAACCAGTTTTATCAGAGAAACAAAGCAACAATTTCTACATCTGCAAGACAAGAGGTTGGCTTAAGCCAGCATGTATAGATAGATGTGTGTGGGTGTGTACATGTGTGCACGCCGGAGTCAATTCCTATCGTCCAGGGGTAATACTTGGAGATGCCCACAGAGTTCACTATAGAAAAAAATCTTCCCGCAACATCAGCTCGTTATCGGGACACATTATAAGATGCATTATTTCTGGAACCAGTTTCTGAGTATTATTTTTCTTCTCACTTTTAAACATAAATGTTTAAGTCTTGAAAATACAAATAAAAAATATGAATATAATGAACTTGTTTTTCCCATTAAAAAAAGGCATGAGTCACCAGCAATGACAAAAAGAATCCAAACAACCCCCCACCCCCCAAAAACAAAACAGAAAAAAAGAAAGGAAAAAGAGAGAAAGAGAGAGGACAGAGAGAGAGAGAAGAGAGAGGAGAGAGAGAGAGAGAGAGAGAGAGAGAGAGAGAGAGAGAGAGAGAGAGACCAGATATTTAAATCAACTGTTTTTTTTTTTAACAAAAAATATATTCTTTGTATTGTTTCTTTAAACATCAATCCGCCCTTCCATGCTTGGGAGTCACAGTCCCATCTAGGATTAATAAAAAGAGCCCAGATGCCTGGATTTTCAGTACAAAATGTCCAAAAACATGAAAGGGGAGGGGAAAAGAAACAAAAACAAGAACAAAAAACAAAAAAGAAAAGAAAGAAAGAAAAGAAAAAAAAGAAAAAAAAATCCCCAAAACAAAACAAAACAAAAACAAACACCCAATGCTCTCATAATGCTACAAACCCTCCACAAACTTTTCTAGCGTGTCTCCCGTGGTATCACCAACCAGAGACAGTTCACTGGACAGCGCGCTCCTGTTGGGGGTATTCAGCTGGGGGAGCATTGCACTCTGTTCAGGGTTCCCCAGGTGCCCCTGATCCATGGAGCTGGCCATGGTGACTGCAAGTCCAGGGTGGGGGGAACCAGTCTGGGGTGAAACATGGTGTGGTGAAGGCTGGGGCTGTATCCGTGGTGACGGGCTGGAATGTGGAGGCTGGGATTGGGGCCGTGGAGACTGGACAGGGGCTGGAGATCGCACCTGGTTACTAAGGGATGTGGCGATCTGCTGGCCGGGGAGATGAGAGGCCTGTGGCTGTCCTGAGAGCATGTGCTGCTGGGGGCTCATGGGGTTCGGCTGGCCTGGTGACCCAATCTGCTGCTTCATCTGCTGCTGCTGTAGAATCCGCTGCTGCAGGGCCTGCTGGATGTTGGGGGTGCTATCTGCCCCCAGCCCAGGTTGCCCCATCTGGCCAAGTTGTCCCATTGGAGCAGCCATCTGGCCCATGGAGCTGCCCTGGATGGGGAGGTGCTGTTGCATGCGTTGCTGCTGCATGGCTGGGGCATAGCCTCCAGGTCCTTGTGGCTGCTGGAACTGGCCATGTCCTGCCATGCCCCCGGCCAAGCTGGCACTGCTTTGCTGTTGCTGCTGTTGTTGCTGCTGCTGCTGCTGCTGTTGCTGCTGCTGTTGGTGCTGTAGCAGCTGTCTTCTCACCATTTCTCGGTACTGTGGATTCATGCTTGCCATGTTTGGGTTGTGTCCTGGGTTCATGATGTTCAGAGCCTGTCCCTGGGGATTCAGGCCTCCCATTGCCTGTTGCTGTGGAGGCACACCAGGCCGTGGCACACCAGCTTGCATTGCGTTCAGGTTTTGCAGGCTGGGCTGCTGGTGCATGCCGGGCTGGGGCTGCATACCAGGCTGGGACTGAAGTCCGGGCTGGGGCTGCATGCCAGGCTGATTGGCCACATACTTGGCTGTGCGCTGTTTGATGAAAGCTGCCATTAGCTGTGGGTTTGATTTGAGGATGTTCAGCACCTGCTGCTGCTGCTGAGGGGAGCTGGGCGACTTCAAGGTCCGCAGCAGGTCTTGCAGGGCACTTGGCGAGATGCTCCTTGGTGGCTGCACATTGGGCATCCGTGGCCCAGCCACTGCTGGCTGGGCCTGCATGGACATTACAGGCCTAGGCATGCCTGGCATCGGCTGCTGCTGGGGGATGGGTGCCTGCTGCCACTGCCCAGGTGGCATGCTAGACATTACAGGCCCACTGACTTGGTTGGGACGTGGAACATTCAGGCCCACAGGGGCCATCTGGCTCCCTGGGTTTCCCATACCTCCACGCCCTGGGGGCATGCCATTGTTGATGTTTGCTCGGTATAGGTGCTGCTGCTGCTGGGCCTCACGTTCAATTTGCCGAGCTGCTTCCACTGCTGCAGGTGGGGGCTGGGCAGGGGGTGGGGGGGCTGGCACCTGGTTAGTAGGCTTCCCAGCAGACACTATTGTTGGGGGCTGAGTCCGGGCTACATTAGGGAAGCCAGCTGGTGACATGTTTACAGGTGAAGGCTGAGGTTGGGCAGGGGGCTGTGGTGTCTGGGGTGTGCTGGGTTGCTGCGTGGGGGTCCCGGGTGGTGCTGAGGTAGGAGAAGGCAAACTCTGCTGAGGCACATTGCGGGTGTTCATGGTGGCCATTCGCCGGCGCATGAGCTGGGCCTGCTGCAGGCGATGCTGGATCTGCTGCTGGCGGAGCTTGTGTTTGATGTTGAGGCAGAAGGGCACAGGGCATTTGTTTTCTTGGCAGTGTTTGGCGTGGTAGCAGCAAAGAGCAATGAGCTGCTTGCATACTGGGCATCCTCCATTAGTCTTGCGCTTGCAGCCCTTGGTGTGCTGCACGACTCGCTTCATCTTCTGGCAAGATGGCAACGAGCAGTTGGCATTGCGACACTGGCAGGCATGCACCAGGGACTGTATGCAGCGTTGGATGCTGAGACGCCGGGACTCCTGGGGGCTCTTGGACTGTGGCTCACCCTGACTGCTGCCCTCATCGTCTAGGCCCAGCCCCCACTTCACCATCTTATGGGTGTGGCTCTTTGTGTTATAGCAATTGATACAAAGGTCGTAGTCCTGTAGACAAGAAGGGAAAAAGCAGCATTAGCACAGGCCCAGCATAAGCAGACATCCTTAGGCCAGGGGCATACTGTAGGCCTAAGGCTGAGCAGTTATTAACAGCTCCTTTCCTTCTTTATTTCATTTGCTTTAGGAAAAGCATCAAGACCTTGACCCTGAGGACTAAGAACATTGGGGCCATTTCCTCGAAGCTTCAGAGGACAGTGAGACACTATCCCCAGGAGAAAGGCGTCAAATGCTTCCTTCCCAACACACAAGCCCAAGTGGCTGAGAGATACTTGAATGCAGAAACTAAAAAGAAAGCATTACATCTGAGGGATGGGGGTTTAGGAGATAGTTCAGTGGGTAAGAGGATTTGATGGTCAAATAGGAGGACATGAGTTTCTATCCTTATCACTCACACAAAAATCTGGGTATGGTTGTGTGCTTGCAACTGCAGCACTGGACAGAGACCTGCTGGGGCTTTCTGGTCAGTAACCAGCCTAGCTCAAGACTCAGTGACGTACCTTTTCTTTTGGAAATGAGGTAAAGAGCTAAAGAGCAATTTTCTTCTGGCCTCTGCACACATGCATGTGCTCACACACCCACACAACACATCTGAAAATGAAGTCCTACTGCTAGGCCTAGAGATCATGATCAGACAACACACACCAAATAATAAAATCAGCAAAGCAGAAAGACGATGGAGAAGAGGAAGGGAATGGGACAGATGAACAGATGACATGGGACAATAATCCAAAGGTAGGCAAAGAAGGAAGGGTTAGGAAGCCTTTGCCCTACCCAGGACAAGATCTACAAGGGTGAAGACAAAGCACCCCACAGGGCAGGAGACGGTGAGCCTGCCGGTGGCATACGGTCTTCTAACCACATTCAGCCATCCCGACACTGGACTTGATCAAAGGTGTCAAGCTGCAAGCAAGGTGAATGGCATCCATTCCCCCTCAGCAAGACGAGATAGAAAGAGAATCCCTGTAGAGCGCAAGTTTTCCAGAGCCTCTTTTCCAATCAGGCTGCCTCAGAATACGACCTGAAGCCATGACAGACAGAGCCCACGGAAGAAAGAGAAACAAGGGTGCCATTCCTCACCCTAAAAGGGACAGCACAAACAACACTGTACACAGATGCTTGCACCTGTATCCATCCCAGCTGCTGCAGGGGACAATGCTGCATGTGGGGAAAGGCCAGGAGGGAGGTGGTGGGGCTTACCTCACACACAGTGCAGTGCCAGCGTGTCTCCACGTGGTGTTTGCACTCATTGCAGGTATAGACAAAGCGGTCCTGGCCCTGTGTGTGCAGCTCCACCAGCATGCACAAAGTGGACCATTTGGAGCGGCGTAAGGAAGAGAACTCCCAGTGCTTGTCTCTGGCCAGGGTGAGGAAGGCATCGCGCCCATCCATGAGGTCACAGCTAAGCAGGGGGTCAGGGTCCACGATGGGGGGCTGAGTGCTGATGACAGGCCCAGCATGCAGATGAATCACAAAGAAGACCTGAAAGGAGAAGCTGCATTAACACACAGAGAGGCAGCGTGTACCAAGTGCAAGGCCATGTCCTCCTGTGCAAAAAGAGGGTAACCAAACCCAGGGCCTGCTTGAGGCTCTGGTATTCTGGGATAAAACCTAAATTATGACAGACCAAACAATACATTAACAAACTACTGTTCCTGCTCCTACAGAGGTAGCCCTCACTTCTATCACACTTGTGCAGACAGCCCCAACAGAGAGGGTCTACTGCCTGCTGTTGCTCAGAGTACTGAGTATCCCCAGAACCTCCCACCACATCATGGCACTACCTCCTTGTGTTTCTCCATGGTGGCATATAGCTTCTGGGACAGGTCATTGGACACATTGGGCATGCTGGGCTTCTTCTTGTTGGCGCGGCTAATGCTGCTTTTGTTTTTGTTGGTCTTCTTGTTGTTCTTTTTCTTGGCATTCTTGCTGTCACCCTGACTGCCCTGCAACCACATGCAAAGCTGTTAGACCAACACCCATTTCCTAGGCTGTGGTGCTCCCCAGCTCCACAGACCCCATATAAACTTGGGCCACAGGCTACCTCCAGAAGGCTAAGAAATGGAATCCTCCCAGCCTGGCCACAGGGCCTGTATGTCTTGTTACTTCTTCAGGATTTTAGATTCAGAATCTAAGCAACAGAGGAAACTTTCTACCACTCCCCACAATCCCATGGAACAGGAGTGCTATGGTCCGTCCTGGATGCTCAGTACCTGGCTCTTTCCTTGGGAAAGCCCACACATTTGCAGAAGACACAGGGAAGAAGCAAATGGGGGACAGCCCAGGAGGATCAGGGAACCAACGGGATCTTTCCAGGCCCCACTCATAACTTGCACTAGGGTAGAACATGCCTAAGATTGTTTTGAAACCTATTGTTACTATTTTCATCACTACCTGGCTGAGGTCTAAAAGGGACTCATTCCCCAATTCAAGTACTGCAAGGATCCTACTATGAAAAGAACTTTGAGGGCTGGAGACATAGGCCAGTGGTTAAGAGTTACAGGCTGCTCTTCCAGAGGTCCTGAGTTCAATTCCCAGCAACTACATGGGTGGCTCCCAACCATCTGTACCAGGATCTGGTGCCCTCTTCTGGGTGTATATGTGAAGACAGATTATAAATATACATTAAAATAAATAAATATATTTTAAAAAGGAAAGAAAGAAAAGAACTTCGAGTGTTACCCATTTAGAATACAATACAGAAAAGCTCACCTGATCCATAACTTCTTTATCTTGTACTACGGAGGTAAAACCCAGAGCCTACGCTAAGCATGCAGGCTGTCACTGAACTCTACTCTCAGCTCCAGAATACTTTCTTCAAGTGGTTCTATATAACCTAGCTTTAAAACTCCTGCCTCAGGTTCCTGAGTCAAATATATATATAAAATTATTTATGTACATGTGTGGCCATGCCATGTGGTGGTCAAAGAGCAGTTTTTTAGGGAGACTGATCTCTTCTTCTACCATGTGGATCCTGACCATCACATGTATAACAGGCACTTTTAGGGACCCATCTTGCTGGCCAATTTGGAAGTTTTGTTTTTTTGTTTGTTGTTGGTTTTTAAATTTTTTTTTAAAAGAGAAGGTCTCACTATGTAGCTCTGGCTGCCCTGGAACTCACTGTATAGATAGCCCAGGATGACCTCAAACTCACAAAGATCTGTGTGTGCCACTTTGTCTGGCTTCAAATAGATTAAAAAAAAAAAAAAAAGAAATTGTTTTTGAGTCAGGGATAGTGGCACATGCCTTTAATCTGAGCACTCAGGAAACAAGCCTATCTCTGAGTTTAGGCCAGTCAAAGCTACACAGAGAGACCCTGTCTCAAAAACTAACAAAGACTTGCGGGGGAGGGGGGGGGGAAGGGGGGCACATGCAAGCGAGAGACTCTGTGTGTGTGTGTGTGTGTGTGTGTGTGTGTGTGTGTGTGCGCGCGCGCGCGCGCACGTGCGCATATGTGCTTTTGCTATCTGGAGCAACGTACTTTATTTCTCCAGTAGTTTTACCTGTGCATGTAGCTGAGTATGGGCTTTTTTTTTTCCTTTCCAAATACTGTAGTTGAATACATGTTGCAGTATCTTTTCTCCTCCATTTTAACACCACCCTAAATATTTCTCTAGTTCCGTTAACTTGAGATTCCAATTTTTAACATTTTAAGAATCTCATACATGCTCACAGTGTGTTATGACCAAGCACCCTGGCCCCGTTTCCTCTACTTTGTTTCCTCCCCAGAGAATCTGATTTTAAATGGCAAAGCAGCATCCCCTACAAAGTATTGCTCTGAGGTGTGGTTGGGCTGGTGGCGTCCTGAGCACTTGGTCTCCACTGCAATGTGCTCTGAGCCAGCCACTGAGACCTGCCTGTTCTTTTAAGGCTTGGAGGTGGCTTCTCCCCTCCAGCATCTTTTTGGATCATTTTGCACTGGAGTAAGAAACCAAACCTTGGTAGAGAACCAGTCAAGCTCCTGAGAAGGTGAAAGGACAGACCAATCAGTGAGAGGAAGTCAGACGATGGGGCCATTTGTGGAGTTCTTGTGACCCACAAAGGACACAAGCTTCTGGTTCATCCTAGCCTGTGCACTCACGCTGCCAGTGCTTCAGGAGTCGAGACATGCTGCCGGCCCCTTTAACCTGCTGAGGCCCAGTCTCAGCCACTTCCTTTGGGGGGCACTACAGACATTTTAATAGCAGTGCATTGCAGCATACTCGTTGTGTCTCCCTCACCAAAGTATGTTCCACCTTCACACAAGACATTTATTAGTGCTGTTGCTGATTTTTTTGAGACAAGGTTTTTCTTATAGTCCTGGCTGTCCTGTTTTGTAGACCAAGCTGGCCTCACAGTAAAACTCTGCTTACCAAGTGCTGGGATTAAAGGCGTGTGCCACCATGTCTGGCACAAGACACTTCTTTTTTTGTTTGTTTTTCCAGACAGGGTCTCTCTGTGTAATAGCCCTGGCTGTCCTCCAACCCAGAGAGGTCCGCCCGCCTCTGCCTCCCCAAGTGCTGGGATTAAAGGCCTGCGCTACCATATCCGGCTACAAGACATTTAATTCATGATTTTTGGGGGGGGCGGGGCTGTTAGCTCCACCTGCCACTCACACAGTGCCTTGTGATCGTTAATACAGGACTTTCCTTCCCCTTCCTGGAAGATTCTACATGGGATCCCCATGACACTGTTTCAAAAGCCACCCCAGCCCTCCTGCTGTCTTCTTAACCTTAAGCTCCTCTCTTCTCAGAGTTGTCCCATCACCTGACGACACACCATTCAGCTAGTCTAAGTCCCTTCCCGTTTCTCCTACTATAAGATACAGAACAACGTCTTATTTAGTTCACTCTGCACTTCCTGGTACACAGGGATAGTAAACAGTGAACAGGTTGAGATTGGAAAAGAAAAAGCACAAAAGTAGGAGTTACACAATATTCAGCACAAGGCCTGGCATTCCAGTTTCTCCTGGAAGTAATTTCCACCCACCTTTACACACTTTCCTGGCTACAACACAGCACCACCTCCCCTCTACTCTCTAGGTCTAGCCACTATGCCTCACATCTGTTTATTGCTGTTGATGGTGATAGCCGGCGTGTGTGAGTGAGAATATCACCACAGAAAGAGCCCAACAGCAACGTTTACTCTGCAGCCTGCCGCTCTGGAGGCTCGGATCTAGTGGAGGCTGTACCTCAGGGGTCTCACTCGCTGCGGTACTCTCTTCTTTTTTCCGCTCTTCTTCTTCTTGTTCTAGTTCCTTAATGCTTTCTTCCAACACATTAGGCCAGAAATCGCCTTCAAAATAGGGCAACTCCTTGGCACTTGTGAGCCTGTCTTCATTTGCTTGTTTGAAGATGTCCTAGGAGGAAGCAAGACAGAAGAGAGGTGAAGTCCTTCATGGGCTATTGGGGACAACAGTCACAAACAAGATAGCAACTGCCTGAAAGGCCCACTGCTTTGATTGCATAGTTACTTCTGCAGTTTCACCAGATGCTTCCAGGCTCCTGCTTTCTTTTCTTTTCTTTTTTTTTTCCTTTCTTTTTTTGGTTTTTCGAGACACGGTCTCTCTGTGTGTAGCCTTGGCGGTCCTGGACTCGCTTTGTAGACCAGGCTGGCCCTGAACTCACAGCAATCCTTGTGCCTCTGCCTCCCCAGTGCTGGGATTAAAGGCGTGCGCCACCACGCCTGGCCTTCAGGCTCTTGCTTTCTATTTCTTGTAAATGATCATAATAATTAAAGCACACGAGTGCCAGAGATTTTGAAAATACACAAAATATGCCAATCAGTTGCAACAAAGCCAGCATCTTCCTTCAGCAGGAGTACCTTGTAGTCGTTAATGATTCTCTCTGCAAATGCCTTGTCCAGCATCTTCTTGTACCACTCTTGTAGTCGTTTTGGTTTGGGGATTTTCTGATCAGGGGGGTGACAATGAAAGATGTAGTCATCTCCTTCACTTGGGGGACAGGCCCAGATGTGTCCTGTCACATACCTATAAAACACATACGAACAAGCAGACAGAAGGGTCAATGAACTCAGATCTGCTTTTAAGAACAGGAACTAGAAGAAGGACAGAAATAAATGTGAGGACAGATGGGGGGAAAAAAGAGAAATGATCATACTGCTAGTGTAGGTCTTATAAAATACCTGGGCTCCAAATCAGTAATTAAATGGGGCTGAGGGAGGCATTCTCTTCATCACTTAAAAATTCAATGCTAGACTCAGACTTTGTTCTCAGAAGGACATGCATAGGGTTGAGCGTGGCAGGGCACAATCAAGGGATTTGTAAAACACCAGCTTCCTCCATACTTCCTCCTGTGCACTGGAAAGGTAGCTCAGCACGTAATTCTCTTTAAAGGGTTCAAGTCAAAGAAATCTTATTTACTCTGTAAAAGACATTTCCAGAGGGCTGGGTGCAACGGTGTACTCTCAACTCTGGAAGGCAGAGGCAGGCAGATCTCTGTGAGTTTGAGGCTAGCCTGATCTACAGAGCAAGTTAAGAACAGCCAGAGTTACACAGAGAAACCCTGTCTCAAAACAAAACAAAAGAGAAAAAGAAGAAAGAAAGATACTTCTAGTAAACTCTTTTCAGGTTTGGAAGAAGAATGCAACAGGTATGGTATAGAAACACAGAGGTACCAGAGGGAAGAAACACATAGTGTGTATTGAATTAATGGATTCTAACAAAAGACCAGAAAAGATAGAAGTAGAGAGACAGAAAGTGAATTAGCTGTCATCTGAGGGCAGGAGCAGGACAGGGAGTAGCAGCAAGAAGGCACAGGGCTCTGGGAAAGGAAGGAGGGTGTGTGGACACTGACTTAGGAAGATGGTTACACCAGCCAGTAACAGTAAAAATCATTGACTCCAAAACCGGAAATAGGCAAAATGTATGATATAAAGATTATGTCTCAACAAAGAAAGAAGAAAATGAAAAGTACGTAAAGGCAGAGTAAGTATGGCTCTCTGGAGTCAGACACAGACACATATGGAATCCTCAAGAGACTCCTGAACCAGCCTCAATATACTAGAATAAAGACACACAACTACACCAGACACGGTGCGCACGCCTGTAACCCAGCACTTGGGAGGCAGAGGCAGGTGGATCTCTGTGAGTTCAAGGCCAGCCTGGTCTATAAAGCGAGTATAGGTCAGCCAGGGATTCACAGAGAAACCCTGTCCCGAAGAACCAAACCAAACCAAACCCACAAACAAAAAGCCCCACATAAAACTTGCTATTTCACAAGACAGACAAAACACTTCCATTGATCTGAATAATCCATACTCACCCCAATTTCTTCACATACTCCAGATATCCAATGAGGATCTCATGGTAAACAGCTGTCCGGAGGCAGCGGGGCCGGAAGAAATGAATACTGTCCAGGTAAGATATGTACACACGCCTATGGGGGAAAGACGGGGAGTGTTATTTTATTTTTAACTCAAGATACCCCTGAATATTGAAAATAAATACAAACATCCAAAAGCCCCCAGAAAGAGGTCTGATAGTAGTCACACAGGCCACCCAACAAAACTATAAAAGCAACAAACCAACAAAACAAAACAAAACAAACAAACAAAAAACCCTAATCACAATCCCAGCTGAAAACGAACACAATTTTTTGCTGTCCAACAAAAGACTCAGAAACTTTCCTCCAAGGGAGCAACTTTGGAGAAGCCACTTCTTTGCCCCAAAGTCCAGACAAAAGCAAACTAACTCTGGGCCAGAGACAGTTGGTTTGAGGAGGGGCATCTAGCTATTGCTACCCTGGCTCCCAAGTGACAATCGTGGTGAGACAAAACAAGACTAGGACCACACAGCACAAACATGCTACACTACCACCAAAACCTTCTGTCAACTAATAGAAAACAAAACTCACTGGTTTAGTCACTTACCTGTGGCTTTATTTTAATCTAGTACCAAAGCACATAGCTCTAACACCTCCGAGCTCTGGTCTGCTATTACACAACATGGGGCTAGAAGACACACTCAGAAGTAAGATGGAAGACTACCTTGTATTTGGCGGGGGGCAATCAGAGCCATATTCTTGCACATGCATCCCAAAAAAGCAGACATCAACTCCATCGATCTCCTCAAAAGCAAAGAGTGCTTTGGTTCGATATGGGAAAGATTCAGACATTTCTCCAGAATCCACAAACCTGAAACACAGTAGAGCTTGTGTTCGCAAATGTGTGTTCCAACTGCTTCTGGGCTAAACCTTCTGTGAAGAAAAGTTCAAGGCTTGACAACCTCTTGCCACAACAGCCAAAGCAGTTTCAGGCTATACTGCAGCTCTTCCTGGTTCTGTTTCTTGGGCAAGGGAGTGGCATGGATGCTAATAAATTTGGATTCAGAAGAGAAGGCCACAAAATCTCTGCATAAGGGTGACACATGTGGAGACCAACAGAGACAGAGGTGGGTGTCCTCACAGTGTAGGACAGGAAGTAAGAAAACAAACCTTGACTTCATCCCCGGCTTGACCTCCACAGTCTTGTCTGAGCTGGCCACCACTCTGACAAAAACTTCACCAGCTTCAGGGTGATTCTGGCGCCGCAAAAATTTGTTCACTCGGTCTTCCAAGTGGTTTCCCAGTCTTGTGGTCTGCAGCCCTAAAAAGATCCAAATGAACAAGATTAGGCAGAGCTGTTCAGAATGCTGCTTCACCTCTGCAGCTTTCAAGGACTAACGACGGTTTTGAAGAACAGAAGGGTCCATCCTGTGACATGAGTGTCTTATGAAGGAAAAGTAGATGTTGGACTTAGGCACTTTGCATCCTGTCGGCTATTTATTTGTACAGATATTTCTGTCCACTGCTAACAGTAGGGGACAGGAGAGCAAAAAATGATGGCCTGACCTTGACAGGACTGAGGACACTGTGCTTCGTGCCTTTTCCCTATGCTGAGCAGACGTCTCCTTTATGGAGGGTGACTTATCTCAAGGATGGCAGCAGGCAGATGGCTTATTGCTCCAGTAATAACATGAGAGCCTCTAGTAGCAACAGGAACATGATACTCACTCGGCCTAGTCAATGGCTGGTTCCCTTCCACCCAGCTAACTTACAGTCTAAATGTAGCTTAGGAAAGTCAGGACCAAATCACCTAGCACCAGGCAAGGGCTGTTGGCTATCTTCAGGGCTGAGTGACTACTCTGACAAGCACAGGTGCAGGCACAAATAGCCTCGCAAAACCACCATTCTTGTTGAAACCCCTGAAGGAAATCTTCTCATTCTCACCCCTATACTACTGGATAGCAAGCCTTGTCCCCACAGGTTGCAGTTTCCAGCTCAGACACAAAACAGCCCCAGAAAACCTGTAACAACACCTTTTCTGGATAGGGCCCTTGGTTCTGAGCTTTGAGAAAAAGATCTGTCAACAAACATTCTCTCAGTATTTCTAAAATTTTCTAACCTGTTATTGAAAATGAGCTGAGGCTGGGCATGGTGGCACGCACATGCAATCTTAACACTCCAGAGGCAGATGCAAGCTGATCTCTGTGAGTTCGAGGCCAGCCTGGTCTACAAATCAGTCCAAGACAGCCAAAGCTACACAAAGAAACACTGTTTCAAAAAACAAAAACAAAACCCAAACAAACAAAAAAACCTCAAATAAACAAAACAAAAAACATGAGTAGATCATGAAACTAGGAAACCGTACACATGAAAACTGCTGACCACTGAGCTCTAACCTTCACACTGAAAGGTAACACAAAGAGAAAGAGAAAGAGGAGAATCTACAGAAGGTCAAAGTCCACAATGCAGGAAACAGACATCTTCAGCAAACTTACTCTTAGCACTGAATTTGTTTTCTTTCCGAGGTCTGCCAGTTTTCTTCAAGCAGTTGTCACACACAAAACTGCACAACAAATAATGGGTGTTATCAGATTATAATACTCAAAAGTGTATGTTGCCAAACTAGTAAAATGCAGCACTGAAATACTTTGTTGGCAATTGAAATCACACCATTGTGAAAAGAGTGAGGAGACAGACAGCTTTGATTCTACAATTTGTAAAGCAGGCAAACATAAGATTTAAATATAGAACCAACTGCCACCTCCCTTAATTGCTGAATTCTTGCTGACAAGGAAGGAGACTCGGCACCACAGCCACCTCCCTATGAGTTATGCACAGCTGCTCCCCCTTCCCAGAGATGACAGAAAATCACGCACCCTGAAGGCCATATGATGTCATAGTGCAGAACGCAAATCTGATGCATCTTCCGGCCACACTCTTTGCAGTCAACAAAACTGGGAGACAAGAAAACACAGTTACATACTGGGAGCCACACAATGCAGTCTTCGGCTGGAGCTTGAACATATGGCACGCACTGTTGTCTGAGCTGCTTTCAAAGCTCTGACATTAATGCATATGGTGCCAATCCACAGTGTTTTACACACTCATTTATATTATTAGTTAATTTCCTTAGGGAAGAAGCAGATACCCCTATCCCTACCCCTGCCCCACTTTCGAGGTCTGGCCATGTAGTGCAGCCTGGCCTTGAACACATCATCAGCGATCCTTTACGTGGATTCTTGGGATTGAAATCAGGTTGATCTATTTGTAGAGCAAGTGCCTTTACCTCCAAGCAATCTTGCTGGCTTCCAAAACATTATTTTTTTTTCTCAGTTTTTTGAGACAGTGTGTGTGTGTGTGTGTGTGTGTGGCCTCAGCTATCCTCAACTCACTTTGTAGACCAGGCTGGTCTCGAACCTACTGCAATCCATTTGCCTCTGCCTCCTAGAGTGCTAGGATTAAAGGCTTGCATCACCATGTTCAGCTCCAAAACCTTATTTTTAAAATTTACTATGATAAAGTTCAGTAATTCTACCATTACCATGCACTCTCAAAACCGTTTCTTTCTCGATGGAACTTTCAAGTACCTAAACGGGCTTAGGAATCAGAACAGTATTTTTAGGGTTATTGTGGAGGAATGCTGAGTGAATGTATCAACCATCAATAAAGCGCTGTTTAGCCAATCAGCTGGGCAGAAGGACAGGAAGTGGAAGGCGGGACTTCCTGGAGGGGAGGAGAAAATTGGACTGTTGGAGAAGGGAGGAGGTTTTTGACAGTAGGAGGAGGACAGTGGGGACTTCAGGAGGACCGGCCCAGGGGTCATAGTGGCAAGCGCCCGGAATATATGTATGTTATAAGGTTTAGAGTAGTTTGTTTAGTTTACGAGTAGATTAGTTCAGACTCTGCCCGGCGAAGTGCTGGCAGCTTTAAAGTACGTTTCAGTCTCCTTGGGTCAGTTATTTATTTGCTTTGTAGGCTGAACGGATACAAAATACTGTAACAGGTTATAAATACTTGCTTCTAATTTTCAGAACCCCCTTCCCAAGGTTACAGGAAAGAAAGAGACTAGAGGAGAGCAGCCCACTAGGCCCCAGGCGCAGGAAACACCTGCTCCAAGTTGGTGACAGATAGTTTAAATCTTCAATGCTAACAGAAAGTGGATAGGCTTGAGTACAAACTCCGGTCTCCCGGTGCCGGGCCGTACACCGCTCACTTCAGCTACAGCCACTTCCAAGAGGAGACTTCAATAGGAATCCTCAACACCAAGACACTGAGTGGTCAAGCCTTTTGCTTTTTAGGGTACTGTCTCGCTGCTACCAAAATCCACATCACAGGCAAATAGAGCGCACCAGAGAGCATGGTGAGAGAACCCATGCTCCTGATAATGACTAGCTGCTTCTTAACCCTTCATCCTGCTGCCACACCTGCTATATAACCATTTAGCCATATCTTTTGTTTGTTTGTTTATTTGTTTTGTCTTTTTTAAAAACTATATGTATACAAGAGGGCACCAGATTTCATTATAGATGGTTGTGAGCCACCATGTGGTTGCAGGAAATCATACTCAGGACCTTTGGAAAAGCAGCTAGTGCTGTTAACCTCTGAGCCACCTATCAGCCCCCTGCCATGGCATGACTTAGCCAGCCTCCCTGCTGCTGTTGTTCTTAGAAAGAGGACCCACATGCAACACTGTGGAACGGTGGCAGCATGAGTTGGTTTTGACTACTAGCTACTAGTTATGGTGGAGGTTGCCTCTCCACACCCCACTTAATCATTTATGGCCTTCATTCCATTCCTCCAGAGCTGCACCTCCAATCTCTGAAGTGAGCTTGGTTGGTGTCAGTGGTGAGGCACAAGCTCAGAACTTTGACTCCCACCCTATCTCTAAAGACAGCCCACTCAATTCTTTCCTCCAGTGTCAGGAAAGAAAATACCAAAAAAGAAAAAAATTTGTTATGCGTATGTAACAAGACCCTGATGACATGGAGCCTTCTCTCTCATAGCATGGCATCTTCTACCTCCAACAGGTCCAGTTTTAGTTGAGCCCTGACTTCTTGCCGAGGTTGTACTTTAGAATCAAAGCTGTACCTCCAAACTTGCCCAGTACACATTGAATGGTCTAAATGCCAAACAGGTTAAATTCATTATGTGCCCCTGTTACTGCATCCCAGACTGGATCTTTACCCTCAGGCCTGACAGGCCAATCATTCCTGTGACACGTGTGCTTTGAGTATCTTCTGCTCTTTCCTTCCATATGTCCAAAATGTTATGTCCCTCTCTCTAGCACCTGCTTTTAGGTAAGAATCACCAACTCCAGCAAGCCAACCCTAATGGTGATGCTGCTGTACCCATGCTAAAAGCCCTCTCCCACGCACACGGTGCCTCTTGCTGCCTGAATTCATCTATTGCTGCAAAAGAACCTTCAAACCCAGAGGTGGCTCAGTGGTTAAGAACAATGGACCCGAGTTTACCTCGAAAAACCCTGATGGTTCACAGCCACTCTAGTTCTGGGAAACCTAGCATCCCATTCTGAGCTCTGAGGGCACCACATGCACATGTCCAGTATACAGATACACTTAGGCAAACAATGATACATACGAATAAATCATTAACTTGAGGGTGGTAAGTGGGGTTGGGGGATTATGACATGACAACATAACAAAGAATCACAAATAAAACTGGATTGTCTCTAATGGTACAAGTGCGTGCCCTGGGGGAAGTCTCCATATACACCAGCACTCATTAATTAACACAACCCTATTCCTAGGTATCAGAAAGTAAGAAAGAGAAAGTAGCCTTCCCTAAGGAAAGGTGGTTCCCTAAATGTAGCATGGGTGGGAAGTTCAGTGTCTTCCATTATAGCAGTTGACCTCTCTGGAACTAGGAGATTTGGGGCCAAGAGAACAGAACAATTATGCTAGGTCTCAGACCTGTCCCAAGCTTTAAAAGCCATTAGACAGTAAACTTTGCAAATGAAGCATTCTCATAAGCAAAGGCAGTGGCAAGAACATACATTATACTTCACAAGACAGATTTAGAAAAAAACTAGACATTCCCAAAATGTTTTCATTTTGGAATTTCTCTGGGACCATGTCAGCACTTCACTTAGAGTAACTGCCTGTATTCATTGCAGAACTGCACTTAGCAGTCCTTAAAGATGCCTATGACCAAACTTCAGAGAGGTTCCAACAGAACTGAAACACCCACAATAGTCACTACTAAAATTCAACAATTGGAGAATGTGTTACAGAGACATCTATTTTGAGTTTTAGATAGCTTCCCATAGAACTCTACTTTTTTTCTCCCATTATCTAATCACAAGTAGTAGCTTTCCTCATCTAAGACTAAGGGGGGTGGGGGTGGGAAAGCCAGGTGTAGTACTGCACACCTTTAATCCTAGCACTTGGGAGGCAGAGGCAGGCAGGTCTCTGTGAATTTAAAACAGCCAAGGATAAAGAGAGAACCTGTCTCAAAACCAAATGAAGGAAGGAAGGAGAAAAGAAAGAAAGAAAGAAAGAAAGAAAGAAAGAAAGAAAGATAACAGAACACACACACATATATATATATATATATACTCACGGCTCAGGATCTAAGGTATCATTTTTCTTCTTTTCAAATTGATCCTTGGAAATTGTCCTTATTTAAAAGAAAAATAAACATCTTAATTGACTCACATATATTTCTCTACAATTTCTTTTCATTAAAATATGTTCCTAACTTCTATGAGCTTTACTGTAAGTTTAATTAAGACACATCAGTATATGTGTTGAGATTTAGACATGTTTATCTTTAGTCAGGTTCATATGGTGAACAGTTAATAAATTGGACATTGGTGAGACCACAACTGAATGGCAACATATCCTAAGGGAAGCATCCACTAAGGATTTTCTATTTTGGAAGGGTGGAATATTGAGCTTCAGTTGTGCATATGTGAACTGCTTCTGATGCATGCAATTATATACCACCTCCCTTTTTGTGGTTGTTACTTTGCAAAAAAAAAGAGTACTTACATATTTACATGTGTGTTTATGTGTGTGTAAACATAACGTGTATGTGTGGACAGTGATCACGTGGAGATCCGAGAACAGCTTTGTCAAGTTGGTTCTCTCCTTCCACTTTGGTTGCCAGATTTGAAATAAAAATGCCTGTACCTATCAATTTATCTTGCTGGCCTCTTTTCCACACCTTTAGCTTTTATTCTAAATGACATACAAAAACTTAAGAGTCGAACATTTTAATGCTATACTACATAATACCTGAAACTTGTGCACACTGTATAATGCTTAAATTAGGCTAAACATACTAACCACCTCTAATACTTCTCTTTGGGGAACAGGTGTACAAAAATCTTTCAAAATCCTTCCTTGTAGCTTCCTGCAGTGTATAGTACATAGCTGTTATCTACAGGCCCGTACTGTGCAAGAGTACTCCATAGCTTTTGCTGGTGTCTACCTCACTGAACCTTAGCACTTATTGATTAGCCTTCCACCATTCCTACTTCCTACAAGTGAATGATTAACTCTAATTAGACCAAGGAATTAAGATGAGGAGGGTAATGAATCATTTCTGGAGGACAGTCTTGCTGCTTGTGAGATATAGTAACTCTGGAATCATATTTCCAGAATGACCAGATGCATGGGAAGACTGGGAAAATCAATGTCCAGAAAAGAGAACCATAAAACACCGGGCACGCTAGGGCAGATGGACAGGTCAGTAGGCCTTTGGGTATTTCACAAAAATCAAGTACCCACAGTGGTTTTCATTTCTCTGCCTATGGTCTGGTCATACTGCCACTCAAAAGAAATTTCACCACAAGACCAGCAGAAATATGGATGAACAGACATGCTTAATCCAGCTAGGGAACAAGAGTCAGACCACTAGCAGGGAATGATATAAACTTGCCCTATACTAGAAAATGTGGACCGAGGGTTAGAATCTAACCTGTACTAGTTCAGTCGCGTAAGAAGTTAAGTTTAATTCCAAAGGTTTTTTGTTTGTTTTTAAGGTGGTGGTGGTGGTGGTGATAATGTATACAAACCTACTTTTCTGTGGATAAGGCTACTAGGCTTCTTAGGTGTAACTCAAATTATAATTTCCAAGCAAAGGTTACCCACCACTATGAAGAAAGCTATTTGTCAGCGAGATATATGAAGAACTTACTGAATTAATCCTGCCTCAAGTGAAGAACCATGGAGAATCGGTTTGCTGCTTGGCTGACACCTATATCTTTAAGTACAAGCATCTATGCTCATGTAACTATGTTTACAGTAAATGTGGGTATAGTTAACGAGAAGAAAACTAAAATACAAATTGCATGAAACTCAAAATGACACATTTTGGCTTCTTTTTTAGTTATGAACATAAGGAAGTATAACAAGATGTACTTACGTCTGAGGTTGGGAAGGGTCGTCACCCAGGGTCACATTCTCGCCCTGGATCTCTGTGAAACACTTCTCACAGAAATGATACCTGTCAGCAAGAAGGCCATACTTGGGTGAACTGCTCCATCACAACATACAGCCACCCAAGCAACGAAGCCACCAATCAGAGCAGGGCAGAGCACCACGACGAAGGGGGGGCGTTGTTGGTTGATTGATGGGTCAGTGAGGACAATGAAAGGAACAGGGGGCAGGAGGGGAAGGGCAGAATTAGAGAACAGGGAAGGGAACAAATAGCACAGACACAGAGGTAAGACGCAAACACCAGACAACACAAAGCAGAAAGCCAAGGCAAAGCATTGATTAGCATTCGGTCTCATTGCACGCATCATAGGCCATCATCACTAACAACTGACAGGTTTGGTCCGGCTCCAAGATGCAAATGCTTTCAAGGAGTTAATATTAGGATTGCATGGAGCCTAAATTTAGAAGTCTGAATTTTGTTATAAAATTAAATATTGAGCCAGGGTTTAAAATAGAAAATTTTACTTTGAAACACAGTATGAGAAAAAAAGCCTTCAAAAAGCAAGTTAAACTGGAATAGCTTCAGTTTTCAAAATGGAAATTTTATGCTTGATAGCATCGGGTTTTATTTCCAGTATTAAGCCAGATCTTCAGATGTGTGACAATGTTGAGCACCCAGAACCATTTTTATAATTGTTATTTTTCATATGTTAATCACTGAGTTAATAATAATTGTGTTACAATACAAATGAAACCAAATCCATATTCTAGACAAACACTTAACAGAAATGCAGTCAGGGTCAAAGACTTTCCAGCCATTTATTAATATGAATATACAGAGAAAAACTGTGATATATTGTATAAACAATACAATATATGCAAACCCACAAACAATTTTGAAAAGCTTTGCTTCATTTCTAAGCTTTGATTTGAATTTTGGCACTGGGACCAATCATTCATCTTGCAATACATGGCGAATGACTGTTCTGACTTGGTAACAACCCAAGTTAAGCAAATTTAGAGAGTTAATCTTTAAATAGAACAATCTGCATTTGAAAAATTATCCATCATCCCAATTTCTTGTGTGATAATAATATAGAGCCTGGGCTCATGCTGTTAAGTGAAAACAATTAAAATAAAGACTATTAAATGTTTGGAAAGGACATGAATGAGAAGTTAACAAAAAGCAGATGGATTCTGCATAAAACAAGATGAGCACACAAAAATACTATAAAATAAACAAGCTTAATGGCAGTAAATTACACAAGCAAAAAGATGAGCATAAGCTAGCAGCAGCAGTACAATCAAATGCAAGTTTAGCTCGAAACTACATCTACAAGATACCACGAAGGATTAGTATTAGGGACACTGATGAGACTGGGAGCACCGGGCTGAGCCCCGTGCAGAGTAAGAAGCAGTGACTGTGCTCTCTCTCACTTGCTCACTCACCACTCACGGGCATGCTCACTCACTCATTTAGTCACTCGCTCTCTACAGAATGAGCCGCGAGGAGAGGCCCCCACAAGCCCCAGTTTTCATCTCCATTAAAACATTGAGCATTTGGTGTACAGACTTCACTGACACATGCAGCCAATTTAAAGCATAAAACTTCATTCAGAGCAGTCATAACATCTCAAGATTATCCAATTTTTCATATTCTGTGGTTGAACAGGGCAGATCACTGCAGATCACCAGACTAATAATAATTTCTTGCCAGGACAAGATTAAAAATTGAGTAGGAACAGACAGATTAACAGTTTTGTCTATTTTAAAAATAAACCATAGCGATGTCCTTGTCATTCACTATCTTGTAAATATTCGTATAGAGCCTTAAAAAAATACCTTGCATATACAGCAAGGCATGGTAAAAGCTGACATTCCCTCAAGCCAAGAGCTTCTCTGTCAAAAATAAAGCTTAGAACTGAGAGATCCGTTCATTATAAAAACAAACGTACTACTGGGGGCCAGCAAAAACTGCTATAGTTTGAAAAGAAACCACAACAATCACAAGTGAGTCATGAGTAATTTTTAAAACCTGGAAAAATTCTTGGTTATTTCAGTCAGTCAGTCATTAAAGCCTCGCAATATCCAGGACAAAAGAACATGAACCTATCATTTTCCAGTGGTGGAAACTGATGGAGAAAGAAGCACTGGTGATTGACAGCCAGCCCCTGGAGGGGCGAAGGAAACCTAAGCTCTCTGTACGTGACCAGTTCCCACTCCTGAGAATTTCGGGTCACAAAATTTAAGGGATAGTGTTAAGACTCTGGCGTCTGTCCCAAAGCACTGGCATTCAAAGCACAGATAATCAGGCCTGCTCATTAAGAAGGTGAGAGGACAGGGCCCATAACCTCACTGCACTGAGCTCCTCTGAGGTGAGGACAGTGGAGAAAAAGGCATCTGTCTAATGAAGATGAAACAAGTCTGGTCTTGGATAACAGAAGCAATGCAGCCTGTTTTATTATGACACAATCTACACTTCATTCTCCCTAAAAAGAAAGGTGCAGAGGTTCACTTTTTAACCATTTACAGCTTGGGTAACACTCTGTCTTGTGTGAAGGAAGTAGTGTGATGAACATGGAACTGTGGAGGAGAACATTTCACATAATCCAATGAGAATGCAAATCTGGGTTGCTAAATTAGCACATGTAATTATATGGTTTAACTATGAGGGTAGTTAATGTATGATTTCAATTTCAATTTCAAATGCAGATTGTTTTAAGAACTCTATCAGTACTCACAAACTATCATTATTTGGCCTAACAGTATTTAATTATCTATAAATAATTTTCACATTATCTTCAGATAATTGTTGGAAAAGCTGTAACAATTTCCTAAAAGTGAGGTACTTTTAATTTTCAAAAGTGTAGAAACAAGTGAAAATGTAACCACAAACATTAAGAGTGTCTGTCACTGCTTACTTAAATGGTCTATAGAATATTTTACTGATTTAAGTGTCCAAAACTTTAGCACAAGTGACAAAACAATTTATTTATTGGAACACAACAGTGTTCATAGTTGATTTCAGAAAAAAAATATGAGCAATTAATTATAGCATGTTCATCAAAGAACTTGACCTCCTTTCTTAGAATTACAGAGTATTAATTCATATACTTCATTCTAAGAGCACAAAAGGTGTGTATGGCTGGTTAAAGCTTTTGACATGAGTAAGACATAAGATACAACTCTTATACAGAGTTCTACACAAAAATAAAATTGGGCATTTCAGGACTTCCAGAGCAGCCCTGGTGTTTGTCCTCTACCACTTCTCCTGATCCCATCAGTTCTAATT
This sequence comes from Acomys minous, assembly GCF_964271855.1. Lineage (NCBI taxonomy): Eukaryota > Metazoa > Chordata > Mammalia > Rodentia > Muridae > Acomys > Acomys minous. The sequence goes on from NC_140498.1 coordinate 42,202,479, forward strand.
ACCTTTAATTGTACTCAGTTGATGGGGCTGGGCCTGGTTAAGTCATCAAAAGCAGTGTTTCCTAAGTACCCAGGAACAGTCAAAGAATGCAAGGTGCAAACACTAAGAGACAGCGGGTAATACCTCACCTTCCTTTTAGACCAAAATTGTGCGAGCTAAAAAGGTTATCAGGCACAGCATTTTTCAGGGTGTAGTTAATACTAATCTACACAATCTTATGACTCTAAGAGCAAGATGGTCTCTACCCATAATCCTAGCACTCAGGAGACCGAGGAACGGTGATTAACTTTGAGGCCATCTGGAGCTACACAGTGAGACCTTGTTTCAACTAAACAAAACAAAACCCAACCAACTGACTTACAACTTTATATAATTCACAATGGTCTTCAAATTCAAAGTACGTCCCTATGTACTATTCCACTAAAGATGGGGCAACAAGAGCCCAAGGAAGATGCGATTTTGTCTGTATCTTGGACAAGGTTAAGATGTATTAAGAGTCCTAGGGCTAAAACAAAAAGTGGAGGGGACAGGGCGACTGTATGGTCACTATGGGAGGACCCCATCATGAGGGTGGAGGGGACAGAGCGACTGTATGGTCACTATGGGAGGACCCCATCATGAGGGTGGAGGGGACAGAGCGACTGTATGGTCACTATGGGAGGACCCCATCATGAGGGTGGAGGGGACAGGGCGACTGTATGGTCACTATGGGAGGACCCTATCATGAGGGTGGAGGGGACAGAGCGACTGTATGGTCACTATGGGAGGACCCCATCATGAGAGTGGAGGGGACAGAGCGACTGTATGGTCACTATGGGAGGACCCCATCATGAGGGTGGAGGGGACAGGGCGACTGTATGGTCACTATGGGAGGACCCCATCATGAGAGTGGAGGGGACAGAGCGACTGTATGGTCACTATGGGAGGACCCCATCATGAGGGTGGAGGGGACAGGGCGACTGTATGGTCACTATGGGAGGATCCCATCATGAGGGTGGAGGGGACAGGGCGACTGTATGGTCACTATGGGAGGACCCCATCATGAGGGTGGAGGGGACAGGGCGACTGTATGGTCACTATGGGAGGACCCCATCATGAGAGTGGAGGGGACAGGGCGACTGTATGGTCACTATGGGAGGACCCCATCATGAGAGTGGAGGGGACAGGGCGACTGTATGGTCACTATGGGAGGACCCCATCATGAGAGTGGAGGGGACAGGGCGACTGTATGGTCACTATGGGAGGATCCCATCATGAGGGTGGAGGGGACAGGGCGACTGTATGGTCACTATGGGAGGATCCCATCATGAGGGTGGAGGGGACAGGGCGACTGTATGGTCACTATGGGAGGATCCCATCATGAGGGTGGAGGGGACAGGGCGACTGTATGGTCACTATGGGAGGATCCCATCATGAGGGTGGAGGGGACAGGGCGACTGTATGGTCACTATGGGAGGATCCCATCATGAGGGTGGAGGGGACAGGGCGACTGTATGGTCACTATGGGAGGACCCCATCATGAGGGTGGAGGGGACAGGGCGACTGTATGGTCACTATGGGAGGACCCCATCATGAGAGTGGAGGGGACAGGGCGACTGTATGGTCACTATGGGAGGACCCCATCATGAGAGTGGAGGGGACAGAGCGACTGTATGGTCACTATGGGAGGATCCCATCATGAGGTGGAGGGGACAGGGCGACTGTATGGTCACTATGGGAGGATCCCATCATGAGGGTGGAGGGGACAGGGCGACTGTATGGTCACTATGGGAGGATCCCATCATGAGGGTGGAGGGGACAGGGCGACTGTATGGTCACTATGGGAGGATCCCATCATGAGGGTGGAGGGGACAGAGCGACTGTATGGTCACTATGGGAGGATCCCATCATGAGGGTGGAGGGGACAGGGCGACTGTATGGTCACTATGGGAGGACCCCATCATGAGGGTTATGGTATCCTTTTAAATTTTGTCTTACCAAAACCAACACCAAACAGCTTCTATTTAAGAAGGGGGTGTTTAAATAAAATTAAACTGTAGTTGAGTTAGGTTGCTTTCAGCAGCACAAGCTATTCAGGCTGCACTTGTAATAGAGATGACCCTAAGCTGCGGTGGACAACAGTAGATTGGTCATGCGAGGCTTGGAGGTCTTCTATTTTTGTTTGTTTTTTGTTTTTAACTTTTGTGTGTGTGTATGTGAGTTCATATGTGCACGTGGAGGTCAGAGGGCAACTTGAGGGAGTTAGTAGTCTCCTTCTAGAATACAGGACCAGGGAACAAACTCTGGTCATCAAGCTAGATGATGAATGCCATAACCTGATAAGCTAGCTCACCAGCCATCAAGTTCTTTTTTTTTGGGGGGGGGGTGCAGGAGGTGGGGGGGAAGATTAAAAAAATTAAAAACTGCTATCATGGAGCTATCTGGGAGAATGATATATATATATATATATATATATATATATATATAAAATTACAAGGATAACTGAAAAGAACATAATTGAAATTTTTTTCAGAATTCCAAATGTTTCAAGGTTATATACATAAGTACCTCTAAACAAATAAACAGCTCTATTATTATTATTATTATTATTATTATTATTATTATTATTATTATTATTATTATTGTGGCCCAAATAAGAAAAGACGCAAATACCCACAGCAGCAAAACCCTGATACAATGCTGAAGGCTTAAGACAAAGAACATGTGCAAAGTCCCTCTTGGTCACACAGAGGCTCTCATTTCTGGCTCACAAAATGGAGTCAACAGTACTGACCTCAGCATAAGTCATAACTTGTGTTTCAAGCCATGAAGTCTTTGTGCTGCAGCAACAAGGCAGTGAGAGGTCTCATAATGGACAGAAAGGAATTTAATTTTCACTTAATTTTAGCAAAAAAGGCAGGTAAATGATTAGAAATTTTAATTTTTAAAATAAGCCACAAACTACATACAGCAGTTATCTGTGGATTATTACCTCACTGTCCCTCTGTGTAAAGGAGGAGATCTATTCCAGAAGGTTGGCCTACCACTCTCAAAGCCTTGGCAACAGTATCTCAAACCTTGCCATGTCAGACTGGCCCCAAACTCACAATTCTCCTTCCTGCCTTGCTTCCTGACTGCTGGGGTACCAGGTTTACACGGAAGCCCAACAGGAAAGTTCTTGAATTCACTAAAGAACAGCAGCCCTTACATGGCAGTGTTAGAAAAGAGTACCTGTGGTTGCTATCTGTCTGTCTGTCTGCCTAGTCCAGCAGGGCAAATGATATAGGCATGCATCTTATACATCCGTTGTAGAAGAAAATGTAATTTTCTATTTTCTGAATATCTTAAAAGTCATTTCAGGCTTTTCCAAGGTTAGTTTCAACTTTGGCATCTTGTTTACAGTGAGCTACAACCTCAGCCCAAAGTAAGATTAAAATTTATACTATATGCTTTTTTTTCTTTTTTTTAAGACAGGATATCTCACACAACCTTGCCTGTCCTGTAACTCACTATATAAACGAGGCTGGCCTCAAACTCAGAGATCTGACTACCTCTGCTCTAAGTGCTGGGATTAAAGGCCTGTATCACCATGTCCAGCAAATTTATGCTTTAAAATCAGGAGACCAGGGGGCTACCTGACTCAGACGCACAGAAACTGTGGCACTTTTAATAGGAATTTCAGGAAATAAGTAACACATCCAGGCTATGGTCAGCTGCACAATGCTTACCCTGACACCATCCTTTGCTCTGGAATGCAGAGATCTGCAAGATGCTTACCTATTCTGATAGCTGTAGTAGGCTGCATCACGAGGAATTGTACACAGCTGCTTCCCGTAACAGCACAAAGTCTGTGGGGAAAACTCATACTGCAAAAAGAAGAAGAAAACACTAAACATGTACTCTCCTTACCACCCTCAAGTAGTCTAGCGTGCTGTGGAGTAGACTCGGCTGGTACGCTATTAACTAGAACCTAAGGTAAAATTCTAACAATGGTCATAGTTATTCCAGGACATTTTTGGATTTAAAGCGACAGAATTGACATAGCTCTAGTTTCAGAAAAGGCTCACACTTTGACCATGGTATCATGTCAGGAAGTCAACTGTTGCAAAACTCGTATTAGTCAGCCAGTGGTGGTGCACACCCTTAATCCCAGCACTTGGGAGGCAGAGGCAGGTAGATCGCTGTGAGTTCAAGGCCAGCCTGGTCTATAAGACAGTTCCAGGGCAGCCAAGGGTACACAGAGAAACCCTGTCTTGAAAAAACAAAACAAAACAAACAAAAAAATCAAACCACTACCACCAAAAAAATATATATAAATAAATATAAACCCAAAACCACATGATACCCTAGAACTCCCAACACCAACTTGGCTGGATTAACCATAAAAGTTTGCTTTCCAGAAATACTATACCTTGCGTCCACAGCAATATCCAAGAGACTGCATGACAGGGTCAATTTCTTGCTCAAAGACCTCTGCGAGTTTACTGCAAAATTTATATACCCGGGACGTCTTACGATTATATAGCCATGCATTGTTGAACATAAGCCAGACGTCATCCACATACTGCCAGGGCTCTTGGTACTGCCCTGTATCCAGCTTCCGTTTGATGGTAGAAAGATCCATAGGATTCTTCACAATATCAAAATAATCCTTAAAAAAAAGTCAACCCTGTGAGTGGATTCCGCAAAGTTTAAGAATAAAAACAGAAAGCATCAGACATTTGTACCCAAGAGTAAGGTCTGGAACTGGAAAGAAAATAATCCCAAATGTTTTATTGATTTGACTCACTACTATAGCAACTGGTAAGTGCAAGTGTGAGTAAATTATTGCAAATGCAACATTAAAAAAAAGACACAAGTAAAAGGATTATTAGAACATATTTTTGAGCTGGGTGTGGTGGCGCACGCCTTTAATCCCTGCACTTGGGAGGCAGAGGCAGGTGGATCTCTGTGAGTTCAAGACCAGCCTGGTCTACAAGAGAGTTCTAGGACAGCTAAGGGTACAAAGAAACCCTGTCTCGAAAAACCAAACAAAACACATACACACACACACACACACACACACACACACACACACACACACACACACACACGGTTTGGTGTCTCTGTGTTATCTTGGCTGTCCTGGAAATGTTTTGTAGACCAGGCTGGCCTCAAACTCAGAGATCCACCTGCCTTTGCTTCCCGAGTGCTGGGATTAAAGGTGTGCACCCCCACACCTGGCCCAAAAACATATTTTTAATAAAAATAGAGACTTTATTTTACTGAATTAAAATGGTGAACAAAAGCACCAGAAAATGTATACTTACTTACCTCTTTAACCAATTCTTTTATATAAATTTGTACACAAAGCCTCAAATACAGGGGCTCTGTGCTAACGCATGTGGGCTTGAGGTCCAAAAAATGCTCCTACTGCCTCAATAACTGATGACAGACACAGACTTTTATAGCAAAGTTAATTTACTCAAATCTTGCGTAGTCCTGGTTGACCTCAAACTCAGAGATCTACCCACCTCTGCCTCAAGTGCTGAAATCAAAGGTGTAGGCCATCACTAGGCTTCTTTTCCTCAATTTTAAGAGCTAAAACAATAGATACTCAAAGCTCTAACATATCTTTCATATTCACTTACTGGGATTCCTAGGAGCTGGGGATCTACAGGCTGTCGAAAAGGTAGAGACTCTGGGTCCTGTCGATAGAGTGCTTCTAGAGTTGGCATAAGTGCCTGGCGTAGCTCCTCAGGTTTGAAGACTGGAGGCAGAAAACATTAGGAGAAGACATTACACATGGTGCTCAGATACCTCCATCACCAGATTGACATGGTTAGCCTCCTGGCTTCTTCTCTCCACAAACACTCTGCCCTTCATTCATCACGTTAAGAATCCTTGGTCTAGAGGTGTGAGCTGGGGTTTCTGAATATAGTGGGCTTTAATTCTTATACTCAGTCCATGAGACAAAATAGAGCAGGAAGGAGTTTGCTCCAACAAAAATCTCTGACCTTAAATTGTTGCTAATTCCCGAATCTGCTTTCTTAATCAAATTAGGCAATAAATGAGGTCCTTTTACTGCAGGGACCCTTTGTGAATTTTCTAGAGATGCTTTTCTGTCCTTGACTTAAAGTGATATTCAACTCACATGAAATAAACCTTCATCTATTACACCCTCACATACAAATATAAATAACTGAACTCTAAAAAATATGAAAGCCCCATAGTATTTCTCCAACACCTGTCCGTGCCCACTGCTCTCACTGCTTAGCTATCATAGTTCCTACCTAGTGTGTTGTTACCATTGTGCCTGTAACTGCAGTGCCCAGGAGAGTGAAGCAAGAGGCCTGACTGGAGGGCGAGTACTAGGCCAGCCTGGGCCCTGAGTGAGGCCCTGTCTCAACAAAATAAGCCAGAGATCGGTAGGTAGGTAGGTAGGTAGGCAGGCAGGCAGGCTGCAAAATATCTACAAATAGGACAGTAATAAAAACTCCGAGCCTGCATGGCATGGGAACACACCTTAATCCAGTCCTTAATGTGTAGGCCACTGTTCTAACTCTTGGCTTCCAAAAAACAAAAAACTGTACAGAAGGAGGTATATCAAAGCAGTTCTGATGACTGCTCTTGTAAGTGATGCAAACCTTGTCTCAAACAAATGAACACACATCGTAGACAAAAGTTCCAGCTGGGCCACAGCATGTAGACTACTTGGAGAGTCTAACTTGTCAAATTCTAAAATTTTACTTGATTGTTTTTTCATGTGAAAGATTAAAAGTTAACGTCCTCACTTTAGACGTGTAAACAGTTGCACCAAGTACCCATGATTTGCTCCCAATAGAGCCAGGAACCCATCTGGTCTTGTGAGCACCTTGTTATAGACACTGCCTGGTTACTCTTGTCGACTCCCTATGAAAACATCTCCAGCACTCAGCAACACAAAAGCGCACTCAAGCATACAGACATGTCCTCAAAATATACGAGTATTCTTTCTGCCAACTTCATTCTTCTGTTCGTTAGACAGTGTTACAAAGGAGCACCTGACCTTTGCATTTTGCATGTGCTTTTGTATTTGTATCTTCTGAGACAGGAACTGAGTATGACTAGGCTAGCTTTGGACTCATTACTGCCTCAGTCTCCAAGTGCTAGAATTACAGGCATGTACCACCACGCCCAACTACATCTGGTATCCTTGAATAATCTGTTTGATGTTACACTCGCACATGTAGAGGCCCAAAGCCGACACTGTCACTGATTGCTCTTCACTGTATTCATCGAGTGAACTCAGAATGTGTAGGAATGACTACTTTAGAAAGCTTGTTTGTTCCAGGGCTACCTTGCCTCTTCTACCTCCTGAGCTCTAGAATTACAGTCAAGACAGCTCACCATGTCACTATGTGGGCTCTGAGAGCTCTGAACTCTATTCTATACGCTTGTTGATTGTGCAGCAAATACTTTAAGTACTAAGCAATTTCTCCATCCCCTTAAATAAGTCTTTATAAGAAAATATTTATTCAAAAGCTTTCTCATTCCTATAGAGAAGGCACTGATCAAATAACCTAATCTGGCAAGCTTCCCACTTTCTATGAGTCACAACCTCAAAATGGCTTTTACTTTTACAGGACTTCCTCTGTACAGCCCTTGCTGTCTTGGAGTTCACAGGGATCCTTCTGCCTCTGTCTCCAAGTGCCAAGATTAAAGGTATGTACCACCACCACCTGGCCAGATAGTTACCTTTTTTAATGCCTGGGAAAAGTTTATTTCATGATACACAAAAATTAAATTCAAGTTTTAATTGAGAGACCTACCCAGAGAGACCTTATCTAAAAATGATGGTGTTGGTGGCAGCACGTGCCTTTATTTCCAGTACTCAGAAGGCAGAGATAAGTGGATCTCTGTAAATTTAGGCAGGCCTGGTCTACAAAGTGAATTCCAGATCTTCTAGTACTACAGAGACCCTGTCTCAGAACATCTGCTCATAGGCTAATGGGCGCCTGACACCTGGAGTTATATCCTCAGGACCTATATGGTGGAATCAATTCCCATAAGTAAACCTCTGACTTCCACTTACTTGCCACAGTATTGGTATGCACCTCCAATTAAAGAGCTCTTATGGACTAAAGAGATAGCTCAGCGATTAAGAGCACCTACTGCTCTCTCTTCCAAGGGACTGGAGTTTAGTTCCTATCACTCATGTTGAGTGGCTCACAACCAAGTCTAACTTCAGCTCCAGGGTATCCTATGCCACCTTCCACACTGCAGCCACAGACGGGGACACGGACGGACACACACACACACACACACACACACACACACACACACACATCCTCCCCACCTCAGAAAAGAGAAGGGTCTGCTCATAAAATAACTAAACGTGTCTCACTATGACTGATTATTCAATAATTAAACAACTACTTACATCCTGTAAGTATTTTCAAATTCCTAGCTTTATCATACTTTACCATACCACACTCCATAAGGGCTGAAGAGAAGTCAGAAGCTGTATCAGAACTGTAACTAATTACTGGTGTAACAGAATATGTTATTTCACTTTGCTAGCATCAACACCATAATTCAGTAAGAATGTGTGTGGTTCATAAGCTCCGTGCCATTCAATGTGGTAGTAACCGGAAATATTTGGTACTGAGGGTTCAACAAAGCAGTTTTACATAAACTGAACAACTCACTTTACCAATCACTACTGTTAAAAATCAAGTGGTCAAGAGCCACAAGGCAGGCAGATAATCACTAAAATAAAGCAAAGGTGTGATATCTCTATTATTGTAGAATTTTCTAGCACTGTCTGGGGCCTCTCTAGGGATCTGTGAGGTCAAAACTACCCCTAGGACAGAAATACACTATGTCAGTAGTGCCACTGAAGAGGCAAATCAATGGGAGATTCTTCCAGTTGTTGTGAGCGCGCTACTCAGGAAAAGGAATGACAACGACTGGATGAGGCAGTGAAGTCAACACGCTTAGTAAGTCTGCACATCACACATCTGCCACCATGTTCACTCTGTAACGGACCAGGAAGCCCAATTGTGGAGAAGCAGGAACCAGCAGCAGTGTCAGCACAGCGGCTGGAAGCAGGGCTGCTTTTCTCCCTGAAGACAGATTTTTGTTGTTGTTTTTGTGTTTTTTGAGACAGGGTTTCTCTGTGTAGCCCTGGCTTTGTTTATGAAACTGATAGTGACACTAGAAAATGTGGGTCTTTGGAGGAGGGAGATTGATATTACAGCATCAAGTATGTTAGCGCACTTGGAACATGTTCACAACTCAGTGACCAAAGGATCGTATCAACTCACCCTCAAGAGACTCTGCTTGCTGACTTTTGAAGCATCTATCAAAAGCAGAGTATCTATCCCCAGTCTCCTCTCTTTACTAATAAGTGCTGAGTGAGATGGCTGTCCCTCACACAGTTCAAGTAGCACTGTGGCCACAGCAGAACATCTAACTCAGTTGCCTAACTCTCTTCAAAACATTGACAGGTTACAAAATATTTCACATTTTTACTATTTTTTGTTTAGAAAAGGTAATTTTTGTAAAAATGTGTTAAACAAGGTTAGCAATATCACAGGTAGAGTACTGGTTCTATTCTCCAGGTGGCATAAATAGTACCTTTAACAGACTTATTAAATGAAATGATTTTCAATTTTACAAGGTAGTTCACACAATCAAAAACTCTGGCATCCTCAATTTATAAAGGAAGTGTCTTTCCTAACTGTGGAGCTTTACTGCCTCAGCTACCAAAATACTCTGCACTCTTTCTCAAACATGTCTCTTGTCACATGCAGCTCTGAACTTCCAAAGTCCTGTTAAAGAAAGGATCTCTTGACAATTTTCTAACACCCTATTGCTTCTAACTGTGGACACATCTTAACTGAAGTATGCCAATTTCAACTTGTCCTGAGTTAACCTCACACAGCTGGAGCTTAATATTCCCATCCCATGCCAAGTCTATATAGCCCTTTACTTGAATCCATCTGCAGAAACCTATAGTACGTACACACGTGCTGATAACACACACATGCTGACAGTGATCATTTGCTTCCAACTGTAGCACTCTTATTCATTTCCCTTCATGAATACCTTATCAGTTCTTTACCTGGCAATGCAGAACCTACAATTCCTTAGCCTGCTCAAAAATCAAGAAGCATTTAGCTGCCTCTCTAGTCTGCAACATCTCATCTTAGAAGAAAACTCAGGGCTGTTTCCTGAGTCACAGTTTGTTACTGTCATTTTTCTCTCTCGCCCTCTCCAGGCCCCACTATCTCCATTCTCAGAGGTAAAACTTAGAGAAGGACAGACAAGGAACAGAAGGGAATTTGTCATCATTTTCCTGCCTCAGCTTTCAATCTTTGGTGTGGACACACCGCAGTCCATACATTACAGAAAATGTGACCTACTTTTTTTTCGTGGCTGGGAAGGGGATGTTGACTGTGAGGCTGCGCCATTAGCACTGTTCTCTTCTTCCTCTTTTGCTTCTACTTTTCCTTCGGGTTTCTTTTCTTCTACTTCCATTGGTTCTGACTTTTGCTCTGCTGTATCTGTTTCTTCTTTCCCTTGGGAAGATCCTTGTAAATCCTCTTCCATCATCTTGAGAAAAACAGAAGCCATGGAAGACAGGTGATTGCTAGACTCCTGCAACCCAATTCAGCTCTGCACACACAGGCTACTGAGTGTTCCCTTAGTCAAAGTACCTGTATCATTCTTCCCGCCCCTGGTTAGGAAAAGGAACAAAATATCTAATGTCCTTTGAGTCACTTTATATAGCACTGGTGCAAGCACAATTCTAATTAAGTTTTTTTTTTTTTTCAATATAAAAGTACATTTACATGCTGAGTAAAATACTGGTACATCTTGTTTGGAAATAAAATTTCCTTGGAAAAATGAAACAAAGATCAAAACCCCATGCTCTGAGATAGAGAGTATGACATGGGACTTGGACTAACTGGGAAGCGCATGTCCCACCCATATCAAGGACCTTGCCTCCCATAAAGGAATGTCAAGAGCACTGATGACAGAGTTGCTCATCTTTTGAGAAAAATCAGGTTTTCTAACTTCCTGATTTTGAAAATATTGATCAGCCAGAACAAAAACACACTGACAGGCTGGATTCAGCTCTTGGCCTACTGATTTCAACTTCTGACCTAAGTCAATAAAAGAATCTACCACCCTTTCTGCAGAAGCAAACATGAATGAAGAAGATCAACAAAATTCTGGAAAATTCAAACATTTAAAATGAATATCCAAACATCATGATAGGTTCTGAGGATTTGTAGGTAAAGGTGCCAAACACAGCATGGACTGATGCCTAGGGAGTACCAGGTACCTCAGAGCGAGGTTCCCCCTTGGATTCACCAGGATCGGGCTCAGCATCATCTGACTGGACTTCTGTCTTCATTTCCAGCATGGGTACATCAGGTCCTGGCTGCTGGGAACTGGTTTCAGCACTGGTCACAGAGGAGGGAGTGGGGACTCTATTATCAATGCTGGCTGCTGCCTGAGAAAGCTGCAAAGAAATCGAAATTATTCACACTGTAAAGCAGATAATAGGCCTTCAACTCTTGGGTCTTCCAACCCCAGTCGCCCGTTTATATTGCTACATACAACCTAAGCATGTACTAGGAACATTAAAGCACAGGAGTTCTAGAGGAAGTCACTGTCTGTCAGAGACACGAGTTACTTCTTCCCAAAAATGCAGAGCTGGAAGAATAGCGTTTTAAAAATTCTGACAGAAAGCTATTTTCTCTCTGCTCTCTCAATGGATTATTTTACCATTATTTCTCTTCATTATCAGTCAGGCTTATGGAGAGAGGCAAAACACCCAAGTATTTACAGGCAGCTGGGGAAATAATGACCCATGGGAAGCAGAATATTGAGTGAGCCTGTGTGTAAGGCAGGACAGTGGTCAAACACTCTACGACCATGCAACAGGCATAACCCAGTGAAGTTCTATATAAACTAATAACGGAGCTCCAAAATTAAGAAGAAATTATTTTTGAGGGCATAGGAGGCAGCCAGTGGCAGCGTGCTTTCCAAGTGTCTGCAACACCCTGGTATGGAAGATGGGAAATAACTTATTTAGAGATAAAAATGAAGAGTCAGAATAAGTATATGTCCTTATGGAGAAAGCAAAATGATGTTATCTTTGCAATTGTTGTTTGATTAATTTTGCCAATCTATAAGTAGCCTGAGTATCTAAGAATGGAATAAATGTCAATCTGGGAGACCTAAAGGTTAGGGGATCTAAAGATTAGATTTAAAAGAAAACAATACTATGATCTCTGTACTTCTAGAAAGGCACTTTGCTATGCACTGGCCAGCAGGCCTGGGATGATACAGGACATACCTTCCATCCCTCCAACGATACCTACAGAGAGGAATGGGGTGCTTAGAGCCACAGAGGGTACAAGCCTCACTCTGTTGTTTTGTTATGGGTGAAAAAAAGTTTCCTCTTCTGAAGGAAGGCTGATTATCCAAGTTTGCAGTACAGCACAAGACTAAGTAAAAAACTATCAAAGCCTGGAAATACTAATCTAGAACAGAATATAGGGAAAATAATGGTAGCACATACAGTTTAGTAGTTCTGTCCATGCTGTGATATATCAGTGACTCAACTGCTTTAACTAAAGGTAACTATAAGCCATGCCTTTATGGACAACAGTGGCAACGAATCACAGCTCACTGCAATTTCATCAGGGTGTACACACACACACACACACACACACACACACACACACACACACACACACACACACACACACACAGAGTCACAGTCACACACACGTTTTGGCATCATAGAAAACTGCTACAGCAACCTGGCAGAATATTCTTTCTTTTCTTTCTGTCTTTTTGTGAAAGACAGGGACGTACTTTGTAGCTCTGGCTGGCATCAAGAACAAAAAGATCTGTCCACCTCTGCCTAGAGTGTCTGACGTTCTTATAGGAAGGTATCTTGTAAACCTGGCTTGGTAAATGACAGAATGAAAGAGGCTCACCGGTGTGCCAGGAGGCTGAGTGTGCACAGGTGTTGGCTGCTGCTGTGATGACTGAGGGGTAGCCACAGATGGTGGCTGCACTGGGGTTTGAGGCTGTGGAGTCACCTGGGCCTGTGCTGCTGCCTGGATCGTGGGGGTACTCTGTGTCTGGGCAGCACTGGGCACTGAGCCAGGAGTTGGTGTAGGAGTCTGCCCAGATGACACAGGAGTGGAAGGCTGAGTGGGAGCTGCTGGCTGGGGAGGTGTCATCCCAGGTGGCGTTGGATGTTGGAGAGAGGGCATGCCAGCAGCTGTAGAAGCAGGAGGTGGAGTCGGGTGCAACGGTGACTGTGTCACTGGTGGGCAAGGCAGTTGGTTAGCCTGGGGTGCTAGCATGTTCAGCGGGTTAGGAAGAGCACCTCCAGGCACCTGGCCCTAAAAGAAATGAACAGAGCATGTGAAAACTACTTTACCCAATTGAAAATGTAAGAGACTTAAAAAAAATATGAAAAGTTTATCATAGTTTCTTAATTAGTTCTGCTAGTTTCATGAGGATGTTTCATTTGTAAAACTTCACAGACTACACATTTATAGCATGCACCACTCCATGTAATAAAGTTAGCACAAAATGCTTCTCATACTTTGATTTGTACAGCTACAATATTCAAGGCTTAGACATATATTTACCTAGTTTATATTGACTTCATGTTTCATCACATCAACTTGTAACTTATACCACAGAAAAAGGGTTTGTTTTGTTTTTGTATTTTTGAGACAGGGTTTCTCTGTGTAGCTTTGGTTGTCCTGAATTCACTTGGCACATGAGGCTGGCCTCAAACCCAGAGAGATCCACCTGCCTCTGTCTCCCTGAGTGCTGAAATTAAGGCGTGGACTACTAAGCCTGGCTTTGTTTTTGTTTTTAAGGGAGTTGAGACACCAGAACATTTCAGTATAGTAATATTCAACTGGGGAGACACTTGAGAATTGTTGGCCTTTCAACAAATGAATCAAATTATTGCTGTTCCTGAGAGAAGTTTGACCTAAGGCACCAAAACCAGTTTTATAAGTAACAACCATAAACATCCATGTGCTTAAGCTAAATAGTTAAGGCTAAAACTAAGGCCTAGAAAAATGAACGAACATATTCACTGTCCAGGTTTTTACAGAGAAAGTTTACTGCTGATCACTGTACCATATGGCTGAGATAGGAAGACTGTGGTCTGGGCTACATGGAGAGACTGTGGGGAAGGAGAGGAGCTGGTTTCCTGACAGAGAAAGTTAGATGCTACTGAGTAAACCTAATATATTCAGCAACTCATTCAGCACTGCCTCATTGTTTTAAAAGACATGAATTTTATATTTTGAGAAAATTTGGCCTATTTTTAAAACTTTGTATGCAGCTGACATTTGACACACTCCACTTAAGCAAAGTGGGAGAAAGCAGTAAGATGATCAGAAAACCCAGCTTGAATTGACTAACTGAAGCTCACTCAATGAGAAGAGATTGTCACTACCCCGATGACCTGTGACACCCAAAAAGGGCAGGAAGACACACATCACTGAGACGAATTCACCCTTTCCTAAAGTCCCAGTATTTCTCAGATTCAGTTTAGCATTCTAAATACACAAACAGTAACCAAAATCCAAACAACAAAACCACACAATCCATTTTACTTTTTGTGTGAAGTTCACCTAGAGGGAATAAGAAGAATTGAAACAAATTAAAATTTACAAGACAAAGTAGGAAACAATGAAAAGTTGTACAGAGTCTAGTTTCCATAAAATAAGACAACAAAGATCTTGTCACTGAGACTGGGACTACACAAATACTGGTTGTCCAGGCTCCACCACTGGTTGTACCTGTGAAACGGCTGTCTGGGCTGTTGGCTGCCCCATGCCCACACTGTTTACACTCATCGCTCCACTGGATGATGGGAACTGGTTCTGTGGCAGAAACTGGTTCTGAGTGGGTGCCTGGGCCATCATGTTGTTGGCATGGGTGCTCATCATGTTTGGAGGCTGAGGCATCCGGGAAGGAGAAATGGCCATCTATAAGACAAGAATCAGGACTGTTACAGTGCAGAAGTGATAGGCCAGCATCTTCACGATGTACAGTGCAATGGAGACCCAAAGCCATCAAAACTAGTATATCTTGGTTTTAAAGGCCAGCACTTGCTAGGCACCTCTCAGTTCCTAAGCACTTTTCTGCACCTTCTCAGACAACTTGTTTTTACAAATTTAATTTTCATTGGTATTTTGCCTGCATGCATGTGTCTGTAAGAGAGTGCTGGATTCTCTGGAACTGGAGTTAGAGAGCTGTGAGTTGCCATGTGGGTGCTGGGAATTGAACTCAGGACCTCCGGAAGAGCAGCCAGTGCTCTTAACTGATGAGCCATCTTCCAGCCCCCTTCAAACAACTCTTAAGTAAGTTAACATTGAACTGTTCTCTGAATGGCAATCAATAGCATGCTGTAATTTAGAATTCAATCAAGTCTTTAATTATTGAAGGCTATTTTAGGAGGGAATAAGATAAAGTCAACAGACACTGACTATGAGCAGTTGGTTGCCTGTTCCACATTTGACAGCAAATTCCTACAGACTTGTTATTCAATAAAAAATAATTAACAGTAAAATAATCCTCATTGTAGCAATAGTTATGCTTGTTTGCTTGTTTTAAGAGAGATGAAGGAAATAAAACATAGCTTAAATTCAAAGAAATAAGTACCCAAAATTCTCAGGTAACAATGGAAGATCCTTGCTCAGAGAACGTTCTACTGAGCAAAGACTGAGAGGAGAGGCACTTACACCCGGAACTGAGGCCATGCTGTTCATCTGGACAGAGTGGTTCATAGGGGAGGCTGCACGAGGTCCCATCGGTGCTTGTGCCAACTGGACGTTACCCAGGGACATTGGGTTAAATGAATTCATCCCTATAAACAGTTATAATAATTCATTAACAAAAGCATCCACAAGCAAAGAAATATACCCATAGAGTAAACTACAAGTATGACAGAACACATGGGTAACAGACAATTGAGAAGAGCCCACAAGCAAATCAGAGCAGATGGTAGGAGCCTTCCGTATCTGACAGGAGCAGTGGTTGGGAAGGTTCGGGGAGCTCGGGTAGGATGAGGACATGAAGGCAGATTAGAACAAACCAAAACTAATGTGCATAAAGTTTGGAAGCAACAAAGGAGACATGAAGGCTTTGAGAAGGAATGAGGTTGCCCCATCTACACAGGAGGTATTTCCTCAGACTGACTACCTGAGTGCATTTAACAACCCTAGCAGCAATCGGCTTGCATTATTACAGACTTCTAAGTTTCTTGGCTAGAAATACTATTGTTAGAATCTGTGCTAAGACTCAAAACATCATCTCAATTTTGCAAGCATCTTTAATAGGAAGTGTCCAAGGGCCACCCTCAGACTCCAGTAGTTTGCAGAAATACCACATCAATGACAAAGGCTTAGTAGGGAAGTGTCTTCAGATTACAGAGGTTAATTCTCACTAACTTTCTATAAAACTATGCAAACTATATGGGTTCTAAATAAATCCCAACTCAAGCTGCTACTCTACCCAACACTGCAATCTAACAGAATCCTTGAAGAAGTTTCTGAGAGGCCTTGCCTTACCAGTGCTAAAACCAAGAGACGATTTTATTATACTTTCAGTACTATCCAAAACTGCCATCCTCAAATGGCCAAATTACAACAAAGCCCAAGAAGACTTTCCAGGGAGCTTATAACATAAAAGCTCCTCCGCTCTCCATGCCAATTTTGTGCAGACACTAAGAAATAGCACTAAAAGACATGGACATTCATGGGTACTGATATTACTAGCAAGGAAGGCTGGTAAATATGCCTAAGAAAATGTCTCTTCTTATCGCCTGCAGCTAACTTAGTTACCTTGTCAGACCCAAAGGCAGCAATGGTTCCCTATCCTGCTCAATGCCCACGTTCCCCCAACAACATTCAGCCATGTTGCTATGGGTCAATTTCTCAAGCACTTAACTTCCCTCTACCCCTCAAATCCAATCCATCCAAACAAGTTCTTGAAACGTTTATCCAGTGTGTTTCAGTATGCAGTTAACACAGCCTCTGCTTTAAATCCTTTACCCTTCTCCCCTCAAACTGCTTTGTGTACTACACCACCTTTCTTCACCATTTGGATAATGTTCCCAACCAGGAGCAGTATGTCAGAAGCTGAAAAGCTTACAGATACCCACAAACCCTGAAGACCTGCCTATTCCAAATAACCACAGAATCTTGAATTAAGCATTTTATGGTTTGAACAGCCATAATTACTCCAGTGAGGCATGGAGCTCTGCACACAGCCTCCAGTGGACAGCACCTACTTGCCAGCTTCAGTCCTGATGGCCCGGAGCAGCACTGTGCCTTTTCAGTCCCCCACAAATGCTTGCCACAGACTGGCTCATAGACTCTCCTGCTCAGTATTTTAAAAGGCCTTTTCTTTCTTTTATGTTTCTTTCCTTCCTTTTCACATGTTTCATTATGTAGTCTTTTAATAATGTCTTCCCTGTTTTGGTGGGTATGTCAGTCCAAAATCATATTTTTAGTTGGTTGGAAAGCTCTCCTGTAATTTCCAATTCTGTTTGTCTGTCTGTTTTTGAGACAGGGTTTCTCTGTGTAGCCTTGGCTGTCCTAGACTCCCTGTGTAGAGCAGGCTGGCCTCGAACTCTGCCTGCCTCTGCCTTCCTGAGTGCTAGGATTAAAGGTGTGCACCACTACACCTGGATAATTTCCAAACTTTTAAACACAAGAGACTCATATTATTTGGTGACTATATTCTCATCAGAAAGGAATAGAAAGAGCAAACACACACATCACATAAACACAAAAAGGGAAAAACAAGGGAAAAATTCGTTGCCATTGAATGTTAAATTAAAATATGGCTGACAATAAATAGTTAAATACCTTGAGAAACCTGCATGCGATTAACTGGCAAAGGCAGGGGCCCATCTATAAGGGGAAATTTTTAAAAATTAAAACAAAAGGAAATATGTTCAAGTCTAAAAAGCACACAACACACTCCTTTAAGATGTGCCCCTCCCCCACCCCCCAACAGCGGCACATGTCTTTAAGCCTAGCACTTGGGAGGCAAAGACAGGTAGATCTCCAAGTTGTGTTCTAGAACAGCCAGGGATACACAGAGCAGTCCTGTCTTTTAAAAAAGGAGAAGCAGGAGGAGGAAGAACAAAAACAAAAGACAAAACAGAAGAAGCCTCCTTATGAGTGAAGCTCAATATCCCCACGGGCCACTGCATACATACACCTTCCAAAGTGTACAGTTTTGGTGAATATAATTGTATATTCTTAGAAATATGCCCTAGAGACTGAAGGAAAATTAAACAGGCTAATGGCTGGTAGAGAGAAATGCAGTCCTTACTTGGAGGTCTCACAGACTGAGCTGGTGGGATCACAGGGGGCTGAGCACCAGGAGCTGGTAAGGCCGGCTGGTTACCCAGGATGCCTTGCTTATGTAAACGTGACCTCCGTTTTTCTTCTAGTTCTTTTTGTATTTTATAGATTTTCTCTGCTAATAAATGGTAGTACTCATCCTAAAAAGCAATAACATTAAATATTAAAGAATTGAAAAATCTAAGAACGAACAGTTTATTTTGTATGTTCTAACTAATAAATTCATTTGTTTACTCTTTCACTCACTCATTCACATTTTGCTGGGAATCAAACTCAAGAGCCCTGGTGTACTAAGCAGGTACTATACCACCGACCACATTTTAAGTGCACTGGCAAAGAAGTTTGATATAAATATTATACTACACTATACTAATATATTATACAACAATCCTAAAGAACACACACCCACTGTGGGGGAAAAAAAGCTGTTGATTTTATAGATCCTCTATGCTCCTATATCATGACATTGTATTTCAAAAGAGGTCTCTGGTCAGGGTCCTCACAGTTAAGGGCTCTCCTAGACCACGCAGGTTCTCCTAATTCCAGACAACTAGACAGATAACATCCCACCATGCGCTCGCCAGCTGCTGGCAACATACCCGGCTGTTAGCCGACTCATACATGTCTCCCTCTACTTTCTTAGCATAGGCAACCAGGTTCTCCATGCGGCGATCTTTCAGGGCTGCAGGGTCAGGAGTTGGGAAGATGGCTTGGACCCTGAAAGGACAATACAGTCTATCAACCCGCTTTCATGGTAGATGCATGAGAGCTTAAACAAACAAACAAACAGGAATGGCCAGCTACGTGTAGAACCCAGATCTCTCCTTGTTCTGTATGTGAACATGGGAACAATACTAGCGTCTCATCTACGCACCAAAGACAAATATGTGCTAGGTCATTTTGAGAATATATGACTCCAAATTCCTATTTTGAAACTACTCACTATAAACAGATCAAAATAAGGAAGCATCTATAGTTGATTTAACTTCACTCCAACTTAGGACAGGTAGTTTGAAAACCTTAACTTCCTATATATAAAATAAATGTATGGTCATACCATCTATACTCAGCAGATCCAAATTTCCCCCAATTTTTAGGGAACTCTATAACTAGTTTCAAGTCATTGAACAAAGTTGAGCTCAAAAGCAAAAAAGGAAGGGCTCCAAGTCATGCCCCCATGCTCTCTGATGCCACCACACAATGGGGACCACAGTCTGGCAAAGCCAGACTTCCTAGGTCTCTGAGCAGTGGGGGTGGTGCGTATGGACCCTGTGCAGCTCTGAGCTGTAAATTGGGGTTCAACATGCAGATGAAAAACAAAATCAAACAAACATCTACGCACCCACAGAGTCAACAATACCCTCAGCCACAAGATGTGAAGCTGGTTGATGGGGTTACATACAGTTTATGAACTAGATGGCTCCGCAGGTCCTGAGTCACATGTTCATGCCAGCCTTTTCGAACACCAGTGCTGGAAGGAGGTGCTGCTGTAGGTATCGTGCTGAGGCTTCCAATGTTACCAGAGTTTGAGCCATCATTCATCAGTGGACTGAAGAGAAAATAAGGACACTTCATCCAGCCACTCAAGTGAATCAAATGCACTCCCCATCTTTTCAAGCACGTTGACTTAAAATGTTTAATATAAGAGAGTAATGTATATCCACCAAAATTCAAACCGTTTAATTGGTTCTGTTTTACATTTATCATTTTAAAAAGAAAGAGGCTGGAGAGACAGCCCCACTATTAAGAGTGCTTGTTTGTCCTTCAGAGGACCAGGCTTCCATTTCTAGCACCCACATTGGGTGGCTCATCACTGCCCATTATCACTCTAGCTCCAGGGAATCTATTACCCTCTTCTGGCCTTTGTGAGCATCTGCACAACACGCATGCAGTCTCTCTCAGTCTCTCTCTCTCTCTCTCTCTCTCTCTCTCTCTCTCTCTCTCTCTCTCTCTCTCAGTCTCTCTCTCAAAAATAAGAAAAGAGAAAGATAACATTCACCCTCACCTCCTTCTGAAATGGTCTCTCTGCCATATGCCTAGGGTTCTGTATACCCCTCATCTGTTCTTATGCCCACTGTACTTCAGATAGGAGCTATCTGAAACTTTGGTCTTACTTGGTGGCCCCCAAGGAAGTTGGAAGAGCTGATTCTGAAATCAAGTTTGGTGGCTGCTGATCTGCTGTTATTCCTCCTGCTGGAATACTCATTGGGTTGTTTCCTTTAAAGACAAAGAAATGAAATCAATCCCTACCCTATAAGCACTTCATGTTCTTATAATAGATAAGCAAGTGAACACATAAAGAATTCATATGAAGGATAGCAAAATACACTAAGACAGAACCTTTGTTTTTTTGTTAGTGGTAACTAACATCAACAAATTCCATTATCAACTCCTTCCCACTCCTACTCTATAGTCTGGCTCATGCCTTAAGTGTACTCTATGGCTTCTGAGAAAATGATCACTGCCCATTTGTTGCCTTTTCAACTTTCTGTTTCATTAATGTCAAATTCTAGAAAACTACACTGACCTGCCTGGCACACACCTGTGTGTTGGGGCTCTTCTTACATGTCAAAGAGTAAACTTACAAAATTTAAGTTTAGGGAAAAAATAGAGAAAGCCAGTTTGGCTATAAGCATCTCATTAAAAGAAAAATATGTAACTCAGAGTTTAATACAATTCATGAATTATACCATCAAACAAGAGAAAAGTAGATTAAAAACCTGGGTGTTAGGGTTTTAACCCATTCTCCCAGACATTACTAATAATCATTTAGGTGCTTTTCCAAAAAGTAATATAAGGATGATTTTAACTGGTCCATCTCTGTCTCTTTTTACCTCCTCAGCATTGGTAGATATCAAACTTGGGGTGTCACGCATACTAGATAAGTGTTTTAACACTGACCTACATCTCTAGCCCCTTAACTGGCCATTTTTAAATGACTCACTTTTGAGTCTAAATAGTGCCACTACTCACAGCTTCGTTGACAGAATTAATCACATAGTAAGAGCCTGAGGTTAAACAACAAGCAAAGGAAAAAACAGACAAACAAACAAACAAACAAAAAAACCCAAAACCAATCCCGCCTCCAAAATCAGAAGAAAAAACTACCCTGAGGAATTGGGGAATTAACACAATTTGTGTTGATTATGAACAAATGTGTAAAGATGGCAAGTGATGGGCTAGAGTGACCAAAGGAAGTACTGATCTACCTAGAGACAGATGGCAGCAGTTGTTGGGAATCCACTGCTAACCAACCTGATTGTGCATGGTCACGTCCAATGATGGCAGGATGCTACCATGTCCTATTAAGTAAGTAATGTACTTAAGAGTTCACTCAGGTTGGATTCTGCATTCTGAGCCACAAGGATATCCTTTATTAACTGTCTAGACAAAGTGGTACATATAGGGCACTGTTTTACTTGAAAATATTCTCTTTACAACCATGTACCATCTTCCCGACAAATATATGCCTCAGGTTTTCTCCAGAAGCTTGCTGATCCAAAGCAAGGAATCTGAAGTCAAAACACGACTGAAAACAGCCTTGGGTTTGGCAAGCACTGTCACCTTTATAGTGTATCTGGAGAAAATTAGTTCTTGAGTGCTCCCTGACTTACCTAGGGCATTGAGAGTCCTCATCTGCTGGTGGGCTGGAGGCTGTGCTGGTTGCTGGCCGGGAACCTGAGGCTGCAGCTGCGTCTGGGGCTGGTTCATGTAGGGGAGTCCTAGAGCGGCATAGGCCCGCTGCATAGAACTGGGGTCTATGGGATTGGGGTTACTTAAAGAAGTGGCATTCTGTTGCCCTGCACCAACAGAACCAATTGTGTTTTGAATTCCACTAGCTGGAGATCCCAGGATGGCTAGAACAAAAAACAGAAAGACAAGCAAAAAAGGTAAGTAAAAAGGAGATGCCCACAAGTGACTTGTACATAATGTGAGGCAAATAAGCCTTTCAAACTCTAGGCATGTATATAAAGCATTAAAGCTAGTAAGAAAGAAGCAGAGCTATTTGGTTTAGCAGTAGTTAAGGAACAAAAAGCTAAAGAAAACTTACCCTCTATGTCTAAAAGCAACAGAACATAAGTAAGTGAAAAGAGATCACTTAGTAAAAATGAGTATGTATTAAAATGTAGAGCTACCTATGAAGTAAGTTACAAGGAGTGTCGAATGCATGACAAGGCACATGATTCTGAATGGGTCAACAGCTACCTCAAGAGAAGGAAGGAGCCTCCTACAAGCTGGTGTCCACCTATCTTTTAGTGCTCACTTCTGTAAACTGAGAGAAACAGTAAAGGCGAAACCTGATTGGACACTTTTTAATCAATAAACCTATGAGGTGACCCTCTAAATTACAAAACAGCATTTCTCTAAACTCACTTGTATAATGACCTTCTCATAAACTCTTGTCCAGGAGAGCACCATATAGGGCTGTATTATACTTAACTGATTGACAGATTTGCCTAAAATTAACAAATGGAATGAGGCTTGGAGATTCCATGTGAGCTTAGCTTTATTTAGGTGTCACCTCGCTATCCCTGATAGATGCACTTCACTGTGCTGATCCAAAGCCATAAGCAGCATGCAGAGCAGCTGTCCCATCTGGGTGTCTAACCCCAGGAAATTAGAAAGGAAAAGCAATGCCCTCATAATAAACTCATCCCAAAGGACTTCATGACATGAAATAGCATAACCGGTAATGCTTTTTTCTTTGATCATTTTAAGTTTAAACCATTTACCCACTCATACAATCCATCCACTTGATGACTTTTCTGTATGACAGAGGCTTTCTGTCACACTATTATCTTTAAGAGGTCCTTTCTTTTAAACTTGTATGAAGTTTAGAGTCATGTTAAAAGTAAAATTTAAAAAGCATGCTTTATAAAGTGGGTATATGACTTTTTGACACATAAAACAGTCACAAAGCCTTTAGTAATTCAATTAGTAGTATTTGCCCCCACCCCCCGGGTTTCTCTTTGTAACCTAGGTTATTCCAGAACTCTTAGACCAGGCTGTTCTTCAACTCAGAGATCCATCTGCCTCTGCCTCCAGACTGCTAGGAGTAAAAAAAACGCTGCCGCGCCCACTTGGCTAAATTAGTAATGTTCTTATAACAACGTTTATGCGAATATAATATACAACTGCAGAGCAACTTAATTAAACTGTAATGTGTAAAAAGGAAAAAAAATCATGGTAATTACCCATTCCATGCTATTAACTTTTCTAATAAGGACAGTCAGATCTAAAACTCATTAACACTCATTAGATACACTTAAACACAGCAAACATCTCATCATTATAAATAAAACGCAACTCCCAAGGTTCACCTTGACAAGAGTGTAGATGAAATAGTCAAGTACAAGGTCTTTAAAAGTATACTGTTTGAGAGTCCCTGAAACCATAAGCATGTACTCATCATTTTCCTCAACTAGCATGGTAATTTTTCAAAAAGAGTTATGACACAGAAAAAGAAAATAATTACCCAGCGTTCCCTTGTATGACAAAATTCACAGGCTTCTCTTTCAAAATATTTCTTTTCCTTCTCCCTTCCTCACCCCCACCCCGTTTCTATCCTGTCTTCTCTTACACATGCTACTCAAACACCCAACCTGAGCCCAGAACAGTCAGTTTCCTGCCACTTCAGGACGAAGAAAGCATAAAACATAGTGAATTTTCCCAGGGATTTGAAGAAACAAAGTGTCCATGTGGCCCTCCCTTTCTCAGGAAGATGCAATGGCTGGGCTCTAATGACTTTATTCTACTATAGTCTTTCATCTACACATCCTGAAATGTCATCTATTTAGACAAAATGCCTACCATAGGATGGATACCATTCCTAAACTTGGGGCCACATATAAGATAAACAGTCTCATGGATGTTGTTGACATGGTCACTCTATTTTCTGCTTATGCTAAAAACATATTTCATAAATATAAATATTATTTTTATTTTACAACAAAATATACCTAGCAGAAAACATGCAGACACTTTGGAAATTTGACACTTTAACAATCCAGAACCAAGAAAAAAAACAAAAACAAAAACAACTCAACAGGAGCTCCAAACAACACTACTGTATGAAAAGCACAAACATATAAGGGTTACAGGAATTTACAAGGGGGGCGGGGAAGCTGATGGACTGACCGAGTCATATTACCAGGGCTCCATGTCCTTCCCTAAATCCCCACAGGGCCAACAGGCCTCTTTATCTTTAGGTGTTTATCCTCCCAGTATTCACACTACATCCTACTAGGCTCCCTGATACAGCGGCTAGCACATAATCCATGTACTCCTTGAGCTAAGACCTGCTGGGAAAATCAAGAGTAATCTAATAATCATCCATAGCTTGAGAGCTGGATCATCTTCATCTTTCCTGGACATCACTGGAAGTTGGGACTCAGTCTACTTTTCACCTACTCTTGCTACACAAGGCTGGCTTAACTAGGAGGACTTAGTGTCAGTTAACTCTTTATCTGCCACATGGAGCCATGTGAAGTGCACTCTGTACAGGGGATCTGTAGCTATCTGTCCCTTGCCCCTCACACCCCTCTCAGCCCCTCAAGGATGAAAAAAAAATTAAAAGAGCCTTAAAGGCAGCAAAGCTCACCTACTTGCACCCCTGACAAAAAAACAAAAAAACAAAATTCTGCACTCATCAACTGGACATGTTACTGAAAACAATCTACTTGGGACTTTTCCCTTCCTGAAGTTTAATGCTGTGATACATGTCACAAGCCCCTTGAATGTCATTAGGACCCTGAAGAGTCCTGATATGCTAGCTCAAGCTAGCATGGAGATGTACCTAACTTATAAAATCCTTGAATCCAGATATATCTTTGAGGAGTTTGGGGCTGTTATTTTGGTCTGTTTGTTTGAGGGCAAGGAAGACTGAATCTTGCTACATAGCTATGGCTGGCCTGTAACGCACTGGGTAGTCCAGGGTGGCCTCAAGTTCATGGCAATCCTCCTGACTTCACTTCTTGAATACTGAGATTACAAGCATAGTTTCTGGAATGTGTTTGTCTTTTCTAATGCATGCTCAATACCTTCTCTGCCTCACTACTCCTTTTCCATTGTAGCTAATGCAAAAAGTCATAGCTTCGGAAACATAAGGCCAAGTTTATTATGAGTTCTGTAGAAGATTCGCCTATCGATCTTTAAATAGGGACAAGACAGTCTTTCCCCTGTGAAGTATATGTTGCTAACTTAAAACATTCAATTAACCAGACAACTTCAGGCTTTAATCATTTTCTCTTTTTTTATTTTGTTTTGTTTTGCTTTGTTTTTCGGGACAAGGTCTCTCTGCATTAGCCTTGGCTGCCCTGGACTTGCTTTGTAGACCAGGCTGGCCTTGAACTCACAGTGATCCGCCTGCCTCTGTCTCCCAAGTGCTGGGATTACAGGCATGCGCCACCATGCCCAGCTAACCATTTTCAATAAACTCGGCTCAATCTGGAAATTCAACAAAACTGACACGAAGTAAATTTCCCACTCTGTCAGAGTGGTAGAAGACAAAACGCAAGCTAGGCATTCTATTCATTCTTAGATTGCTACAGAAAAATCAGTGCTAGGTTCATTCAGATCTGCGCATATCTTTGCCAAGTAGAAGGTATCACCTCATCAGTCTTTTCCTGTGCACAATACAGGGCATAATAACAAACAGAAAGACTGAGTGCCCATGTTCTCAAAAGTGGTTGTCCTCAGAAGCTGAGAGACACCAGAGGGCATGCTCTGATCAAGGCAGAGAGAGTGAGTTCTCTCACTCTATAAAACCATCCAGGCCCTATCTCCCCAACCCAAACTCTACTAGTATGTTTGCGGGATCTGGGGACTACAGGGCTCCCAAATGGAACTGTGAGCCTGGTCAGGCAGAGCCCAGGAGGTGCTGTATGAGTGAATTTTGAGGTTGATTTTAACTGAATATTATAACAACAACAACAACAACATCCAAAATGTGCCTAGAAATGGGATAAAGAGGCAACAACAAGCTCTCTCTCTACACCTCTTTCCCTCTTACCCTTCCTCTCTCTCTCCTTACTCTTCCTGTCTCTGTCTCTCTGGGATAACCCTGTCCCCTTTCCTTCTCCCCCATGTTCATTCAATAAACTCCTCTACAACATTTTTTTGAAAGATGCAACAATAAAAGGTGTTTCAAGCAATCCAAAATGTGCCTAGAAATGGGATAAAGAGGCATCCCATGAAGTAAGGGACAAAGCAATGAGGACACTGGAGCAACAAGCTAGATGACTACTGTCATAGACACTGGGAATTGTAATTCTGTGCTTCAGTCCAAGGCTGAGGCTGGAGCTGGGGCTGTTCCTGGAGCACAAATCTAAATCCCTGTGGAGTTCAGGTAGAGAAGCCAGGGTCTTCCTCGGAGAATGTCTCTATCCTCCCTACAGCTCTGAAGCAAATCCGGCACTTGTAGGCATTCCAAATGGTCACATCCCAGATTTTAATGTACACACCAAAATACCAGGAAATGTGTTTTTAAAAAAAGTACAGATTCTAATATAAGAAGCCTAGACGGGGCCCAGATTTCCACACAATTTAGTACGCAATCTGGAAACATCCATCTATGCAGCATGCCTGTGATTATAACAAGAGACCCATTGGTTCCAACATGCGGACTCAAGCACATGTCACACAGAACCTACCAGTGGTTAGAAGCCAGGAATGATGATGGAGAAGCTCTAATAACTCAACGACTACTTCTATGGTGGGCAGATAACTCATAATGACAGTCAATAAAGCAAAAAACAAACAAACAAACAAACAGGCCCTCACAGTAACAAATAACATTGGTTTCATTTCAAGCAGTATCATCTTCGTGCACTTTA
The DNA here is from genome assembly GCF_964271855.1 of Acomys minous. Lineage (NCBI taxonomy): Eukaryota > Metazoa > Chordata > Mammalia > Rodentia > Muridae > Acomys > Acomys minous. The sequence continues at coordinate 42,229,693 of NC_140498.1, forward strand.
CTACCACTAGATGTTATCCCACTGTAGTTTTGTTGATTCTGGGTCCTTTGAGCAAATTTTTCTCTATGAAGTAGTCTAGGCATACTCTGATTCTCCCCATAAGGACTACACAGAGCACTTCACACCTATACCTGATCCTTTGACAGAGACTATTACCACTTTTTGAAAATATGAGAAAACAGTAAACATGAAAAATCCCAGAAAAGTCACTCCCCTACATTAAAAGTCAACGATGAAACTGAAGTTCACTACTCACTGAATTAATAGCACACAAGTACAAACTAGCTTAACAACAGTGGGTTTTTTGTTGTTGATGTTTGGTTGGTTTTTGTTTTGTTTTGTTTTGAGGGAACATGGTGTGGAAATATACTCTATGATAGCCTAGAATTCATAATCCTCCAACCTCAGCTTTCAGAGTTACTAGAATGAACCACCACACTAATTTTTAATGTATATAGTTCAGGCTCTAGAACTCAACCTGAAGCTACTGAAGGATTGGATTCACATTTTTCTCTAGCTCCTAATCTAGGATTCAAAGACCATAAACACAGTTTTCTTGAGAAAGGCACTGCTAAACATTCTTAGTGAGGACATAACACAATTTTATACTTGGACTTCTGCAAGTATAGAGCCAACAGACCACATTCAAAATTGAAATGTGATTTTAAGAACAATTTAGGCTGCAGAGATGGCTCAGTAGGTAAAGTATTCAGATCTCCAACACTCGCATAAAAATCATGCAGTGGTGGTGGTGGTGCCAGTGGTGGTGGTGGTGGCGGCGGCAGTTTAACCCCAGGGGCTGAGGAAGCAAAGAGGAGCAGATTCCAGGGGCTCACTGGCTCATCAATCTAGCCAACGCTGTAAGATCCAGTTCAATGACAAAGTATCTCAAAAACAAAAAACAAACAAAACAAAACAAAAAAATAAGGTAGAGAGTGATCAGAAAAGGCCCCGGATGACCTTTGATCTCCACAGGCTCTCACATGAGAAAAAAGCACCTATAGACATATGTGCATACAGACACACACACTAATTAAAAATTTCAAAAGCACTTCTTTTTAAAGTGCTTTTATTTATTTTTTTATTAAAACTACCAAAAACCTTGTACAGACATCATCTCAACTCTCCCTGTGACTTAACATTATCAAGTCCCCGTGATAACACCTCATGTTATGACTAGTAGGAACACTGTGGTTTACCACTTGAGAAAGCATGCACCAAATCAATTTTCATACTTAGACAGTTATAAGGATGTTAAGAAAAAACAAACCACATTTCTTTTTTTTTTCTCCCTCTTGAATAAAAACCACATAAGTATTTCTTAAAAAGAGAAATCACAAAGGTTAACAATATTCATACCAGTATGTACATATTAAGCTCAAAAGATCCCATACAAGTCACACCTCTAAATTAAAAGTGAACAATAAAATCCTAGCTATTTATGGAATTAATAAGACCCAGTATCCCAGAATTTCATTTTATGTGAGATGTCTAGGAAAATCATGTATTAAAAGTTCAGGAGTTAAGAAGATGACTCAGTGGCTGGCTAAAGTGCTTGCCACTCAAGTGTAAGGACATGAGTTCAAATCCCCACAGCCTATGTAAAGCCAGGCATGGTATCATGTGTGTAATCCCAGTGCTCCTGGGATGCCAGGTGGAAACAGAAGAATCTCTAGAAGCTCACAGGCACCCAGCTCACACAAACAACAGAGATTTTGTCTCAAAAGATAAGGACCAACATCTAAAAGGTATGTGGACAAGTTACAAGTTACAAGGACACACCATCACCACCACCATCACCACCACCACTACCCACACACAAAGAATAATGTAACCCATCCAAGAGAAACTATGTTTTCAAAGAAATTTAATTGTGGTCTATCTGTAGGGGAAGAAGACAACAAGCCCCAACGCCCTGTATTTTCAATGAGGCATGCTGTGCAGTATAGTCAGCTCATAGGAAGGAAAGTTGGATTCATAAGAAGAGATCAACAGCCAGCAATGGCACGCCACTCCACGGCACTCTTAGATTAGAGTGATTTGCCATGTACAGCCAGCCAGGAAGAAAGCAGCACATGCTCACCAGGCAGAAAGGGAACCTGTGAAGATGTTCAAGAAGATATCCTAAGTGAAGAGCACTCAGGACATCTATCTGGGAGGAGTGGAGATGGTGAAAGATGGTGAAAGATGAGAAAGACTGTGTGCCTCCTAAAAGACCACTAAAAGAGGGCATGCCTCCCACCTAGAGAATGACATGGATGAACCCAAGGGTACCAAAGTCCACAACTGAGCCTCTGAAATGACAGCAAAGAGTCTTAAGACTGCGAAGAGGTGTCCATACCCATCCTAATGCTCTGATGGCTAAAAACAGCAGGGATCCAGGGGTCACATGCAGTAAGAGCAGCCAGTAGAGAACTGGTCATGTATCAAGGACCACACAGATGATTCAGAAGACAACAAAACAATGGGGATGAGAAGGATGTGTCAACCCTGAGGCTAAGATTCCCAGTCTAAAGCTTAGTAAGTTGTTAGATCAGCAGGTGTGGGAACTGCATAAGCAAAACTCTACCAGGCTCTTACACTGATACAAGCTAACAGGGTCTTCACAAAAACAGTGCCCCTCTTGTGCCCCCTTGGTGTCACTATCCTTGTAGGTGACCTGACATTCAATCCTCATACTAAGTATTGTCAGAAAATGCCAAATCTTCGTGGCAGCCATTTGATGGAAGTGACCTTGCAGCTTTGCACCCTTTCAAGTGGGTTGGTGGAGGTAAAGGAAAGCCTACCATGGCCATGGCTATTCACAAAACTCACTGAAAGCCCATCTACCCACCGAGTTTGGCTGCACCAAGGTCACTGTTGTCCCTGCCTCACTCAGCATGTTGTGCTGGTGACCTTTGCCCACTACCTACCTACTCTCACCATCCTCTTAAGAACAGTTTCTAGTCTTATCTCCAAGCTTCTCTGCCCCGTGCTCACTTACTTTGTTGGTTTCGCTTGTCACTGGCATTTTTCAAAGGGAGGCAAACAGGACAGTCATGTCGTGTGCAGTTCTTCCAATGAGAGATGATTTGTCGTGAAGATGCACAATGGGCAACTATGACCAGAAAAACAACGAGATGTTATTTTTCTATCCAAATCGTCACACTTTCAATTACACCTAAATTATAATGCCAGATTCCATTAAAAAAAAATGGTAACAAGTGTAACCATAATACAATATAGGCAGTCCTTAACTTACAAACAGGCTGTCCAAAAAGTTTGTAAGCTCACTGCTAAGTAATTCCAGGCAAAAATTTCCCATAGAAACAATGTTATGAATGATGGGTGATTAAGGTTCCGCCCACAAAAATAGAACAAAAGCTATCAACCTCTGAAATACTGAGCATCTACAATGAGAGGCAGAACAGAGTTCTACACTACATGTTACTATTAAAAATAAAAACATTAAATTATATTTCAGGATGGAACCAACTAAGAACTACCACAGGAAAAAAACACAGATAGTGAAGCCAATGAGAAGTCTGTGGAGATCCTAAGAGGAATCTAGGGCACTTCATGAAGTGCTTGAGAGAGTAACTAAGCCTGAAGAGTCCCAGTCTTCATAGTCTAAAGTCTAGCCTTCCCTCCCCTGTTCTGTGTTTCCATCATGATCAGGGTTATTCCAGGGATTCACAAATAGCACCACAGGATAGAGGGAGACCATGGAGATATTTCCCCCCAAAGTTTATGAGCACAAGAAAGAAGAGAAGAAAAGAGAGAAGAAGGGTTACAAGAAATCACAGCTGTTAACAGGAAACACTTCTTTCGGTGAAACTGAGGTCAATGGTTAAAAAATATATATATATAAGTAAATAAATAAAAACCTAAAAAAGGAGAGCATAGATGTATGTGTCTAATCCCTCCCAGCCCCTGGGATGATGACTTGGATGTCATCAGAGCAGCCTTAAGACAGAGGACAGAGGAGCAAGGCAGTAGGTCGCTGACAGTCTGAATCCATGAAACAACCACAAGACAGATGGCTAAGGGTGCAGGAAAAGGTGTGTGCCTGCTGTGAGTATTACTGTCCAGACAACCACAATATAGATATTACCAAGGAATACTCAAGAAGTGATAGAGAAGTCCTTCATGAAAGAAGGAGAAAAAGAACACGCTCAGGGAACAGCCTCATGCAGGAGCAGTGCATCTATTAGAAGAACAAATCACCTGCCAGCTCAACAGGTGAGTTTTTCAGGGACAGTTGAGCGCCAGATGTGGGGACTACAGAAACAACATATTCTAGGTCACACCAAAAGGAGGCCAGCACCTAGACCATGCAGGCTTTCCAACCACCAAAGCTGCTGAAAAACAATAAAGGCAAATTCCATCCTAACAGCAGCCACTAGTTCAGAAAGTGCACTTACCTTGGCAGGCTTTCCCAGCCTGACAATGTGTCATGTGGTTCAAAACATTTTTCATGGTTCGACAGTGTGGGAGAGAACAGGCCCGAACCTCTCCATTCGCTTGTTCTCTTCTCTGACATTTGTGGGCATGAAGCAGTAGAACCAGCTGCTGCTGTATCAGTTTGCGTTTTTCAGGGTCTGCTGTAGGGCCTGTTGCAATTGCTTGTGTGGGTACAATCCCCACTGATGTTTGCAACTGGGACTAAAATAAAACAAAGTAACAAAAATTTCTTATTAAGTTTTTAGAGTTTTGATTCATTCTAATTATTAGGAAAGCTCACAGATGTAGCCGAAAAAATTGATACAGTTTTAATTGATCAAAAACCTTGAGAAGCACCCAAGCACAAAAATCAGCCTAACTTAGATGCAAAACTGATTCAAGTTCACTTGAATACAATTATCATCCAAGAGACAACAACAACACAAACTCAATCCACCCCACTGTGAGCTCCATCAGTGGAAAGGCATGTATCAGCTGACCCACAGGATGCTGTTGCTTATGTAGGTAGGTCCCAAAGAGCAGAATGTTGGACATTTCATATGGTTCAACTTAATAAAAAAAAGATTGCCTTGGAGCTGGGCACAGTGACACATGCCTATAATCCCAGCCTGATAACCTGAGGTAGATCCCCAAGTACCCACAATATATAAGCAGTCCCAACCTCCATACATACAAACATATACATTAAACATAAAAAATTTTAATTAGATTTATTCATTTTACATGTGTTTTGCCTGCATGCATGTATATGCACCATGTTCAGGCACACTTGGAACCCATAAAGGTCAGGATACACTGGATCCCCTGGAACTGTAATTACGGAGGATTCTGAACTACTGTGGTGCTGAGAACCACATCTGTGTCCTCTGCAAGAGCATCAAGTGCTCTCAACCATTGAGCTACCTCTCCAGCACCAATTTAAAAATTAAAAAAAAAGAAAAGAAAAACTTAACTATGTATACACAATTAGGAGATAAACAATAAAAATATTAAGTGTGTATCTGCTTGCATGTGTGTACAAAAGCCCAGTTCATATTGTGGTTTCAGGTTGCCTACTTGGTCAGTGACCTCTAGGGATCCTCCTGTCTGGCCCAGAAGCACTAGGGCTAACCATGGCTTTTAAAAACGTGTATCCTTGGGATCTAAACTCAACCTCCCCAGCACAGGCTGGTCAAATTTTACAAAGTTCCTAGAAACTGAAAGGCAGATTTAATTGCTTCTCCCAAGTCGGCATTTACTAAGCAGCAGAGGGCTGCAGGTGGCCCTCATATCTGTCAGAAGCACCCTCTAGAGTCTCTTTCTGTCTCTACTGCCCAGGCAGGCAGCAAGACACCAACAGAGGGAAGGTGTTTAGAGAGAACCTTCCCTTTAAAGCATAAAAACTGGCAAGATGGCTCAGTGGAAGGAAGGGAATTGTCTTAAACACAAGTATCTGAATTCAAATTCCAGTGGAAGTAGAGAACCAAATTCCAAAAATTGTTTTCTGACCCCCCCCACCCCCACATGCATAAGATAGTAGGAATACACTGCTTATGTGCACATTCACACGCAGTAATCATTAAAACAAGGGGGGGGGGAGGAGAAGAGATGACAACACACACACAAACATAAGCGTTGTTTCTCTAAAGTAATCCACACACTTTATAAAATAGTTTAGAAATTTTTTGAAAAACAGTTAAAAATAGGAGGGGGAGCAGCACTAGACAAATGGCTCATAGCACTATTCTTTCAGAGGACAAGAATTTGAGTACTAGCACCCACATGGCTGCTCATAACTGTAACTCCAATCCCAGGAGATCGAGACACACATGTAATGTACATATAAACATGCAGGTAAAGCACACATACAGATTTTTACTTAAAAGGGAGCTGGGTGCATTGATACATGCCTTTAACTCCATCACGTGGGAGGCAGAGACAGGCAGATCTCTGTGCATTTGGGGCTAGCTTGGTCTACATAGAAAATACCAGTGGAATCAAAAGAGAATGGAGAAAGTTGTTTGTAAATATAGGTCTGATATCCAGCCATGATCCAAAACAGTAAGAAAAACACACAAACTCTCTTATAATCCATTAACAACAGACAATCTTTAAAATGTGCAAAAGATCTGACTAGATTTTCTTTAAAAAAAAAAAAAAATACACACACACAAAGCATCACTAGTATTACTGAAATGTCAATCAAACCAGTATGATGTTGTACATTTTTAATCCTAGCACTAAGGAGGCAGGGGTAGGCAGATCTCTTTGAGTTTGAAGCCAACTTGGTCTACATAGTCAATTCCAGGACAGCCAGGGCTATGTATATAAAAAGACCCCCATCTCAAAAAACCATAAAACTGGGGCTGGAGAGATGGCTTGGTGGTTAAGAGCACTGCCTGCTCTTCAAAAGGACCTGGGTTCAATTCCCAGCACCCAAGTGGCAGCTCACAACTGTCTGTAACTCCAATATCTGGCACCCTCATACCAATGCACATAAATTAAAACTAAATAAATAAAAAAATAAACAAACAAACAAAAACAAAAACCAAAAGAAAGATAAATCAAATCCACAGAGTATAGCTTTGGAGCTACCCAGATGGCTATAAATGAGACACAGATACTAAACAACTGCAGTGGTCCAGCAGAAGAGAACATGGAGGAATCGTGACACACATCACTAGAAAAGAGCCTAAGATGCTGGGAAACTGTCTGGCAGTTCCTCAACACAAAACAGTACATCACCCAGTAACTGCACTCCTGGGCACATATCCAAGATAATTAAAAGAGCTTTTCATACACCAACATGTTAAAAAAATTTTTTTAAAGCTGGGTGCAGTGGCACATGCCTTTAATCCCAGACCAGACCAGGTTGGTCTTGAACTCACAGTGATCCTCCTGCCTCTGCCTCCCGAGTGCTGGGATTAAAAGCATGCATGCACCACCATGCCCAGCTAAGAGCTAGGTTCTTGTTAGATTACTTTTGTTGTCTTGAGACAGGTTCTCCTGTAACCTAGGCTGGGCTAATCCTTCTTCCCTCCACTTCTCAAGTGCTGGAATTATGTCACTCAACATGGCCAGCTCAATAGATCTTTTTCCAAAAGTTCACTTCACTGGTCATCAAAGAAGTCAAAAATAAAACAGAGGCTCTTTACCTATCAGTATGGGACACACATAACACACACACACACACACACACAAATAACCACTGTGGTTGTTGAGTGTATATTTTAAAAAAGTATTCTCAAGTGTTCTAATAAAAATACAGCTTAGACTTGGGAAAAGAACACTATCAAAAGAAACGCGTGCAATCCTTCTGGTTGTAGGGGAAGGGGATGAGACGACGTCTGTTCTGTGACCAGGTTGTCCTCTTCAGTCTACCTCTAACCAATGCATTTCATTTCCCCTCCCTGTCGTTCTTTCCTCTCTTCTTAACGGCACTGGGTATTAAACCCAGGGCCTCAGGAAGCTCTAAGTATGTGCTTTATGACTGAGTTAACATGAACAGCCCAAAATATATATTCTTTTGGCTCTAGACCCACTGCTAAGGAAGGAACCGAACAAAGATAGGGTCCAATTATACACTAAATTAAGCATCACATTGATTAATGAAAAACTGGAGAAATACAAAGGCCTAAGAAGCTGAATAAGCTTTGACACATAGCTATACAGGAAGAGGATGCAGCCGTTACATGACAGAGCTCAAATGAAACCAGGCAATGCACCGGGAAGCACTAGAACAGCCTGGCCAAACCTGCCTGATTCTTGACAGACAACAAATTAGAAGATAAAGTTAGCATCACTTAAGGCAACAAATTATAACACTGAAGTAGACTTGCAAGCTTTTGGGTTTCTTTGCTTGTTTGTTTGGATGGTTTGATTTTTCTAGACAGAGTTTCTCACCTCCTGGAACTTGTTTTGTAGACCAGGCTGGCCTCAAACGAAATAGATCCACTTGCCTGCCTCTGCCTCCCCAGTACTGCGATTAAAGGCTGTGCCATGACCAGCTGGCTGACTTGAAAGTTTTAACAGAAAAATACCAAAAGGATATTCAGGATTTAGAATAATACTATAAAGTCATTCAGTTTTCCTCATTAACCCTGAGTTTTTATCTTTTCTAGGAGAAACCTTGACAGAATCATCTACTAGTTCAAACAAAGGAGGGTGGTTCAGGGCCTAGTTGTACCTCATTTTCCAAAATTAATGTATTGTATCAATGTTTTAGAGAAAGTAACCATTACTTTTATAACTCAAACATTCCTATTTAGAGAAACTACTTTAAAAAATGAAATTAGAAGAATCATTAGTAAATGTAAAGGATTAGAGCATGGAGTTTGGATCCCCAGAACCCACATAAAAAGCCATGCAGCACTGGAAGGCAGAAATGGAGGACTCCCAAAGCTAGTCAGCTTGCATTCACACTCATATGAACACGAATGATTGAGCACATATGTACACACACACACTGAAAAAAGAAAATGGAGAATATAAAAAATTAGAAAGGCTCAGAAAAACACAAAGGTCGGTGGTTAAGAGCACTTGTTCTAAGGAGCAGAGTTGGATCCTAGCACTCATGGAACAACCGAGTGCATACCAAGTTCTGTGGAAGATGAAAACAGCCAACAAACTGCAAATGAAAGACCCTGACTCAAATAAATAGGCATAATGATGGAGAAAGACAACTGGCATCCTCTTCTGGAATGTATGCCCTGTGCACATGCGCCAACACATACCTGTGCCTGCACTCACACAAACAAATCTTTTTGTTTGTTTGTTTGTTTGTTTGTTTGTCTTGTAGTCCTGGATTCACTTTGCAGACCAGGCTGTCCTCGAACTCACAGAGATGTGCCTGCCTCTGCCTCCTGAGTGCTGGAATTAAAGATGTGTGCCATCATACCCAGTCAACAAGCCATTTTTTTTAAATGACAGTGGTTAACACAAAAACTCACAACTATTCAAAGTGCAGAGATTAAGTATTAGTGAACTGGTTAGTCATAAATAGGACGTCTATATCATAACACACACACACACACACACACACACACACACACACACACACACACACACAGCTCATGGAGGGACTGGATTAAAACAATGGCTTTTGGACATGACAGGACTGCTACAACCATGAACTCAAAGACCATGGTTGTCTGCGCAAGATCAAGCAAGTCAACATTCTAGTATGAAGTGTAAAGGGGTTCATGAGTCCATATATCTAACTGAGGGCCTATGGGCAGCTAATGGCATCATGGAAAGTAGGTTTACTCAAAGGATGTGGTAGGTCAACATACTCCAGTTCCCACATAGGAGGGCACATATTGGAGTGATTGATCATTAAAAAATAAATCAAAGAGGGCACTAAGTTGAGAAATTAGGGAGGGGTGAGTTGAAGGAGTTATGGGGGAAAGTGGTATGTATGTATTCAATTTTTACTGTTACTGATGTCTCAGAGTTAATAAGAAAAAAGTAAATCTATAAAAGTCCTAGGAGATGAGATGTATAACCTGTGAGGCCCAGGGATGGAGAAAGCCTTTGTCCAGGCAGTCATCCTCACCCGCCCCCAGCAGTACTCTTCAGATAAGTGTAGATAACAATGCAAATAACAACAACAAAGAGAACCCTGTCTCTTCCTCTTGGCCACCCTCATTTTGTAGGTACCCAGAAACAGGGTGAGTTCAAGGCCCAGATAATAAGAGAAGGTGAGATCAAGAGCAAGCATCTTGGCCAGGTTTCCAGAAGGATTTATCATGGCTGGGACCCACCCTGAACCACTTTGCTCTCCTTCCACAAAGATCAGACCTTGCTTATAAAGTATGCTTAAAAACAGGACAGCCAGCAAACAGAGAAGCCAAACAACTCAAGTAAAAAAAATAACCACATCCCTAAGCATAAGAACTTTAAGTCTTACTAATAATCAAAGAAATACAGATGAAAATAAAGATTCCATGACATTCTTCAACAAAAACTGCCCCAGCCTTTGGAAGACAATGTGATGCTGGGGATCAGGTACACAACTGTTTCTGAAAGGCAATTTAATGGGGGGCATTCATCAAAAGTCTTAAATTTTTATGCAACATAACTATTTATAAACACCTATTTTTATTTTATGTGTGTGTGCCTGCATGTATGCATGGGCACTGTGTACATGTCAGTACCTGCAGAGGCAAGAAGAGAACGTCAGATGCCCTGGAAATGGAATCACAGGTGGTTGAGAAGCACCTCATGTGTGAGCTGGGAACTGAACTCAGGTTCTCTGCATGAGCAGCAACCGTTCTTAAACACTGAGATGGTTCAGCCCCAAAACAGACACATTTTATAAGAATTAGTTCACATCAAACAGCTAAGTTGCAAGGAAGTTAGAACACTGGTTTGCAAAGTCTAAGCTACTGAGAAACATGAACAACACACACTGAGCCAGACGCATCAGGACATCGTCCATTTATTCAGTGGTGGGCTTCACTAAATACATGCTGTGGTAGTTAGTTTTTGACAGTTTGTTTTTAGAAAGGGTCCCTCCATGTAGTCCTAGCTGTCTTGGAACTCTCTAAGTATACCAAGTTGGGCTCAAACTCAAGAGATCTGCCTGCCTCTGCCTCCCAAGTGCTGGGGTTCAAGGCATACAACACCTCAGCCTTGTGATAGTTAGCTTTGTCAATTTTACACAGTTCAGAACCACCTGGAAAGAGAATTTCGGTGAAGACATTATCTAGATCAGGCTGGCCTTGGACATTTTATCTTGATTACATTATAGTATACCCACAGTGGGAAAAGTGAGCAGAGCACAAACAAGTGTGCCTTCTTTGCCCTCTGCTCCTAATTACGCACGTGATACAACCAATCCCCTCAGGTTCCTGTCCTGGTGATGTCTGGAACCTGGAGTGGTGAGCTAACACAAACACTTTCCCCTGGTTTGGTTTTTCAAAACAGGGTTTCTCTGCAAATCCCTGGCTATCCTAAAACTCAGAGATTTCACCTGGCTATGAATGTCAGTTTCTATGACGTGTTCTCTCACACTTGCTCTTTACGGCACTATGCTCTCCAGCATAATTGGCCATGAGGTTTATTCTTCTTAACGTTTTACTCTTATTGTGAACATTAATTTTGGAAAATTAGCAAGCAGCATCAATCTAACCCTGTAAAATAGCCCTTTGGAACTTTAACCAATAGAAATACCTGTGCAGGTGTCTCTGAGGAGAACCAAGAGGCGCCTGTATCTGAGAGTAATGTTGGGGATGGGTGGGGATTACTGCGTTTTTACACCTGTGTGCTACAAATTATTCACCTCATCTACTAGTGCTGCTCTTTATAGAATTTTTTCTTAACATTTTTATTAATTCTTTAAGCAACAAGTAACAGTAAAAGTATACTACATGCACACGCACACATACCATTTCCCCCCATAGCTCCTGTGCCTCCCAAGTGCTAGGATTAAAGGCGTGTACCATCACACCAGGCTTGCTTCTGGGTAATCCCCATAACCTATTTTCCCTATATACTCTATATAAAAGAACATTCAAAAACAGACAAGCAAGAATCCTGAGGTTTGCCTGGCAGTGCTCGCTGTGTCACACTACATAAGCCCACTGTGGTAACCTCAGCTCTGAACACAGTGTACTTTGTACTTACTGCACATGCCATCATGCCAACTCAACACCAACAAACACTGCCTGGAACACCGCAGGCTCAAGAACGCACATTTACTGCACATACAAACTTTTCTGTTCTTAGAGAAAGAATGGTTTAATTGCAGAAAACAATGACTCAGTCACTCCTCAGTAATAGTGTATCAGAATGTATTTTGCTTTATCTTATGTGCATGGGTGTTTTGCCTGGATGTGCAGCTACATACCACTGTTTGCCTGATGCCTCAGGAGGCCAGGAGAGAGGGGCTTTAGCATCCCCTGGACATGAGTTACAGGTGGTTGTAAGCCACCATTAAGGAAATGAAACCAGATTAAGTGGGGGCCGGCTATGGTGGTGCACACCTTTAATCCCAACACTTGGGAGGCAGAAGCAGGCAGAGTCCAGGACAGCCAAGGCTAACATAGAGAGCCCCATCTCGGTGGGAGGGTAGAGCAGAGCGGGGAGGAGAACCACCAAAAAAAAAATTACCAAGTTGAATTTTGGCTTGGGACTAGTATAGAATTTCCAAAACATCACCATACATACTTTTACCATTTTGCAGTATATATTTACACAAAGCAGCATTTTTCAGTACTGACAATTATAAAATCAAAATAGCAACTAGAAAAATCATTGAACATGCTCTATACCCTGCAGATTCAAACATTAAACATTAAAAGTTTGAATCTTATGTAAAAATAAACAAATACATTTATCTCATTCACAAGCAAATTAACTTTCATTTTAATAAATTTAATGATTATTAAATCATTTTAATAAATACTGCTGGCTCTAATTCCCTTCCGGACTCTGCAATCACTGAGAATGCAAAGATGAGGCGTAAAACAGAAAGTGCTATCAAGGCCCAGCATTGAGCACATGCTTGTAGTCTCAGTACTCAGAGGCAGGAGTTCAAGGGCAGCTTAGGCTACATAGTATGAACCTGTCAAAAAAAAAAAAACCACTACCTAGAAGAAGGGAAAAATCACTCAGAGACAATGAATATCATGTGGTAAGAAGCGAATACACCTATGCACATCTCCTATATTCTCTAAGGACACTATAAAACATAATTTTGCCACCTAAAAATATGGTGGATGATATACAAGCCTATCCTGGGGTACACAGGGCTCATACGCTGCAGGTTAGACACGATTATGCAAATCATCTCCAGATTACTTAGAGCAGACACAATGAAAATGCTAAATAGTTGTTATGCCATATTTCTTGCCATAAAGGCATGAAAAATTTTGCGTGTGGTACATACATATATAATTATATGGCCTATACGTTCCATGTGAGATATATTGGATCCATAGATGCGGGTCCATTGTACTCACTGGCCTCCACGCAGCTCCTGCCTGCTATGCTGGTTTATTCCCAATGCCCAAATCATTAACCAGACCCAAGAGAAAGAAAATATGTATGTGGCAAATAAAAAAGAAAAGGTAAGGCAAGTCTATTCCACAGGGCACAGCTGGTCACTTAGCCAATATTTTAGTCGACAATGGCTGTCATAAGCTTTCTTTTAGATCAGTTCCACTAAAGGGACACATTCTAACATAAAAGAAAGGATTACATGGCCATCTATTTGAGAAGTATTTGAATTACATCAGAGAGGTTTAGGTATCATAAGCTGGGAAACTAAGCAAGAAACACTCTCAAGTTTCACAGTGACCACAAAAACAGAGATGTCTTGCCTTTTTTCTGGAGGATTCTGAATCCGACGGAAAAAGAAAGAATGTCCCATCACCAACATGCACACTGAGATACACAGCTACTTACTAAAGCCCAGGACACAGGGCAAGAATGCCCAGCATCCATGGCTCACTACTCAGATGCTGCTGGCATCAGGATATTCTGGCAGGACACAGAAGACATGACAGCTCTTCTCTATCTGAAAAATTCCCTCTGGCCAGCCACATTTTCCTCCCATTTAGAGACAGCTGTCTATCAGCAACTGTCTGGGCCTTGTCTAAACCTCTACCTCACAACTCTACCACACACTCAAAACAGAGTATAAAATCATTCTCATGAGCAATGTTAAGTAAGCTAAGCAGTACCCCTAATGAATCTCCTACATTATATGCTTAAGAATGCTGAACTCTTTATAGTGTTGTTTTTAAATTTTTTCCCTATTTAAAGAATCCACATAAACCTGCTGGTCACAAGTATTCATCAGCAGAGGATGAACTTTCTCAGCATGGTTTTCATGTTCTGATGATGCTCTTTGGCCTTCCTCTTAATCTCAGGTGACACCAAATCCATGCTCCAAAGGTCCCTTTCTCCCCTGGCAGTGAATTATTCCCCTTTGCCAACTCTGTTTCCTTCTTGTCCCTAGTTGGGGATCTATAAGATCTCTTCCTGAGCCACATCATAAAATTGTCATTACACTATGTCATGTTGAGCTGTTGACTCCAAGATGGCTAGCAAACTGACCGATTCATTTGTGCCTCCCACCTGTACACCATCCTCTCTTGGGGTGCAGTCATTTGTGCTTATACCTTTGTTCCCTCCCTCAAGCCTGCTACTCTGCCACCTCTGTAAAGGATTCTCCACCAGGACACCTTCTCTGTAGATAATCTACCAAAGTGACAACCTTGTCTTGTCTCCTAACTCACTGTGAACAACCATATCTAGGGCACTAGCTCCTTTAGCCTCTACAAAGAAGCTGGGGGCAGGCGGGGGGGAAGAGGGGGTGACTTTGAATGACTTATAAACAAAAACAAGAACCGCAACTTATTTCCTTGCAAACAGACAGCCCTCCTTCCACTCAAGACCCTACCCTCACACCAGCTTTATAAAATATATCTTAACACAATTTTATTGGCACTTTGCCTGCACGTATGTCTGTATACTACACGCATGTCTGGTGCCTACAGAGGCCAGACAGAACAGGGCATCAGATCCCCTGGACCCCTAATGGTGCTGAAAATTAAAACCTGGTACTGAAGAAGAGTAGCCAATGCTCTTAGCTGCTGAGCCATGTCTCCACCCCAACTCCAAGATAATTCTTGTTTGGCCTCCAGTTTTGTTCATGTACTCCTACTTGCCCTTCATAAGAGTCACCATTCAAAAGTACTGGCTTCCGCCATTCCTACAAAAGCCAATGACTATTACCCTAAGGAAGCAACCTGTGGATCACAACCCCTTTGGGGTGATGTAACAACCCTTTCACAGGGTCACCTAAGATCACTGGAAAACACAAATATTCACATTACCAATCCTAGCAATAACAAAATTACAGTTATGAAGTAGCAACAAAAATAAATTTATTGGAGGGCACCACAACATAAGGAACTGTATTAAAGGGTTGCAGCATTAGGAAGGCTACCTCCCCAACTCCCATTGTCAACACCAGACAAAAACGATGGAGCCATGCAGGAAGAGAGAAAAAGAGTGCCCTGGCTCATGACTATGAGGCTTCAGTTGCCCCATGAAGAACTAACCTATGTAATTTGGTATCAGTGCCCCTAACCTGAACTGCTTGGTACCCAAAGTCAATCAACTGTCTCTTAAAAATTACCTCTTGTGCTGGCTAATTGTTTGTTAACTTTGACATAAGCCCAGGTCACTCTGAAAAGAAGGAACCTCAACTGAGAAAATGCCTCCTAAGATTGGCCTGTAGACAAGTCTGTGGGGGTATTTTCTTGATTAATGACTGATGTGGGAGGGTCCAGGCCACTGTGGGTGATGCCACCCTTAGGCGGGTGGACCTGAGTTGTTGTTGTTGTTGTTTTAAAGCACACTGAGCAAGCCACAAGGAATAAGCCAGTAAATATCATTCTTCCATGGTCTCTGCTTCAGTCCCAGACCCCAGGTTCCTGTCTTGAGTTCACGTCTTGGTTTGTCTCAGTAATGAAAAGTGGTGTGGAAATGTAAGCATTTGCCTTTTCTCCCTATATTGGCTTTGATCCTTTATCACAGAAATTCAAACCAAACAACTTTCAAAGTATATCAATTCCCCTCCACTCCAAAAAAGGGGAAAGCCATTAAGTTCAGGGTATCATAGTTTCCCTCTTTAATGTAACAGATCTAGTTTTTATAACAATGTTTTCTTGCTATGTGAAAATCTGTCATTTTAAGATACTAGATATAAAGGAGAAAATTCAAGATTACAAAACAGAGTCAAAGAACTGCAAATAAACTGGAAGCACAGGCAAGGAAGGCCATTGCCAGGGAACTCGGGGCTGCTAAACCATCTGAGTATAATTAAAAAGAACTTTACAAAAAGGAAGCCACAGGGCCAGGAACAAGTCAAACTCCCTGCTAATGATGGTGTTCTCAAGAAGCCACTGCAGGAATAAAGTAAAGAAATACATGCTGCAAAAGATGCCATGCAACCTGTACCTTGACCTCTTTATCAGACACTGAGGGCTTTCCCAGGTGCTGCTGTCTCATAGGCACATGGCCACCCTGTGCCTCCAGAATAAATAGTACAAGCAAAGGACCCAGCTTACTTCCCCAAAGCATCTATGGATCTTTTTCTAAAGTCCACATTAGCTTTTAAAACAAAGGTAGCCTGAGTGAGCACTACAGGTTCTGTAGACAAAACTGCTTTATTAGCTTACTATGATTCCCCCCCACCCCACCCCACCCCCGACAAGGTTTCTCTGTGTAGCCTTGGCTGTCTGGACTTGCTTTGTAGACCAGGCTGGCCTCGAACTCACAGCGATCCGCCTGCCTCTGCCTCCCGAGTGCTGGGATTACCCGGCTTAGTTTACTATGGTTTTGAGGGGGTTGAAGAAAATGCGGTTGACTGAATTTCTCCAAGATTCCAGAAAATAAGCAAAAGAATGGGATACACTGCTATTGCTCCTCCTGACCATTCTTCAAAGCAGGGACAGCTGTACCTAAAGGAACAAATCCTGTCAGTGCCTGAAGATGTTAGATTGTAACGATAAGAACAAATGAAGGGCTACAGGTAGTGTGAGTGGCCAGGGTTCTGGCCAGATATTACCAAAGCTCCAGGAGGCCCTGGAAGAGAACCGTGGTCACTGCTAAGATCCCTGCTATAGTCCTGAAAGGGGAAGGCAAGGCCCTCTCCCTAGTCCCTCTGTGCAACCCTTGGCCACCACACCTAACAAGTTTAGGACTCCAGCTAGCAGAGGACGCTGGAATACGGGAATTTTTGTCACTCTGTAGTAGTAGTGGAGATGGAAAGACAAGAAGCCAGAGGGGGGTGGGGGTGGGGCGGGGGCGCAGGGGATTTTTGTTTTGTTTTGGTTTTTGTTTTTTGAGACAGGGTTTCTCTGTACAGTCCTGGCTGCCCTAGACTCGCTTTGTAGACCAGACTGGCCTCAAACTCACAGTGATCCACCTGCCAGAGAAAAAAATTTTAAAGGGAAGGGAGGAAAACATTAGGTTAGGGATTTCCCTGTGTATAAAGCATAGAACACCATGGAAAAAGACAATATTTTCACTGGAGTCTAAATGTGTGCCTAGCTACCAAGCAGGCACAGGCAATGCAGCTAGTCCTGGAGATCACACCACTGTCTTCTCAGGGAGAACTGAAAACAAAACACGAGAGGGTCCAAGATCCTAGAGACTAATTGCTCCCATAACCCTGGCAACCAAAAACTACTGAAAGGAAGGTTAGCAGACTAAGAGAGCTAAGGGGATTGTCCTAAGAAGAAAGAAGAGAAAATCATCAGTAGTTTTGAAAACATGCAGGTTTTACTGTTTAAAAAAAGGGGGTGAGGGTGGGTGGGGGGGTTAACGGTTATAGCCTCTTGCCAAGGTATCTTACTGTTCCCATTTTCTGATTGTACACTAGTGGAGAAAAGCCCTCAACACTTGCCTCGGAACATTTGCACACTGTAAACACTGTCACTCTTTCTGGTACATACTAAGGTTAGAGAAGATCTTAGGGGGCAGGGAGAGGGGAGTGACGCTAAATATACCACAATTCTTTGTGCTAGTATTTCAAAATGAGAAGCTTTTAATGCTAAGAGGCAACTTTCCAAAGAGCACGGTCAGTTTTGACTAAGACTTGCCAAATGACTACCTTAGAAGCGCATGGAAGTGTGTGGGCCCTGTCGCCGACCATCACCTGCCCACCTGCCTACCATGTCCTCAGCAGCTGAGATGCACCACTAGGGACTGGGGACACTAGCCTCAATGCTCTAAATCAACAGGCTTGCTGGGGCATAGAGTCCATGGATAATGCTTGTTATAGCTGGGAACTCTTAAGAATGAAGATATGATATCATCTATCAAGTCCTATCTAACACCTGTCTCATCAGCACAACATAATTCTTATAATAGCTTTTGTTTAACTGTAACATAAATCAAGCTTCTACTGACAGCTTCAACCCACTAACAAACAGCAAGATGACCCAGTCTTAATGATATTCAGAATTTTGGAAAGGGTAAAATAATTTACATGCATAACTCTCTCCATCTACAAAGGGAATCTGGGAGGAGCTGCTAAATCAACCTTCCCTATCACTCTTGTTGCTAGCTCATGACAGAAAACGATAAGCTCGTTTAGAGAGCTGTTCTTAGGATGCAGGTTATGTTTCTAGCACCATGGCACACTCTCAGATACAACTCTTCACTGCAAGCACCATAAAATCCATATGCCAAAGCACCCACCAACACCCAAAGCACAAAAATCCAAAGGCTACTTACCATATTTGGCACATTGGTGACTGAAGTATTCTTGATATCTGTAGGAAAAGCGGGCAAACTATTGACCATGCTCTGTTTGCTGGATAACTGGGGGTTCACTCCAGCGGCTCCCATCTGCTGCCCTCCAGTTTGACTAAAGGGTTGTCCAAATGGACTTGAGTTACCAGTCATTCCCATCTGAAACAAAACAGGAACAATCATCCGCGGTGAATGACACAATCATACATGAAAAAACAGACAACAGAATTGCTTGGCTGACCCACTGATGCCTTGCACAGAAGGCTAATGAAGTGGCATAAGAGACTAGATTGCCCCTGTCCTACAAGGGGCAGCAGCACCCCACAAGAGGCAGCAGTTTTCTCCCCTCCCCCTTGACCAAAGGCCTGCCCAGCACAGCCAGTCCTAGACAGCATAGGGAGGAATCTTTAATTACTCCACAGTGCTTTATTTCTCTCAGGTTCATCAGATATTAACTAAGTTTCAACTAGTTCAAGATGCAGAGTAGAAATACTAGCAATGAAAGGATAAAATACGTGGACTCTCCAGCATTAAAATGATCCAGCAAGGCAGGCAGTAGCTAATGAGGAGAGTGAAAACTGAAGAAGGTATACCAACCGCCAAGCTCCCAACAGTGGTGTACCACTCGTTATTACACACGCTGAACATTTTCCCTAATGAGCTTTTTCTTTTAAACCAAAGTGAAATAAACTAACAACACGGTAGATTAAGGTAAAGTCAGGAAGGAGGGACTCCCGCCTCTCCCTCCAGAGGCCAGCCATACACAGAGCTAGTTTGCTCAGGTACAGCTAGCTCCAAACTCCTTGAGTAGATATGGAAATCCCCAAACAGTGCCCAAATGAGCTCCCTGTTGTCTAATGCTTGCTCTGCATGTCTGGCATCATATTGTGTTTGATGTTTGGACTGGGAAGAACAGTCTTGAGCAGGGAAGACCTCCAGGGAACAAAGTTACACGCGAAGAACTACTAGTAAGCTGGGGTATGGCTCCATGGGAAAGACTTGCACTAAATGTTCTAAGTCACAGGTTTCATCTCCAACAATACACACGGGTAAGTTCTATCTAAGAAATCACTATCAGACTCAGCTGGTAACCATCATGCCAATAAACTCACTCTATCACATACAGTCCTTCTGTGGACTTTTAATCTCTTGACTCCAAGGTGAGGGTCACTAGATCACATCATTCCCTTTAGTTCTAAAGCTCTAGGTTACAAACTAATCCACATGTAACACTAGCTCCAACTAACTCTCTTCTGCTGAAATGCCTATATGCCCCAAAATACCAAATGTCTATATGCCAAAAGCCAGTGTGACTAAATGTCAATAACGCATATATGGGGGGGGGGGACCATACGACATGTAGAAGTGCTAGCTATGTGCACCTGAGTTTTCTCATCTTTCTGAGAATGAATACATTTTAGCTGTGTCCTTTGTACTAGGTACTCAGTGTGAGTGACATGAAACACAAATCTTTCATCAAATCCAGGAATGAGGCTCAAACCTGAGTGCATGAGACTTAAAATCAAGGCAGAAGCTAGGTGAGTCTACAAAGGGCATTCCTAACCCTAACAAGACTCCTTCAACTGTAATCTGACACTCAGAAAACAAACCGGATTGTCTGTCCACAGTGCAACACACTATGTTAATCCATGTAGCAGCCATTACTCAGAATCCGTTTTATTACATAATTCAGGCCATTAAAGGCTTGGTGGAAAGTGCTTTATAGCTGGGCTATCTTACAGGCCCCGGGTCCTGTTCTTAAAGGCCTAGAATTTGAAAAACAATAACAAAAAACTCACAAAGACAAAACTCCCAGTTTCTAAATTTCTTTATTTTGAACCAAACATTTCAGAGTACATGTATTCACTCAGCCACAATCAATCCACCCTCACTGTTCACCAGTATCTACTATAAGCCAAGCCCCCTTGAGAATGGCTAGAAAGGCCTTGTTCTCCCTATTCTCTGAGGAACATGCTCCTTATATACGTGGACTTAACAAACAAAAATAAAAATCAGTGTTGGCTGAAAGCTTCCAG
This sequence comes from Acomys minous, assembly GCF_964271855.1. Lineage (NCBI taxonomy): Eukaryota > Metazoa > Chordata > Mammalia > Rodentia > Muridae > Acomys > Acomys minous. The sequence goes on from NC_140498.1 coordinate 42,250,425, forward strand.
CCTAATTAGAATACAGTGCCAAGAACTACAGCAGGTGGCGTGTGAGGTAGAGTGGAGAGCCTGTGCTACCATACACCCCTGCACTGAACACAGAGACCACAAATGCCAGGACAGTAAACTTCCCAAGTGCTCTCTATGGTTCAGAAAGTATACCTGGCCTGTTCTCTGAAAACATACATACTGTTTCTGACCCTGCAAATATTCCTGACAGCATTCCAAAACCCCCCCTGCCAAGGTGAACAGTCAGGTGTGTGCCTGGTCAAGTAGGTGGATATCTGCCTGATTAGACTCTGGGCACTCTCTAACTGCCTGGTTTTAAGGGCAATATCATGTTTGGAAACACACTGATAAGTTCCTTTTAAAAAAACGTCTTTTCTTTCTCCTCCCATTACCACCACCACCACTTTCTCTCCTTCTACTTTTGGTTATGAACCTAGTTTTTAATGGCTAAGCCAACTCTCTAGTCCAATTTTTGTTTTGTTTTGACAGGCTCACTCCATGTAGCCTTGACTGTCCTGGAACTCACTTCGTAAACCAGGCTGTATTCAAACACAGAGATCTACTTGCCTCTGCTCCCTGAGTGCTGGGATTAAAAGAAGGGGCCAAAAGTACCAGGCCTTCTTTCGCTTTTTAAACCACTAAAATATAGTTTTCCTGTGTTGCCTTGGCTGGTTTTGAACTCATGATCCTCATGTACACTGCCACCCTCAGCTTTCTTCAAGAAATTATTTTTCATCTTTTCTCCTTGACAAGTTGGCAGTTTCAACATGGCTTTAATTTCCAAAAGTTAAGAATGATAGACAAAGCCTAAGGAACTCATTATACATTTTGAGAGCTAAAAGCAAAAGTCCTCTCCTGAGTTATAACAAAAAGAAATCCGAACTAATTAAGGAGGCCAGGAACTTGAGTATCTGGTGCCACACCCATTTCCAGTCAAATCAGAGTTAGTAGTTAAGGCCAACAAAGTGGACGTAAGCCTCCAAAGGGCTACCACAGCTCATCTCAAGTGGACTGTCCCACCTTAAAAGGAGTGATAGATCAGATAGAAATAAATGGTCAAAGATTTAGGTAAAAGCCATTCATTTTTAGATTGTCTAGATTTCAGGATTCCTCATTCTGCATCTATTTTCTGTTGATCAAATCAAGTCTATGCTAATGCACTGTTTAAAACCAGTGTCCAAGGGGCTGGAGAGATGGCTTAGTGGTTAAGAGCACTGACTGCTATTCCAGAGGACCAGGTTTCACGTCCCAGTCCCACATGGCAGCTCCCAACTGTCTGTAACTCTAAGATCTGACACTCTCACACAGATACACGTGTAGTCAAAACACCAATGCACATAAAATAAAAATAAGTAAATGTTTTTAAAAAACAAACCAGCCAGGCATGGTGGTACACACCTTTAATCCCAGCACTTGGGAGGTAGAGGCAGGTGGATCACTGTGAGTTCAAGGCCAGCCTGGTCTACAAAAGTGAGTCCAGGATAGCCACGACTGTTAACACAGAGAAACCTTGTCTCAAAAAAAAACTTAAAAAAAAAAAAAAAAGAAAAGAAAAGACAATATATTTAAGATGTCTAAATCCAGTTAATAACTAAATCCCTTTTAACTCCCTATGTTTCTTATTAACAATAATATGCTCATCAACTCAATTGAAGTTTTATCAGATTTAGTTTAAATCTGCTACTGAAACTGAGTAAAATCCAAAGCAGAAAGGAACTTTCGGTGATGGTAAATTTATTTGTCAACAAAATAAAACTTGTAGAATATTGATATTCTCCCCATTCACCAGTACCCAGCGCAGTAAAATGTGCTTTTACTCTGTCCTTCCAAACAGAGCCCCTTCAAGTACTTAATTTAAGTCCAATCTCAGAAAACAGAAGAGTCAATTACAATGGCATCTATTAATTAATGTTTCACAGTTTCATCCTTTTGCCATGAAAAAGATGCTGTGACCATGTATGCCCAACAGTCGTTCAAGAATCTGCTTATCTGGTAATGTCTCTCTTTACTAAGAGAATAAAATTTTGTAAACTGCAGCCCCCAGGAGAATGAGCACAACAGCTAAGGCGAGACATCCAAGAGCTAGACATGAGTCTGCACCGCCGAGGTAGGAGACCCAGTGAGGGAAGAATGTTTACGCCAAGGAGAACACCCACACAAACTCTGCTCACCGACACAGGGGTACTTGTGGCAAACTGGCAATTATCCAGCCGACAGGCAAAAGCTGCTCAGGTCCTGGGCTACACAACATAATCAACTGACTGTGCCCAACACAACGGAAGGAAGGACAAGCTATGCTTCTTCCACACTGACACAGGAATGATACCATCACAGAGATGGAAAACAGTGAGCACTATTCAACTCCAGAGTTGCCTGCCACATCAGTACCTATGCTAATCCACACTGAGTCTGACTTGGGCACAAAACCAGGTCTTGCCTCCCACAAACATTTGTCTTATGTTGAAGGTGTTTAGCGTTTGAAAGGGAATAAATGACCATTCCAAGACATTACCACCTTAAGAGTCTCCAGGAACATAAGCTTGTGTTACACCTAAAAAAGTAAGTCACTGCAGCCAGGGCACAACAGCACATCTGCGGGCACCAGGAGAAGCAACTGTCCTCTTTCTACCTTCTAAACTTTGGAGACAGGGCTGGGAAGATGATTCAGCTGGTCAAGTGCTGACTCCACAAGCACTGGGGACCTGAGTTTAGCTACATGTAAGCCACACCAACACATACATATACCATGGACATAAGCAATTAATAATAGTATAAAATAGAGCCGGGCAGTGGTGACGCACGCCTTTAAAGCCAGCACTCGGGAGGCAGAGGCAGGCGGATCGCTGTGAGTTCGAGGCCACCCTGGTCTACAAAGTTGAGTCCAGGACAGCCAAGGCTACAGAGAGAGACCCTGTCTCAAAAAAACAAAAACAAAACAAAATAAAAAAAATAGTATAAAAATAATAAACTTTCAAGATTCTCAGTAACTAGCTAGTACCCAACTAGCAGTTCACTTGGTCACACTAAAAAAGTTGAAGCACTTTAGAGTTAATTTTTACAGGATGGCAGTTTTGTTTGATCACAATATAGTCTAGGGCCATACATACGATGAATGCTCTCTGCCTTACTTTTTTTTTTTTTTTTTTTTCTTTTCCCTGCCTTACTTCTGATGCCAACAAACTTTTTGGGCTTTGGTCCAAGACCACCTTATCTCCTAACCTAGACACACTCTCTGCAAACAAACAAACAAACCTGGGTACCAAAATATTAACCTCTGGGCACAAAAAGCCCATTGAGTTTGTTTTAATGGGGGAACAAATACTATTTTCTACTTGTAATGATACAACAGCTATCAAAATATTAATAAAACAAGCTCCAGGATCCAAAAGAGCAGAAAGATTCTCTCCACTGCACCAATCAAGAGACCATCCTAGCTCTTCTTGGAGTTATTCACCTTCCTCTCCTAACACATCAAGCAAGATGTCTCAACCATCAAAAAGGTAAACCACAAAAACACTCAACCTAGAGTTCTTAAGGCACAATGGCACTAATATTGAAAAGGCAATGAGGTAGTCCACTGCCAAAGAGGCCCCTCCCCAGGGCAGACTTCACAAGAGTGTACGCCATAGCTCTACCTTCTTGCTCCTCTGTAGAATGGGAGCACAGTGAGGCATTTACTGCACATAGACACCAGTCATAGCTCGCCTCCCAGAAGAACTCCCACACTCCACTAGGCTGAAACAATGGGCAGGAACAACCTGAGCCATCAGTAGGAATAGGACAGAGGAGTTGAGTGTTGACATCTGCTTTCTGTGGTGGTGTTTTGCTTTTTTGTCTGTCTGGTTTTTTGAGGGAACAGATACATTATTAGATTCTCAAAGGAGATCAGGTCAATAGGATTCCCAAGAGCTCCTCAAAATGAATGCTCCTTGCTCATGAGAAAATGAACTCAAGCTAACGCAATACTCAGTGCATAACAAGCTTGTCTCTACCCTCAACCGTATACCTCATGTAAGAGTTTTACTGTACAGATAACTACTCGTGAAGCCAACTATGCTGTAATAAACGGTCATCTCCAGGTGACCACTCAAAATAAATACTCAAAGGAGAGTCCAACTCCAGTGATACATCAGACAGTTATGTCCAAAGCTACACATCTGATGACCATGTGGTCAGCAAGAGGAAGGAAGGCAAGGAGACATATGCTGCCATGAAGGAGCTCACAAAAACTCAGCAGGGCCATATGGAATGCTTCCTGTGACAAGTGCTAAGTATGATACAATTTCAGTGAAGACTACAAGTTTTTTTTTTTCAAAAGTGGACTTCAGTTTTCCTCATAATTTTATATACACTTAAAACCAGATAGCAGAGCACTTGGAGGAAGTGTGACCAGAAAACATACTTAGAAAAACCAAGTATGGCATTCAAATAAGCTACCTATTGCTTCATAGACAAGCTTTCCTAGAAAGCTCAGGAACATCACAGATCAGCTCAAGATCTCACTTGAAGTGCCCTGTGTCCAATCCAGAGACACTGTCCTACACAATGAGGCCTGTCACTTCTTCACCGCTGCGTCCTCTACGCACACCAGATTGAAATGAGTACCGCTAGACAGAGACACTGGCTCTCTCCACAAAAGATCTGACAAACTACAGCCAGTAGGACAGTGGCAATGTAATGCTTGATTTAAGAGGCACAACAAATCTTATTAGCACACACCCACAAGTAAGATGTCATTTACAGAGGCAGCCAAATCTGTAAGCTTTGGGTATTAGTTTGGTCTGGATGGTAGCTTCTGCCACTTGCTATCTATATGACCTTCCTTAGGATATTTACTTAAAACTTTCTATGCTCTGGTATACAATGAAGATGAAAACACCTCCTCTAAGGGGTCTGTGAGCATTTAAAAAAAAAAAGCCAAATCACATTCATGAAGAATTCCAAATCAGAGCTACTATACAGAAAGTCCACGAATGTTGGCTACTTCTACCTTCACGGTTTTTCTGAGGCTTTGGGGTCAAACTACAGGAAATATGGTTTATTTCCAGGGCTTACCTACACTAATGCTGAAGTGAAAGAATAGCGTTTTGAGACTGTCTAATGATAGGGAGAAGCTTACACGCAAGCCAGCAGCAGCAAGAGGGCTCTGGGATCACGGTATCTGGCTGTGAAACAGATTCTGACAAACCATGAAAACATTAGGATGAGAACACTCACCCTCAGGGATCACTATGTGTAGAAATACCACGAGGAGACAACTATTTTCAAACTATCCCAGAAAATCACAACTGTTTTTCTTTTTTCTTTTAGCATTTAATGACAGGGGTTTTCTGTGTAAGAGCCCTGGCACTTGATTTATAAACCAGATCTAGCTGCCTCTGCCTCCCAAATGCTAAAATTAAAGGCATGCACTATCACACTCAGGCACAAATATTTTCAACTTAAAAACGTTCTTTTCAAACTTAAAATGTATTAAGAAGCAACTGGGTATGGAAGTCCAAGCTTAGGCAGGAGAACCAGAGACAAAGCTATATAGAAAACTGTCTCAAGAAGAATCAAGTATCATAAGCAATATGACCAGAATATACTGATATAATGCAAATGAGCTAAAATGTGAACCAAGCTTAAACAAGAAAAAAATCATAAATTAAAAAACCAATGTGTGCCCAAAACACATGTGAGCCACACACAACAAATGCTACACTTGGTGTGTTCTGTATGACCTGACAGGTTAAACAGGCACCTTCAATCTTTCTCTATGCAGTGGAATACACATAAAACCACAGATTTATGTAAGGCTTATAAAAACAATATAATCCAATACATATCAAACAAAAAATTGTAAATACTTTTAGGACCATAAATATTCATTCTTTCTAATGGAAAGATGAACCATTACTGGCCTACATTATGGCTAGATCATTTGTAAAGCCAAAGTATTTCTCTCTTGGCAACCCACCGCTGCTGGAGAAAAGCCAAGAAGAACAGCTTTCATGGAAAGGCTTGCCTGTATTCATCAGCAGCTATCACCCACTTGCTCTTGGAATCCTTCCAGCACCTCTACTTGATGAATGGAAAGCTAAGGGCCATGCGACAGTAGCGACAATGCCATAGGCAGCACCCTCACCAGCCAGAGCACACCTGGAAGCAGAATGAGGTGAACTGCTAAGAGCAGGCAATAGTCCCATGCTGGTCGCATTGGAGAGGACACAGGCCTGGGTCTGAACACTTGCTGAACAGTAAACCCTATTTGTAAAAGTATTTAGAACATCTGTTATGTTTCTCTTGGATATGACTTCTTTTAAGGCACTGTGAGAGGGCCTGGGGCAGTAGAATCTTCTGGTAATAAAGCCCGTGCTATGCCTTAGCAGGCCATGACCTGTGGGGGTGCAATCTATGTTAATTCACAAGCAAAACACTGGGCTGGAGACAGTTTGAAATTTGTTTCTAATCCTGCTCCTAACTAGTCACATGGCATGGACAAATCTCTTGTTCTTAGCATTAATTTTTTCATGTAAAAACAGGAACATTCAGATGGGACTCAGAATTAAACAGAGAATTCTCAACAGAGGACTATCAAATGGCTGAGAAACACTTAAAAGAAATGTTCAATGCCCTTAGTCATCAGAGAAATGCAAATAAAACTACTCTGAGATTCCATCTTACACCCATCAGAATGGCTAAGACAAAAAACTCAAGTGATAGTACATGCTGATGAGGATGTGGAGAAAGGGGAACCCTTCTTTGCTGGTGGGAGTGCAAACTTGTACAATCACTTTGGAAATCTATCTGGCACTTTCTCAGAAAACTAGGAATAATGCTACCTCAAGACCCAGCTATTCCACTCCTTGGAATATACTCCGAAGATGCTCCACCACACAACAAGGTCATATGCTCAACCATGTTCATAGCAGCTTTATTTGTAATAGCCAGAACCTGGGAACAACCTAAGTGTCCCTCAGTTGAAGAATGGATAAAGAAGCTGTGGGACATTTACACTATGGAATACTACTCAGCTATTAAAAACAAGGAAAGCCTGAAATTTATGGGCAAACGGGATGGAATTAGAATCAATCATGCTGAGTGAGTTAACCTAGACCCAGAAAGACTCACATGGTATATACTCACTTATAATTGGCCACTAGCCCAAATGGAATGTCCAATGAAAGTCTTCACTTACCAGGAGATTGGGATAGATGCGAGGACTTCCTATTGGGACTCCAGCTACTGGGACTCTAGGTGAGGGAAATATAGAATGGGGAAATAGAAGGACCCAGAGGGTCCTAGGAACCCACAAGAAAAACACCATGACGGGCAGATCTGAACCCAAAGGGTCTGCTCAACCTACTGCACCAACCAAGGACAATACATGCAATAAACATTGAACCCCTTTTCAGATCTAACCAATGGTCAAGACACTCTCCACAGTTGTGTGAGAGCGGGGACTGACTCTGACATGAACTCTGGTGCCCAATATTTGGCCACTTCCCCGTGGTGGGGAGGCCTGGTGGCACTCAGAGAAAGGATAAGCAGGCTACCAGGATGAGACTTGATAGGCTGTAACCACATGGTGGGAAGGAGGTCCCCTTCTGTCACAGACCTAGGGGAGGGGAACAGGGTGAAAGGGGGAGGGAGGGAGGAATGGGAGGATAAACATAAGGGGATAACAACTGAGATGTAATCTGAATAAATTAATAACATTTTTAAAAAATAAAAAAAAAAAAGGACTGTTCAGATGATCACAATAGAGTGTTCACAGTTCCTTCTGATACTAAGACTTATGTCCTTTTTAGTTTCAATAAGTATTTAACTTATGTGAAAGCTTTACTTCTGGGAGATGCACTTACAGTGAGAAACAATTTGGGATCCCAAATCTGGCTGATCAGGAAGGGCTTATGCCAGCAATACTCTCAATGTGGCCAATGATCACACAGGGACCAAGCGCCCACAGCTTCAGATTCTCTGTACTCTTGCCTAGAGTACATTATAAGACTATCTAAAAGGGCCAATGAAATTAAGTGGGGTGTTTTGCCTAATTTCTTCATATTCTAATAACCTTTAAGGCAGAAGAACAGCCTCTTTAAGATTAAGTAGTCCATTCCAGCCTGGCCCATAGTAAGTAACAATGGAGAAGGAAAGGGAAAGAGGAGATAAATAAGAGACATGAGGAAAAATACCATTTTCCTGTACCAACACAAATTTAATTCACATTGTGGCTCAGTTATGAAACAGTAGAATAGATTTCATTGGATCACCTACACATGTGGCCCAAACCTTCATACAAAGGACAGATATGCCACAATTCATAGTCCACTCACTGATGACCATGACAAACAGATACTAGAGGAGGGCACAAAGGAACCAGGTAATGAGAGCATAAATAATGCAAGACCCAGAGCAATGGGAAGGAAGAGGGAGCAGAACCTGGGAGACAAGAAAACACAAGTGCCTCCGCCACGCTAAGGCTCAAAACAAGGACAAGTTCTTGAAAAGTTCTTGAAAGAGGCTGTTAGCTTTGCTGTGACAGTGAAAGAACAGCATATGGGGTGAGCTCTAAGAGGGAGCCACAGGGATACAAAGAGGCTCTATGCTGTCCTCTCCTTTATACAAGCTTTATACATCAGTGGCAACAGGAGGGCTGAAATGTTACAGGTGGAGCCAGAAGACTAAATGCCATCACCTGAAGTATAAAGCACACTCAAAGTTGACTGTCATTTTAAAACATGTCAAGCAACTCTACAGCATACAGAATACTGAACTGTGAAAAGCCTTATCAAAAAGATCATGGACAAAAAACATGTGTAAATGGAGGGTTCCTGACTAGAAAGAGAGAGCATCAGCACCTGGCACACAAAGAGGAGCCCCAGAAAAGTGCAAAAAGTGGAAAAGCAGTGAAGGCACTGATGGGCTAGTGAGATGGCTCTCATAGTTAAAAAAAAAAAAATAGCATCTGATTACTGACAGGGAAAAACACTTGGAAGTTTAAAGGGAAAATAGCAAGACCACAAAGTATATAATCTTCAAGAAACATGTACACAGTCAGAGCAAGTGCTGCAGTGGGAAGGGGTCAACAGCAAAACATTTAGTGATTAATCTAAAGGGTTTTTCTTTTTCTTTAAATTCTATTTTATTTATTAATGATGATGGTGGTACGCGCGTACATGTGAGTGCATGTTAACAGTTTGCCAGGAGAAGGAGGCCAGAAGAAAACTTTATAAAGTCATTTCTCTCTTCTACAGTGTGTTCCAGGACCAAAATCAGGTTATGAGGCTTGCATGGCAAGTACCTACTACTAGGCTGCACCTCAACGGCCCCAGTTTTTCTCTTTTAAAATTTCTGTTATTTAAAACATCTATAAGATGCATTATTTTTAAGAAGAAACTGTTTTTTAAAGTAATTTTCTACGCAAACATTGTGACTGACCGAAATGACAAGATGACCAACTATTTGGCTATACAATTATATTTAAAATATTAACTGAAGCTGTCATCAGACACTATAAATGCAACTCACTGAAGCAATCTGATTGCAGTTCAGAGATATCACATGGCTATACACTGTCACACCTTGCTCCAATGTAGCATAACCTATCCAGAAAAATATCTGAATGAATGAGGTTTGGCCATCACTATCAGATCTTTACCACCAGTCTTTGTAAAAAAGATGAAAAGGAGGGAAAACAGAAACAGGTGCAATCAGGACACCAAAGACTGTGTGTTGCTAAAACCACTGATATTTACTTGTCCAGCAATCACATGTTAGCTCCTGAGACAACAAGGGTGCAATTGTCTCCCCAGTCTGAATTCTGGTTCAATTACGGCAGCCAGAGATGTTGCTTCATTAGGAGTTATTTGGTACGTGAGCTTTAGAGAGCTTAACCAAGAGACCAGAGTAAGAATTGCCTGAATGAATGTCCTAAGCTCCCATTACAATCACTGAACAAAAAATAAACAAAACCCCCACATTATATAAGGAGCAGACTGTTCCAGCAATGAGACTATATGGGAACTATCACACAGCCACCTGCTTCTAAAGCTCGGCTGTGATCATATACATGTTTATCAACCAAGAACAAAATTATTTGTTATCTGTCAGAAGGTTCTATGGAGTAGTAAAAGTATTATGTAGGGGGGACAAGTACTCCCAAGACCAAGGTTAATAGACACAAGACCCAAAGAAATAAATGAGTGTTGTCAACTAACTACAGAATGGATCTCTAAGTGAAGAGAGGATTCTCAGTCCAAAAAGTCAGGCTCAACAAACCACACCAAAACTGGGCCTTGGACACCCCACCCCGTATACAATAGTAATATTCAATATCTCAGCACAAAACAGAACTTGGCAAGACAGTGGAAGGAGAGGCCTGGATCTTTACATTCTTGCAGTTTCTACTCCAATAACCTAAACATCTATAATATCACAAGTATGTAGCCATCCATCTAGAGAAAGGGGTGTGTGTGTGTGTGTGTGTGTGTGTACGCGCGCGCATATGTGGTGGCGGTTGTGGCGGTGGTCTTATTTGTATATGCAAGTGGGTACATGCTTACCATACCATACGTAGTCAGATGACAATTTTTGAGATTTGGTTCTCTCCTTTCACCATGGGTTCTAGTGATCAAACTCAAGTGTCAGGCTTCCACAGCAAAGTACCTTTATCTCCTGGGCCACCTTAGCCATCCAAGACCTGAAGTCTTAATTAAACCTGGCATGGGGGTCCTTGCCTTTAATCCTAGCTCTCAGGAGGCAGGGCAGGTAGATCTCTGCAAGTCTAAGGCCAGGCTGGTCAATATATCAAATACCAAGCTAGCAAAGTTACATAGTAAGTCAATGTGTGTGTGTGTGTGTGTGTGTGTGTGTGTGTGTGTGTGTGTGTCTGTCTGTCTGTCTGTCTGTCTGTCTGTCTGTCTGAGACACACACACACACACACACACAGACACACACACACACACACACACACTCTTCTCTCTTCTCTCTCTCTGTCTCTCTCTCTCTCTCACACACACACACACACACACACACCCTGGAGAGTGGAAGAAAGTAAGAATGAGCTGGCTATCAATACTTAAGGACTATACACACCATCTCAGAAAAACATCTTTCACAACACTGACAAACAGCATCAAAGCTGCTCAAATCAGGCAATCAAATCCTAAGCTAAGGACAGTCAAAGTGTTAGAACTGTTCTCCTTTTGCTTCCTTCCCCTTGTCTTACAGAACCTTCTTTGGGGTAGCAATAGCAGTAGCACAGACAATGGCTAAGTCATACAACCCAGAGACCGTAGCTACCAAGAAAGCCAGCTCCCCTGTCTCCAATGACCCTACAGGTAAATGTGCCAACCTTACCCTCTCTCCGCTCACCCTTCTCACCTCCACACACACACACACACACCATAACCGCTCTCTCCGCTCACCCTTCTCACCTCCACACACACACACACACACACACCATAACCGCTCTCGTCCTTCCTTATTCCTGTACCTCACCCCTGTCCAAGGAGAACACATGTGAATGGCTGAGAATACTACTTCTGCTTGCCATCTGCACAAGACATGATAACTTCCTGTTTCCAACATCAATGGAACAGCACATAGGAAAATGCTGAGAAGCCACAAGGCACTATGCAATCTTGAGGTGGCTTTAAGGTATCTTTCCAAAAATAGAATGTAAAGTATCACCCTAAGCAACCACGAGTCTCTGAAATGAACACAATTTCTAAGTTTAAAAAGACAGACAAAAGCCGGGTGGTGGTGGCGCACACCTTTAAATCTAGCACTCGGGAGGCAGAGGCAGGTGGATCTCTGTGAGTTGGAGGGCAGCCTGGTCTACAAAGCGGGTCCAGAACAACAAGGCTACACAGAGAAACCTGTCTCGAAAAACCAAAAAACCAAACAAAACAAAAAACAAAAAAAGGATAACTATCAACCGGTGTCAATCCCTGGATGCAGGCAGGGCTGGGAGATGGTGCAGTGGGTTAGAGTGTGCTGCTCTTACTAAGGACCTGGTGAGGGTTCCAGCACCCACATGGTGTGGGTTCCAGCACCCACATGGCGGCTCACAATTACTTACAACTCTAGTTCCATAGCATCAATGATCTCGTTCAGACTCAAAGGGCACCAGGTTTGACTGTAGCACACATCCATACACGCAAGCAAAACACAAAATTAAGCCAGAATGTTACAAATCAAACCTCTCTTTGCCATCACAATGTCAAAAAGATAGATGTCTCAGCAGTTGGACTTGCTATTTAGAGGATCGAGTTGGGTTTCTCTGTAACTCCAGTTGTGGCAGGGATCTTACACCCTCTTCTGACCACCATAAAAACTGCATGCACATGATATACATAAGTAGGCAACAACCACGTACATAAAAATAAACACACACACACACACACACACACACACACACACACACACACACACCCATTTAGCTAGGCATGGTGGCACACACCCTTAATCAGGAGGCAGTCAGACCGGTGTGAGTTTGGAGCCAGCCTGGTTTATTGAGTTCTAGGGCAGCAAGGACTATGTAGGAAAACCCTGTCTCGAGGCTGGAGAGATGGCTCAGAGGTTAAGAGCACTGACTGCTCTTCCAGAGGGTCCTGAGTTCACAACAACTATATGGTGGCTCACAAGCATCTATTCTGGGATCTGATGCCCTCTTCTGGTTTGCAGGTGTACATGCATGCAGAGCACTGTATATATACATACATACATGCATGCATACTAAATAAATAAAATCTATTTTTTTTTAAAAAGAGAGAAACCCTGTCTGAAAAATGAATGAATGAATGACAGATATTAAGAGGCAGATTGCTCTATAGACATAAAATATAGACAGATATAATTATGCTGGCCTCCAGCATCCAACACAAACACACATTTTTAAAGTCTTTTTCCCCCCTTCTTTTAAATTTTTTCTAGAGATAGGGTTTCTCTGTGTAGCCTTGGCTGTCTTGGACTCACTTTGTAGGCCAGGCTGGCCTCGAACTCGCAGCAATCTGCCTGCCTCTGCCTCCCAAGTGCTGGGACTAAAGGTGTGCACCGCCACTCCCGGCCACAAGTCTACTTTCTTACGACCCTGAAGTAGATAGCTACTTCCACTACTTCAGCTACCTCAGCTAGAAAGCCATGGCCTGCTCAGGTGTCAGGCAAATCTCAGTGCACAGGGATGCATTTCTTTAGACTATAAACAGTAAATCCTTTCATATAATGAAAAATACTCCAGGGAAGTAACTATCTCTTTCTCGGCTACATTTTCTATAAATTTTGTATAGGGAGAAACCTGTCCTATACAGAAAAAAATAAGGTACTATATACATTATCATTTTACAAACAAGTGGTGAATAAATACAATTTTTGGAGCCAATCATAGGTGGGATTTAAGTAAAAGTCTGCTACTTTCTAACTTGTAATTTTAAATGATGCTCTATATGAGCAGGACTGTGGCTCTGATGTTACTCTTTGTTTTGTAAAGTAGATACAGCACCACTTCAAAAGGTTACTGAACATGAGACAAAAGAAATCTGTTTGCAAAACCCTCCGCACAGTATGGGCACAGTGGCATCCCTCTCCTGTTCATGACCTTAGCATAATTCAGGGAGGATAAATACAGTATTTAGAGCCGGGTGCAGTAGCACAAGCCTGTAAGCCCAGCACTCAAGGAAACACAGGCCAAGAGCTCTGTGAGTTCTACAAAGTTGAGTCCAGACAGCCAAGGCTACACAGAGAAACCCTGTCTCCAGAAAATAAACAAACAAAAAACCAGTCATTTAAGACTATAATAAAAATTTATGCTATGGGCAGACACACACACACACACACACACACACACACACACACACACACACACACACATTTTGAAAAAGGCCAAAAATATTACACCACAATCAGCATAAAAATCCTTCAATGTTTTACCTTAGTGGCAGATGGACAACAAATTACTGTCTATGGTAAATGTAATTCTTTCAAAAATATAGAAGAAACATTTTAGAAAAGCTTATCATGTTTTGACTCAAATGTATTGAGAAAAGCACAGCGCTTCACAAGTTTGTGCCCTGAAGTCATTTATGAAGTGTGCAATCACTGTAGGCTACTAAATGCATTCCATGGTGTACGTTCAACCATCAGAACAGTATTCTTGGAGATGCTACGCTGCCAGCCCCACCTGGAGCCTGCTCAACTTGGCTGCAGGAACAGAGTGCTCAGGGTGAACTGAACCTAAGTGGTACAGCACTGGAGACAGAAGATCTAATTACAGCCCAACTTTGAAAGCTCTGCTAACTACCTTAGTAATTGAACAAGACCCCAAAAGACCAACTTCAAGGCTTCTTTCAAGATTTGCCTTAAGAAAGGAAAGGCAACACCAGCCTTGAACAGATTAAAAGTAACTGACAGAACAAAACCTCACACTCTCCAACAGAAAGCAACAAACTACATTCAGCAACATGTCATCCACTCTGTCTACTATACAGTCAAAACTTACTGGGCATGCACAAAGGCAGGGAAATGTGACTGTTACCAGGGAACATTCTATTTAAACAAGCAAAAGAAACCAGACACAGAAATAACAGACATGTGGGAATTAGATTTTTTTTTAAAAAAGAGAGAAAGGAGAAAAGAAATCAAGCAAAACACTAAAGAGACAAGTGAGGGGAAAGGTTCCCCAACAAGGTGAGAAATATAAATCCAGTTGTCAACATTAAATATTAAATACTACAGCTAAAAGACTAATAACAGCAGGCTCAGTTGGAAGGGTACTGAACTAAAGAGCTAAAAGACTAAGATCGTCAGAATAAATAAAAGGAAAAATGCTACCAAAATGCTGTTTATAAGAGAAACACAAGCAAATTAACATATAATTTTCAGATACTGATAAGAAAACAGGAACTGCTACATTAGTAAGAAAAGTAGACGTTAAGACAGAATATTCATACCCTATGAGCATATACAGAGGGAAGAGGTCCCCCTCAGCCATAGGGGAGGGGAGTAAGGGGGAAATGGGAGGATACAAGGGATGGGATAACAATTGAGATGTAATGAATAAATTAATAAAATATATTTTAAAAATAAATAGAAAAAAGACAGAATACTCAAATAGCCAAGAGGAATATTTTATAATGGTTTTAATTTGTGAGAGAAATACAACACAGTATATTCACATAATGAAAGTTCAGTGTGGTGGCACATACCTTTAATCCCACAGCCCTGGGAAGGCAGAGGCAGGAGGATCTCTGTCAATTTGAGACCAGCCTGGTTTATACAGACCCTGTTCCAATACAACCTTCTCTCAAAACAAATAAAAAACTTAATGAGGGGGCTGGAGAGATGGCTCAGAGGTTAAGAGCACCGTGCACTTCCGAGGGTCCAGAGTTCAATTCCCAGCAGCCACATGGTGGCTCACAACCATCTGTAATGAGATCTGGTGCGTTCTTGTGGTGGGCAAGGCACATGTGTAGGCAGAACATTGTATAAAAAAAAAATCTTTAAAAAAAAAAACAACTTAATGAAATGTCTTCCTGGATGTAAGCAGACATCACTTTGGGGGGTGGGGTGGGGAAGAGGGGAAGCAAGGCTATAATTAAATGTATACTTTAAATGTTCCTTTCCTAATAATTAATAATACACCCATTCGAAGCCAGCAAAGATTCTATTAATAGCCAACTTATTCTGGTTAATATTTTAAAAAAAGAACCACACCTTATAACTAGAGGCTGCCTTGTCGTTCAGGCAGGTACAGACCATGCACTAGAAAACGATGGAAAGAAGAGCTCAGTGGCTAAGAGCACTCACTGCCTTTCCAGAGGACCTGGGCTCAATTCCTAGCACCCACATAGCAACTTACACCTGCCTGTTACTCCAAAACCAGGTGATCTGAAACCCTTACACGGAGGGTTTCATACAGGCAAAACACTAACGTACATTAATAAAAGTAAGTAAATCAGAGAAGTATGGGAAGAAAGGCCTAATAGGAGGGGAGGAATAGAGAGGGTAACAGTTTGCTGTTGTTTGGTGCTCTCCCCTTCCCCAGCACCCCCCCCCCATGCCTTCTCTCAATGTGTAGAATGTTAATGTAAAAAATATTTTTTTTCTAAATATACCAAAGCACTGCTGAAGACTGTAGCTCAGTGGTAGAGTGTTTGACCAGCATGCATGGGGTCCTAAGTTAAAACACAGTCATTAGGGGGCAGAGTACTTCAACCATCAAATTGAAGATGCACTGGCAGTACTTTATAAAGCTGGAAAGATCACTCAATGGGCAAAGACACTTGCTGCCAAGCCTGGCAGCTCAAGTTCAAACACCAGAACATACATGGTGTGAGAATCAACTCCTCAAAGTTGTGCCCTGACCTTCGCATTGTGCACTGTGGCATGATGTCTACGCATACATGCACACAAATAAATATACATATACTGAGACTATTTTCGAGGAAAGGGACTAAGAGGAGGGGGAAATATCCATGTATTTAAAAGTACTGAATAAAAACAATTTCCTAAGTTAATTAAAATTTTTAATTATTAAAAAAGCCACATGTTGTGTCATAAAGTTCTTAAGTTCCAATGAATTTTCAAGGGAAAGATTCATACAGAGGAGACTGGGGATGTAGTTCAGTTGGCAGTTTACCTAGCACTCATGAAGCCCTCGGTGCAATCCTTAGCACCACAGTAAGTACACCTGTAATCTCAGCACTCAGGAAGCAGAGGCAGGAACACCAGGAAAAAGTTTAAGGTCATCTTCATAACATATATGAGGCCAGCCTGAGCTACATTAAACCCTAACTAGGAGCCGGAGAGATGGCTCAGAGGTTAAGAGGACTGCCTGCCCTTACAAAGGTCCTGAGTTCAATTCCCAGGAACCACATGGTGGCTTACAACCATCTACAATGAAATCTGGTGCCCACTTCTGGCATGCAGTTATACATGCATCAAAATATTGTATATTTAATAAATAAATAAATCTTAAAAAAAAAAAAAAGACCCTGTCTCAAATATTCATCAGATTTTAAAGCCCTAATGGGGGAAAGTAAGAGAAAAGCACAGGAAACATGACAAACATATTCTACAAACAATAAAAGTTAAATAGAAAAATACTGGGCTTTTAACATGGCTCAGTGGATAAATGCATCAAGTCTGACAACTCCCAGGACCTACAATATAAACAGACAGAAATGGTCCCCACAAGTTGTCAGAACATCCACACATGTGCCCTGGCACTATCCACAGGCACACACATACACACAGATAACTATAATAATTGTTTTTAAAAGAATATTAAGAATACATTTGAGCAGTGGCACACTCCTTTAATCCCCAGCACTTGGGAGGCAGAGGCAGGTGGGTTTCTGTAAGTTCAAGACCAGCGTGGTCTACAAAGGGAGTCCAGGAGAGCCAGGGCTCTGTTACACAGAGAAACCCTGTCTCAAAAGAAAAGAAAAGAAAACAAACAAACAAACAAAAACAATAAGTTAGATGAAATCAATAAATCCCCTTAAAAAACTACAAATTACCAAAATTAACACAAGTAAAAACTATGAATAACCTAAAATGGATCATAATTTAAAACCTTTCCAGGGCTGGAGAGATGGTTCAGAGGTTAAGCGCACTGTCTGCTCTTCCAAAGGTCCTGAGTTCAATTCCCAGCAACCACATGGTGGCTCACAACCATCTAAAGTGAGGTCTGCTGCCCTCTTCTGCAGATAAAGCAGTCATATGAAATAAATAAATAAATACATCTTTTTTAATTTAAAAAAAAAAACCTTCTCAATGATAAAAATAGCAGACTAAGATGGTTTCAACAGTGAATCTTTTTAAATAGTACTAATATTTTAAATTTTTATTTAGTTTTATGTATACATTGTCTTCATATATGTGTGTGTCTGATACCCAGAGGCCCAAAGGCGACACCAGATCCCTGAAATTGAAGTTACAGATGGCTGTAGACAGTTGTAAACTGTCATGTGGGTGCTAGGAATCAAACCTGGGTCCTCTGGAAGAGCAGTCAGTGCTCTTAATTGGTGAGCCATCTCTCTAAGCCTCAATAATACTAATCTAGATAAATTTTAAGAATGGTAAAAGAAGCAATCCCAGAGTTACCTCACGAAGACAGTGTATTCTTGACATAAAAATCATGTAAAAATAGAAATGCCTTAATGTAGGAGCTCACACCTGTATTCCAGATTTCAGGAGGCTGAGACAAGAGAACTGCAGTCAAGTCTGAGGCCAGCTTGAGTCATACTCATACAGCTCGAGTGAGCTACAGGGCCAAAGCTAACTCAAAATGAAAACAAGGGCGTGAGTGACTTAAGTTAGGTACTACACTAAATGGAACAGGAAAATCGTGAGGGTTTGCTGGCCACCAAATCTAGTCAATTGGTACACTACAAGCTCCGCGACTGAGATCCTGCCTCACAAAATAAGGTGGAAAGTGATTAAAGAAAACACTCATGCTGACCTCTGTTCTGTGCACACATATATCCTCCCTCCCTCCCTCTCTGTGTGTGTCTGTCTGTCTGTCTGTCTCGCACACACACACCCCTCGCATTCTTAAGAGGCACAAATGCCAAATGTTTTAGTAAATTTACTAAAAGAAGGCATAAAAAGCCCCACAGAAGCCTATTATCTCATAACTCAGCTTTTTAAAGTGCAGTGATAGTAGGACACACATGAAAAGAAAGAAGAGGGATTGAGCCGGGCGGTGGTGGCGCACACCTTTAATCCCAGCACTCAGGAGGCAGAGGCAGGTGGATTGCTGTGAGTTTGAGGCCAGCCTGGTCTACAAAGGGACTCTAGGACAGCCAAGGCTGCACAGAGAAACCCTGTCTCGAAAACAAAAACAAAACAAAACAAACAAACAAACAAACAAAAACAAAAAAGGAAAGAAAGAAGAGGGAGATACTTAGGGCTAAAGGATTAAATCTTAAAAGATGAGGAAAAGAAGCAGATAATAGGGGCTGGAGAGATGGCTCAGTGTTTAAGAGCACTTACTGTTCTTCCAGAGGTCATGAGTTCAATTCCCAGCAACCACATGGTGGCTCACAACCATTTATAATGTCATCTGATGCCCTTCTCTGGCCTGCAGATGTACATGCAGGCAGAGATCTGTATATATAATATAATAAATACATAAATCTTTTTTAAAAAAGAAGCAGATTAATTATGTATGAAAAGCCTTATGATGAAACCCAGTAACTTAGGAGGCAGAGGCAGGTGGATCACTGTGAGTTAAGAGGCCAGCCTGCCCTACAAAGTGAGTCCAGGACAGCCAAGGCTACACAGAGAAACCCTGTCTCGAAAATAAAAACAAAAGAGAAAGAAAAGAAAACCCAGAAGTTAATACTCAATTTCAAAATACAACCTTAAAAATTTTAAAACAGAAGCTGGGCAAGGTGGCACACACCTTTAATCCCAGCACTTGAAAGACAGAGGCAGGTGGATCTCTGTGAGTTTGAGGCCAGCCTGCTCTACAAAGTGAGTCCTGGACAACCAAGGCTACACAGAGAAACCCTGACTGGAAAAAAAAAGAAAACCAGAATTAATCATTAATCTGCTTGAGTAAACAATGCTACTTCCATAAGACAGGGGTTATTAAATAAAAACTAAAGTGCAAGGCATGTGATGGCTAATCATTTTGACTATATCTGGAACCAACAAAAACCCTAGTGGCGGGGATACCTTTGAGTATTTCCTTGAATGCATCTTTTGAAGTGAGAAGGCCCACCCTAAATCAGGGCTACCCGCTCCAGTGGCAGCCCACATAAGAGCACATGCTTTTTGTCTGTCTGCCTCATTCTCTTTGTTAAGTTCATCCATCCTGCTGCTGATGCACTAATTCGCTGGTTTAGAACTATGTTCTTTGGGATTCCAATGTATACTGAAGACCAGCTAAGACATCCCAGGCTCGGGGACTGAACTATTGGACACCGCCTATAGCTACTCTAATACAGAGGCAATCAGGATTAAGACTCAGGAGGCTGAGCTGGGCATGATGGCACACATCTTTAATACCAACACTAGGGAGGCGGCGGAGGCTGGAGGATCTCTGTGACTTTAAGGTCAGCCTGGTCTACAAATCAAGTTCAGGACAGCCAAGGCCACACAGAGAAGCCCTGTCTTGAAAAAAATAATAATAAATTAAAAAAAAAAGAAAAGAAACAAAAACAAACTGTCTAGATTAGCAGATGGAGGCAGCAACCATCAGAGGAGGGTTAACATGGAGGAGCAGAAGTGGCTATAACTAAAAATACATTTTACATAATAAAAATGTGAAATGAAAGAAGCCAGATACAAAAGCTACATATTATACAACTCCATTGATATGAACTGTCCATATGAAGCATTCATTCATATAGTTGGTTCCAATTAGGTAAAAGCAACCCAATGAAAGCCATTAGCAGTAACTGAAGGGGAGGAAGGGACTGAGTGAGTAGTGTCCCACATATTCTCTGGTACTTGACTACTCAGTCCCCAGTTGCTGGCATTATTTGAAGGGGTTTAGAGGTGCCATTTCTGTCACAGGGAGAAGGTTTTGAGAATTCTAAGTCTTAACATCATTCCCAGTTTCCTTCCTCTGTTTCTTGCTTATGGTGTGAGATGTGAACTCTCCGCTGCTCCTGCTGCCACAATTTCCTGCCATGCTGAACTCTTTATCTCCTAGAACTCTCACCTCTTATGCTCATATAAGCCTTTTCTTCTATAAAATGTCTTGGTCATGGTATTTCATCACAGCACAAGTGAAGTAACTAATACAGAAGTTGATGCCTGGGAGTGGGATACTGCTGTCAAAGGCCTCATGGTGCTGCTGCTTAGCAGCATGTAAGTCTCTGAACTTTGGTCTGGAACTTAATGAGACACCTACCAGGACCTCGGAAGACAGCAGTACTGAGCGCTAGGAGAATTGTGGAGACTCAGCTCAAGACAGTTCAGAGAGTAACAGTATTAGTCACTAGGCTAGGGAGTATTCCTGTAATATTTTGGCAAAGGAAGGAAGAAAGAAAGGAAAAGAGGGAGGGGGCGGGAGGGAAGTGGCTGCTTTCTACCTGTGTCCTCAAAACCTGCCTAAGGCTAAATTTAGGACTAATTTCTTTGGCGGAGATTTCAAGACAGCCAATATTAATCCTGTTAAGTGATTATTAGTAGTCACTCTTATGCAGATCTGCAATGCAAAAGAACAAGTGAGGTAGAAAAAGAAAGAAAATATACAGTATAAAGACCAAAAAAAAAAAAAAAAGAACACCAGAAAACTCAATGTTACAGCTAAGACTTGTGCAAAAAGAAATAGAGATTAAGGAGAGGCCTGATTTGCAACTGAATAAAGGAAAGGTGCCTAAGGCAAGATCCAACACAGCTAGGCTTCTACCACGTGAAAGGAAAAGGCCCACAGAAAGTCTCTGCTCCAAGGAAGAAACAACAAACAAAAGCTGCTGCAAAAACGACTCAAAGGAGCAGCATCCCAAGACAGTGCGTGCTTTAGAATCACCTACCATGATGTAGATCTGTTAGGGTTTGCTACATGATCCCTGCATGGAGGACCTAAAAGGCCAGCGTGTGGAGCCTAAAAGTGGAAATGAAGCCTCAGTTGCATTGGTGACCTCTGATGCCAGAGTCAGGGGACATTTGCCGAGAACTGTAAGGGAGCAGACTGCACACAGCGAAGCTACAAAGGCAGAATCATGGAAGGTCTTCGACTTCAGACAGTGAGCTACAGGATTTGGTATTTTCCCTTCTGGCAAATCTTGTTTCTGTCCATCATTTCCTCACAGTACAGTACTGGTGGTCTTTATTTCTCTCCAGAAGCATGTAATTTGCCTTTAGATTTTACAGGGAGTTAGAGTTAAGATACTGTCCTGAGTCTCGTAAGAGATTTTCAACTTTTAAATAGTACTATGACCGTTAAAAATGATGAGGACTTTTGAAATTGGATTTTTTGCATTATGTTATCCCAACAGGACTATGGGGCCCGGGAGGGCAATGTGGTGGTTTGAATGAGAAATGCTTCCACAGTATCAAGGCATTTGAATACCAGGTCCCCAGTGGAAAAGAAGCTTAAGGCTGCCGAGATGGCTCGGAGGTTAAGAGCACTGGCTGTTCTTCTAAACCAGCGTCATTCAAGTGGGAAGACCCAGCCAGGCGGTAGTGGCCTTTAACCCCAGCACTTGGGAGGCAGAGGCAGGTGAGTTCAAGGCCAACTTGGTCTACAGATCAAGTTCTAGGAAAGCCAGAGTTGTTACACAGAGAAACCCTGTCTTGAAAAAACAATAAAAGAATATAGTGGGAAAATCCACTTTAAAGTAGACAGCACCATTCCATGAATAGAATCCTGGAATGCATAAATAAGGAGAAATCCAATTTAGCACTAGCATTCACCTTCCTCTCCACTGCAGATGCATTCCTGCCAGTATGACCCTGGAACTGTGAGTCAAAATAAGCTCTCCCTTATTTGATTTTGTTAGGTGTTTCTTTACAGTAACGGGGAAGATGACACAGGAGAAAGATGGGTACAATGGAATTTTCTAGCAAGAAAACTGCCCTACATCTTGAAGATTGGGGAGCAAAGGTATGTAAGTTATGACTGATACAAGATTTGTTCAGTCCATTCTATGTGCATTATATTTTTAATGTAAGACATTAAAATATATTTAAATCAGCAACAGTATGTCTTTAATTCTAGATACAAGAACTGCCAAGATAACAAAGATGATTCCTTGACTATTTACTCATTCCTCTTACAGTATTGGTCTAAGAGTTATCAAAGAAGTCATTATTGTTAGGAATGTGCAACACATTCACTCAGGTTGTATTACAGAGAATAAGCAGCTAAGTAGAAAAAAGGAAAACTGAGTTCAACTTTTACTTTTAAAAGACACATATATGGTAGCGCACACCTGTAATCCCAGCACTCAGGGACGCAGAAGCAGGTGGATCTCTGAAGGCCAGCCTGGTCTACAAAGGCCAGGTGAACCAAAGCTTATTTTAAAAAGCCGCATAATCGTACATGTAAGTGAGCCCTGTCGGGGTACTTGTTGACTAGTGTGATAACCCATGTTCCATCCTGGAGCCTACAGCCTTAAAAGAGGAAAGCAACTCCCACACTGTAAATAAATACAAACAAAAGACCCAGTAGAGATGGAATTACATTTTATGCTTTTTTCTCTACAAAATCCTATGCTTTCAAATTTATGATTTAAATAACAGTCACTGAAAGCATTGCAAAAAGTCTCGTCGCTGACTTCACACTCTTATGGCTATTTCATGTCCTACAGTAAAGGAGCACTTCTCAATTTCTACAAAACCCAGGCAGTGTCCTAAGAGCTGCTCTCACATCCCACAAATCACCACAAATCCTCCAGGAGACATGAGTACTATCCCCTCAAACTGATAAACCAGTTCTTGGGGTGGGTAGTGCTATTATAGTAACCTCACAGAAAAGATGGGGGTAAACAAAGTCATTGGCATATGGGTAGGAATTCGGAGCCTTCATCTGAACCCAGGCAGCTCACTTCAGAGTCCAAGCTCCACTCTTGAAGCTTGACTTGGTCTGCAGTTATGGTGAGGTTCCTGAAACTGCTGTGTACTCTGCCCAGAGGCCGCGCCTGCACGGGTTGTATATGTACCATACTACAACCGTACTTCACTGCTGGGGAGGCTCATTTTACAAACTACTCATCTCTGTTGTGATCATCTAAAAGAGATCAAATTATGGCTTTTTCAGAATAGAAAATTGCATTCTTAGGGCTGAAGAGATGGCTCAGCAGTTAAGAACACTGACTACCCCATTCCAGAAGACTTGGGTCCAATTCCCAGCACCCACATGGCAGCTTACAGGGTATGACACCCTGAGAGACAAATATGCAGGCAAAACACCAATGCACATTAAATAAATAAGTAAATAAATAAATCTAAAAATGCAACAAAAAGGCAAATTCCATTTTGTTTGGATTAGTCTTAAATTTCATTCCATCTTATGGAGGGAGGGAGTATATGTCTGCATGTATACATGCACCATGATGTTTGTACAGGGTCAGTTCCTCCACCATGAGTCTCCAGGGATGAACTCAGGCTTATTAGACTTAGCAGAAAAGGCTTTTACACATTGAGAAATCTTGCTAACTTCCTTTATGTTATATTAAAGAAAAAAGATGAGATGATATTACATCAGAATGAAAAGCATCAGAGAAGTAAACAGTGCTACAGTGCTGTTTCACTTAGTACTAAATATCAGAGATTCCCAACAGTCTGAAGAACAAAGATGAACTAACCCTTCTTTAACAAGAGACTTGACTCTACTAACCCTCCAACGCCTACATTGTGAATCTGTTCCTTTAGAACCTGGATCCCCAGAATGCAATTCCTGACTGGCATAATCAGGTTCACCCTGGAGGAACTTGTTATAAATGCATATTCTGAGGCCACACCCCTGTCTAGATGTTGGGCACTTTGTGTGTAGAGCCCAGCTTTGATTTTAAATCACTGGTCCAATATGATGATGGTTGAGTGTGGCTGAAGACTGGATCCACGTGAAAACCTTTACTCTAGGAAGAAGAGTCCCAGGCAATATCAAGCTCTACTTTTCTGAACACATTCTAAAAAACAAGCAGTATCTCAAAAGTCTCAACACAACAAAAAGGGCCTACTCTTAACCCTCTGTGGAAAAAAAAATATTTTTTTACTTTATCTACTTATTTTGGAATCCTTCCAGAGTAAGGAAAAAAAAGTGATTTCTAGGGTGACAACACTAGGAAATTTTTTATTAACCTTAGAAATAAAAAAGAATCTGGACCACCTGACCAGGTTTGCTGCTGTTTTCTCATTATTTACTTATTATCATGTATACATGCATGCCCCAAGAGGGCAATAGATCTCAGATGGCCATGAGCCACTATGTGGTTGCTTGGAATTGAACTGACTGCTGGAAGAGCAGCAGTCAAGTGCTCTTAACCTCTGGGCCATCTGTTCAGCCCCTACTGGTTATCTTTTACTGTCAACCTGGCATACCTACCTGTAAGAGAAATCCTCATTTGAGGAGTTGCCTAGATCAGACTACATGTACATCTCTATGACAGAGTGTGCTGACTGGTGACTGGTATGGGAGAGCACAGCTCATGGAGGGGGCACCATCTCTAGGCAAGAAAGTTATATGGGCTATATAAAAAAAGTAGCTGAACGTAAGCCAGAAACGACACCAATAAACAGTGTTCCTTCATGGTTTCTGCTTTGTTCTTGCTTGAGTTCCTGACCTGACCTTTCCTCCCTGCTACACTGCTTTTGGTAAATTAACAAAGCAACAAAAAGCAAACTACAACACCAAGCAGCACACAACACTCCCCACTCTGCTCTGCAACCTTCTGTATAAAACAACATATCTCAGCACCTATCATAGGAGAATATTAGTCTGAGTGCCTGTGTGGTTTCTAATCCAATGGAAATTCATCTTTTTCTGGTTGCCTTCTACATGCAGGCCAATTCTCTGGGCTATTTTCAGTGGCAAAGTTGACACAGGCTCCCCTAAAAAATAGTAACACATCAAGTTTGCTAACGTCAAATCAAATGGGGAATTAGTTTTAGTTGGCTCCAGATGTTAACTTCGCCATGCCCTGTCATCACTGACAGTGTGTTTAAAATGACTTACCTTTTTCCTGTAACTGTTTTCCTGATGACAGGACACCTATAATGCCACCCCTCAGCAGGCTGAGTCAGGAAGATCCTGAGTCTCAGTTTAGGGCCAGCTTAGATTACATACTGGAAAAAACTCACAGCATTTTCTTCAATAGTGACACACAATTATAAATAATCCACAATCATCAAGATAAAGAATATTTTTTGGCCGGGCATGGTGGTACACACCTTTAATCCCAGAACTCCCGAGGCAGAGGCAGGCGGGTCTCTGTGAGTTCGAGGCCAGCCTGGTCTACAAAAAGTGAGTCCAGGACAGCCAAGGCTACACAGAGAGACCCTGTCTTGAAAAAAAAAAAAAGAATATTTTTTGTTGAAGTCTCTGTGTGTCTGTGTGAGTGTGTATAGGTACAAGCAAAGGCCAGAAAAGAATGCCAGATCCCCTGAGGCTGGAGTCAGGTGGTCATGCACTGCCTAAAGTTTTGAATGCTGGAATCTGAACTTAGGTTCTTTGAAAGAAAATCAAGTGCTTACAGCCCAGAGTTACAATAATTTTAAGATAATAAATGAGTGTTGGGCATGGTGGCACACGCCTTTAATCCCAGCACTCTGGAGGCAGAGGCAGGTGATGGATCACTGTGGGTTTGAACCCAGCCTGGTCTGTAAAGTGAGTCTAGGACAGCCAAGGATACACTGGGGTGGGGGGTGGCGGTATTGACTCATGCATGGTTCAGACTGCATAGCTCATGATTAAAAAGGCTTAAAGCCAGGCTGAGTAGAATACAAGGGGGTTCTGCAACTTATTGACTGAAATTATATAAAGTTATTCAATGTCCTAATCTGTTCTATAAAAAGTAAATAGCCTACAGTACCTATCACATATACACACTTAATTTAGAATTATTTATTTTATATGTACAGTTTTTGTCTATAAACATGTATGTTTATGCACCATGTGCATGCTATGCCCAGTGTCATGGAGGTCAGGTCAGAAGAGGGAGGTCAGATCAGGTCTGGAATTGAGTCATGGATGGTTCTGAGGCACCACATAGGTGCTGGGACTTGAGCCTAAAACCTCTGCAAAAACATCAAGTGCTCGTCCCCCCCACCTTCCGGCAACCCAAGGCCCTGCGGCTTCAGAGGCAGCCCAAATACCCTCGAAAGAGCACACCCAGGACAAACAGGCTTGACCACTACGCCATCATCAAGTTCCCCCTAAGCACCGAGTCAGCCATGAAGACAGAGGACAACAACACACTAGTGTTCATTGTGGATGTCCAGGCTAACCAGCACCAGGTCAAACAGGCCGTGAAGAAACTCTACGACATTGATGTGTCCAAAGCCAATCCTCTGATAAGGCCTGACGGAGAGAAGAAGGCGTGTGTTCAACTGGCTCCTGATTATGATGCTCTGGATGTTGCCAACAAGATTGGGATCATCTAAGCTGAGTCCAGCTGGCTAATTCTAAATACACACTTTTCTCACCATTTAAAAAAAAAAAAACATCAAGTGCTCTTAACCACTGAGCTGTGGCTTCAGCCACTAAATATACCTTAATGAGAAGTATGTGTTTTTCCTAAAATCTAAGTAAATTTACACTTCCCTGAAAAATATAAAGACAGCTACATCAACTCAAAAGACAAAGTCCAAAACCAGAAAACTGACAAAAGATGTCAGGTCAGTCTGGAGGTGAGAAGCCCTAACTTTCCACAGAAAGGAGGACAAAGACAGAAAATGAGGCAGCCTCAGGTCCCCATGCTTACACAGACCACATCCTTCAAGGTATTAAATCATGTCAGCACTACTTCAACTGCCTGAGGAGGAGACAACAGGAACTTCTACACTCGCTTTCATTCAGTTAACACAACAGTAACCAAAAACAAACAAACAAACAAAACACACAAATGACAACAACTCTGAAAACCACCCCCCCACCCCACCCCCACCCAAAAGGTCAATCTTCCTAATCTGTAAGAAACAGAAATCCTAAAAGATGGGGCTGGAGAGATGACTCAGTGGCTAAGTACTGGCTTCCTCTCAAGGACCTGAGCTCAAGTACCAGCACCCACATCAGGAAGCACACAGGAAATCTGACATTTTCTTCTAGTGTGTGTACACACACGTACACACACACACACACACACACACACACACACACCTAATTAAAACCTAATTAAAAATAAAAAATCTTTTTCTGAAAATCCTAAAGAAGCAGCCGGGAGGTGGTAGCGAACACCTTTAATCCCAGCACTCAGGAGGTAGAGGCAGGTGAATCACTGTGACTTAGAGGCCAGCCTGGTCTACAAAGCGAGTCCAGGACAGCCAAGGCTACACAGAGAAACCCTGTCTCACCAAAAAAAAAAAAAAAAAAAAAGGAAAAAGAGAGATAGGTTATTTCACTGGCCTTATGCTCATCAATCAGACTAGGCTGGCCAGCACCAAGTCCTAGGGATCTGGGTATCTTACCTTCCCAGGCAGCATGGATACCAGGAAACAAACTCAGGTCCTCATGCTTATGCAAAAAACACATTACTGATAGAGCTCTCAATCCAGATAGAAACGGTTCTCATGTTTACCTAAAATAGTGGTCCTTATCCCTGTCTGCTGTTAAGATCATCTGAGGAATATAAACTATAACCGTCCGTGTCCTGCTATGTCTCAGAGATTCTAATCTAACTGCTCAGCAGTGAGGTTCAGACATTTTTTCTTTAAAACTCCCAAATAATTCTAATGTGTGGCCATGGCTGAGAAATACATGTACCAACACTGTCATGAACAAAAGGTGAGTCAACAGCTGGCATGACTTTCTAGCACAGGTACAGGCAGAGATCAATAACTAATGCAAACAATAAGGAAAGATAGACTAACAACATGTAAATTAACTGCAACTACTACCAATTGAAAAAAAGCAACCTTAGATTGAACTTTGGTCAAAATGAACATTTCTTTGGTGAGTCTGTTTGTTCATTGCAAGAGGGGCATTCTTAGAACACAGTGTTAAGGTAGGGGTACCCACGGCCTCACACTTACTAACAAATGCTTTGCCACACCATGAACAAAAAGTAAGGTCAAGACTCAAAAAATAAGAAGAAAACATAAGAGAATAGTTTTCTGTTACATTTTTTAGGGAAGAGGGCAACAACAGATCTTGCTTCTATTGTCTATGCTGATCTTCAACTCCAGAGCTCAAGCCATCCCCTTAACTCTTCCTCCTAAATTGTTAAGATTACAGATGAATGTCACCACATCCAACACATTTATAGTTTAGACTATAGAAGGTACTTTTGAATATGATATACAATCTAAAAGCACATAAAGAATAAGCTATGAGCCAGGTGTGGTGGCACATGCCTTTAATCCCAGCACTTGGGAGGCAGAGGCAGACAGGTGGCTATGAGTTCGAGGCCAGCCTGGTCTGCAAAGTGAGTCTAGGACAGCCAAGATTACAAAACCTTGTCTTGAAAAACCAAAAAAGAAAAAAAAGAAAAGAAAAGCTAAAGCTCAGTGGTACAACACTTACCTAACACATGTGATTCCTTAGGTTGGGTCCCTAGCACTAAAGGCAGGCAGGCATGAACCCACACACACATGTAAAAATAATCTGAGAAAGACAATTACTTGTGATTTCTAATAAAAATTATTTGACTAGAGGATCTCACAACATCCAATGTTGGTGAGAATTTAGACAGGTTTACTCAGCATGAGTTACGTTATTTTTCAAAAGTATATCTATGGTAAAAAAAAAAAATCAATGTTCTTTTTCAAGTTTTATTTTTGTTTTAAAGAAGGTCTCACTGGGTAGTCCTGGCTTGCCTGGAAATTGTTGTTTATCACAGGCTGGTCTCAAACTTGGCAATAATCCTCCTAGCTTTGTGAATACTAGAATTTACAGGAGTACAACATAAGTACCATCCCGTATTTGTTTTAAATGTCAGTATTCTTTTGTTAATAATTGTCCCCACCAGGGCTGGAAGATAAGAGCACTTGCTGCTCTTCCAGAACTCAGTTCCGTTTCCATCACCCACAACAGGTACATCACATCAGCCTGTAACTCAAGATCCACCACTTGGAGAGCCATTGTTCTGTTTTCATTGAAACGCGGGGTCTACAAATCCCCTGGCTCTGTCTAGTTCCTCTCCTCTGTCAACAGTGGCAAGTAGCTGACCATCTTCAAATATAGCTTCTTTAAAATAAAATGGAGGCTGTGACAGTAAACATATTCCCAAGTGATGCAAAGAAAAGGGTAGATAGGAGGATATTTCATCAGCTGAGTAAAGAAGCATCCTTTACCAGATCCTCTGATGCATTAAAAAGCTGGTTCTCAGCAGAAACTGCCCTTGAACTACATGG
Organism: Acomys minous; assembly: GCF_964271855.1. Taxonomy (NCBI): domain Eukaryota; kingdom Metazoa; phylum Chordata; class Mammalia; order Rodentia; family Muridae; genus Acomys; species Acomys minous. The sequence continues at coordinate 42,280,381 of NC_140498.1, forward strand.
TTCCATTTCTCCATATTTTTCTCAGAAGAACTGGCAATCAATGGCACACACCTGTAATCCGAGCACTTAATCTGCCTCTCATGGACATGTGCAACTTTGAAGAGAAGGGATAAAAAGAAGCCATACAGTCCCATGTTCCCCACCATCATTCTAGAAATAATCAAACACTTGAGCTCACTTACCTTGGTCATGCCTCCTGCCTGTGCTGTATTCAATCCAGCATGGCCTGCCATTTGTGGGGAAACCTGTGTCAATGTCTCAGCCAGCACACTGCTTGTGGCCCCCTGCATGGCTGGAGCAGGGTAGGGCATTCCAGCTCCCCTTCCTCTTCCAGCAGCCCCAAGAGATCCATTCATGACTTGGGCCTGCCCTTGTTGAGCCTGATTCATTAAGCTATGGCCAGAGTTACTATTGAGAAGGCCTGGGTGGGTCTGGTTGAAGTTAGCATTCATGCAGATCCCAGGTCCAGTCTGTGATGTGGCAGGGCTACTCGTCACCAGCCCAACTTGCTTTTGTGCTTGTGGATTCAGTGCTTGGGAGGCAGGGGGGTTGGGCCCAGAGGTGCTGGCTGCCTGTTTGGGCAGGTTAGGAGTTGATGAGTCTCCTTGGTTCAGAGGGCTCTTTCCCATGGCACCCAAGTTGGCCATGCTTGTACTGTTTGGCTGCCCCTGAGCCTGGCCACCAAGGCCCTGTTGCACAGGGCTGCTGGCACTCACATTGCCTATCCCAGGGTTGATGCTAGAGCCACTGCCTCCTCTAAGAAGCTCCGACAGTTGTTTATGTTTAGACGCAGCATCTGGAACAAGGTTCCCACTGTTTAAAAGGCTTAATTCTCCGTTGGGGATCAGCTCATCAGGAAGATCATTTTCCAAGTCAAACAATGATCCAAAATCTAGAAATTAAGCAGAAATGGAAATGAGAACCTAAGAAAATGTAGCAGCTCTCCAACTGTCATGTTACCATAATCTTAGCCTAATGGAGCACAGACTACTAGCACATCTTAAGAGTAACATGAAGCTAAAATGGCATTATGTGAGGAACTAAAACACGGAAAAATGTTTTTCAAATTCAGAAAAACAATAGCTAATAATGAGAAAGGGACCACCATTTTGTTTTTGTTTGGTTTTTTTTTTTTTTTTTGAGACAGGGTTTCTCTGTGTAGCCTTGGCTGTGTAGACTTGCTTTGTAGAGCAGGCTGGCCTCGAACTCAGTGACCTGCCTGCCTCTGCCTCCTGAATGCTAGGATTAAAGGCAAACGCTACCACACCTGGCCCACCTTTTTTTTTTTTAAATCCTAAAATAGTAATTAAATAGTATGGTATGAGGAAAAATCCAGATACACAAATTAAAGTATAACAAGTTTTATTTTTAATTTGCTAAATTAAAATGTTAATTAATGAAAAGATGGCTGAGCATGGTGGTGTATGCCTGTAATTTCAGCACTCAGGGAGGCAGAGGCAGGCAGATCTCTGTGAATTCTAGGCTAGCCTGGTCTACAAAAAGGGAATCTAGAACACCAAGGGCTGTTATACACAGAGAAAAATCAAGACTCAAGGAAAAAAAAAAAAAAGAACGAAAATATGGAAGAAGAAGGGAAAAAAAAGTATAAAGGCAGGTGTAGTAATACACACATGTAATCCCAGCATTCAGCAGGTAAAGATGGAAGAATCAGAAGTTCAATGCCAATCTTGGTAATTATAAATATAGAATTTCAAGGCCATCTTAAGCTATATGAGGTCACATCTTAAAAAATAAAAAGTAGCCATGCAAAAAATTAGACATGAGATTCTATAAATAGCAATTTAAGGTAAATTAAGCTCAATATTTGAATATTTGCATATTTGAAACTTAAACTGTTTTTAATACATTAAAAATTACATTTGTAGTTTTCAAAGGATTGAAGATACATGTATAAAAATATAGAATCTAAAATGTGAAGGTATAAAAGCAAGCAGCCATCTCCCAAAAAAGATGAAAGCAGTTAGGTCTTCTTGGTCAGCAAACAAAATACAAGCAATTTCCTTTTTTTCTAGCTCCTTTCAGGGTAACCCTCCTCTACAACGTAGTCTTCTGTGCATCACCTCTATTCTTTCACTCCCAAACCCCCAGCGTGTTCCTCAGCTAACAGCCTGTCTATGCATGTGTAAAGAATGAAGTGTGCAAACCACACACAGCACAATGTTATCTGTAAAAGGAAGGAAAAGAAGCCAAAAACAGCAATATCCAAAGGCAATTCAATCTAATAAATACAGATGAGACTCCCTGCACCAGAACTCCAACTCTACTCTATCTGTACAACTTTGGATGCCTTTCTCCGCCTTTCTGTATCTCACTCTCCTCATCTGAAAGACAGACAGCAATGACTCCTGTACAGGTTGGGCTGCTATGGGTACCAGAAGAACTAATGAATGGAAATCACTGAGGTCTGTGGGTAACAGGAACTTAACAAGAACCAGCTATTCCAGCCGGGTGGTGGTGGTGCACATCTTTAACCCCAGCACTCAGGAGGTGGCTCTCTGAGTTAGAGGCTAGCCTGGTCTATAAATCAAGTTCCAGGACAGCCAGAGCTGCAGAGAAACTATCTCAAAAAAACAAAAAGGAAAAAAGAAAAAGAAGTGCTGACTGGTACTGAAGACTAGTGCTGATTAATCAGAAGAGTCTTCTGGGTTGTCGGCCCTTCCAAGATCCAAGTCCCTTCTTAAAATTGACAATTCAGTGACCCTGAAGAGGCACCCCACATGAAGGAACATCTACAAAATAGTTGGCTGGAGAGGTCGCTCAGTTAAGAATGGGTACTGCAGCCGGACACGGTGGCGCACGCCTTTAAACCCAGCACTCAGGAGGCAGAGGCAGGTGGATCTCTGTGCGTTTGCGGCCAGACTGGTCTACAACGCAAGTCCAGGACAGCCAAGGCTACATAGAAAAACCCTGTCTCAATGAATGAATGAATGAATGAATGAATGAATGAAGGGTGCTGCTCTTGCAGAAGAGTTTGGTTCCAAACACCTATACATCCAGCTCTCCTCTGGTTCCCTCAGGCACCACATCAATGTACACCCCTTGCTCCCTACTATATATATGTAATAAAAAAATGAAACTTTTTTTGAGCACTAAAGAGTGTGTGTGTGTGTGTGTGTGTGTGTGTGTGTGTGTGTGTGTGTTGCATATGTGAGAGAGAGAAAAATGGTGGCAAGGTGGGGAAGCAAAGTCTGGAAAGTGGCACCTTCTTAGGCAATACAGACTGAAGTCCTTAGGAGAAAGGGATTTCCTGTTCACAACTTAATCTTGAGTACTTACAAAATCCATGAGCCTGTGTGTGCTCATTCTGCACAATAGGACCTCATTTAGTATTCTCAGGTGGCGTTAGAACTGGCTTGCTAGACTAGTAAATTCAGAGAATGTTAGGGGTCAAAGAGGGACATGGCAGTTCTGCAGGAAAACCTAAAGAAAGCCTGTGCAGTTGCTGCTAAGTAGCCAAGCGGAGCTGGAGTATAAATACAGAAAGGTTGCTTGTGTACATGGCAGCTCTAGCTTGTGCTACTGGCTAGAAAATAGTGTGTATCCAGAGGTGTGGGCTAAAACAGTCTAGGTAAGTGGTTTTAACTCTACAAAGTGTATTTTCTCATAATACAAGACATTAAGGGCTGGATGATGTAAAAGTCCAGACTTTACCAATTCAGTTGTTAAAAATACTTATTTTTAGGGGCTGGAGAGATGGCTCAGTGGTTAAGAGCGCCACCTGTTCTTCCAAAGGTCCTGAGTTCAATTCCCAGCAACCACATGGTGGCTCATAACCATCTGTAATATGATATGGCGCCCTCTTCTGGCTTGCAGAAGTACATGCAAGCAGAGCACTATATACATAATAATAAATAAATAAATCTTTTTTTAAAAAAATACTTATTTTTGGCCTGGCAATGATGGCACACACCTTTAATCCCAATACTTCAGGGTCGGGGGAGAGGCAGGCCAACTCTATGTTGGAGGACAAGAGCTATACAGAGAAACTTCGTCTTGAAAAGCCAAAAACACCCTTATTTTATTTTTTAAATTTTGTGTGTATGGTGTGTGTGCACATGGAGTCTAAAGGAATTAGATCCCTTTGGAGCTGGAGATCCAGGCTCTTATGAGCTGCCTGATGTGGATCCTAGTACCTTGATTTAGGGTCCTCTGGAAGACCAGTACATGGCCTTAACCACTGAGTCATCTCTCCAGTCCCATCTATTAAGTTTCTACCAACTTAGACGCTACCTTTTTTTTTTCCTCCCTCTGTACCCAACTATGGACGGCGATGACTTCTCTTGGTTGCAAGGTGATTTCTATAGGCCCATGGAGAAATCTAGTGATGAAAGGAAGACTTCTTTCTGAGCAAGCTTTGCTAATAGGAAGGGAAACTGTTAACACTGTCGTGGCTAACAAGAGGTTTAGCCTCCCTTAGGTGGTGTTTCAGCACCGGCATGTGGTCGTGGTGTCTGGCTTATCTGGTCAGCTTCCCTCCTATGGCCCTTCCTCAAAGGAAACTCTCAGGCAGCACCTCAGAACTACATGAGTTTATCTACAGTGAAAGGTGTTGATGGTGGAAGCGGATTGGACAGCTAGACAGTATGATCTGCTACCCTGGAAGCAAAGTTCTCAAATTTCTAAAGGGGTGGCAGATGGGTATTAAGCTTAAAAAAAGATAACCTCCCAAACTCACACTGCATTCTCTACCTCACTGTTTTACCACTACAGCTAGTTTATTTTTGACCAGTTACATTCTAGCCATTGTTCTTTCTACTCTTTTATGCCATTTGTATACATTTCTTTTCATTTTGATGCTTTTCTATAACACATATATACTGAAATTTCTATAGTCATCATAATTACTTAAGACATTTTTATAATATAGGGCTGTTTTATTAAGCTTTATAATAGTAATAACTAATTCTTGTTTTGTTTTGAGATGGTTTTTTTTTTTTCTGTGTTGCCTGGCTGTCCTGGAATGTGCTTTGTAGAACAGGCAGGCTGATCTACACACCCAACTAGTACTTAAATTTCCTTTATTCAACCCGGGTGCGGTAGCACACACCTTTAATCACAGCACTGGAAGACAGAGGCAGGAACTTTGTAAGTTCCAGGACAGCCAAGGCTACATAGTTAAAAAAAAACAACAACAACAACAACAACAACAACAACAAAAAACCCCTTATTTTCCTTATTTTTATTTTGTTATTAAAAAAAAAACAAAACCACTTAAGCACAAACTCACTCTAACAATTTCTTACCTTTAATATTTGCCCACCACTCTACCACATGACAATCAGTTTTCATTTATAAGATACTCATCAAATGCACAAGAACTTTTTTAATGTGAATAGAGAGGTTTCCCTGATGATTACTTTGGTTTCAGTTTTTACTGGCCTGTTACCTTTCTGTCTTTGATCACTTTTCTCTGTGTAGCCCTGGCTGGCCCAGAACTCTGAGACCTGCCTGCTTCTGCCTACCAAATACTGAGACTAAAAAAGCAAGAGACACCACACCAGGGATCAGGATGTGACTTGTTTGTTTCTCTCAAGACAGGGTTTCACTGTGTGAGTAATAGCTCTGGCTATCCTGGACTCACTTTGTAGACCTGGCTGGCCTCACACTCACTGAAATCTGCCTGCCTGCCTCTGCCTCCTGAATGCTGGTATTAAAGGCGTGCGTGGGGTGTGTCTGTTTTAAAAGACAAATGGACAGCAGGCAAGCCATCACCCCTCTTCTCACCACTTTCCCCATAGTATTAAAAAATAAAAAATAAAAAACAAGTGACGGCAGTGACCCAAAACATAGCTGTGACCTAGCACACCTAGGCTTTCTGCACACCACAGTGCCCAAACATTGAGTAAGAGCAATCTAAACCATCTGACGTCCCTAGTCTCAGCTCAGAGCTCTCATTTCCAGTCTCAGATGCATTCTCGTCTTCTCTGCCAATCACCAAAGCCCTGGGAGAACACAAAGTGGAAGCTGCACCAATAGGGACATCCTCCAGCCAGGGCCTTTTCCTTGAGCAGCAGAAGTCGAGGTCACACATCAAATACCAACATCTCCTATCACACTTAATGGCTAGAGACAAGAATGTTCCCAATGCTGAGGCTTCCTGTCCATCAACCGGAAGTCCATCCATTTTAATAAGCTGATACTATAGAAAATGAGCTACAAGCATGCCTTTAATCCTAGCACTTAGGAAGCAGAAGCAGGTCAAACTCTGTGAGTTCAAGGCCAGCAAGGACTGAAAGAAAGAAAGAAAGAAAGAAAGAAAGAAAGAAAGAAAGAAAGAAAGAAAGAAAGAAAGAAAAGAAAAGAAGAAATGAGTACAATCTCCCCATTTCTACTGAACCACTGTGAAGCCAAGGAGACACAATGTGGAAAAAATAAGTGTAAGGTCTGTACATGACAACCAAATAAAATAACAAAGGACCTTTCACTACTAGCTGAGAAACTCAAATCAAGTCTGCAGACCTAGTTCAGGTAACCAACCACTCCTGAACACTCAAAGATAAATGATACCCGACCTGAGTTGTGAGCTAGGAGTACACATATTTAGTTCCAGCACTGAAAAGGCTGGTGCAGGTACAAGTTCCAAACCAGGCTGGACTACAGAGCAAGAACATGTATAGAAGAGCCAGAACAAAACCCAGGGTTGACTGGAGAGGAAAAGGAGAAATGTAAGGGGGAGGAGGCGGCAGGAAGAAGGTAGAGAAGGGGAAAGGTGAAGGAAGAAGAAAATACTAAGTTAGAAACATCAGTATCTTAGCCGGGTGGTGGTGGCACACGCCTTTAATCCCAGCACTTGGGAGGCAGAGGCAGGCGGATCAATGTGAGTTCAAGGCCAGCCTGGTCTACAAAGTGAGTCCAGGACAGCCAAGGCTACACAGAGAAACCCTGTCTTGAAAAACAAAAACAAAAAAACAAAAAAAAAAAAAAGGAAAAAAGGAAAAAAAGAGAAAAAAGAGAAAGCTGCTCATTTAACAGAATCAGGGGAACAAAAAGGCCTGTCTTAGGCGCTTGGAAGGTAGAGTCCAGAGAATTACCAACACAGTGAAATTGTTCTTAAAAAGACCCAAATGTAGAAATACATAACTGTAATCCAAGTTACTCAGGGGACTGAGACAGAATCGAAAGCTCAAGGATTTGGCCATTTATCAAAATTTAAAAATAATCAAACAGCTTGAGGGAAAGATAAGGCCCAGCAATAGAACACTTGCCTAGCATGTTGAAGGTCCTGGATTAAATTCTCAGAACCCCAAACAACCAAAAACAAGTAAGTGGTTGAATCAATGCGTGCAGCCAATAATAAATGTCTGATAGCAGTTGTAGATTTGTACCAGCCAATAAATCGTACACAAGATGCACCTTCTTTCTCAAATACCCCCCTTTCTTGCCTAGCACAGCATATATAATATATAGTCCCAGCATTTGGGAGGTGACGACAGAAAGATCAAGAGTTCAAAGCCAGGCCAGGTGTGGTAGTACATGCCTTTAATCCCAGTACTCCGGAGGATTGGGAGGCATAGCTTTGTGAGTTCGAGGCCAGCCTGGTCTACATAGAGTTCCAGGACATCAGGGCTACTATACAGAAAAACACTGTCTGAACCACCACCTCCACCATGCCAAAAAAAAAAAAAAAAAAGGAGCTAGGGTGATAATAGCTTAGTCAGTGAAGTGCTTGCTGAGTAAGCATAAAAACTCAAACCCCTAGCACACAAGTTTTAAAAAAAAAAAAAAAAAAGGAGAGTATAGTGTTGTACACTAGTAATCCTAGCACTAGAAAGCATGGGCAAATCTTTCTAAGGCTCACTGGCCAGCCAGCCTAGCTAGTGAGCCTCAAATAGGCCCCTGCTTTAGAAGAGGACAGGGCATGACACCTGAGGTGACCTCGGGTCACACATGCACAAATACATATGCAACACAAATACATACGCAACACACACACACACATGCACAAACATTAACACAAAGTTTCAAAGTAAAACTAAAGCACTCTTAAAACCCTTTTTTTCTTTTGTATTACATTCAGAGGCCCAGAGTCTCTGTACGGACAGAACTGGCATTTGCATCAAAAACTGCTGGCAGATCATCTTGTCATACCTCCTTCTGGCCAGAAGAATGAGCTCTTGTGCTCTAAAGACTCATCACATGAGTTACTGAAGCTATACTACCAACTTCATTTTGTAACTCAGGAAGGCAAAGTTCTGCGAAAGCACTGAGGGGAGGGGGGGAGGAGAGAGAGAGAGAGAGAGAGAGAGAGAGAGAGAGAGAGAGAGAGAGAGGGAGAGAGAGAGAGAGAGGGAGAGAGAGAGAGAGAGAGAGGAAGAGAGAGGGAGAGAGAGAGAGAGAGAGAGAGAGGAAGAGAGAGGGAGAGAGAGAGAGGGAGAGAGAGGGAGAGAGAGAGAATACATATATATGTGCGTGTCTGTCTGTCTCATCACTGTCAACTTAGTGCCTTAGCATAATAAACTTAATAAATATCAGTAGTGCATCAATTATACAAAGCCAATTTTAGCTGGGCAGTGGTAACGCACACCTTTAATCCCAGCACTTGAGAGGCAGAGGCAGGTGAATCCCTGTGAGTTTGAGGCCAGGACAGTCAAAGCTATACTGTCTTTGGGGGGCGAGGGGGAGAAAGAAAGAAAAGAAGAAACACATGTATCAAAATATTACTATTTATACACAAACAGAAGCTGTCTGGTTTAGTGAGAAGAGCACCAGTGGGTCTGGGTTCAAATCACAACAATCACTACCACTGCTGTCTCCCTGACCTCAGCAAGATCAGAGTATACAGGAAGAGTGTCCACAGGATAGTACATGAGGGAACTCAATAATATTAAGCTGTATGTACATCAAGCCTAGCATGTAGTAAGAGCTCAATAAACACCAGTTATTATTATCACAGTGACAGGAAAACTAAGAGCCCAACTTAAGACCATGACTGTCAAGGTCCCAGAACTCATCCCTGTCCAGAGGGCCGAGATACTACTACTATATCTTCTCTGGCTCATCTCTGATAATATTCTCAGCTTGAATGACTTATAGCCATTCTGGAAGAAGTGACGCTTACTTAGCCTTGGAAATCCTTAGCAATTATACAATTATATAATTCAATAATTTATATAATCTATACAAATAATAGTTCTCCAATGATGGGGGGGAGAGCACTTTTATTACCAACTATGCCAGTATATTCGTGCAATGACACAAGTTTCCAAAAGACACTCCACCTTTTCCCCCTAGTGACTGTTAGGAAATAATTAAAGCACCTCTCTCTAAAGTCTTCTATAGTTAAGCTTCTTTTGTGCAGGCATGCTACCATATAATTACTACAGAATACTGATGTTTTAATTCATTTGGTTTGGTTGGTTGGTTTTTAATTTTTGTCAATTTACTTGATTGGCTGGGCTTTTGGTTGTTTTTGTTGTTTTGGTTGTTTGTTTGTTTTGAGACAGGGTTTCTCTGTGTGTAGCCTTGGCTGTCCTGGACTTCTTTTTGTAGACCAGGCTGCCCTTGAATTCACAGAGGTCTTCCTGCTGTGATTAAAGGCGTGCACCACGGCATCCATCCTTATTTTTTTTTCTTAAACAGGGTCTCACAGTATACCTCTGACTGCCCTGGAACTTCTATATAGACCAGGCTGGCCTTGAACTCACAGAAATCCACATGTCTCTGCCTCCCAAGTGCTGAAATTAAAAGTGTGTACCACCATGCCCAATTTTTCATTCTAAATAGTTGTCTGTATAAACAGTCTCATCTCTCCTCAGAGTAACTGCCCTGCTGGAGACTGGCTCCACTGTGGTAGACAGTGGCCTCCTTCCCCAGTCCTCCCGAAAGCAGAGAACAAGTCACTGCCTGCGATTGCCCCTCTTTGCAGAAATGACTGGCCAGGTATATTTCAGTCTTTGATAAGTCATGTTACAGGAGGATCCACCCAGAGGCACTCTAAGGTAAAAACCTGCCTAATAAGTACTTAAAATATTTCCATTACACACACCCTATGATTTGAACAAAAAGAAACCAAGCAAGGTATTTACTGCAATCCACATAATAAAATGCAAAACTTTAGAAAATAGTGTAAATCACAGAGGAAATCTCCAATTTTTAAAATGTGCTTTAAGGGACTGGCAGCAAAAGGGTTTGCTGCCAAGCCTGACAAACTGCATTTGCTCCCCAGAACCCGCATGGTACACACATTAAATGGATAAGTAATGTTTTAAAAATATTAATGCACTTTAAGGTCAGACATAGTAATTGACACTTTACATCTCAGCTGAAAGTTGAAGCCAATCTGTGTTACACACAAAATCCCAGGGTAGCCTGAGTTAGAGAGTAAGGTCCTGTCTCAAAAAATAAAATAAAATAAGCTGTGTGTGGTGGTGCCCACCTTTAATCCCAGCACTGGGGAGGCAGAGGCAGGTGGATTGCCAAAGCCAGGACAGCCAAGGCTACACAGAGAAACACAACAAAACAAAACAAAAATAAAATAAATAAAAAGAAAAGTGTACTTGATATACTTTTCAAGAATTATTTGACTTAGAAAAGATAAAATTGCTGGAGAGATGGCTCAGTGGTTAAGAGCATTGTCTGTTCTTCCAAAAGTCCTGAGTTCAATTCCCAGCAACCACATGGTGGCTCACAGCCACCTATAGTATGATCTAATGTCCTCTTCTGGCCTGCAGGTGTACATGTGGGCAGAATACTATATAAATAATAAATAAATAAATCTTTGAAAATATAAAATCCATTTTATATGATTACTACCAAAATATGAGCATTTTATTGTTCTCTCAGATGTACTTCAAGACCAATGCACTAGTTAACAGGAAAACTTGTTTCACTGAATGCTTTTTAACTTTCCACCTAAAGAATTCAAGACAAGCCTGATGTGGTGACACACACCTTTAGTCCCGGCAGAGGCAGAGGCAAGCAGATACCTTTCAGTTCAAGGCAAGCCTGGTCTACAAAGCAAGTCCAGGACAGCCAGGGCTACACAGAGAAACCCTCTCTTGAAAAAAAAAAAAGAGAGAGAGAGAGAGAGACCTACGTATCTGAATGTTCTTTGTCATGCCCTAAACCTAGAAACACATCCTATGTTTTAATAGTCATAGGGAAATGCCACTCAGATTACTAAAACAACTAAATTTTGCTCATTGTTGTATGTTCACTACCTCCCTAAGCCCTGCACAATAGAGAAAAACCTTTATAAATACAAGGATGGTACAGGGGGCAGCTGTCACAGCAGCAGGCCACCAGATCTTACAGTACATGACCTAGAAGTTCTTACCAGGGTTACCTTAATTGTCTGGGAAAGGGGATAGGAAGAAGGGGTCCGTTATTTTCTGCCAGTGTGGCTGAAAGGACTCAGACCTCCCAGGAAAATAATATAACCAGCTGCCTGCCCACACTACAACTCAACGAATTGCTGGGGAAATATTATCCTGTCAAGAACAGTCCTGGAAGAAGAGGAATGTGGGTGCTCTGCCACAACTGGACCCCTGCAAAAGCAAACACTGAGATCCAGGTGCCTGCCTGGCCATCTCAGACTCTGCAGCCACATACCATCAACATAAGCAAGCAGACCCCAGTGGGATAAGTCTGTAGCTAATAGCTGTGAGTTACAGAACAAGCAGGTAGCAGTATCAACTCAGGAGAAAAAAATGAAGAATATATCCTGAAGTCAAAACAAAATTAGATGTCACAATATAGAATATATATGTGGGCTATTGAGTGTCCAAAACAGGAGATCAATACATTAAGTACAAAAATACTACATTAAACACAGGGACTGTCTCTGTGGTATAGAGACTTTGCCTGGTTTGTGAAAGTCCTTGGGTTCAATTCCCAAAACTACACTGATAATAACAGCAACAGTAAATTAGTGCATAAGAAACTATTATTGGGTGTGGTGTCTTGGATTGTAATCCCAGCACCAGGCAGACTAAAACAGAAGGACTTCTGCAAGTTCCAAACCAGCCTGTGTCTCAGAAAAGCCCTTGTTCGCCTCCCCCGCCCCAAAATTAGGAGGCACAAAAGGATGGAAAATTATCAGCTGAAGGGCCTGAGTATTGAGCCACGTGTGTTATCTAATACCTATAATCCCTCTGCAGAAGTTCAAGGACAGCCTGAGCCAAATTAATAAAGCCATGTCTAAAAGCTATCCAAAAAATGTAATTACTGGACTATGCTAACAAGTGCACGTAGACCACTTAGAGATGTTTACACTGAGCATGTATGTGTGGTTTACATGGTTTTGGAGGAAGCAAGATTGCTCAAGAGGTAAAGGTGCTTTCCATGCAAGCCTGACAATCTGAGCTCAACCCCCAGAATCCACACGAGTGAAAGAGAACCAACTCCAAAGTTGTCCTCTGACTTCTACACATACACATACACACACACACAGCACACTGATAGTTGTAATTACAGATGCAGGTCGGTGAGCTAACTTAGCAGATAAACGCACTTGCTGCCACATCTGATACCTAGGACTTAACATGGTAAAAGGAGAACTGATTTCTACGCGCTGTTCTCTGACTGCAATGTCCATGTACATGCACCCCCACCCCCACCCGTGTCTACATACAAAACAAATGTGATTTTTAAAAAGTAAGTTCTAGCTGGGCATGGTGGCACATACCTTTAATCCCAGCACTTGGGAGGCAGAGGCAGGTGGATCTCTGTGAGTTCCAAGGCTCTGTTACAGGAAGAAACCCTGTCTTGAAACCACCCCACACACAAAATAAATAAATAAATAAATTTATTTTTTAATTTAAAAAGAAACCTGAGGAGCCGGACGTGGTGGTGCATGCCTTTAATCCCAGCACTTGAGAGGCAGAGGCAGGCAGATGGCTATGAGTTCGAGGCCAGCCTGGTCTACAAAGCGAGTTCAGGACAGCCAAGGCTACACAGAGAAACCCTGACTTGATAAAAACAAAACAAAACAAAAAGCACTTAGAAATACCTAGTTAAAGGCTTACTCCACCATACTCAGCTCATAGTACAGGTTTAAGTAAGAGAGAAAAGCCTTTAATCCCAGAACTCAGGAAGAGAGGCAGGCAGATTTCTAAATGCCAGGCCAGCCATGGCTACACAGAAACTCTGTCTCAAAAAACAGAATAACAAACAAAAAAGTGTTAAAATGAGAGGGAAGAAACAGCCAAGGCTGACTAGCTGTGGGAAGGGCAAGTTACTTCAGAGAAACAGAAGGACGTTCATCAAATGTTTGTTTCAACATAGAATGCATTATCCAATTTTTTAATGAATTTTACTTAGTCTTAGCGCATGCACATGTGCCATGTTGTATCTACTATGTGAGGTGTATGTATGCATGCAGAGTATATGTGTATGGACACACTCAATACCTAGCATATGATCTTTTTTATAGAAAATTTCCCCCAATTATCTTAAGACCGCTAGTTCCTAGTCTTTTTTGTTGTTCTTTTGTTTTTTGAGACAGGGTTTCTCTATGTTATCTTGGCCATCTTGGACTTGCTTTGTAGACCAGGCTGGCCTTGAACTCACAGCTATCCACCTGCCTCTGTCTCCCAAGTCCTGGGATTAAAGGTGTGCGCCACTATGCCTGGCTTAATTCCAAGTCTTATACTCCTTTAAAAGGTACTCTTCTTCCCCAAAGTGGGGCTAAGATAAAGAAAGCCAACTCCATAGATATGAGCTCTGATGGAAAATGTAGATTTGCAGAAAGCAGACTGCAATATTTCTTCCCTGGATTACTCTGAACCTGGTCAATTTTTCAAACCTGTATTGCTCTTTTTGTTTTGTTTTTCGAGACAGGGTTTCTTTCTGCAGTTCTGGCTGTCCTGAACTGGCTTTGTAGACCAGGCTGTAGATCTGCCTGCCTCTGAGTGCTGGGATTAAAGGCGTGTGCCACCACACCTAGCTTCCAAACCTGTATTAGTCTTTAAACCCTAAAAAAGACTAGAAGTTTCTGGTCTGGCATTAAAGGCTCTTAAGTGACCGTACCTGGTCTCTACATGCCCAACCACCCTCCTCAACTAACCTTGCAGCAAATTCCTATGTCTTTCCTGTGGAAAGTTCCCCTCACCACCCAGCCTAAAGCATCTAGCTTCAGTTTCCTCAGTCAGAAGCTGATCTAGAGGTTTCTTTATATTCATGGCTTATGTTAGTTTTCCAGGGTTATTCACAGAGGAAAATGGTTGTCATACTGTGGTGTTGTCCCTGGTGATCTAAAGGGACAAGACAGCCTACATACATATAAATAAAAATAAAATATATTTTTGCCAGGAGGTGGAGAGATAACAAAGCACTGATGGGAATGGCAAACTGCCTAGGCATTCACTCAATTCAGTTCCACCAGGCCAAGTACAGCTTTTGCACCAAAGTTATCGCCATGACCTGGCCAACCATACATCTCCAACCCTCACAAATAAACACAATAAGCACTGAAATATTTGTTGGATAAAATAATGACGTAGTGGCACTGAGACTACAGGCTGCAGGCTCCGCCTGACCACCTCCCTGAGGGCAAGACCACATCAGCTGTGTCCATCACCTCAGAAGCCACCAAAAGCTCCTAAATGAGGGTAGCGCAGTAAACAATCCAAAAACAAAACTGATTTTTTGCAAACTATTAAGGTGCTCAAGAGTTCACGCAGCTAGACCGCCACACTTTACATTTGTGCTGTTCCCCGTGCCCAGAAAAGAACAATTTTCCATCTCTTCATCTTCAAGTCACAGCACACATCACTAAATCCAAGAGGCCTCCAAAGACCCTTCAGAGCAAGTTCTGCCCCATCTGGTGTTACAGCCCCCCTCGAGTGTTATAACAGCAAACTGTCCAAGATCTGCCTTCCCCAGCATGAGTATGTCCATGAAGCTGTGCAGAATCTAGGCCTGTCTTGTCACTCTCGATCAACCAGTATGATAGCTATTACCCAGTGGTTAACCCTAAAAAATTAACCTAAGCCATGAGTATTTCTAAAAGTATCCTCCATCTTTAAAAGGACGTTGTCTTTATTTTTTTATTAAAGATTTATTCATTATTTATAAAGTATTCTGCCTGCATGTACGCCTGCCTGCCACAAGAAGGCACCAGATCTCATGGTTATGAGCCACCATGTGGTTGCTGGGAATTGAACTCAGGACCTTTGGAAGAGCAGACGGTGCTCTTAATCTCTGAGCCATCTCTCCAGCCCAAAAGGACTGTCTTTAAATCATAAGCATCTTAAAGAAAACTCTAGACAAATGTGAGAAGCAAATGAGCTTAGAGCTGCACTGTTCAAAACAATGGCCACTAGTTACATGAGGCCATCTCCAAAAATTTAACATTTAGCCAGGCATGGTGGCCTATTCCTGAAATCGCAGCACTTGACAGGTAGAGGCAGAAGAATCAGGAGTTCAAGGCAAACCTCAGCTACATAGTGAGTTCAAGGCAAGCCTGGGCTACTAAAACCCTTGTCCCAAACAAACAAAAGTAAATAAATAACTTAATAGTAAGATCGAACTATTCTTGCATCCAACTCATCATATTTCAAGTACTTGATGGTATATGTGGACTTTCACTCCTACTGAGCAGCACTGACCTCTAAATCACCAACATCATCTCCAGGAAGAGCAATGTCCACACTTGTGGCCGGTGAAAAGCAATCCTTTCCCCACACTTCAGACAACTGACAAGTTGCACAGGGAGCCCAAAACCATTCACTTTCCCAATGCTGCTTTCTATAAAAGGAAGACAACTTTTACAATTTCTCTGCACTCAAGTTTTCCTTTTACTCTGTAAGTTCTAACCCATATCAAGCCTTTGCTCTGAAATTGTAACTAGAAACCAGTTCCGCTCAATTAAAGTTCAATTTCCCAATAAAGAACAGATCGAGCCAAGCGAGGTGGCGCACACCTTTAATCCCAGAGAGACAGAGGAAGGTGGATCTCTGTGAGTTCAAGGCCAGCCTGGTCTACAAAGTGAGTCCAACAAGGCTACACAGAGAAACCCTGTCTAAAAAAAAAAAAAGTAGGGGGGAAAAAAGATCAGGTGGAGTCAAGTAAAGTGAGCCACACAATTGCCCATTTAGTAGAATTTCTGAATCTTAGCTCTCACTTCATTCTTTCTACAGACTGGAGCTGAAACTGCATTAGAGCAGGGTATTGAAGTGAAGCAGAAAAAGGCACAATTCCCTATACTGTCCTAGTGAGACGCTACGTGGGTTTAGGTCTGGGTCAAGCCTTCATCCCCTTATCAATCACGCCAATCCTCACCGGCCCCAGGATTAATACCTGCTATTCTCTTAATTAATTAAACAATAATGGCTGCCTCAAATGGCTATATGCCAAGCTCCATAACAGCCTAATATACACAAAGCTAATCAAACTGAACAAAAGTAGAATGCCATGAGGGAAAACTCCCTTTTAGAGACCTGACTCACTCCCTTTGTCCCCAAGGCTCCCACATGTGAAGCCTCTGGCCCCAGTCACAGAGCTGCTGAGTTGGGAGCTAAACTTCCATGTCCACTCTGAGCCCAAGCCAGGGCTCCCTCCTGAGCACACACGGCTGGCTCCCAGTATAAAAAGCTCTGACATTTCCTTCAACTCTGAGTCATGCTTAGAAGGTTCTACTTTTAATCAGGTGACAAATACTCAAAATATTTTAATCCAAAAGAACTGGGTCAAGCTTTCATAGTCCATAACTATCCACACAATCCCTATTTGTTGATAGATTTCTATAGCTCCTGAATATCATTCAACTCATAATCAAACACCAAAATCTATTAAATTCTATTTAAATGTTACCCAGCCTTCTCCATGGGTTACCATAAAGAACAACCCAAATTTCTATTTCACTTGCTAACTATAAAGTTAAAACATGCAAGGGGAGGCTGGCAAGTGACTCAGCAAGGCACCTGAAGCCAAACCTGGTAACTAACCTCAGTTCAATCCATGGGACCATGTAATAGAGGAAGAAAAGGCTCCCCTGTGTCCTTTGACCTCCACACAAGTGTCATGGCACACATGCACCCACACACACCCACAACTCTATACACACAAAGTAATCAAATAAGTAAACACATATAGATGATAGTGAAAAACAAAAAACTATTTAAGAAAGGAGGAAGCTTTTCTATTATAAAAATAATTGATAACCGGGCATGGTGGCGCACGCCTTTAATCCCAGTACTCGGGAGGCAGAGGCAGGTGGATCGCTGTGAGTTCGAGGCCAGCCTGGTCTACAAAGTGAGTCCAGGATGGCCAAGGCTACACAGAGAAACCCTGTCTTGAAAAACTAATAATAATAATAATAATAATAATAATAATAATAATAATAATAATAGCCTCATTAAGCAGACCATGCTCTGAATTACAACTTGTTAGAATGTAGATGTTATTGTTAAAATTAAGAGATTCCCAGATGGGACATTTGAGAGATGGAAGAAAGGCTTTTTGTTTTGTTTTGTTTTGTTTTGTTTTTTGGGCTTTTTTTTGGGGGGGGGGGTTGTTTTGTTTGCTTGTGTAGTTGGTTTGGTTTTCATTGAGACAGGGTTTCCTGGCTGTCCTGGACTTGCTTTGCGGACCAGGCTAAAGGCACAGCAATCAGCCTACTCTGTTTCCCAAGTACTGGGATTAAGGTGTACACCACCACACCTGACAAGGAAAGATTTTCACTGCTACGTTTTACTATTCTTAGCAATGCTTCAATTAAATATTCTTCTGAATTACTAGAAACAAAATAGGAGAGGAAATGTTACTACAGATAATATTCAAGTATTTCTTAACAATAAGTTTTAATCGGAAGTCAACTTTTAGACACAGAATTCAAAAATATACCACGCCTATAATCTCAGCACACTGGAAGGCAGAGGCAGGTGGATCTCTCTGAGATGGAGGCCAGCCTGGTCTACAAAGCAAGTCCAAAACAGCCAGGGCTACACAGAGAAACCCTGTCTTGGTGTGGAGTGGGGGTGGCGGGTGGAGGGAGCTTACTACATAAAGAACTAGAAAACACACTAACAGTTTTTCAAAGACAGCAGCAGTCCTTCTTTATATTATTTGGAGACTTGTAAAAGGACACGCACTTTGCTTACTTCCAAGGCTTGTACACCTCTGTGTGTATAAGTATCCTGGGTCACGGCCATTCAAGAAGGTCCAAGCTCATCAGCAAGCCTAGGAGCACCCAAGCAGGACCCTGAGAGGACTGCCCTGGAGAAGTAGAACACGCCAAAGCTCCATAGCTAATAGCTTTCAGTACAGTGCTTCACATTTCAGCATCAAAGTCAAAGCTTTCCTCTGAAGGCTAAGCTTGAGACTAACAGGAAGGTGTGACCCCTTTCCCAGTTAAAGCAAGAGTTGTGGACAGGACAGGGCAGATCTGATAAACATGTTCCAAGAAGCAAGGGGGAGAGGGCCATCCCCAACCTCAAATTGTACTACAGAGCTATAGTAATAAAAATAGCACGATAACTGACACAAAAACAGACATGGTCATCAATGGATTCTAATTGAAGGCCCAGACATAAATCCATATACTGATAGACACCTGCTTTTTCACAAAGGAGGAGAAATAACCCTGGAAAAGACAGAATCTTTAACAAATGGTGCTGGTCAAACTGGATGGCCTGCACGTAGAAGAATCCAAGTAGTTCCACATCTACCACCCTGCACAGAGTTGAGCTGCACGTGCATTAAAGCCTTTAACATAAAACCACATACACACGGAACCTGACAGAAGACAAAGTGGAAACAGCCCTGAACCAGTCAGCCCAGGGAAAGACTTTCCAAACAGAGCACCATTAGCACACACAACAAGGTCAACAATTAATAAATGAGATCTAATGAAACTGAAAAGCTTCTGCATGACAAAAGACACTATCATCCAGACAAAGTGGCAGCCTACAGAATGGGTAAAGATTTCTACCAACTACACATCCCATAGAGGGCTAATATTAAAAAAAAATTTATATAGATAGATTAAACAAAAGAATCCAATTAAAAATTGGGTACAGCTCTAAACAAAGAATTCTCAAAAGAAATTCAGATGGCTGAGTAGCACTTAAAGAAATATTCAACATCTATAGTCATCAGAGAAATGCAAATCAGTACTGACGTTTCATTTTACACCTAACAGAATGGCCAAGATCAATCAATAAAATAAGTGACAGGTCATGGTGGCAAGGATGTTGAGTAAAGGGAAACATTCATCCACTGCTGATGAGACTACAAACTTGTACAACCACTATGGAAACCAGTGTGGTGGGTCTTCAGGAAAATGGGAATCGACTGACTTCAAGATTCAGCTGTACCACTCTTGGGCATATACCCGAAGGATGCTTCATCCTACCACAAAGGCACTTGCTCAACCATGTTCATTACTGCTCTATCCATAGTGGCCAGAAACTGCAAGCAGCCTAGATGCCGATCAACAGATGAATGGATAAAGAAAAGGTGGCACATTTACACAATAGACTATTATTACTCAACTATTTAAACATAAAATAGAATCATGAACTTTGCAAGGAAATGGATGGAACTAGAAAATCCATCCTGAGTGAGGTAATCCAGACCCAGAAAGACAAATATAGTATGTATTCACTTATATGTGGCTATTAGCTAGCCACTAGGTCAGTGATAACCAAACTACAATCCACAGAATGACAGGCATTCAGTACAGTAAGGGGTTGGGGGGACAAAAAGATCTCCCTAGGAAAGGGATATAGAATACATGGCTAGGGATGGATGGGGAGGGGGGCTGGAAAGGAGAGAAGACAGGATGAGGGAGGGAATAAAGGGAGAGAAAATTAAATTAAGGACCATTTGAGGGGAAGTGTGGTGACCTAATACAGGAGAGGCATATATTTACATTTATTTATACATACACACACACATACAAACTAAATAAATAAAATGAAAAGATGGGGGAGACAGAGTCATCAAATGAAGCTTCTAGTACCAGGAATGGGTTATATCTAATTGAATTGCTGGCCAAAGGAGTTTCATGAGAACCCCCAAATGCAGGCTATTGCCAAAACTATAGGTTGCTCTCCACAAACTGACTGCAAGGTTCTATCGCTGAAGACAACACCTACACAACTCACTGAACATGGAGAAGTTGAGAGGGTACCCTACATGTTAGTAGTAAATACCAACTCAGCCACAAACCTTTTGAGCTACAATGTTGTCCTGCCTGCATGCTATGCTAGCGCAAAGCTTGTGGGAGTAACCAACCAGTATCTAATTTGACTTCAGATCCACTCCACAAGATAAAACCCATGACACTACTTTGGTGATGAAGAAGCTGAGACTAGATAGTCCAGGGACCCTGAGTAAAATCAAATACCACTGTTCTACTAAAAGAGCGTAGCAATGAAATGACGCCTAGTGACACTCTGCTACACTCCTAGTTCAGAGCCCTGCTCAGCCCTCGTCAGAGAAGCTTCCCCCTGCAGCAGATGGGAACAACACAGAGGCCCACAACCAAACACTATGCAGAGCGAGAGACCTTGGAACACTCAGCCCTAAATGGGATCAGGCCTCAGAAAACCCTGTGAAAGAGGACTCAGAGAGAGTGTAAGAGCCGGAGAGGGTGGAGGGTCCCAAACAAGACCCTCTAAATCTACAGTATCACTGCACATATGAACACACAGTGACTGAGGCACCATGCACAGGGCCTGCACTAGTCTTTTGGATACATACATACATACATACATACATACATACATACATACATACATTATAGCTTCCACTTTAGTGCTTTTATGGGATTTCTGAGTGTGCAAACAAAAGGGTCTGCTTTCTTAAGCTTTTTCTTGGGCTCTTTTCCTTTTGTCCTACAGTCTGATGTGTTAGTTTTCGTTGGATCTTATAATTTTTTTTGGGGGGGTGGGTTTCAAACAGGATCTCTGTGTGTAGCCTTGGCTGTCCTACACTCATTTTGTAGACCAGGCTAGCCTTGAACACACAGCTATCCACCTGCCTCTGCCTCCCAAGTGCTAGGATTAAAGAAGTGCACCACCATGCCCAGCTTTGATCTTGTATTTCTTATTATCCCTTAGAAGCCTGTTTTGTTTTCTAATGAGACAGAAAGGAGGGTGGGTCCAGATGACCAGGGAGTGAAGGAACAGAGGTAGAGGGAAGAGAAACTATAATCAGGATATAAGGAGAGGGAGAAACACTATTTTCAATAACAGGAGGAAAAAGAATTAGTAAAGGGGCCACACACCTTTAATCCCAGCACTTGGAAGTCAGAGACAAGTGGATCTCTGTAAGTTCAAGGCCACCCTGGCCTCTTAATAATATAACATATTAAAATATAGTAAATTTTAGGATAGCCAGGGCGACACAGAAACTCTGTCTCAAAAACAAAAACACAAAAACTAAGAATGAGTGAAGGGCAAGGGTACATGTTAACAACACCAGATTACATCAGAGGACAGAGGGCATGCCGAGGAGAAGGCTTCTGAGAGACATCTGGAAATAAACAGGAGTTATACAAGAGCTATCTATGTGTACTGTGATACCCAGGAAAAAAGACCTGCATGGCCAGGGTCCTGTCTCCAGCCCTGAAGACTAGGGAAAGAGCTGGGCTTCCTCAATTGACAGATTAGCACTGTGGTACAGCAGGAAGGCCAGGAAAGCAAGACTTAAGAAGACCCACCTAACCCAGGCGGAATCCCAGCTCCCTGGGATTTGACACATTGAGGCACTAAGAACAATAGGAAGTAAATACATCCTCTTTGGGTCACTCTCTTGCCCATTTTTACTTAATTGCATTTTGTATTCTTTTCTTAGTTTTGCTTCATTGTTTGACTGAACAATTTTAAACCACTGAAAGCCATCAAGTAACCAAGTAATCCCAGCACTCCAGAGGCAGAGGCAGGCAGATCACTGTGAGTTTGAGGCCAGCCTGATCTACAAAGACGAGTCCAGGACAGCCAAGATAAGATAGAGGAAAGAGATTTGAGGGCTGGAGAGGTGGCTCGGAGGTTAAGAGCACCATCTGCTCTTCCAGAGGTTCTGAGTTCAATTCCCAGCAACCACATGGTGGCTTATAACCATCTCTAGTGGGATCTGATGTCCTCTTCTGGTGTGCAGGTGTACGTACAGATAGTGCACTCATATAATAAATAAATCTTTTTAAAAAGGGGGGGAGGGCTGGAGAGACAGATGGCTCAGGGGTTAAGGGTACTGACTGCTCTTCTGGTCTCTACACAGAGGTCCTGACTTCGATTGCCAGCAACCACATGGTGGCTCACAACCATCTATAATGTGATCTTCTGACATGCAGGTGTACACGCAGGCAAAGCGCTATATACATATAATAAATAAATAATTTTAAAAAAGGAAAGCTGGGCAGTGATGGTGCATGCCTTTAATCCCAGCACTCGGGAGGCAGAGGAAGGTGGATCGCTGTGAGTTCAAGGCCAGCCTGGTCTACAAAGCGAGTCCAGGACAGCCAAAAAAAAAAAAAAAAGAGGAAACCCTGTCTCAAAAAGAAAAGAAAAGAAAGTCCCCCATACAGCGATAATGCCTAACAGGTATCTCCAACTGAATTTTAAGGCACACAGTGGGTAAAGAACAGAAGAGAATCACACATGCAAGACTTAAGAAGCCCATGAAATGTGTTTCAAAAGTATCACGAGTTTACAGAACACATAAATTTTTAAAGTTTTACATTTTCATAGCTATGATGTTTCCAGTGAAGGGGCTAGAGAGAGAGCTCAGCAGACTGTTCTTCCAAAGGACCTGCGTTCAATTCTCAGCACCCACAGGGCAGCTAACAACCATCTGTAACTCCAGTTCCAGGGGATTTGATGGCCTCTTCTGGCTTCCAAGGGTAATACACAAATTGGTACAGGAAAAACACACGAAATATAAACAAATATAATATAACCATCATCCATTTTACAGATGAGAAAACTGAGGTTAGAGAGTAGAAACCTGGCCAGAGCTCAACAGCTAGGTTACCGACGGTGAGAACATCTAGATGTAACTCTTGAAAGAGAAACAGAGAGAAGGATAGGAGACCCAAAGAATGGATCAAGCAGTGGAAAAGCAAAATCTTAGGAGAAAACTATGAGCATTTTTCAAAGACAAAAACTGTACATTCTTTCACTTTTTGTCTTAAGCATCTCCTAAGGACCTACTACTGTGCAAGTAAGCTTCCTTGTGCTGTGCTCAGTACCAGCAGGGCAATTGTGGGAAATCTATACCAGCTCCAACAGAGATACTCACCATCCAGTTTCACAGAAAAGTGAGGCAGTTGAGGACCTGAAGTGACAAAGAAGCAGGGAAAAGAATGCTGTGGCCTACTCAGGTCAGCAAAAAGCAAAATGGCCAACAAAAGAACAAAGCTACCTTATGAAGTTACCTGGCTTTCTGTTAAACTTACCTGATTTTAATATAGTATGTAAAGCTATTACAGAAAAAAGAAAAAGGAAAAAAAAGCCACTCAAGAGAAAGCCTCCTAGCCGGGCGGTGGTAGTGCACGCCTTTAATCCCAGCACTTGAGAGGCAGAGGCAGGCAGATCTTTGTGAGTTCGAGGCCAGCCTGGTCTACAAAGTGAGTCCAGGACAGCCAAATATACACAGAGAAACTCTGTGTCAGAAAAAACTGAGACGGAGAGAGAGAGACAGACAGACAGAGACAGAGACAGACTCTCCTACTGTGAAGTGCTCATCCTACCCTACCTAATAGTCACTGTCCAGGCCAGGGGCAAAAGTCTTAGAAAGCTTATGCTACCGCTAGGACAGCCACAGCCAATCACTACTCCAAACTGGTCCTAACACCAAGAGTACCATGCGACTCAGATCAAGCTGTGGCTCAAGGGAAACTTCTCTGGATGCCAGTTTTCACACTGAAGTTTAAGAGGAGACAGCCATCTCCACATACTATCTGTGGCTGAGTTCTTGACAAAATCACAAAGTAGAATGGTTAGAGCAAGAGAACAGAAATATGTCCTCTCTGGCCCTTTACAGAAGTTTACCAATCCAGGTATTACATAAAGGGGTGGGGTATACTCCTGGTGCTAGTGAGCTGTAGGAATGATGCAAAATCATTTTAATTTTTAATGTTCACAGTACCTACCAGGAAAAGCTCTGAGAGGTCTAGTCCTGGCTGTCCTGGACTCCAACTCACAGAGATCTGCCTGCCTCTGCCTCCCAAATTCTGGAATTAAAGGCATGTGCCACCACGCCTAGCAAAAAAAAATTTTTTTTTTAATTTTTGTTTTGCTGGTTTTGAGACAGGGTTTCTCTATGTAGCCCTGGCTGTCCTAGAAGTCACTCTGGAGACCAGGTTGGCCACCGAGACAACTCTCCAATTCTAGCCTTTCTTTCAAGAAAACAACTTTAGCCAGGTGTGGTGGCACACACCTTTAATTCCAGCACTTGGGAGACAGAGGCAGGAGGATCTCTGTGAGTTCGAGGCCAGACTGGTCTACATACAAAGCAAGTTCAGGACAGCCAAGGTGACAGAGAAATTTGTCTCAAAAACACAAAAAGAAAGAATGAACACACCTTCTAATTTCTTAACTATATTCCAAGTGTTGACCTGAGTAAGATAGAGAGGTAACACCCTCACTAATGGAACCCTGAGAACTTAAGTAACAAGCTTTCCTAATCTTTACAAACCCACAATAAGATGATACTTCACCTTAACAAAGGAAGGCCTATTAGTCACCCCATCTTAAACTACTTTATTTTCAAACATGAAGTAGAAATATTGTAAATCAGCATTTGCAGAGACCTAAGTAAATGGGGCACCCTGAAAGCCGACCACAATGGCAGAAATTAAAGGTGTAGACCTCTGACTTACAACCTAAGCATCAATTTCCAAATGCAGAAATAAAGCCTCAGTTCCTTTCTAAGCCATTTTCAGTGGTGGTATTTAATGCCAGCACTCAGAAGGCAGAGGCTGGCAGATGAATGTGATCTACAAAGCCAGTACAGCTAAGGCTACACAGAGAAATCCTGTCTTGAAAAAACAACAAAACAAAAGTTACCGAATCAAGCTGGGGCACAGTTGAGCATATCTGTAATCCCAGCAACGCAGGAGGTAGCAACAGAAGCATCAGGAATTCATGGCCAGTCTGAACTACATGATATCCTGTCTCAACAAAAAGTGACAGTCATTGCAGAACCTCCCAACCTTTTGATTTACCACTATGGCACCACTGACAGCACCTTCTCTGAGGAGCTACCAGTGCAACTCAAAAGGTTGTACTTTCATGGCAAGATACAGTCATGAAAAGCCCTACATCTATGAAAACTTGTACTCCTATTTAGAAAAGACAATAATAATAAAGTAAAAAAAGAACCATAAATTATAAATTTTCTAAAAAAGGACAGCTGGGGGTGGGGGGTGGGGCGGGGGACCAGAGACAGAGAAATTAAGACCTGCTTTGTAGCACAAGCTTGCCCAGAACTCATAATGTTCCCTAGGTTAGCCCCCTCCTGTTTTAGACTACAAAGTGCTGGAATTACAGTTGTACATCACAGGCCTACACAGGCCTTTTTTTTTTTTTAAGATGTATTTATTTATTATTTATACAGTATTCTTCCCACGTGTGCCTACATGCCAGAAGAGGGCACCAAATTATAGATGGTAATGAGCCACCATGTGGTTACTGGGAATAAGACTCAGGACCTTTGGAAGAGGACAGTGCTCTTAACCACTGCGCCATCTTTCCAGGCCCCTATACAGGTCTTTAATTCACTAGTTCAAGTTGATGCTACTGAAACCTGGCAAATATCACTCAATGAGTCAAGTTTTAAAAAAATTACACACCACACACACACACAGCGTCGGGAGGTAGTGATGCAGGCTTTAATCCCAGCACTTGGGAGGCAGAGGCAGAGGCAGAGGCAGGTGGATCTCTGAGTTCAAGGCTAGCCTGGTCTACAAAAAGAACTTGCTAAAATTGGCTTTGTATAATTGATGCACTACTGATAGATAGAGCTGTTACACAGAGAAACTCTGTCTAGGAAAAAAAATATTGTGCCCGCATGGATACTGTGCAGAATGTGCAGTATCTACAGAGTCCATATCCTCTGGAACTGGAGTTACAGATAGTTGTGAGCTGCCATGTGGGTGCTGAAAATTGAACCAGGGTCCAAATTCATAAAATAAATTGCTAGGATACCCTTTTAAAAAAAATACACGTATTTATTGTGTGTGTGCATGCATGTACATGCACTTACATGGTCATGCATGTGTCATGACCTATGTATGAAGATCAGAGGACAGCTTGCAGGAGTCACAGTCTATCCTTCCACTGTGTGCAATATTGCAATCAAAATCAAATTCTGGGGCTTGGGGGCAAGTGCCTTTACAGGCTGAGCCATCTTACCTGAATCTCTGACTTTTTTTTTTTTTTTTAAACAATCTAGATGTGGTTCTAACTATTGCTCTGGAGACCATACCCCTTAAGGTACTGGTCCTCATCTAGAAAACAGCAATTATTGTATCTTCTCTTCATCTGCTGCTGAGATGGCTCAGAGAAGAGTATTGTGACACATAAAGGACTGAACACAATGAAGATTTGCACTCAGTAGTAAAAGATGCGTATTTATTTACCACAAGCTTTCTTTCTTTTTTTGTTTTTTGGTTTTTGAGACAGGATTTTTCTGTGTAGCCTTGGCTGTCCTGGACTAACTTTGTAGACTAGGCTGGCCTCGAACTCAGAGCAATTGGTCTGCCTCTGCCTCCAGGTGCTGGGATTAAAGGCCTAACCACCACCACAAGCTTTCTTTAAAAATACCTTTTTTTTTTTTTTTTTTTTTTTGGTTTTTTGAGATAAGGTCTCTCTGTGTTAGCCTTGGCTCTCCTGGACTCACTTTGTAGACCAGGCTGGCCTCGAACTCACAGCGATCCGCCTGCCTCTGCCTCCCGAGTGCTGAGATTATAGGCGTGCGCCACCACACCCGGCTAAAAATACTTTTATACTGAATTTAAAGAGATTTATAGATACTCAGAAAGCGGAGGCAGGAGGTTCACTAGAGTCTAAGAATTGAGGGCTGGCCTGGACAACATAGGAAAATTATGCCTCTTGAAAAGTTAACTTTTTGCTAGTAACCACAGAGCATTTCTGTAATCCCAGCCAAAACTCAGGCTGAGGCTGGAGAATAACAAGTTCAAGGCCAGCCAATTTGATGTTAGTCTTGGGTACGTATATAATAAAAAGTGGGTTTTTCTTTATTTTGGGATTTTTTTTTTTTTTTTTTTTTTAGTTTTTCAGAGACAGGGTTTCTCTGTTTAGCCAGCCTGGTGTTTTGTTTTGTTTTGTTTTGAAGGCATAGGCATTACAAAATACCACCACAATGGTTTAGGCTAAAATATACCTGTGTTCAATTTTCAAAAAACAAATTTAAAACTTTAAAATTTTTATTTTGTGTGTATGAGAGAAAGATGAAAGTGTCTCTGGTAGATGGTGGCACACGCCTTTAATTTCAGCACTTGGGAAGCAGAGGCAGGCAGATCGCTGTGAGTTCGAGGCCAGCCTGGTCTACAAAGGGAGTACAGGACAGCCAGGATGACACCGAGAAACCCTGTCTCAAAAAAAGCAAAAAGTGTCATGTCATACTTAAAGGTCAAAAGACAACTTTGTGGAATCAGTTCTCTCCTTCCACCTTTATATGGGTTCTGAAGACCGAACTCAGGTCACTAGGCTTACACGGCAAGCACCTTTCTTTTCCCCCTAAGCCATCTTGCTGGCCTTACACTTTTTTGCTTGGTTGGCTGGGTTTTATTTGAGCTAGGACTTGGCTTTGTAGACCAGGTCAGCCTCGAACTCACAGATAATCTGCCTGCCCCTGCCTCCCTGAGTGCTGGGATTAAAGGCATGTGCCACCACTCCAGGCTGGCCCTAACATTTTTAAAATGGTTTATTTGTTACACACAAATTTTACCATAAAGTTTCCCAGATCACTAAGTGTGATAGTGTACACCTACAATACTAATATTTAAAAGGCTAAAGCAGGAGAATCCAGAGTTCACAGCCAGTTTGGGGTACACATCAAATTCGAAGCCAGTCTGAACTAATAATCAGCAATACTCTACCTCAAAAAACAAACAGCCGGGAGGTGGCGCACACCTTTAATCCCAGCACTTGGAAGGCAGAAGCAGGTGGATCTCTGAGTTCCAGGCCACTCTGGTCTACAGAGCAAGTTCTAGGACAGCCAGAGCTAGAGAGAAAATCCTGTCTCAAAAAAAAAAAAAAAAGCAAACAACAACAAAAACCTTAACAATTTTCATGAATGTATAAACTGCCAAAAAACAAAAAACAAAAGCCTAATATTTGCCTGAGTATATTTCTCCTACACTGTTCCGTCATGAATCTCTGGTGTTAAAAGATACTAGAATGTGCTATTTTAACTTGGACATAAGAGAAAGTTTCCAAAACACAACCAGCAAAATATTGGTAATACAAAGCCCCCTTTTCTTACAAAATGCTTAACGCTTCAACACAGTATAAGAAAACAATACTGATACCATCTGACTCTGTGCCACTCAGAACTACCTATAGTGGGGTGAAGAGCAGTTTCTCCGTGCACTTGCTACCCTTCCTCCAGGAACCTTCCCTCTTCCTTGATGTGCTCTGCCCCATCTTAAGTGACAAAGGCGTTGATCACTCAGATGCTGCCTGGCCCCTAGTGGAGTGGTGTATGCATGCATGGCCACTCCCCTTGGTGAACTCCAAGGACTGCAGTGGCCTGGTAGGCTCCTCAACATCAAGAGTGCCTGGGATACACTCTCTTTCCACCCACTACCATCCCTAGAAACACAGCTAAAATGCACTTGATGGTTTCACAAGACAGTCCCCAAAGATATAGCCTGTATCACAACAGTTCAGATAGCCGCTGCTCCTCAAGTGTCTAGAGCTCTGTTCTTCTCCTTCCATCCCCTCCCTCAAATATGATCTTGTGCTCAGAACACACTTTTTGCCCACTGTAGCCTAATTTTCTCCTGGAGGCTTGAAACACAACTCACAAAAACAAGATTCAATTTCTCAATGTTATCCTTCTATGTCCCGGCTGTCACTTCTTTAAATATATTTAACATAAATACTTCAGCCATTTGTTTAATTTGCATCTTTAAGATCTGTCTATCTTGTTACTGGATCTTAGACTGTTACTCTTGACAATGTTTCACCTTGTTAAATGTGTTCACAGCCCACCCTACAATGTGATGGTGCATTTCATATAACCAAAGACTCAATATGACTGGCATTTTATTCTTTTAATCATTTAAATCAGAATCATTAGAAACTATTACTTTTTGTTTCATACATTTAGAAATATGAAAGGACTTTTGTGCTTTTCCTGGATAAAAGTTGGAAAGGGGGCAAAGTGGTTAATTGTGGAAAACCCTTTTTGATAAGTTCTGCTCTGATTAGCAGCACATTAAGTAAATATCTAACCATCCACTAACATAAACTCCACCAAAACGAAACAAAAAAGCCATCGTTTGGGTTCCATCTTGTTAACAGCTGGATGTATAAAATACTATGGGTCTTTTTGTTGCCCGATTATTAATTTGCCCAACTTTTAAGAAAGGAAAAAAAAAAACTACAATAACTTCACTGAGTAACAGCAAAGCTGCAAAGTCTCCAGGTTACCAGTGTCGGAGGAAACAAGCTCCAGGACTAAACTTGCCTGCTGTGATCTACACTTCACATTACAGTCTTCTGCCTTAAACACGGCAAGATTACCAAAGCAAGCAGGCTCTATTCTGCACGACGGCACTTAAACCATTGTTTCCACATTTCTCGTGTCAATAAGTACACTTTTATAAGAATAAAAGTCAAACTCAAAACTTGTCATTTAAAAAGTAAAGTACCATTAGAGACTTTTCTCTATCTGCAAAGCACTTACTCCTTCCCTCTACTGAACAAAATTTAAGGCAACAGAAATCTCCTGAGAGTTATAGAGGACACTCATCTCTCATTTCTACATTAACTAATATTACACATCTCCTTTCATGACTGGATTCCAGGAACAGTATTTAAATTAAAGCCACAAAATCCAAGTTTTGTTTCAACAGTAGAAATTTTTTTAGTACACAATAAAGTCACGGAAAAGAGTTCCAGGACTTGAACATCTGTGTCTAGCACCAATCTGCAGGCAGCAACGTAATTTGATTTGGACCCATTCATCAGAAACTGACTTTCAGATGCCGCCACTACAAGAACACGGTACTGGAGAAATGCTAGTTGCGCTGAGCCGGCATTGTTCGCAGTAGCGCACAAGTTTTTAATAGGAAGGAGAGCTTAAAAGAGGAAATACAAATAATTAATTGGCAATGTTACCATAGAACTGTCCAGGACAACTCTAAACTACAGAATGAACAGAAAACTCTTGGGTATCTGATACGATCACCTAAGAAAGTTTGCAAGGAAGCTATTTAGTGAGTCCGGAGGAAGAATTTAGATTGCTACTTTTTTTTCTGGGGGGGGGAACCCCTACAGCCCTTAATTTTTAAATTTTACATCTCCACTAAAAAGCAGACTGGAGCCCACATGGACTTTAAAGCATGCTAGCTTCTTTTAAGGTTATGTACGTAAATGAAAGACACCACAGCAACTTTGATGACATCTCGCAAATGAAGTTTGGGGTTTGGGGGGTGGGGGAAGTAGGTGATCAAAAAAAGAAAAACGAATCAAGAGTTTCAAAATAACCACTAAGCGTTTTCCCAAGCAACACATTCCAAGAAACTTCTCAGTTGCAACTCAGAAGCCGGCGGGCAGCAGTGTCCGCGACTGCACCGCCTGGAGTGGGGGGTTCCGATCCTGAAAGCACTCATTACCTCTCAGTGGCATTCTCTCCCTCCACACCTCCAAGGTCCCCTCCGCTGTCATCCCGGCCGGCCACGCGTGCGGACACTCGGCCGCGCCCCCGCTCCACTTTTCCTCTCCACCCGCGAAGCGCAGCCCAAGGCCCGAAACAGTGTCCCGCCACAGCGACCCTCAGCTCCCTCCCCGCCGCGGACTCTGACAGCGAGCCTGGCCCCAGCCTCACCTGTGTTGTCATTCGTGGAGAAGCCGGGCGAGCTGAGTTTGGCTCGTTTGGGGTTGGGCGGTCCGTCCAGCAAGTTCTCGGCCATCTTCACCTGCTCGCGGAAACAGCCCTGAGCGCGGGCGGCACGACGCGGCCCGGACGGGGGTCGGGCCGGCGGCTGCGAGCAGGAGAGCCAGCGAGGAGCGAGCGCAGGAGCGCGGGCCGGGCCGCGGAGGGCGCAGGCCGGGTGGGGGAGGCGGCGGCCAAATCTCAGCCTCAGCAACAGCGCCCCGCAGCGCTCACCGCCCGCCCCCGGCCGCCGCCGTCGCCGGCCGCGGCCCCCTCATCCCCCTGCCCGCCTCCCGAGCGCGACACTCCGCGGCCCGGGCAACCCAGCGGCCCGACCGCCTCCGCGGGCCCGGCTGGCAGCGACGGCGCCCGGCCCCGCGGCTCAGGCGGCGCCCGGGAACATGGTGGTGCCGCCGCCGCCGCCTCGCCGCCTCCCTCCCCCCCGCGCGCGCCCCACTTAATGAATTCGCCCGCGGCCGGACGACCGGGGGGCTCCGGGCTCCGCCGCCCGCCCGCGGCCCGCAGCCGCCGTGAGGAAAAACAATGCGCCGAGCGGGGCCGCCGCCGCGCCGCGGCCCCCCCACCCCGTGCCGCCGCGGCCGCCGCCGCCGCCGCCGCCGCCGCCGCCGCCGGGCTCCGGGAAGCCGAGCCGAGAGGCGAGCGGGGCCGCCGGGGCGGGCGCCGAGGGCCGGGCGGAGCGGGCCGGCCAGGCGGAGCGGGGTGCGCGGGCGGTTGTGGGGCCCGGGACCGGCGGGGCCGAGTAGATCGCGCTCGAAGCCCCGGTCGGGTCCGCGACAAGATGGCGGCTGTTGATTCCTCAATTAAAAAAAAAAGAAAGTTTTTTTTCTTCTCTTTCCAGAGCCTGAACGGGGAGGGGGAGGGGGCGGGGCACGCCTGTACGTCACCCCCCGCGGCGTCACCACGCACGGCCCCCGCCCCGCCCCCTCCACCTGCGCCGACTGCGGCGGAAAGAGCCGAGCGCGCTCGGGTGGAAGGGTCGAAGGCGCGGCGGCAGTGCGTGAGGCAGCGGGCTGCGGCGCTGGGCCGGGCCTGCGGGACGCGAGGGACGCAGAGCAGGCGGCCACTTTTGTTCTGACGGCGTCAGAAACGCTGCACGCGCGGGGAGGGCGCCCTGGGCTGGAGCCTAGGCCCCCAAGGCGCGGAGTCGGCGCTGGTCAGAGCCCAGGCAGTCCGGTCCCGCCCCGGCAGCTCTGCCTCTTAGAAGCTGGCTCTTCGCCTTCTTGCTTGCGAGCCTCCAGGGTGACATGGGACTGGGAAGTCGCCAGCGCAACCCGCGCCTCTTCCCCTCGACCTGTGCTAGTGATGGCGAAGTGGCGTCTGCAGGTTACAGAAAGTCCTGGGGTCTGTGCAGGAGTGTGTGAAGATGGGGAAACTGAGGCCGGAGGGGGCAAAGCAACTTTTTCCAAGATCACGGAGGGGAAAAAAATGACAGGTCGAGAGTCCAGCCAAAGTGTTCTCCCAAAGTTTACCAACGGCACCACGAGGCTCCTGAGTGCCCATTCCCAAGCCCAAAATGATGGACCCAGGTCCAACGCTGCCAACTGAAGAAAGAGGAAGAGGCTCCTGGAGCTGGGAAGGGCCCTGGTACCAAGACCAAGCTTAACTCGGAAGTGCTTATCTTCCAGGTATCAACAGCACCCCTGTTTCCTAAGCCAGAAACCTGTGAGTCAGACAAACCTGGGCCCCTCCCTCCCATCTGCCCACGATGTAGCCAGTCTCCCCCACATCTATACCCACACCGCTGCCACCCGGTGTGTTCTCCATCATGGTCCCATCCTTTGACTGGGGCAACTTTTAAGTTTTTTCGAGAAGGTTTCTCTGTAACAGCCCTGGCTGTCCTAGACTCGATTTGTAGACCAGGCTGGCCTTGAGTTTAGCAGAGATCCACCTGCCTCTGCCTCCCGATTGAGTGCTGGGATTAAAAGCGTGCACCACCATGCCCAGATCTGAGGCAACAACTCCTTACATAAGCTCTTCTTGTATTTCACGTTGTTTTTTGGTTTTTTCACTACATAGTACCAAAATTACCTTTCTGCAAAAAGAAAAAAAAAGAGGAAAAACTAATTGGCTCCTCCTA
Organism: Acomys minous; assembly: GCF_964271855.1. Classification (NCBI taxonomy): domain Eukaryota; kingdom Metazoa; phylum Chordata; class Mammalia; order Rodentia; family Muridae; genus Acomys; species Acomys minous. The sequence continues at coordinate 42,313,514 of NC_140498.1, forward strand.
TACAAAGAAAAAGAGAAACGCTAAGAACATAAAGTAAACATGATGTATGTGTACACACACATATGTAACAATAATTGGGCCAGATTGAGTGGTACACATTTTTGTGACACTGTTCAAAGTTTGTGCTATCCACACCTCTTTATCTTTCCCTTCTATCCGCCACCCTATCCCCATCAGCATCCCACATCCACCGCTCCACTAGGTCGTTCTCAGCATCCCTCTATCCGCCACCCTATCCCCATCAGCATCCCACATCCACCGCTCCACTAGGTCGTTCTCAGCATCGCTCTATCCACCACCCTATCCCCATCAGCATCCCACATCCACCGCTCCACTAGGTCGTTCTCAGCATCCCTCTATCCGCCACCCTATCCCCATCAGCATCCCACATGCACCGCTCCACTAGGTCGTTCTCTGCATCGCTCTATCCACCACCCTATCCCCATCAGCATCCCACATCCACCGCTCCACTAGGTCTTTCTCAGCATCATTTATACTTATGTCAATACTATTCACAGTACTGACAACCCCGTCACTAGCACAATAATTCATTCTCCAAAACCCAGTCCAAACCTCACATATGCTTCATAGAAGCCCTTCTATCCCCCACTTCAGGTCCTAGGAGATCGAAGTCTCCGTGAGCTCTACTTGAGGAGTTAAAGTGACAAGCATGGGAAATCATAACCAGACTATTCAGCTCGTTTTCACAGGAGAGGAGGAAGTTTGTGGAACCACAGAGAGACAGGGGACCAGCATCACTCTGCAACTGAAATGCCCTGGGTGTTGGTCTCCGCGTAGGGCATTGTATTCACTGAGGGCAGGGCTCAGTCAGGGTTATGGTTTCAATCAAAAAGCAGGTTTGTGAATTTTATGACTGAGTGGATGTAGTCTCAGGTCTCCTCCCAGTTCTGTGGCCTTTGGCTATTAAGAAGAGTAGGCTTACCCTGAAGGCCTACTCATCCATTGAATAGTGGCTAGCCACCTAGAAAAAAACAGGCTCTTTCCCCAAAGGAAGTGCTTGGTAAATACTTTGTCTGTTAGGGTATCCTTGAGCTTGAGTCATTCCCCAGCTTGTGGGCAGGTACTGGGTCATACTCCATTTTACAAAGACAACTTAAAATCATGGTCCTTACACTTTGGAGTAGGTGTGGTAAGGATGAACCAAGGTCACAGTTCTTAGACACTGAGCCCCCTCCCCTTTGGTTTGTTGAGACAGGGGTTTCTCTGCGTAGCCTTGGCCTCAACCTCACAGAGATCTGCCTACCTCTGCCTCTCCAGTGCTGGGATTAAAGGTGTGCACCACCACAACATCTTGGTGAGGACACTGTGTTCCTTCAGGATCCCTCATGGCAGGATGTAGAAAGTCCACATCTTTCTAGATAGAATTCCACTCAGTGTTCCACTAAAAACTGTACTTGGTAAGGATATCAGTGTTCACAGAATTGCGAATTATAGTAGTTAATCATCTATTCCCTTGTTTATAATTTTATGTACCAGTACACTTGTAGGTAGCAAGTGTATTTGCACCTATGTGTACATGCCTGGGGAGGCCAGGAGTCAGTGCCAAGTACCCCCTAAGGCATTCATTTTACTTTTGATGCAGGGTCTCTCACTGAACCTGGAGCTCAGGGAGTCAGCTAGAATGGCTGGCCGGCAAGCTCCGGGGTACCCTCTTGGCTCTGCCCCTCCAGAGTTTGGATTGCAAGGGCCCCCAAGACACACATGCACAGCTTTTATGTGAGTGCTGGGTCTGCACTCAGGGCCTTCTCCTCGGCCTCTCATCTTTCATCCTGACCTGTGAGCAGCCTCCCACACAATGACCGCTTCTTTCTTGAGGATCTTGCTTTCAGTACACCTTCCTGCCCGGGCCCCTCTCATGATGCTTCCTCTTCATTCTGAGCTTGGGATGCTGGGATGCTGGGATGCCACAGGGCTCGGTCCGTTCCTTCCTGTGCAGAGTTCCTCTGTAGCTGTCTCCACCACTCCTGCTCTCAGCTCTTCTTTCCTTTCTTTTTCTTTCTTTGCTAGACAGGGTTTCTCTGTGTAGCCTTGGCTGTCCTGGAATTTGCTCTGTAGACCAGGCTGGCCTTGGAACTCACAGAGATCCACCTGCCTCTGCCTCCCGAGTGCTGGGATTAAAGGCGTGCACCACACCATGCCTGGCAAGCTTTTATTTCTTAAACAGGGTCTCTGTCTTAGTGTTCTGTTGCTGTGAAGAAAAAACATGACAACTGAAACTCTTATAAAGGAAAGTATTTAACTGGGACTTGTAGAGGAATTTTAATCCAGAAACAATGGCTGCTCTGGCTGGAATACAGATATGCCTTTAATCCCAGGAGACAAACACAAGCAGATCTCGTGAGTTCAAAGCCAGCTTGGTATAGAGCAAGTTTCAGGTAAAGAAATGCTTAGGTCTGGGCATGGTGGTATATACCTTTGATTCCATAGGAAGGTAAAGACACACACACACACACAAAAAGCCTGTCTCAAAAACAAAAAGCAAACAAAAGGAAAGAAAGCGATGTTTAATTGAGTGGCAGAAAAAGTGACAAGTCAGAGAAGATTTGACAGAATAGGATACACCCAACTCTCATGAGAAGAGAGAGGAAAGAGGCAGTTTTACAGAGAGGGGAGGCAGTTTTTTTTTACCAGGACAGTAATAGAGAGATCGGTTGCAGAGAGAAAACTCAGGTATAGACTAAATGAGCCAGAAAATGAGAAGAAGCCAGAAGACAGGCTCTGGTGCGTTAGTTTGAGGCCAAGCAAGAAGCCAGATTGAATAAGTCAGCTGGGAGAAGAGTTTGAGCCAGAACCGCTGAGTTGAACCAGCCAGCCCAGAACTCAGAAAGAACAAGTAAGGGTGAGCTCATTAAGCAGTAAGTCTCAGAGGTTGAAAACATTCTAGGCCTAGGTTAGATTGTGTGGAGGCTACAAGCTTCCAGGAGTAGGCCTAGGTCAGCAGAAGGAGGCAGGAAGCCTCCAAGATGACAATTACATCAGCTGACTAAAAGTTAGGTTTACAGGGCCAGCTGACAGTTTCAGAGGTTTCATCCGTTATAATCACAGCAGGGTTCATGCAGAGATAGCTGACAGCTCTACATCTGGATCTGCAGGCAGCAGGAAAAGAGCCACAGGGCCTGGCTTGGACCATTGTTTTGTTTTTAGAGGCAGAGGCAGGCAGATCGCTGAGAGTTCAAGGCCAGCCTGGTCTACAAAGTGAGTCCAGGACAGCCAAGGCTACACAGAGAGACCCTGTCTCAGAAAAAACAAAAGCAAAAACAAAATTGGCTCTGTTTTTTGTTTGTATGGTTGTTGGTTGGTTTTGGATTTTGGTTTTGGTTTTGGTTTTTTTGAGACAGGCTTTATCTGTGTAGCCTTGGCTGTCCCGGATCACGTAGATCCACCTGCCTCAGGCTCTCAAGAGCTAGGAGTAAAGGTGTGCGCCACCTCCACCTGGCTAGTTTGGGATCTTTTGAGACGGTCTTGCTATGTAACCCTGAACTATGTGACCTGGAACTTCCTATATGGACCACACTGGCCTTGAATGTGTGGTCATCTTTACCTCTGTCTCTCAAGTGCTAGGATGATAGGCTTGCACCACCACACTGCCTTTCATATCTATAAATAAGGCTGACAGCTTAAATGTCAATGTGGACCCTCAGTCTCCATCCCAGACCTCACTTTTATGTTGTATGTATGCATGTGTGTGTACAAATGCGTTGTGTATATGTATGTTGTTTATGTATGTGTGTGCGCTGTGTGTATGCATGTGTGTTGTGTATATATGTATTGTGTATGTATGTGTATATGTGTTGTGCATTGTTTGTATGCATGTCTGTATGTGTGTTGTGTTTATGTGTGTGTGTGTGTATGTGTATGTGTGTACTGTGTGTGTGCATGTGTGTGCTCTTTGTGTTATATGTTTTTGTGTGTGTTCTGTATATGCATGTAGAGAAGTCAGAAGACAGGGTGGTGGTGGCGCACGCCTTTAATTGCAGCACTAGGGAGGCAGAGGCAGGTGGATCTTTGTGAGTTCAAGGCCCTCCTGGTCTACAGAGCGAGTTCCAGGTCAGCCAAGGCTACATAAAAGGAAGTCAGACAACAGCCTCTGGTGTTGGTCCTCACCTTGCACCTTGCTTGAGACAAGGTCCCTTGTTGCTCGTTGCTACAAAGTTTCTCGGGGTCCCCTGTGTCTGTCTTCTGTCCTGTCATAAGAGCACAGGGATTATAGACAAGTTTGATGCTGGGTCTGGCTTTCTGTGAGTTGTGGGGAACTGTACTCCGTGATCTGAAGTCAGGCTCACACAACAAGAGGGGTCCTCACTGAGGACCAACACTCTGCATTCTTTTATCTCTGTCACCCTGGAAAATATGGAATAAGAATAGATAAATTTTCAAAAATCATAATCCCCTAGTTCAAAACTATATCCAAAGTCTAACCTTGCTTAGTCACTTTGCCTGGCTCAAGTTACTGCCATGTTTTACCTGGATTTCAGGAGTTCGGATCCACTTGCCGCCTGTCCCACTTTGTCCCACCACAGTCTGTATCTCAGCGCTCACAGGGAGTGTTCAGAAACCTAAGTCAGGCCAAGACACTGCTCTGCTCCAAACTCTCCAATGGCGCCCAGGCTTTACAATCATTCATGAGAAGAGCCACATAAATATTACATTTTAAAAAAAGTATTTATGCTGAGCCTTCCCTGAGCCCAGACTGTTCTGGGAATTCACAATACATCAGGGAAGGGGACAGGAAAAAGTCTTTATCTTTGGTAGGGAGATTCTAGGGAGACAGCTAATCAATATCCTTATAGAAATATACTATTCTCCAGTAATCTAGAGAACAGTAAGTGGTGACTGAGAAAACAGAGAAAATGGTTAAAAAGAAAAAAAGACAGATGCCCAGCCTGGTAGTGCAGGCTTGCAATCCCAGGGACCTAAGGCAAGAGGATTTTGAGTTCAAGACCAATCTGAGTAACTTGGTTTTTTGTTTGTTTGTTTGTTTGGTTGGTTGGTTGGTTGGTTGATTTCGGTTTTTCAGAGACAGGGTTTCTCTGTGTAGCCTTGGCTGTCCTGGACTCGCTTTGTAGACCAGGCTGGCCTTGAATTTACAGAGATGCCAGCTTCAGCCTGGGTAATTTAACAAGATGTTATCTCAAAATAAAATGTCAAACAGGACTAGAAGTTTAGCTCCGTGCCAGAGTTCCTAGCCACTACTGTAAGGCCTTTTGTCCAGTCCCTAGCACCATGTAAACGCAAGAAGGAGCCGGGCGTGGTGGTGCACACATTTAATCCTAGCACCTAGGAGGCAGAGGCAGGCGGATCGCTGTGAGTTCAAGGCCAGCCTTGTCTACAAAGTGAGTCTAGGACAGTCAAGGCTACACAGAGGAACCCTGTCTCAAAAAACAAAAAAAAAAAAAAAAAAAAAAGAAAAGAAAAAAGAAAGAAAAAGAAATGCCGCATGCCCTTGCTGTCCTCCTGTCTCAGAGCCGCCCTACAACCAAGGAGACTATGCCCAGGGCTACACAGCTCCACTGCCTCCACCTCCACCACCACCTGCCTACAACTATGGGAGCTGTGGCCCCTATAATCCCACCCCATATACCCCCACCACCACCCCCCACTGCCCAGACCTACCCTCAACCCAGCTATAACCAGTATCAACAGGTACGTGCAAGATGGGCCTCCCAGTGAAGTCTGGGAACAGTCGTGCGTGTATATTGACTTGTGTCTTCAGACTTGGGTTTCTGCCTATTCCTGAAACTGAGGCTTTTGGTAAAGTGATCTTTACTGGCTGATTAAAAGACTGGTGTGTAAAGCTGGGCATGGTGGTGCAAGCCTTTAATCCCAGCACTCGGGAGGCAGAAGCAGGTGGATCCCTGTGAGTTCGAGGCCAACCTGGTCTACAGGACAGCCAAGGCTACACAGAGAAACCCTGTCGCGAAAAACCAAAAAAAAAAAAAGGAAGAAACCCCAGCACTTGGGAGGCAGAGGCAGGCGGATCGCTGTGAGTTCGAGGCCAGTCTGGTCTACAAAGTGACTCCAGGACAGCCAAGGCTAACACAGAGAAACCTTGTCTCAAAAATCCAAAAGAAAAAGAAAAAGAAAAAAAAAGAAAGAAACAACTGGTATGTAGGCCCAGCATGGTGATGCACACCTTTAATCCTAGTACTTGGGAGGCAGAGTCAGGCAGATCTCTGTGAGTTCAAGACCACCTGATCTACAAAGCCAGTTCCAGGACAGCCAGTGCTACACAGAGAAATCCTGTCTCAGAAAACCAGAGAAGAGGAGAGAGGGGGAGAGAGAGAGAGAGAGAGAGAGAGAGAGAGAGAGAGAGAGGGAGGGAGGGAGGGAGGGAGGGAGGGAGGGAGGGAGTCAGAGAGGGTCTGTACCAAAGCATCTCATAATTGTAAGCATGGCATCACTTGGGAGGTGTGGGCAGGAGACTGAGGTTCAAAGCCAGCCTTTACTGCAGAAGGATTTAGAGAGCAGCCTAGATGGAGCGTGCCTGTCACTCCAGCATCCAGGAGGCTAACACGGAGGATTGATTTGAACTCGAGGCTAGCATGGCTACATACATCTCTTTTTAAAAAGAAGGGAAATGATGGATCTTGGGAAAGTGAAGTCACCCAGGTGTGGTGGCACATGATTTTACTCCCAGCACTTGGGAAACAGAGGCAGGAGGGTCTCTTGTGAGTTTGAGGCCAGCCTGGTCTACTGAATGAATTCTGTAACAGCCAGACCATGGCTACACAGAAAACCCTGTGGAGGGGAGGATGGAGTCAAGGTCAAGCAGTAGCGCGTCTTGTTCCAGAAACAACACAAAGGCAAAGGGATGAAACATCAGAGGGAGCTGAAGGGAGAGAGAGATGGGCAGAAAGTTAGTAGGCGTGTGTTGATGGGTCTTAGGACCCTGTAGGATGGTAGCCGTCAGGACATTTCAAAGCAGGAGAATGATGCCATCTGAAACACACATGCACATGTGGCTTTGCTGTAGAAAGGGTCTTACTACACAGATCATGCAGAAACTCACAATCCTCCTGCCTGTTTGGGGATTATAAGCATATTCTACCACATCTAGGTTTTAATTTTTTTTTCCCCCCGAGATGGAGCCTCCTCATTGTGTTGTCCAGACTGACCTTGAGCTCCTAGACTCAAGGTGTCCCCAGCCTTAGTCTCCTAAGTAGCTAGGAACACCTGGACACATCAGGGTTTCTCTGTGTAGCCCTGGCTGTCCTGCAACTTTCTTTGTAGACCACCTGCCTCTGCCTCCAGAGTGCTGGGATTAAAGCCGTGCGCCGCCACATCCGCTTAACTTCTCTCTTTATATGTTAGTCATATATCTGAGGACTTGTATCTCCATATCAACAGATAATCAAATCTAAAACTGGGCAAAGAGTCAGGTATGGCAGTATAGCATGCAGTTATAATCCCAACACCTGGCAGGCAGAGACAGGGGAATCGCTGGGGTCTGATGGTCACCTAGCCAACCTTGTAGTTAATGAGCATCAGGGCCAGTGAGAAAGCCTGCCTCAAAAAAGAGGGAAGTGGAGCTAGAGAGATGGCTCAGAAGTTAAGAGCACTGAGAGCACTGACTGCTCTTCCAGAGGTCCTGAGTTCAATTCCCAGCAACCACATGGTGGCTCACGACCATCTGTACTGGAATCTGATTCCCTCTTCTTCTGTACAGGAAAACAGATTAGTCCTATACATTAAATAAATAAATAAATAAGGCTTGGTGGGTAGAGGGCCTTACTGCCAAAGCCTATGACCTGAGTGTGATCCCTGGGACCCACACAGTGGAAGGAAGGAGAAAACCAATCTGCAGCAGTTATGCTCTGTTCTCCACATGCACCCCATTGCACCTGTGTAAACGCAAGCACACACGCACAAGTTAAAACAAAAAAGAATGTTGAAGCTGAGCCCAGGACAGGAAAGCTACACACAGAGAAACCCTGTGTGTAAACCAGAGAAGAAAAAAATGTTGAAGCCAAGTGGTGGTGGCTGTGGCACACGCCTTTAATCCCACCACTTAGGAGGCAGAGGCAGGCAGATCTTTGTGAGTTCGAGGCCAGCCTGGTCTACAAAGTGAGTCCAGGACAGCCAAGGCTGCACAGAGAAACCCTGTCTCAAAAAAAACCAAACAATGTTGAGAGGTACCTGAAGATTTCTTGCCCTCCACCTACATTTTATTCTTGGGATAAAGCCTTATATGATTATTTAGTGTTTTTTTGTTTTTGAGACAGAGTTTCTTTGTATAGCCTTGACTAACCTGGAATCACTCTGTAGAACAGGTTGGCCTCGAACTCAGATCCATCTGGCTGCCTCTGCCTCCAGAGTGCTGGGATTAAAGGCACGTACCACCATGCCTGCAAGCTTTGTATGATTTTAATTATATTGTGAGTTTGTTTTTCTGTTTTTATCATTTTAATATATTGCTAGGTCTGGTTTGTTAATATTTATTTAGGATTTCTGCTTCTGTTCTCATAGATGAGATTGGCTTGTAATTTCCTCTGTTCAAATTGCCCTTGTCTCATGAACTGACAAGAGTTGCTTTTTCTCACATTTTTTTTCTTCCTGAAATAGTTTGTTATGATAAGACATAATGATCTCCTGAATATTCAGAAGTGCTCACCCAAAAGACATATCCTCCACGTTTAGTTTTGTGTTGTTAATGTATGTATCTTATCCTGCAGGGTGGGGTGTAACAAATGAATGAAATATGTTTATGCTTATAAGTGAATATGTCTATTATATCCCTTTTCTTCTCTCTCTCTCTCTCTCTCTCTCTCTCTCTCTCTCTCTCTCTCTCACTCTCTCTTGTTTTTTGAGACAAGAGTTTCTCTTGTAGTCTTGGTGTCCTGGACTCACTTTGTAGACCAGGCTGGCCTTGAACTCACAGAGATTCGCCTGCCTCTGGCTCCCGAGTGCTGGCATTAAAGGCGTGCGCCACCACTGCCCAGCTCTTTTTCTCTTTAAGATTTATTTAAGTGGGGCATGGTGGTGCACACCTTTAATCCTACACTCAGGAGACAGAGGCAGGTGGATCTCTGTGAGTTCAAGGACAGCCTGGTGTACAAAGTGAGTCCAGGACAGCCAAGGCTACACAGAGAAACCCTGTCTCGAAAAACCAAAAAAAGAAAGAAAGAAAGTTAAGTATTGAATTTCCATGTAACCCACAAATTTCATTCCTAGGTATATAACAAAAGAAAGAAAGAAAGAAAGAAAGAAAGAAAGAAAGAAAGAAAGAAAGAAAGAAAGAAAGAAGAAAAGAAAAAAGAGAATATATGCTTCCACAACCCTTGTACATGAATGTGTTTAGCAATATTATCCACAATGTCCAAAAAGCCCAAATATCTCAAGTGTCCGTTAACTAATTAATGAACAAATAAAAAATTATATCATTCATACAATGAAGTATTACTCAGCCAATAAAAAGGTATAAAGCACTAACATGCAACAACATGGATGGACCTTGAAAAGAGGATGCTATCTAGCATGATGCACATCTGTAAAAACAGCACTCAGAAAGCAGAAGCAGTAATCCCAGGGGTTCAAGGACAGCCTTGACTACATAGGAAATTTTAGGCTAGCCTAGGCTATATGAGACCCTGTCTCAAAAAATGCGATTATGGTTGATGGCTGTGAAACTCTGAGAAATTGTTGACTTGTCACCAAGTGTTAAACAGGCCAGGCATGATGAGGCATGCCAGGAGTCATCCCAATACTTGGGAGACAGCGGCAGGAAAGGTGTCAAATGTTGTGGACAAGCCTGGTCTACATAGCAAGTCCCAGGCCTTTCTGGGCTACAGAGGGAGACCATGCTTGAAGAAACCCAAAATAATAAACAAAACAAATGACACATTTCAGAGGAGGAGACAACGTGCTGGGTCCCAAGTCTGCCCCTACCATTGAGAGGATCCTAGGCCACACTATGTATAATGATGGTAAATGCACCTAAATTTTAGATTTCACAAATGAATCTAGCCAACTATCAAATAAATACAAACCGTCCTCTCACTTTGCAGAGTGAACCTTCTGAACTCCCTAGAGGCCGAGGCTCCACAGAGAGCATTCTGGCTTGGGGCTCAGCAGACAGATGGCTGGCAGCAAAGTGCTTGATGTACAAACATGAGGGCCTGAGTTCAAATTTCCAGTACCCATGAAAAGAGCCAGGCTTGATAGCACCTACCTATAATGCTAGCTCTGGGAAAATAACAGCAGCAGGATCCTGGAGCTCACTAGCCAGCTAGTCTTGGCAAATCCATTAGCTCCAGGTTTAGCTGTCAAAAATAAGGTATGGCGGCTAACACTTACCGACCCTTAGGATGAGGTTTTGTTGTTGTTGTTGGTTGGTTGGTTTTGGTTTTTCGAGACAAGGTTTCTCTGGGTAGCCTTGTAAACCAGGCTGGCCTTGAACTCACAGTGATCTACCTGCCTCTGCCTCAAGTGCTGGGATTAAAGGTGTGCACCGCCACCACCTGCTTGCTTTTTTTTTTTTTTTTAAGACAGGGTTTCTCTGTAGTCCTGGCTGTTCTGCCCCACCATGCCCAGCCCAGAATGGGGACACTCAACATAAACAATAAAAAAAGTGCTGACAAGCTAGGCTTAGTGGCACATGCCTTTGATCCCAATACTTGGGAGGCAGAGGCAGGTAGGTCTCTGAATTCAAGGCTAGCCTGGTCTACATATTGAGTTCCAGGCCAGCTAGGGCTACATAGAGAGATGGTGTCTCAAACACAAATCAGTAAGGGGCTGGAGACATGCTCAGTGGTTAGGAATATTGACTGTTCTGCCAGAGGACCCAGGGTTGTATTCCCAGCACCCACACATAGGCTCACAACTGTTATCTCCAGGCCCAGGGGATCTGATCCTCCCTTCAGGCTCCCAAGGGCACCTGGCATGCACTTTGGTGCACAGACATTGCCTGTACAGACCCTCTTACCCATAAAACAAACAAACAAACAAACAAATAAATAAATAAATACTAAGGTGAAGAGGCCCAGGCATGGTAGCACATGCCTTTACTCCTGGCTCACAGGAGGCAGAGGTAGGCAGATCTCTGTGAGTTCGAGATCAGCCTGGTCTAAAAAGAGAGTCCAGACCAACCAAGGCTACACAGAGGGACCCTGTCTCAAGAAACAAACAAGCAAACAAACAAAAAACTAAGGTGGAGAGTGAATTAAGACACCAAATGCACACTTCAGAGATACAGAGAGAATGTTCCTTGAGGTTCTGTTCCAGCGTGAGGGGCAGGGTGACAGCTCTGTACCTACTCTTCTCTCCTCCAACGCCTGGATCTGCCCACATCGTGAGGAGTGCCGTGAGTACATGCATCTGGAAACCTCGCTCTCCGCAGCTAGCTCTGGTCACGTCTTCTCTACTCATTCAGTCCTGGAAACCCTGCATGCGCGAGGATAAACAATAGGGGGGCTGTTTGCCGTCCTCTGGAGGACAGACCCAGAGAGGATGCCAGTACAGGTCCTGGAAGCCAGTGTTGACGTAGCATGGACTCCAGGCTCCAGGATTAGACATAGGTCACTGTCGTGGCGGGTCACTGTCATAGGCTGTTTGGAGCTGTCCTGGGGTCCTCGTCCTTTGGGAAGGGGTCTGGCTGGAGGATAGCCGGGGGTCTCCCTAAAGAAGAGTGCCCAACACAGTAGACAGCCCTTGCCCATGTTTGGATGAATGATACAGAGGGTCTGTTTCATCATTGTGAATTTTTAGAACACTGGGACAAAGAGAGGGTTCTAAAAACTTCCAGGAGAGGAAGAGAGGGAGAGAGGAAGAGAAACAAGAAGTGGCTTCTTATAATGAGCCAGTATCAGAGTGACAACAAAATGACAACACACAACACTTCTAACACAGAGCTGGGGGCCAAAGACAGAAAGCCACACTTCCAAAATCCAGGAGATGCTTTCTAGCCTAGAATTCTCTATGCAGTGGCCACACTTGGCAGCTGAGAGGGCCTGATACTTTGTGTTGACTTCTAGCTTGAACTATGTGAACAAACTAAGAGGCAGACCCTGAGCAGGTCTGGTGGGGGGGGTTCCCAGGAAACAGTAAAAGAAGAAAGGTCCCCAAGAGTGGGCAGCATGCAGTAAAGGTCCAGATCGGAAGAGGTCCATCGGGAAGGAGGCAGTGCTGTCTGCCTACCCAACCTCTCCTCTTGCTCATCCTGCTGCTTCCACATTCTGTACCGGCATCAGAGTCCAGCTGCCCCGGGTCTGCCATGAGCTGAAGACCCCAGGCTCCCCAGGCATCTTTCAAGTCTTCAACATCTGATCATCGACATTACTGAGGCATCCAGCTCTAGGCCTTTAATCCCACACAGATCGCTGTGAGTTTGAGGCCAGCCTGGTCTACAAGGTGAGTCCGGAACAGCCAAGGCTACACAGAACACCATTTCAGCCCTGTATCTCAGAGATTGGAGTGTGTCTGTAGAAACCTACACATGATAGAAAAATACATCTGGCTCTGCTCAGAGGCGAATGCCTGCAATCTCAGCACTCAGGAGGAGCTGAGGTATTGCCATGATCTAGAGGCCTGCCAGGGCTGCAGAGTGAGTTCAAGTCCAGTTTGGATTACATTCATTCTTCCTTTTTTCTTTGCTTGGTTTTTGTTTGTTTGTATTTGAGACAGGGTTTCTTTCTTTCTTTAGGTTTTTGTCTTTTTTTTTTTTTTTTTTTTTTTTTTCCAGAGCTGAGGACCGAACCCAGGGCCTTGCGCTTGCTAGGCAAGCGCTCTACCACTGAGCTAAATCCCCAACCCCAGGTTTTTGATACAGGGTTTCTCTGTGTATCCTTGCCTGTCCATGACTCACTTTGTAGACCAGGCTGTCCTCAAACTCCAGACATCTGCCTGCCTCTGCCTCCCAAATGCTGGGATTAAAGGCGTGCGCCAACACCCGGCTTGGATTAGATTACATTCTAAGACTCTGTATTTGGAAAAACAAAACAAAGCAAAACAAAACTTGGGAGGCAGAGGCAGGCGGATGAGTAGGAGGCCAGCCTGGTCTACAGAGCGAGTCTAGGACAGCCAAGTCTACACAGAGAGAACTTGTCTCAAAAAAAAAAAAAAAAGTGGAGATGAAGCTGGACTGGTAGTAAATGCCTTTAAGCCCAGCACTCGGGAGGCAGAGGCAGGTGGATCGCTGTGAGTTCGAGGCCAGCCTGATCTACAAAGTGAGTCCAGGACAGCCAAGGCTACAATAGAGGAAACCTGTCTCCAAAACCCAAAAAAACAAAAAAAAAAAGCCAACTGGGAGGATTTTACCAGAGACACTCAATCCTTACTCAGCGTCGTGATGGCAGCCTCAGTCTTCCCAGCACAGGAGGCGAAGATCTAAGCCAGCTTGCATGGACCAGGGAGGCCGGAGGGGTAGAAGGAAGCCGCATTTGCGTTGTGTTGTTTGAAGTCCTGAAGACAAGCTATTCATGGCTTCAGGGTAGGTTCTCAGCAGCGGAGCCCCAAGCAAAATGAAAGTGAAGGTGTGCGTGGCTTAGTTCCTCACTTGATGAGATTTCAAACCGGAGCCTGGAGGCAGAGACAGGCAGATCTCTGTGAGTTAGAGGCCAGGCTGGTGTACGGAGGAAGTTCCAGGACAGCCAGATAATAATAATGAATTGAAATCACCCAGGGGACACGCCTCCGGGTGTATCTGTGTAGGCTTTCCGAAGGCTAGGAACTGTGTGCGTGAATCCAGCAAATAGTCCCGGACTCCCAGACAGCATAGAAAAAGAGAAAGGTTTTACCGGGCACGTGGTGGCGCACGCCTTTAATCTCAGCACTCCGGAGGCAGAGGCAGGAGGATCATTGTGAGTTCGAGCGAGCCTGGTCTACAAAGTGAGTCTAGGACAGCTAAGGCTACACAGAGAAACCCTGTCTCGAAAAACCAGAGAGGGAGGGAGGGAGGGAGGGAGGGAGGGAGAGAGCGAGCGTGAGGGAGGCAGAGAGAATAGCGCCAGAGCACCAGCATTCTTCTCCGGCTCCATTCCCCCCTTTTTTTTTTTCCCCCGGTTTTTGGAGACAAGCTTTCTCTGTGTAGCCCTGGCTGTCCTGGACTCGCTTTGTAGTCCAGGCTGGCCTCAAACTAACAGCGATCTGCCTGCCTCTGCCTCCCAAGTGCTGGGATAAAAGGCGTGCGCCACCACGCCCGGCTAGCTTTTACAACCCCCTTTTTTCTAGTTTTCTTTCTGGTGCTGTGTTAAAATACTGAGCAGAACCACCCCGAGAAGGAGGAAGGGGTGTTTTAGGCTCACACTTTCAGGTCACAGTCTATCCTAAGAGAAGTCATGGCAAGAAACACAAAAAACCCTAGAGGAGCCAAGACACCCCTGTAATCCCAGCACCCAGGAGGCAGAGGCAGGCTGATCTCTGTTGAGACCAGTCTGGGAGTCCAGGAAAGCCAGGGCTACATAGAGAAACCTTGACTCGGAAAAAACAAAAAATAAAACCCCAAACCAAAAAACCCACGGAGGAATGGTGCTTACTGTCTCGCTCTGTGGCTCATGGTGTTATCTTTACAGTTCAGGGTCACGTGCTCAGGGGTGGCAGTATCCACAATGGGCGGCGCCATGCGACCTCAAAAGTCGAGGAAGGCAATCTGTCCCACAGGCCAGTCTGATCTGCCTCAGCCGCTCTTGCCGCCTTAAGTAACTCCAAGCTGCCTCAAACTTTCAGCTGATTAGAGCTCCTTTAATATAGGCATGGAAGATAATTTAGAAAATGGATGGCAGCCGGGCGCGGTGGCGCACGCCTTTAATCCCAGCACTCGCAAGGCAGAGGCAAGGGGATCTCTGTGAGTTCGAGACCAGCCTGGTCTACAAGGTGAGTCCAGGACAGCGAAGGCTACACAGAGAGACCTTGTATCCCGGGGCAGGGCGGGGGAGGGGGGAGCGGAGAATGGCTGCCGCTTTGTGTCCTCCAGTTTCGGGGTGTCTAGCCACACAGTCCAGAGGCTTCATCTTAGTACACTCACTTTCTCGCATTCTGTCAAGTCCACAAGGCTTAGCGACTGAGGCCAGCTGCTCGCTGGAGCCAGGGTGTGGATGTCCAAGTGGTCTAGGAACCTCGGCTCCCGAGGAACGAGCCTCCAGGCTTGGCCTCTGACCTGCTGGCGGCTGCCTCAGTCTCCTTGGTTGCCCTCTGGGCCTGGGCCTTAGCCACAGCCCACCTTCAGGTTCCTGCCTCTCGGATATAAAACCATAGCTGTAGGGTGGGAAGCACTTTTGTTCTGCCCTCTGGCTATACACAGCCACATCTTCATCAAGTACAAGGAAGGTCTTGCACAGACCAATGCTGAGCTCTACCGGGAGCTAATGGCTATGAGTCGCTCGGTCCTCTGTGCCTGGACAGAGAAAAACGCAGCTAAAATCGACAGATTCATTCCGCTGTGCATCCCTTGACTGATCTTTGAAAATTAAAGCTGGGCCAGGGTCGCCTGTAACCAGGCTGTTTTTAAATTTGATATGTAGTTGAAAATTACCTTGAACTTCTGATCCCTCTCCATCTCTCAAGTGCTGGGATTATAGGCATTCAATAGCAAACGTGGCTTTAAGTCTTTCCTCCCCTCCCCTTCATTTTGTAAAAATAAATAATAATCAAAAGTAAGAGCACACATACACACAGCATCGCACTGGGCCTGTGGAACATGCTTGTAATCCAAGCGTTTCGGAGGTGGAGGCAAGAGAATCAAGAATCAGTTTCATGCCGGGCAGTGGTGGCTCACGCCTTTAACCCCAGCACTTGGGAGGCAGAGGCAGGCGGATCGCTGTGAGTTCGAGGCCAGCCTGGTCTACAAAGTGAGTCCAGGACAGCCAAGGTTTACCCAGAGAGACCCTGTCTGGAAAAAAAGAATCAGTTTCATTCTAGGCTACATAATAAGTTTGTAGCCACACTGGGATACATGAGACCCTGCCTTAAAAAAAAAAAAATTAAAAAAAAAAAAAGAGGCTGAGGAGAAGGACCAGAGAGTAAAATGCTTAGCATACAGGAGGCCCTGAGTCCAAGCAGAGCCCGGCAAGGCAGTAATTATCTGTAATCCTGATGCTCCTCTGGTGAGATGACAGGGAGGATAGAAGCCCTGAAAGCTTTCAGAGTGCTAGCCTGCTGTTTGCAGCCTTGAACAGCAAGGAGACGTTGTCTCAAGCAAGTTGGAAGGTGAGGACTGACTGAAATGCGAGTGTGTGTGTGGGGGGGGTGTGTGCAAGCGCACACCCACGCATGCACGCACGCGTCACACACACAGGGAAACATACTGAGAACCACAGGTGTGGTGGCACACGCACACAGGAGGATCTCTGAGTTCAGAGGCCAGCCTGGTCTATGGTGCTCCAGGATAGCCGGGCTATACAGAGAAGCCCAGGGTTTTTGTTTTTGTTTGTTTTCGGGTTTTCAAAACAGGGCCTCTCTGTGTAGCCTTGGCAATCCTGGACTTACTTTATAGTATAGGCTGACCTTGAACTCACAGAGATCCACCTGGCTCTGCCTCCCAAGAGTTGAGATTAAAGGTGGGCACGACTGGTGATAAGTCCAGTCTTAAACAAAACAAAACAAAAACAAACAAACATACAGAGAGAGCAGAGTGGGTGGCGCACACGCCTTTAATCCCAGCATTCGGGTGGCAGAGGTAGGTGGATAGTTGTGAGTTCGAGGCCAGCCTGGTCTACAAAGTGAGTCCAGGACAGCCAAGGCTACACAGAGAAACCTTGTCGAAGAAGAATTAGAAGAATTAGAAGAAGAAGAAGAAGAAGAAGAAGAAGAAGAAGAAGAAGAAGAAGAAGAAGAAGAAGGAAAAAAAAAAAAGGAAAAAAAATCACAAGGAAAAACTACTGCCAGGTAAGGACCAAATTCTAACACAGAGCACTGTTGGCTCTAAGAGCATACTGGAGGAGTCCCCTGGCATTGCTGGGGCACTTAGGAATGACTCATTGTGGGCTGGGCCAGCAGTGGTTAAGTGAAGATGCCAGGGCGGGGTTGAGCATTGTTCAGCCATTGATGGATGGTCTCATGTCATAAGGAGCCTTGGAAGAAGCAAAGGGGACACACTTCCTCTTCTCGTTTGATGCTCAGAGCAGAGTCTCATAAAATGAAGGAAGGACACTATTCGCAGCTGGGGCTGCCTGACCTACATGGGGTGACTCGAAGAGTGCTCATTGGGTAATTGGGCGGTCCGGCATCTGAGGCAAGCATATGTAATTAGCCGTGTTGTTGCCTTGTTGACCAGGGATTTGCAGTCAGCTGCAGGGGAGGAGGGGATGGGAGGGGCAGGAAATTGGGCTGAGCCCCTCCAACTCACACCGCTGGTCTCTGCAACTGTCTGATGAGACCTAAGCCTTGAAGGGACTATCCATGAACCAGATGATATAATCTAGGCTGGGATGTGGCATATGGTGGACACTGAGGTCCAGGTCACACTTGGATCAGGGTCTTATAGTGGGGGAACCTGTACCAACTATTGTAGTAAAAGTCATAGGGGGTATGTGGAAAAGTCAGTGACTCTTCCCACCCCACACAATCTTCCTCCTTCAGGACTGTTGCCACCCCTACCCCAACGCTGGAAATGCTGTGAGGAACTGCCCTCGACTGAAGAGGAAATTTTATCTGAGCCCCTATCTCTTCCCTGGGGTCTGCTGCCAGGAAGTAGATATGCAACGGGAGGTTGGCCATCACTGGAGCCCCCGTGGGACTGGCCACCCTGACAAAGGCAGTGAGTCTTGGTGAGATGGCATTGAAATCTTTCTCCTCAGCCTGCCCTGTGAACGCCTATGTGCTCCTAAACACTCCATGCCGCTCCCCCAGGAGCACTTTCCACTATGAGGCTCCCATGAGTTCTCTGTGGCTGCCATAGGCAAGCACCTGGGACCTTAGGGTGAAGATGGACATTTCTTTTCACAGTTCTAGGGGCCAGAGTCCAAAGCCAGCGGTAAGCTCCTCTGTCACTCCACTTGTGGGGTCTCCGGGCTGTCCCTTCTTTGGGTTGTGGCTGCATCCATCTGCTCCTGCCTCCACTGTTGCATGGGCCCCCTCTGTGTCTGTTTTGGCTTCCTGCCTGTGATCAGGACCATCCTGGGGCTCAGGGCCCACCTCACTCCAGGAAAATTCACCAAAACCTTATCTCAGTTAACACCCACAGAGGCTCTTACTCCGCCTGAGGTCACAGTATAAGATCCACAGTGGGGGGAGGGGAGGGGCTGGAGAGATGGCTCAGTGGTTAAGAGTGCCAACCTGCTCTTCCAGAGGTCCTGAGTTCAATTCCCAGCAACCACATGGTGGCTCACAACCATCTATAATGTGATCTGATACCCTCTGCTGCAGATAAAGCACTCATATGCAATAAATAAAGCTTAAAAATTAAAAAAAAAAAGGACAGGTATAGTGGTACACACCTGTAATGCTAGCACTCGGGAGGCAGAGGCAGGCGGATCACTGTGAGTTTGAGGCCAGCCTGGTCTACAAAGTGAGTCCAGGACAGCAAAGGCCACACAGAGAAACTGTCTCAAAAAAAAAAAAACAAATTTAAAAAAACAAAAACAAACAAAAAGATCCAAAAAGAGTGCACTCCATCTGTAACAGCACAAATAGTCTCTCTTAGCCAGGGTGTGGTGGCGCAAGCCTTTAATCCCAGCACACAGGAGGCAGAGGCAGGCGGGGATCGATGTGAGTTCAAGGCCAGCCTGATCTACAAAGTGAGTCTAGGACAGCCAGGGCTACACAGAGGAACCCTGTCTCGAAAAACCAAACAAACAAAACAAATAGTCTCCTGTTTTCTTTTATTCCTTTCTTCTTTCTTTCCTTTTGTGTGTATATGTGACATGTGTGTGTGTGTGTCTGTGTGTATCTTTATATGTATGAATAAAGGGTGTGAACATGTCATACATAAATGTGGGGGTCAGAGGACAGCCTCTGGTCCTCACCTTCCATCTTACGACAGGATCCCTCGCCGTGTGCTACTGCCTAAGTCAGGCTAGCTGGCTGGGAGGTGGGCTCCTTCAGCCCTGCTCTCTGTCTCCCTGCAGGGATGCTGGCATTCCAGGAACACTCTTATACAAATTCAGGCCCTCATGTTTGTACTGAGCCATCTTCCCAGCCCCTCAGGCTCTTTACAGTGACACTAACAGCTAAGAATGAGCTTCCAAGGTAATGAGGACAAGATCCGGGGTACAGTTGTTTCTGGGCCTGCAGGGTCCCTCAGGAGACGTGAAAACACGAAGGGCTCCATCTGCCACCACCAGGAACTGCCCTCTAACAAGGGTCATCTGAAAACACCACATAATGTGTGGGAGAGGGGGGAACTCAGACCACAGCCCTTGCCAGCACCCCCAAATAAGTAGCCACAAGAAGGGTCTACCTGTGGTTAAGAAGGTTATAACAAGGCCACAGAGGAAAAAGGAGACTGACATCTTATGAAACTTCCCACAGAGGATTAAAAAAAAAGCAAAAAACAAAATCAAAAAACCTAACTATTTTCTACCTACAAAGCTGTCAAGGTTGAGTTCCATGCTAGCCTGGTCTACAAAGTGAGTCTGGACAGCCAAGGCTACACAGAGAAACCATGTCTCGAAAAAACGAAAAAACAAAACAAAACTAAACTAAACAAAAAACAGATGTTAAGGTTAAAACTGAAAACACCAAACCAGGTGCATGTAGCTGCAAAGGCCAGGACTCAGCCAGGACGCTGAGGCAGGAAGACTGCTAGGAGTTTAAGGAGCTCACTGGGCTACATAGTGAGCTCCAAGTCAGCTTGATTCAAACAGATAAAAGCAAATGACCAAGACCATAGTAAATTTTATTTGAGCACAATGTTTGTGTGTGTTTTCTGGTGCTAAGGGCCAGGCCCAGGACCCGACACATGCAGGGCCAGGGCTCTCTCCTACTCAGCTTATCCCAGGCCCTTGCTGCTGGAGATCAGAGCCTTTGACCCGCTAAGAACAAATCCTCACTGAGCTGCATCGCTAGCCCTCAGCTGCTCTTTCTTACTGATCGACTTAGGTTTTGAGACGGGGCCTCAACATTTGGTGCATAGCTGAGTATGACTTTGAACTCCTGACCCTCCCGCTTCCATCTCCCAAGTGTTAGGATGGGCGGCACCACTTCATAAGTGGAAATGGTAAAATGAACACCACATTCGGGCCACTGTTTGGCTTCTGTCTATCCCTCTCTGCTTTAGGGATCCCAAAATGTTGATAGACCAAACAAACATAAAACCTCAGGCAAGATGAGAGAAGCCGGAAGCAGCCTCTTGATCCTGGAAACTCTTAGGAAGCTAGAAATGTTTCTGGGGGGACCCACAGAGTTAAGATGCTGGGGTCTCCAAAGGCAATGACTGTGGGACATGCAGTGTCTGGAGTGAGATGTGTCAGCATACGGCGCACATAAGTCTACCAGTTGGTGAGTCCTAGGAAGTCATTGTCCTAGAAGAGAGGATGTGATTTGTACAGTTTTCGTTCTCTCTCTCTCTCTCTCTCTTCCCTATCTTACACACACACACACACACACACACACACACACACACACAGAGAGAGAGAGAGAGACAGACAGACAGACAAAACAAGACAAGAGCAGAGAAACAGGCCAGCTGAGCTGCCTGGGAGAGGTTTAGGCCAACCAAGTTGCTTGGAAGGGACACACTCCAGTCTGTTGAGCTGCCTGCAGGCTGTGCAGTGTACACAGTGTCCCAGCTTTCTGAGCTGCCATCTATTCTGGGTGGGCTTTTGTACTGCAGCTGTCTTTGAGTCATTTTGGCTCCTGTAAGTGACCCCTCACCCACCCATACTCCTTAACCCCAATAAAAGTCACTGGCTCACTAAGTTGAACCTCAGAACTATCCACACTTTGCTCTACCATGGGATCCCTACATGGGGTGAGTAGATATGTATATTGTGTCTCCCCAGAAAAAGTTTTGTCACACAACCAGCAGTGTAGCAAGCTGAGGCACCATGAACAGAGTGATGCCGGGTAAGCTGGGTCTCAGAACCTAGATTTCCCTGTAAGCTACAGTGGCATCCAAGAGGCATGAGTATGCGGACGAAGGGTGACTCCCGGGACCTCAGGAAGCAGGTAGCCCAGTGCCTGGAGTGTTGTGGGACCTCCATGTTGAGTGCTGCTCCTTCTGTGGGGCCACTGGCTGGCTGTTGGCACATACAGACACCCTGGGAAGGGGTGACGGGCGTGACTGGGTGGTGGCTGGGTGGCTTATCGAGGATGGCAATGATGAAGTGATTCTGACCTCCTATCTGCTCACTGCATGTTGATAGTTTTTACTTACTTTGAGGACCAAGGAACATTTAATGGTTTGTCCACGGCCGGCCTCAGCTAAGACCACAAGTCCTATCTGATAAGGGATGGAGTTGTCTTTGGTCCACAGATGCAGGACACATAGAAGCACTTCATTTGTAGCACACAGATTTTGTGCTTGTGTGCACACATGTGTGTAGATGCGTAGGGACTGTCTATCTCAAGCCCTATCCATTTTGTTTTGTTTTGTGTAAGACAGGGTCTCTCTATGGAGACCACGCTGTCCTGGAGTTCACGGAGATCCTCTTGTCTCTGCCTCTTGGGTGCTGAAATTAAAGGTGTGCACCCTCATGCCCAGCCTCTATCTTTGCTCCTTACATTTTTTGTTTTGTTTTGTTTTGGTTTCTCTGTATAGCCTTGACTGTCCTGGACTCAACTTTGTAGACCAGGCTGGCCTCGAACTCACAACGATCCACCTGCCTCTGCCTCCTGAGTGCTGGGATTAAAGGCGTGCGCCACCACTGCCCGGCGTTCCTTACATTTTCATTTATGTCTGAGGAGGTTACATGTACTACCGCATAAGTGTGAAGTTCAGAGCGACAACTTGAGGGACCCGGTTCTCTCCTTCTACCCTGTGAGTGCTGGGGACCGAACTCAGGTTGTCAAGCGTCATGGCAAGTGCCTTGACCTGCTGAACCACCTCGACATCCCTCCAGCTTTGAGATTGGAACTGAAGGGCTAAAGCCAAGAAGCAGATGGGTCGGGAATTTACCCCAGGAGGTGTATACCGAGCCTTGGTTTCCTCAGACAAGTCAGCGAGTTGCACATCGTGATCAGGGGAGAAAGGGTTAGCATTCACGAGCTTGAGTGTTGTACAGATAAACTGCTTAGAGTTAAATGCACCGGGCGCTGGCTTCCTCTACTGGATGTAGACACAGGGTCCAGGATGGGCTCCCCTGGTCTCACACTTGCCTCATCCCTGGTGGCCTCTTCTGTTTCACCCCCTTCCTCCCCTTGCTTACGCCTGTATCTGACCATGAGCTCTGATGAGCTCTTTTGTAAACCTTTATTATTCTTGATGCTCGAAAACACCCAAGTGTACCCAGGACAGACACACTGCCCTAGGGACACCAACACTTCGCCTACACCCATTACAGGTCGTTCCTTGGAACACAGAAATAGTCCCTGAGAAACACTAACAACTTTAGTCCCATCTGATATCTGTGGCTGTTCTTCTGACCCATGGGCGGGTGGTGTGTGGTGTGTGTGTGTGTGTGTGTGTGTGTGTGTGTGTGTGTGTGTTCCTATTCAAGCTTTGCTATAGCTTGGCTCTGAACTGTCCTTCATAGGCCCATGTGGTGGAGGCTTGGCCCCTGGCTAGTGCTAATGGGAGACGGTGAAACCTTTAAGAGGTGAGGGCTGTTGGGGAGTCCTTGGGTCATTGCGGGAGGCAGGGTGGGGGGTGGGGGGGTGGGGAAGGTGATTCCTTGAAGAGAGCAGTGTGGCTGCTGGATCCTTCAACTCTTTCTGTCTCCTGACTTGTTGGGACCCCACTGCTTCCTGTCTCACCTGAGGCTGGGAACCAACAGGGACCGAACCCTCCAAAACCCTGCACACATAGGAACCTTTTTCCTCCATGTCAGCCGATTATCAGGTATCAACTTTCCGTCTGTCGTGATGCAAGGGTTGTGGACACGGACTCCCCACCAGGATTGCTGGCCCCATCCTTCCACCTGAATCTGACTTGTAGAACACAAGCTGAGGACCAGTGGAGGTCAGAGCTTGTGGGGATGGATGGGGCAGCAGTGTCCCTGTACTGACGCAGAATAGCCACCCCCACGGAACCATGGCCAGCACCCTGGTACCGAAGGAGTAGAGTGGGGCCACCCTCACTGAGTCTCTGTGGGGGACCCAGGCAAATATATCCCCAGTTCCTCTCAAGCCCCACAATAGGCTCATGAAGTGATGCCGTTGCTAGGATTCCTGCTTCACGGTGGACCACTCAGGAGCTTCCCAAAGACAGCGCAGCTGAAGGCTGGCTGGAATGGCTGACGGAGCACTCAGCCCAGCTGAGAAGGTGGATTTCCCCACGCTGTGCGGAATCTGCCCTTAATTGCACGGCCGGGAGTGATCAAACAAGTTCTATCACATACCAACAACCAGTCTCCCCTGGCTCTTTGAAGATGCCAAAGCACTTCCTGGCCATGGGCTGAAGGCAGGGAGAGAGGGACGGGAGAGAGGCCTGGGGTCTTACGCCCAGACAGCATAGTTAGTGCTATCTGAACCTTTGTTTTTACCTTAGATCCCCTCACAGTGCTGAGCACAGACTCCTCAGATACATTCTGTTTTCCAACCAGAGAACCAAAAGTTTGTAGCCCACATACCAGGCCAGGCATGGATGCAGACAGTTTGGACATGTATTTTGAGCGGGTGGGTTTGGCTACCCTAGAACTTAGTTGTAGAGGCCAAGGGGATTCTAAAGACTAACACCTAAGCAAGACGGGAGCCAGACCAGAGAGTCAAACCTGGCATCGTTGCCTTTGTCGAATGACCTGGCAACCCTGGTATTTCCAGAGAGCTGGGGGAAAGTGGGGGTGGCAGACATGCTATAAATAAAAGCTAATGGTGCTGACTTACCCTATAAAACAGGGCACAAACACTCTTTTGGCCATGACAGCACTGCCATAGCCAGAGAAGAAAGGCCGGGTCTGCGGACACAGTGGTGGCCACTTTGAGCTCAGGTGGACATGGTGTTTGGGGACAGCAACTCAGAGGCCATGACAAAGCCTATGCTGAATAGACTGTGGCAGCCTTCCTCGTAGACGCAGGGTGGCCTTAGAAGGGGGACTATGGTTTTGGAAGCTTGAGTTCTAATCTTGTTCCCGTCATTTCCTGGTAGTGTGATGACCAGCAAGTTAATTAAAGACTCAGCATAGATGGGAAAGGTGCTGCCTGCTGGAGTCTAAAACATGTTCCCAAGGTCTTTGATATCCATCCTTTGAAGAGGCAGAGTCTAATTCTTCCCCTTCAGTGTGGGCTGGAATCAGTGGCTATCTTCTAACTGTCAGAATAAACCCAGAGTGACGGGCTGGAGAGATGACTCAGAAGTTAAGGGCACTGATTGCTCCTCCAGAAGTCCTGAGTTCAATTCCCAGCAACCACATGGTGGCTCACAGCCATCTTTGAGGTAACCTGATGCCCTCTTCTGGCCTGAGGTGTACATGTAGACCACTGTATAAATAATCAATAAACCTTTTTTTTTGAAGATTTATTTATTTATTATGTATACAGCATTCTGCCTGCAGGCCAGAAGAGATGAGCCACCATGTGGTTGCTGGGAACTGAACTCATGACCTTTGGAAGAGCAGTCAGTGCTCTTAACCTCTGAGCCATCTCTCCAGCCCCCAATAAATCTTAAAAAAAAAAAAGAAAGAAAGAAAAACCAAATAATAATAATAATATAATAATAATAATAATAATAATAATAATAATAATAATAATAATAATAATAATAATAATAATAAATAAAAATCATTATCTTCCACTAACGTATCTTGGGGGATAGTTTATTATGAAGCAGCAGATAGTGGATATGCCCATCTCGGGGTGTCTATCTGTACTTACTGAGGTAATGTGCACAAAGGACTCTGCTTCTCAGTCCTTCCCACTCGGAAATCCCAGCTACCCCTTCCTCATGTGGGCTGAGGCTTGGCTGTGGGCTGTGCTTACCCAGGGGCCATTCCTCTAGATACTTTCCCTTCCTTTCTCTCAGTGTGTCTCCTGGCTTTGCCCCACCAAACATCCTGGCACATGGGGAGGCCTCCTCTCTCTTTTAAATGAAGGATCGAAGAAATTAACCTGTATCCCGTGCCCTCACCGTGTACAACCTCCTTGTTTGAGCTTGTCTTCCACAC
Organism: Acomys minous; assembly: GCF_964271855.1. Lineage (NCBI taxonomy): Eukaryota > Metazoa > Chordata > Mammalia > Rodentia > Muridae > Acomys > Acomys minous. Next base: position 42,338,662 of record NC_140498.1, read on the forward strand.
AGTGCCAGGATGAGATGTCCAAGATGGAAATCAATCAGCCATATGACTTCCTCCTCAAAATAACCAATGGAGTCCCTATTGTAGAGTTACCACAGCTATAGGACCACACTATGGCTCCCCCAACATTTTTTTTCCTTTTTTTTTTTTTTTCAAGATAGGGTTTCTCTGTGTAGCCTTGGCTGTCTTGGACTCACTTTGTAGACCAGGCTGGCCTCGAACTCACAGCGATCCACCTGCCTCTGCCTCCCGAGTGCTGGGATTAAAGGCGTGCACCACCACGCCCCACCGCCCTTTCATGTTCTGCTCCAAGACTCTTAAACATGCCAGACCATACCGTCCCTCCCGCATAAAAGAGCCTTTCATCAGATCTTACTGTTGTTCAAACCTCTCTTACTTTTTCAGAACCCCACACTGGGTCCTCTCTGCCATACGATTTGATAATTTTTATCACCAGCTAAACCATCCCATCATCATATTTACCAGCATTAAAGACTGCTTAGAAGTAAAATTTAGGAGTAAAAACATGTTTACCACAGGAGCCGGGAGGGTGCTGGGATACCACAAGCACTCTGTGAACGTTTTGGGGTCAGTCAGTTTGAGTTCTCTTGTCAAAGTGCTGGAGGCAGCTGTCTCCTTGGCGGACCTCCTGAAAAGAGTTTTCCTGTAAAGAAAGTAAGGTGTCCTGGAGTTACACATAGCCCACGGCAACAGGCTGGATCTACCTGGAAACTTTGCCAGGGTGTGGGTTTTTTGTTTTTGGTTTTTTGAGACAGGGTTCCTCTGTGCAGCCCTGTCTATCCTAGGTTTTGTAAATGAGGCTGGCCTCGAACTCACAAAGATCCGCCTGCTTCTGCTTCCTGCCTGCTGGGATCACAGGTATGAGCGGCCTTTGCTAGGTTTTGAAATGAAGGCTGAGCATATGATTCTGCAGCATGACTTCCGTGGTGTCACTTCCATAGTGGTGACTGAGGGTAATAAAGGGAGCTTGAAACAGATGGAAGAAAACCAAAACAAGCCGGGCGTGGTAGTTAATACATGCCCTCAATCCCAGGAGGATTGCTGTGAGTTCGAGGCCAGCCTGGTCTACAAACCGAATCTAGATTAGCCAAGGCTACACAGAGAAAGCCTGTCTCAAAAAACAAACAACAACAACAACAACAAAACAACCCCACAAGGGGCATTATAACCCCAGCAAGGCAGGATACAGTGATACAAGTGAGAAGCCATGGTGCAGGTGAGTGAGGCAGGAGGATGGCAAACTTGAGGCCAGTGTAGGCTACAGAGTAAGATTATGCCTAACCTGGACAACTCAGTGAAATCTTGTCTCAAAATAAAACTGAAAAGGGGGACGGACTGTGTAGTGCAGTAGTGCAATGTGTGCCGAGCCTGCAGGAGGTGCCCGGTCAGTACATTCCCAGCGCCGTGAAAGCAAAGGAGATCCCAGCCCCGCACGGAGACACCAGCTCATGCTCACCAGGACGGAGTGTGGATGAGGGGTGAAGACCCTTGTACAGATTTTGTGAGCATGTGCAGTGTGTGGCTGTTGTAGAAAATAGTCTAGCAGTTTCTCAAAAGAGCAAAAAAAAAAAAAAAAAGGAGGCCGGGTGTGGTGCTGCAACACTTTTAATCTCAGCACTTGAGAGACAGAGGCAGGCAGATCTCTATGAGTTTGAGGCTACTCTGGTCTATAGAGGGAGTTCTAGGACAGCCAGGACTGTTCTACAGAGAAACCCATCTGAAAAAAACAACCCCCCCCCAAAAAGACCCCCAGAACAACGCAACAATAAGAGCAAGGCGGCTGTGTGGGGTGACGAGCTAGCTCATTGAGTAAAAGTGGTAGCTGCAAAAGCTTGATGATCGCCGGGCAGTGGTGGCGCCCGCCTTTAATGCCAGCACTCGGGAGGCAGAGGCAGGTGAATCGCTGTGAGGTCGAGGCCAGCCTGGTCTACAAAGCGAGTCTAGGACAGCCAAGGCTACACAGAGAAACCCTGTTTCAAAAAACAAACAAACAAACAAACAAACAAAAAACCGAACAAAACAAAAAAAGCTTGATGACCTGAGTTCAAGCTCTACTGCCCCAGCATCTATGCTGGCAGGGCAGAACTGACTCCTGAAAGCTGTCACACACATACACGCACACTAATAATAATAAATAAAATTAAAGTAAAAAAAAAATGAACAGCTAAAATTAAAAACAGATGAAAGCCAAGTGGTAGTAGGCTATTACGCAGAGAAACCCTGTCTCAAAAAACAAAACAGAACAAAAACATAATAATAATAATAGTAATAATAATAATAATAACAATAACAACAACAACAGGTGAAAGAAGCCAGGTGTGCTAGTGAACACCTATATCCCCAGAACGCAGGAAGTGCTTCATTTTCCCAAGTGCAGGGATCACAGGTGTGCTACCGTGCTCAGCTAGACTTGTACATGTAAATATATTAATTATACGGTACATGGATTATATCTCAATAAAGCTATTTAAGGAACAAGGTTTTGTGGGGCAGGGACTATCTTTTTCTCAGCTTGTGTGGTGGGTGTCTTGTAATCCTCCAGCCACTTGTGAAATGACTGATGTGGGCCACATAGTGCTAACAAGGAAGAGATTTCTGTGCTGGAGAGATGGCTCTGTGCTTAAGAGCACAGGCGGGTGTTCCAGAGGACCCAGGTTCGATTCCCAGAATCCATGTGTCTGCACACAACAGAACCCTTAGGCAGCTCACAACTGGCTGTAACCCAGTTCCAGGGGACCCAATACCCTCATCTTAGACTCTGCTGGCGCCAGACATATAGACAGGCCCAAAACCAAACATATAAAATAATAATAATTTAAAAAAAGAAATTACTTTCTCTTTTGAGCCCAAGGCTCATGAAGCCAGGGCTGGCCTTGAACTGGTGAGTACCAGCGTTTACAGTTCAGTCTAAGTGAGCACAGTCGCACACCTAAACCTCTGCACTTGAGAGAATGAGGCAACGCTGGGGTCATAGGCAGGCGCTAGCACCCCTGACTTCTTTAGCCTGCTTTCAGTTTCAGCTGTTCATTTTCCTTTTGACTGGGATTACAGGCATGTGCCATCCTGCCTTGCTAGGAATTTCTTATCATAACAACTATTTCGATAAGAGGTACAGAGCAGAGGAGATAGCGCAGTTGGTAAAACTCCATAAGAGCCAGAGTTCAATCCCCAGAACCCACATAAAGTTTTAAAAAGCCGAGCATGAAGGTGCATGCTTGCAATCCTATGAGAAAATTAATAAGTAGGCCAAGAAATTAATAAAAGGCTTTGGGGGCTGGAGAGATGGCTCAGGGGTTAAGAGCACTGCCTGCCCTTCCAAAGGACCCAGGTTCAATTCCCAGCACTCACATGACAGCTCACAACTGTCTGTAACTCTAAGATCTGACATGCTTACACCAATGCACATAAATTAAGATTAAATAAAAATATATATATATTTAAAAGGCTACAAGGCAGAGGCAGGTGGATCTCTGCGAGTTTCTGGGCCAGGCACAGAACTGCACAGTGAGATTCTGTCTTAGAACAAACAAATAAATAGCAAAAGGCTGGTAAGATGGCTAGGTGGGTAATGTTTGTCACCAGGCCTGATGACGTGATTTCAATGATCAGATTTTCTGGGAAAGATAAGAGCTGTGACAATTTGGAAATGTTAAAAAGGCTGAGCAGAGCCAGAGATGAGTGGGTGAAAAACAGAGCACTCTGAGGCCAGTGAAACCGTCTCTGTCCCTGCCCCCTCCTGTTTTTTGTTTTTTTGTTTTTGTTTTTCAAGACAGGGTTTCTCTGTGTAGCCTTGGCTGTCCTGAACTCACTTTGTAGACCAGGCTGGCCTCTAACTCACAGAGATCCGCCTGCCTCTGCCTCCTGAGCACTGGGATTAGAGGCATGTGCCACCAGGCGTGGTTTTTTCCTGTCTTTTGTTTGTTTGTTTTCTTTTTGGTTTTTCAAGACAGGGTTTCTCTGTGTAGCCTCCGCTGTCCTGGACTCACTTTGTAGACCAGGCTGGCCTAGAACTCACAGTGATCCGCCTGCTTCTGCCTCCCCAGTGCTGGGATTAAAGGCACACACCACCATGCCAGGCTCTTATCTGTTTTTTAGAGACAGGATATCTCTGTGTAGCCCGGGCTGTCCTGGACTCACTTTTGTAGACCAGGCTGGCCTCGAACTCATAGAGATCTGCCGGCCCGAGTGCTGGGATTAAAGGTGTGCGACACCACCTTCTGGTTGAAACTTTCTCAACGTACTATCATGGTGGACAAATGTCCCTGTGTATTTGTTCAAAGTCACAGAATACACAGAGGGAACTCGGGAATGCGGTGGCAACTACAGGGTTAGGGTTAACAGACAGGAGTTCACCAACGGGAGTATATCGACAGTTGCATTTTGTGGTGCTGACTTTGCTTGCTTGTTTGGGGTTGCAGTACTGACAGAGCCCGGAGCCTTCCCTGCACATGCTGGGGAGAGGCCTGTGCTGAGACACAACCCAGGTCTCTTTACTTTTTGAGAAGAGTTTCACTAAATTGCCCAGACTGGCCTTGGACACACTCACGCTCTGCCGTGGTTTGCCTTGAGTCTGCGATGGACTCAGCCTTCTGAGTAGCTGAGATTACAAGCTCAACTCCATTCTAGAAGCTTTCTGCTTTGTTTGTTTGTTTGTGTTTTGTTTTGTTTTGTTTTGTTTTGAGACAGTAGCCCTGGCCATCCTGTGCAGCTGCCACCATCTGGTATCTTTTTTATTTATTATTTATTTTTGGCTAGCATTTGTTATTATCTTTCTTTCCTTCCTTCCTCTCTTCTTTTCATTTTCTTGTTTTCGTCTTTTTTGAGACCGCGTCTCTGTAGCTCACACTGGCCTGGAACTCACTAGGATCACACATATCTTTCTGCTTTTTCTGCTGGATTTTTGTCCTCTTTATGCTGTATTTAACCATGAACCTAAAACTAGTAAGTTCTGGCTTTCAGTCTGGGGGGAGAAGGGGGCACACGAATACATATATGTGGAAACCAGAGATCGAGGTCAAGGGTCCTCTTTTTGGTTTTTTGTTTATTTGTTGTTGTTGTTGTTTTTTTTTTTTGTTTTTTTTTTGAGACAGGGTTTCTCTATGTAGCCTTGACTGTCCTGGACTCACTTTGTAGACCAGGCTGGCCTTGAACTCACAGCGATCCACCTGCCTCTGCCTCCCAAATGCTGGGATTAAAGGCGCGTGCCACCACACTCGACATCAAGGGCCTTCTGTTTCTGTTATTACCTCCCACCTTATTTTTTTCAGACAGTGTCTCGAACTGAACAGGCTCACCAATTGGCCAGCTCCTCGGATCTGCCCTCTTCAGTGCTATGGATACACACACATGCATAGCTTTTGTCTGGTGCAGGGGAGGTGACCTCACTTTACTCTCGGAGCTACCTCTGTTGTTCCCCACTGCCCCGGAGAGCCTTTCTACCCAACACTGAGCGTCTCTGGCTGTGGGCAAGCCGAATATAAGGGTATCTTTTCCAGGAAGCTTCAAGCTGTTTCTAGAGAGGTCTTGGATATTTATCTTGAATATTTCATGTTTTCAAACTAGTAATTTACACACAGTGAACATATAATAGGTGTCTCAAAACAAACAGAACCAAAGCCTAGACTAAATCAAACCAAGACACACAAACACTAACAAAAACGGAGGGTGGTGACTTCGTTAGGTTTGGGGGTGTTTGCTTTGTTTTGTCACAGGGTCTCACTAAGTAACTAGGTTGGGTCTGAACTCCTCATTTTCCTGCCTCAGTCTCCAGGGTGTTGGGATTATAGGCATTTGGTTACAGTGGCCACTTCTCGAAGTGGATTTAGATAGATCCATGTGATTTGTGCCAACCTGCCCAACAAAAACAGCTAAAAAGCCAGGAGGAAATACAGACTCCCAGAAAGGGTCAGAGTGTCAGCTGCTGCTCGCTGGAGGTTGTTTGCTGATCTGAAGAGATGCCTGGCATGGTTTACAACTTCACAGAGCTGTGGGGGGAAAGCTACAGTCCCGAGGCCTGCCACCAATCACAGGCCGCTGAGCGCACCGCTCCCTGCTGGGCCCTGGTTTTGAAGGGCAGCAGACCCTCAGGAAAGAAGGTGCCTTGGAAGACCACAGTAGGGCTGCAAGTCCTCGGAGAGCCCAGAGTTTTTACAAAGGAGGTCCCAGATGGCTCGTGTCACCAGGCACCTGGAAAAAACAAGAGAAATCCTCTCTGGAAAAGAGCATCATCGTCCTAGGACCCTCATTGTCCTGCAAGTAGTCTTTCACCATATGTTGTGCGCTGTGGGGAGGTGATTTGATGCAAAGAGGTAGAGCCAGGAGACGCGGCTGACAACAGGAATGGCTCCAGGCGGCTTCTGGATGTTAAAAGTCAGATGTGTGAAAATAACTCCAATTCCTCTGCCCAAGAGAGAGATCCCACTTACACATTTGGTCCACGAAGCACAAGCTACCTTTGCATTTTTTTTCTCCCTTTCTTCTTCCATCCTTCCCTTCTGCCGTGTGCAGGCAGCACCCTCAGAGGTTAGAAGAGGACATCAGGTCATCTGGAATTGGAGTTGACATGTGGCTGCGAGCCACCAAGTGAATGCTGGGAACCATACCTGGGTTTCCTGCAAGAGGAGTAAGGGCCTATCTTACCAGATCTTTAATACATTTTAGTCTTAAAACCTATAAAAGGGCCGGGCGTGGTGGTGCACGCCTTTAATCCCAGCACTCGGGAGGCAGAGGCTGGCAGATCGCTGTGAGTTTGAGGTCACCCTGGTCTACAAAGTGAGTCCAGGACAGCCAAGGTTACACAGAGAAACCCTGTCTTAAAAAAGCAAACCAAACCAAAACAAAACCAACCTATAAAAGGGCTGGAGAGATGGCTCAGAGGTTAAGAGCACTGGCTGCTCTTTCAGAGGTCCTGAGTTCAATTTACAGCAATCACATGGTGGCTCACAAAGCATCCATCCTGTGATATGATGCCCTCTTCTGGCATGTAGGTGTACATGCAAGCAGAACACTATATACATAAATAAATACATCTTTAAAAAAATAGTTTGGTTTTGGAGCCAAATGAAATCTGTCATGGTGTCCCAGCACTTGGAAGGCAGGGGAAGGAAGAGTAGATGCTCAGGTCTAACCTTGACTAAAGGAGGGTCTATCTTTTTGTTGTTGTTTGGTCCCCCCACTCCCCCCACCCCCCCACCCCCCCATCCCCACGACAGAGTTTCTCAGTGTAACCCTGGCTGTCCTGGATTTGCTTTGTAAACCAGGTCTCCTCAAACACACAGAGATCCACCTGCCTCGGGAGTCTGTCTTAAAAATTACAAACAACAACAACAACAACAAAAATGCCTTTGATCCCAGCACTCCGGAGGCAGAGGCAGGTGGATCGCTGTGAGTTTGAGTTAAAAGTGTATCACACCATTCCTGGCTTCCTACTCGGGTGCTGGAGATCTGAGCTGGGATCTTCATGTTTGTGCCGAGAATGCTTACACACAGGACTATCTTCCCAGGCTTCCCAGTTTTGCTTTTTAAGCGTGGGTTTCATATAGTCCACGGTGGCCTCAAACTCACTATGTAGCCAAGGCTGGCCTAGAACCCCTGGCCCTCCTATCTTCACTACCTGAGTGCTGGAATTGCAGGCACCATAGCTAGTTCAAATTTTATTTTTTTATTCCCTCTCTCTCTCTCTCTCTCTCTCTCTCTCTCTCTCCCTCTCTTTCTCTTTCTCTTTCTCTGTCTTTGGTTTGTGAGAGCAGATGTCTCTGTGTAGGCCTGGCTGGCCTGGAACTTGCTCTGTAGACCAGGTTGACTTGAACTTGCAGAGATTTGCTTGCCTCTGCCTCCCAAGTGCTGGGATTAAAGGTGTGCTGCCACTGTCTCCACCACCACCACCTGGCTAAATTACAACAAAGCAAATCAAATAGGAACTTTAGAACTTAAAAAAACGAATAATCAGCCGGGTGAGGTGGCACACACAGGCCTGTAATGCCAGCACTGGGGAGGCAGAGGCAGGCGATCTTTCTGAATTAGAGGCTAACCTGGTCTACAGAGTGAGTTCCAGGAAGCCAAGGCTACACAAAAAAACCCTTTCTGGGGGTGGGAGGAAAAAGAAAGGGACAAAAATAAAACTGCATAATCAAAATTAAGAAATCAAGGGGGCTTTAGTCCCAGCACTCAGGAGGCAGAGGTAGGAGGATCGCTGTGAGTTCGAGGCCAGCCTGGTCTACAAAGTGAGTCCAGGACAGTCAAGGCTACACAGAGAAACCCTGTCTCAAAAAACCAAAAAAAAAAAAAAAAAAAAAAAAGAAAGAAAGAAAGAAAGAAAGAAAGAAATCAAGGGGCAAGCCAGGCGGTAGTGGTGCACACCTTTAATCCCAGCACTTAGGAGGCAGAGGCAGGTGGATCTTTGTGAGTTCAAGGCCAGCCTGGTCTACAAAGTGAGTCCAGGACAGTCAAGGCTACACAGAGAAACCCTATCTTGAAAAACCAAAAATAAATAAATAAATAAATAAATAAAATAAAATAAAATCAAGGGGGGATAAATCTGGGATGAGTGGGAGTGAACATGATTAACATATTGTATGCAATGAATTAATAAAACTATTATATATAAATTATATAAAAATTGAAAATTCAAGCCGGCGGTGGTGGCGCACGCCTTTAATCCCAGCATTCGGGAGGCAGAGGCAGGTGGATCGCTGTGAGTTCGAGGCCAGCCTGGTCTACAAAGTGAGTCCAGGACAGCCAAGGCTACACAGAGAAACCCTGTCTCAAAAAACAAAAAATAAAAAAAACAAAAAAAATTGAAAATTCAATGGAAGATTTTAGCAGAAAATTGAGCAGCTGAAGAATGAATTGGTGGAATGGAAATTAAATAAGCGTTGAGAGGCCGGTATGCCTTTTGTAGTGAGCAGACATCTAGCTCTCTTTCCTGCAGAAAGGCACCCTTGACAGTACTTTCCCGCCTCGCCCCATTATACGGCAAATGCTTTGTTTTTCACAAAATCATCATGTTAACATGAAATTTGTTTTTAAGCATGGCACTCTTTCTTTTTATCTCTCTTAGTTATTTATTTAAATGTTCATTTTTAGTTATGTGTATGGGGGGGGTGTATCTCTGATTCAGAGGTCAGAAGCACCGCATTCCCCTGGAGCCAGAGCTACAAGCAGGTTTGAGTCACCTGGCATGTGGGCTGGTAATAGAATGCTGGTGTAAGCCATTTCCCTGGCCTTGGCTTCTAACTTTTGGCAGCCTGCCTGCCTCGGCCTCCTAGGTGCTGGGATTATAGGCATGAGCCACTCTACTTAGCTAAAACAAAAACAAAAACCTCACATTAAAAAAATATATATTTCAGGCTGAAGAGATGGCTCAGAGGTTAAGAGCACCGTCCACTCTTCCAGAGGGTCCTGAGCTCAATTCTCCACAACCATCTATAATGAGATTCAACGCCTTCTTGTGGTGGGTAGGTGCACACGCGGGCAGAGCACTGTATACATAATAAGTAAATCTTTTTTAAAAATTAAAAAATTTCAGCCAGGCCTGGTGGTGCAGGCCTTTAATCCCAGCACTGGGGAGGCAAAGGCAGGAGGATCGATGTGAGTTCAAGGCCAGCGTGGTCTACCAAGTGAGTCAAGGATAGCCAAGGATACACAGAGAAACCATGTCTCGCAAAACAAAACAAAACAAAAATATAATAATTTCGGGCTGGAGAGATGGCTCAGAGGTTAAGAGCACCACCTGCCCTTCCAAAGGTCCAGAGTTCAATTCTCAGAAACCACATGGTGGCTCACAACTATCTATAATGAGATCTGGTGCCCTCTCCTGGCGGGCAGGCATATATGCAGGCAAAACATTGTATACATAATAATAAATAAATAAATCTTAAACAAAAAGATTTGTATATAAAAATACTTTGTCAGGCATGGTGGTGCACGCCTGTAATCCCAGCACTCAGGAGGCAGAGGCAGGCAGATCACTGTGAGTTCAAGGCCAGCCTGGTCTACAAAGGGAGTCCAGGAGAGCAAGGGTTACAAGGAGAAACCCTGTCACGAAAAACCAAACCAAACAAACAAATATCCAGGAACCGGGCAAGCACTGGGGAGGCAGAGGCAGGTGGATCTCTGTGAGTTCTAGGCCAGCCTGGTTTACAAATCGACAGCCAAGGCTACACAGAGAAACCCTGTCTTGAAAAAAACCAACCGAACAAAAAAATCTTAAATTACATATTTCTATTTTGGGAGATTATGATGTAATTACATCATCCTCCCCTTTCCCTTTCCTCCCTGCAAGCCCTCTCATGTAAGCCTTCTTGTTCTCTTTCAAACTCACGGCTTCTTTTTAACTAATTGCTGTCATATACATATATATGTATATATATTCATAAATGCATAGCTATCTCCTGTCCAGTCTACGCAATGTTACTTGTATGCGTTTTCAGGGCTGACCATTTGGCACTGGATAACCAGTTGCTGTGTTCTTCCCTGGGAAGACTGTTTCCTCCGCGTTCAGCATCCTCAGTTGTGTGTAGTCCTGTGTTAGGGTGGAGGCCCCTGTGGGCTTTTCCTCTTGGCATAATAAACACCACTCCTGCAGGGTTATTGTTGTCCTTGCTCAGCTAATGTCTGAGCTGTGGTGTCTGTGAGATTGAGGGTGCAGCTCCTGACACCCCCAGGGCACATGGTCTCACACCAAACCCCCTGAGCCCCAGGCTAGGAAATCTTTACACAATCATTTCCACAGTGACCCTGAGGCATAGGGACGGGGGTTGCATTGTAGATGTGTCTGTTAGGCCTGGGCACCTCACGCTTCAATAGAACATATTTATACCTGAAGAACAATTAGAGGTGGGGCCTGCACTTGACGGTGAGACTACGGAGGACGTCAGAGCCCCCAATGCTAGTGTGCACTGTGGACAGCCTCTGCATCCTAGAGGAAATTCTAGCATCAGATCTCTGCTGCCTCTGATCACTGAGACCAAGCATCTGAGCTTCTGGAGGACTCACTGTCAGCAGAGGTCCCGGAAGTACCAGGGAAATGTCACTAGTGGTCAGAGGAGACAGTGAAGGCTCCAAGTGCTCCCCGCACCCCACTGTTCCCTGCACCCCACTGCTGCCTGCACCCCACTGCTCCTCCATATCCTACTGCTCCCCTACGGACTTGCCTCTTGTTTAGGTGAGAATGTGTGAAAGGCAGGAACAAGATTTAAATGGTTGATGCCTATAAGCTCTGCCCTTGGAAAGATGAGACAAGAAGATCAGTCTGAAGCTGGGCGGTGGTGGCGCACACCTTTAATCCCAGCACTTGGGAGGCAGAGGCAAGTGGATCGCTGTAAGTTCAAGACCAGCCTGGTCTACAATGTGAGTCTAGGACAGCCAAGGCTACACAGAGAAATCCCCCTAAAAAACCAACCCCCCCCCAAAAAAAAGAGGCCAGCCTGGGCTACATAGTGAGTTAGAGGCTACCCTGGACTACAGCATGTGATCCTGTCTCATACAAACACACACAAAACAAGCATATATAAAAGACACAAATGGTTGAAAGGAAGAAAAGACTAAAAGGACATTTTTTCCCTTGGGTAATAGAGAAAGGAAATTTAGAAGAATCTACTGATTACTATTAAAAGAAAACATGGTTACTTAGTATAGAGTCAATATATACATTCCAGTAGTAAACAGAAAAGCAAATTAAGAAGAGGTCGGCTAGCCTGGCTCTGTAGCCCACGCCTTTAATCCCAGCACTGGGGAGGTAGAGGCAGGTGGATCACTGGGAGTTCGAAGCCAGCCTAGTCTACAAAGTGAGTTCCAGGATAGCCAGGGCTACACAGAGAACTCTGTCCTAAAAAAACAAAACAAAACGAAATGCTGGGCATGGTGGCTCACACCTTCAATCCCAGCACTTGGGAGGCAGAGGCAGGAGGATTGCTGTGAGTTCGAGGCCAGCCTGGTCTACAAAGTGAGTCCAGGACAGCCAAGGCTGCAGAGAGAAACTTTGTCTCAAAAAACAAAACAAAACAAAACAAAAACAAACAAAAAACAAAAACAAAAACAAAGTGTGGTCTCTTCAGAGGATGAACAAAGGCAGATGAACAGCACAGAATGGCAAGAGCGCGCTCAGACAGATGCCAGCAGCACGTGCTCCCACTCAGCAAGGAAGGGGTTACATGCAAATTAGGATGTGAGGTGAGATCTGTGATGAGAAAGGGGTTCTGGTGAGCTGGTACTAACCCACATCTGGACCCGGGAAGTAATTATGCAAGTATTTGCTTTATGGTAAACTCTTTTGTACACTTTTCTATGATTGGGCCATCTTTTACAACTTTTATAAAAAATGATATAGAATGTTTCTCATACATCAGAATGTGAGTGCCATAAATGTTGTAATCTTATTGGAGAGACAAAATGAAACCATATGTAAAATAAATGTTTGGGCTTTTTAAAAAAATAATTATTTGTTTTCATTTCAGTGTTCTGCTTGCCTGTATGTACGTGTACCATGTCCTGGGGTCCTGAGGGGTCAGGAAGAGGGCACTGGGTCCTCCCACAGCTGGTGTCCAAGCAGTTGTGAGCTGCCATAAAGGCAGTGGGAAGTGAACCAGGGTCCTCAGTAAAAGTAGCAAGTGCTCTTAACCACTGAGTCATCGCTGTAGCTCTAGCCTCTGTCGTTTGCATGTTTATTTATTTGGTTGGTTGGTTTTGTTTTTCCGAGACAGGGTCTCTCTGTGTAGCCTTGGTTGGTCTGGACTCCCTTTGTAGACCAGGCTGGACTAGAACACACAGAGATCCGTCTGCCTCTGCTGGGACTAAAGGTGTGAGCCACCACGCCCGGCCCTTTGTTTACAGCTTTATGCTTACTAATTTTTTTTTTTTTAATCTCAACCTGTAGCCTCGCCTGGCCTGGAATGCAAGCTCTTTCTGCCTCAGCCTTCAATGTCCTGGGGTCGCAGGCATGTGCCACCACACCCAGCTGAAAAAGCAGTTGCTTAACTATGCCATAAATAACAGAGGGCAGAAGGAAGGGAGTGGCCTGGCCTGATCCCAAGAAGATTGCTGATGGCTAAAAATTTGCTATTATTTATTCAGAAGGACACGGCGGCACAGGATCACCAGAGGTACCTCCGAATCCCACTTCCACCAGGACAAAGACAAAGCAAATCTACAACAGAGTCCTCCATCCTGGCCTCACCCAGGAATATTTTGCAGTGTTTTTTGTTCCAAGACCGTGACTGGATTCCCGAAGCAAAAACATAAACCTTCAGGTCTCAGAAAAGATGCATTCTTCCCTAAGGCTTTCGTCTCTCTGAGCCTGTGCGTAAGGGTCCACCTGCTTAGAAAACGGCTGTGTCTGAACCATGCTGTCACACAGAGTCCTTGCAACAGTGTAGAGATCCTGGTCCCAACGTTACCCATCTAATTCACATCTAAGAGACCCAGACTGCTGGGAATGAGGCTCAGTGGTGAGTGGTGGGCTAGTAAGGACAGGACCTAGGTATGAGAAGAAAGGGGGGGGGGAGAGGAAGAGAGAAGAAGAAGAGGAGGAGGAAGAAAGAAGGAAGAGAAGAGGAGGAGAGGGGAAGAGGAAAGGAGGGAAGTGGACAGTGGGGGGAGGAGAGGGGGGAGAGGAGAGGGCACCATCTGGGGATTTAGCACTCAGTGCTGCCCCTGCTGGCTGCTTACCACACTGGGAATGGGGCCATGCCTGGGGAAGATCTTGGCTTGGTTGAGGATCTCAGTGTTTGTTTGTTTTCAAAATGATTTGTTTTTATTTTTAATTATGCCTCTGCATATGAGTAGAGGTACCTGCCGAGGGCACTGGATCTCCTGGAGCTGGCGTTTTGGTGGTTGTGAGCTGCCCAGGGTTCAGATGCAGGTCCCCTCAAGAGCAGGAAGCACTCTTCACCCCTGGGCTGTCTTCCCAGCACCTCTTACCAAAATAGTTTGAATCTTCCACGCGTCAAAGGACAGCATTTAGAAACTGTGAAAGAGGCCTGGAGAAACTGCTCGGCAGGGAAGAGCGCGTGCCGCACAAGCGTGAGGATCAGAGTTCAGATCCCGGCAGCGTGTTAAAAAGAGATAACTTAGCAGCCGGGCGTGGTGGCGCACGCCTGTAATCCCAGCACTCAGGAGGCAAAGGCAGGCAGATCTCTGAGTTCGAGGCCAGCCTGGTCTACAAAGTGAGTCCAGGACAGCCAAGGCTACACAGAGAAGCCCTGTCTCAAAAAACAAAACAAAACAACAACAACTTCCTGTGGCCTCAAATCTGCATGTAGCCCCAGCACGGTGGGGGCTTTCTGAGGCTTGCTGGCTGCTAGCCTCGCTCTAGTTTCAGGTTCAGTGCAAGACCCTGTCTCAGATGGTCGAGGCCGAGAGCGGCTGAGCAGGGTTATCGACCACTCTTTTCTCAATTCTGCACAGATCTGTGCAACACACACACACACACACACACACACACACACACACACACACACGGGAAACCAGGTGCTATATGCTTGTAGTTTAATACTTAGAAGGCTAAGGTTGGAAGATTTCCAAGAGTTCAAAGCTAGCATGGTTATACAGTAAAACCCTGGTCCACCCAAACCAAACTCACAACAAGCACTTCTCTACACCCTGCTGAGTAGCAGAAACGAAAGGAAAACAAACAGCACCTCCTCGACCCCCAAAAAAGAATAATACCAAGTGTTGGTGATGTTTTGGAGCTGGCAAGATAACTCAGTGTGCTTGCAAGAGTGTGGCATACGTACTAACACCCTGGAAAATATCTCAGAATGTTAAGCATATGTCTCTCTCTGACCAGAAACTCCTCTAGGCGTTTACCTATGGGAAGTAAGGATCTATTGCACCAAGTGTCTTGTACGTGAGTGATCACAGCAGCAGCATACTTGTTCAAGATGGAAACGACCCAGATGTCCACTGACAGGCAGAGGGAGGGATCACCAGAGTGCTTTTCTGTCGCCAAAAGGAAAAGACTAGCTGACCCATGAAATGACATGGATGGAGCTTCCTGCCCTTACACTGAACAAAGGCAGGCCACACCTGTGATCCTAGCTCTAGGGAAACCTAAGTATCAGGCTAGCCTGAGCTATACTTGAAGACCCTGTCTCCCAAACCAAAACAAAGAGGAAAAACCAAGAAGCCACGTCCTTGGAGAGCCACACAGACTGACTCCAGTTACTAGGACTCTGGAGCAGACACCAGGAAGGTGAGCAGAGGTTGCCCGGAGCAGGCTGAGTAGCAGGGAGCAGAGGTTGCCCAGAGCGGGCAGAGTAGGGAGGGCCCTTCTGACAGGGCAAGGCAGCTCTGCAAACTAGATGCAAAGATCAACTTCATTATTATCAGCCTCAATTTGCTATCTTCTAGCTGCAATAAGTCCTCGGGCAAAGTACTTAGTGGCTCGGGATGGCCTTGACCTCACTATATACTGTAGACTAGTCTCAAACTGCCTGTGCTGGGATCACAGGCAGGTACCATCACATCCCAGTTTAAAGTCTCTTACCTAGGCCAGCGCTGGCCCTGTGCACAGAAGGTGGCACAGCCTAGGTTTTCTTTGAGACATGGTCTTATGGAGCCTAGGACGGCTCTGAACTCAACACATAGCTGATCAGGCCAGTCTACAAAGTGAGTCCTGGACAGCCAGGGAGACACAGAGAAACCCTGTCTCAAAAACAAACAAAAACGGGCTGGAGAGATGGCTTAGTGGTAAGAGCACTGCCTGCTCTTCCAAAGGTCCCGAGTTCAATTCCCAGCAACCACATGGTGGCTCACAACCATTTATAATGTGATCTGATGCCCTCTTCTGGCCTGCAGGTGTACAAGCAGACAACACTGTATACATAATAATAAATAAATCTTTAAACAAACAAACAAACAAAAAACCCAAAAACAGTGTGTGTGCATGTGTGTGTGTGTGCATGCCTGCACCAGTATGCACACACAAATGAGTGCAAGAGGGTTGCTGAGGCCAGAGGAGGACATCTGACAACATAGATGCCAGGACTCCAATCCTCTGCAAGAGCAGCTATACCCCACCCACCCCCACCCACCCACCCGTCCCCCCCCCCCTCTGCTTTTGAGACAGGTCTCACATTATAGCCCGGGCCTGGCTGAGCCTCCTGAGTGCTGGGGTTAGGAGTATACGCCACCATGTTGGGCTTAACTCCTCACTCTTTCTGTTATAGTTTTTCCGGAGTAGGACCTATTTGTATTTAGGAACAAACTGAGAACAAAGCAGGCAGTAGTTCCTTTTGCGCGTGGCCCAGAACCACTGCTTTTAAGGATCAGCCACTATTGCACACGTCGGCGTATCAAACATCATCCTAAGCACTGTGTGTAACTCACTGGGGCTTCAGCACAATCCCAAGAGGAAGAGTCCATTACTCTCCCATTGAGCAGGTAAGCAAAGCAAGGCACAGAAGGGCTATGTATTGAATGCAAGTGAAATATCACTAAAGAACAAACAAACAAGCCGGGCGGTGGTGGCGCACGCTTTTAATCCCAGTACTCGGGAGGCAGAGGCAGGCGGATCGCTGTGAGTTTGAGGCCAGCCTGGTCTACAAAGCGAGTCCAGGACAGCCAAGGCTACACAGAGAAACTCTGTCTTAAAAAAACCAAAAAGTAAATAAATAAATAAATAAATAAATAAATAAATAAATTTTTAAAAATTAAAAAAGAACAAACAAAGAAACAAACAGCAGAATGCACCTCCCTGGGGCTTCAGGTGAGAAGAGTTTAGGAATATTGGGGTTAGATCCAGAATCTAATAATCAGTCAGGTTTGGCAGCCTTCAGCACTGTCTCCAGAGTCCCCAGAGTCAACCTGGGCATTGTTTAAATGCAGAGATTCCTGAACACCGTGCTGGATCTGGGTAGCCTTCAGCCCGCCAGCAGCTGAGCAAGGCCAGTTGCCAGTTCAAACCTCTGCTGTTGCCAGCTTTAAACTCTTTTGTTTGTTTGTTTGTATTTTGTTTTTCGAGACAGGGTTTCTCTGTGTAGCCCTGGCTGTCCTGGACTCACTTTGTAGACCAGGCTGGCCTCGAACTCACAGTGATCCACCTGCCTCTGCCTCCCGAGTGCTGGGATTAAAGTTGTGCCTGGCCAGCTCAAACTCTTAATGTTTTATCTTACCTGGGTGTGTGTGTGTGTGTGTGTGTAACACATGTATATGCTCCTGTACACACCCATGTTTTTGTATGTGAGTTCACACAGGCCAGAGGTCAGCATTAGCTCTCTTCACTAGTCTCATTTCGTCTTTTGAGACAGGGTTTCTCAGTGAGCCTAGAGCTTGCCAGTTATTCTAGACAATTTGGGCCATGAGCCTGGGAACTGTCCTTCCTCTGCCTTCCCAGCTCTGGGATTGCAGGTTAGCGCCATGCCTTACACTGCCCTATGTGGCTGCTGTGGCTCAAACCCAGGCACTCGCGCTTGCACGACAAGCAACCTACCAACTGAGCCCACTTCCGGCTGCTTGCTTGTGCTTTGCAGTGAAGCACCATGTGGCGCACTCTGGGCTTTGCTCTCTCAGAACACCTGAGATTTCTCTGCCCTCAACCCTGCGCCCTCCCTGTTCCCTGGAGCTCCAGGTCTGACCAGGTACCTCTCCCTGCCTTGACCTCTGACGCTACCACTAACTTCCTTTTTCTGTCATCCCTAGGGGAGCCTAGGCACAAACACAGGGAGGGTTTGAGTGAGTTTGAGTCACCTAGGTTTGGGATGATGGCTTGTTGGACCCTGCTGTTAAGGTGGAAGTCTGGCATTACCCCCGAGCTCAGTGCTGGAATGACAGACTCCCTTCTTCAGCTGGGACCTCACCTCCCTGCCTGAGCTGGGGAAACCTCATATGCTCTAAGGAGCATCACATAAGCCCTCAGGGAGATTACGGGCCCAACCCTTTCACGATTAGAAACCTGTTCAGTGTGCACCTGGGGATTCCTGGAACTACCTTAGCTTCCCAACCAATCATCTTTCTCTTTTTCTTTTCTTAAAGATTTATTTATTTATTTATTTTCGAGACAGGTCTCTCTGTGTTAGCTTTGGCTGTCCTGGACTTGCTTTGTAGACCAGGCTGGCCTCGAACTCACATCCACCTGCCTCTGCCTCTGGAGTGCTGGACTTAAAGGCGTGTGCCACCATGCCCGGCCAATGACCTTTTTCTATACCTCTAACTGTCCCTGGAGTTCTTCCCCCTACCCACCCTCCCCCCCCCATGCCTCCCCTCCCCTCCCCCTGCTGCCCATAGGATAATTAAGTACTTCCTTCCCCTCTTAGGATAGGACTAAGCTGCGTGTAAATGTAGTAACCCTGGCAGCCCTAGCCCCAGCAGATCAGACACAGTCACCTCCAAAAGCCCTCCCACCGCCCAAAGTTTAGAAGTCGCTTACAGATAAAGAGGCCACCGCCTTTATTTCACCAAAGATCATCTGAGGCTCGCCATTTATTCTAGGGGAGGAAGGGCTCCCCTCCTCCCTGAAGGATTCACCAGAAACCGCTGGTCCACGCGAGGGCTCCTGCCACTCACCAGTGTGTTAGCACAGACTGACACCACCAGCTTTCTCTCCGTCCACCGCAGTGACCGCCACACCCAGCGCATAAGACTATTCTTACAGTTCAAGCAATCAAGCCTGGCCCGGGTGGCGCACACCTTTAATCCCAGGACTTGGGACGCAGAGGCCGGGGTGGATCTCTGAGCTTGAGACCACAAAGTAAGTCTAGGATAGCCAAGGCTACACAAAGAAACCCTGTCTTGAAAAACAAAAACAAACAAACAAACAAAAGACACCTTGTGTTTAAAAAAAAAGGGGGGTTGGGCTGGCGAAATCACTTGTTGCTTAAGAGTATTGGCTGTGCTTGCAAAGGGACCCTGGTTTGTTTCCCAGCGCCTACCTGGCAGCTTATGGCCATTTTTAACTCCAGTTCCAAAGGATCTGACACCCTCTTCTGGACTCTGCGGGCACCAGGTACTCACAGAGTGCATAAATGTATATTTGAGCAAAACACTTCTTTCTTTTTTTAAAAAAACAATTTGTTCATTTTTATTCTCTGTGCATTGGTCTGAAGCTGTCAGAACCCCTGGAGCTGGAGTTTCAGACAGTCGTGAGCTGCCCTGTGGGTGCTGGGAATTGAACCCAGGTCCTTTGGCAGAGCAGGCAGTGCTCTTAACCACTGAGCTACCTCTCCAGCCCTCTTTCTTTCTTTTTCGAGTCAGGGTTTCTCTGTGTAGCCTTGGCTGTCTTGGACTCAATTTGTAAAAGAGGATGGCCTCCAACTCACAGAAATCTAATGCCTCTGCCTCCTAAGTGCTAGGATTAGAGGCGTGCGCCGCTGTCGCCACTGCTGCAACCACTACCCGGTTCATATTTTGTTTTTCTTTCTTTCTTTTTTTTTAAAGATTTATTTATTTATTATGTACACAGTGTTATGTCTGCACAAACACCACAAGATGATATCAGATCTCATAGATGGCTGCGAGCCACCATGTGGTTGTTGGGAATTGAACTCAGTACCTTTGGAAGAGCAGCTGGTGCTCTTAACCTCTGAGCCAATTTTGGTTTTCAAGACAGGGTTTCTCTGCCCTAGAGCTCACTATATGTCTTGAATCAGGGTCTCTCTACATAACCCTAGCTGTCCTGGAATTTGCTCTGTAGACCAGGCTGGCCTGGAACTCACAGAGATCCACCTGCCTCTGCCTCCCAAGTGCTGGGATTAAAGGCGTGCGCTACCATTGCTCGGCTATATATGTTTTTAAAAGGAGGGTGAAGTTAAATAACAAATGAAAAGAATGCTACCACCACAGTATCCACACAAAGCGTGTAGAGGAGAAAGGAAACAGCTCTCACTCGTTGGCGTTTCACTACACTTTGTTCAATGTTTCTGTTGTTATTATGTATTGGCTCCTGAGGCTAAGGAGCTAGTTGTGGTTTTGAGGGCTGTTGTCAGGAAAGCTGCAGGTACTTGTAGGATTTAAAAAAATCCAAACTACGTGTTCCTGTGAGAGTGTGCAAGTGTGAAGTGTGTGTACACTCTCATGGAAGCTACAGGTTGATGTTACGTGTCAGTCATGTCTCACCTTTTTAAAGGTTTATTTTCATTTTGTGTGTGGGGGTGCTTTGCCTGCGCATATATCTTGTGTCATGTGCATACAGGGACCTCAGACCTCTGGGAGAGCAGCCAGCCCTCCTAACCACTGAGCCATCCTTGTTTGAGGGCAGATCTCTTTCTGAACCTGGAGCTCACATGCTAGACTGACCGGCTTGCAATCTGGAGGACCAGGTTTGGGGAAAACTCTAAACGTGGGTTTTGGTGTTGCCAATGGCCGTTCCACTTCCCAGCTATTTGGCACTGTTGTAGACATCTCACTCAGCCCTGCTTGCCTCCGCATCTACCAGGGCCTTTCCAAGAACAGTCTGTGCCTTTAAGAGAGAGCAGGAAGCAAGGTGAGCTCTGGGACTGATGCTGACTGAGGAAGAGTCTCAAGCTGGTCAGCCAGTGCCCTATGAAAGGCTAGCTGGTGGCTCTCAGCACTCAGCCTAAGCACAGCCTGCCTAGAATAGGCGCAGGGTGGGAGTGTCCTCTGGGCGAAGTGTGTCTGATAAAATACAGGGCTCCCTGTTATATCTTGATTCCAGATCTATAGCAGATATTTAGCATATTTGACTTTCCTTTTTCGTCTTTCTTTCTTCCTCTTCTTTTTCTTTTCTTTTTTGTTTCCCCCCCCCTTTGGTTTTTTGAGACAGTTGTTTCTCTGTGTACCCTTGCTTTGTAGAGCAGGCTGGCCTCAAACTCACAGAGATCCACCTGCCTCTGCCTCCCGAGTGCTGGGATTAAAGGCGTGTGCCAACACTGTACTTCTTCTTTTTCTTTTTTTTTTTAATTTTTATTTTTTTGAGATATGGGGGGGGGGTCTCCTATGGCCCAAAGCTGGCCTCATCACCCCTCCCCCAGCGTTGCATTTACAGGCCTCCCTGCACAATATTTGAGATAAACAAAAAGATTATTCATGGTTGATTTGAGAGTCATATTTAACTGAACATCCTGCACTTTTATTTGCTAGACCTGGCAACTCCATCTGGACAGGAAGTTCAAGGATCCAGATCATAGTCTTGACTCTGCTGTAACCAGGCTGGGCACAACGGTCACTACTTTGCAGGCCTCTGGTGCAAAACAAAGAGCCCTTTCCCCGGCGGGCCCCCCCCCCCCCACTCCACCTTCTCCTGTGTGTGAGTGAACCACCCAGGCTAGACCCAGGATCTGTGCTTTCTAGGCCAGGTTAGTGCAGAGCCAAGACTTTGGAAAGTGGACTCGAGAGTGCACACAAGTAGTTAAGAGGGCTTGGTGCAAAAGAGACTGGCAGCGCGAACACACACACACACACACACACACACACACACACACACACACACACACACACACACAATGTTCTTCACACTGAGGGGGACTCACTGGGTGATGGTGGAAAGTACGTATGTTCCGCACTACACCCCCACGTCAATCGGCCTGGGGTGGGGTCCAAGATACTTGTCTACTTAAAAGTTCCCGGAGGTCCCAGCGACCTGCCAAGGTTAACAAACTGCAGGGGTCTGGACTGCTTCCAGGGATGGTCTCGACGCTCGCTCAGCGCGACCGCAGGGCGCCTCCCGACTCAGGGACAGGCAGAGCCCGCAGGGCTGAAGCCGGACCTGGGCCTTACCCCTGTCTCACCAGCGCCCTTCCCTGCACGCTCCACTTCCCTGGGACCCCAAAGAGAGACGCCAGGATCCCAAGGCAGGAGCAGTCTCAATGGCGGCCAGCTCCGGCTGTGGGACCCAAAGCTGCCCCACCCCAAGCCCGCTCCCGCCGCCGGCGCCTGGGCTGGCCAGCGCTAGGCGGCGCCCGAGAGCACCGAGCCTGCTCCAGTGCGGGTCTTGCTTGGGGGGCAGAGGTGCCTGGCAGAGATCCTGGGGGAAATGATAGTGTTACCGGAGTCTTGGAGTTGGTCCCGGAGGTAAGTGAAGTGGGGCGTGGATTTAGGGAGAGGGCCTAAGGCACGGGGTCCCGGAGCTTGGAGGCGCGACCAGGTCTCACCTTTCATAGGACAGCGGGTGGGCTCCATCCAGGTTACCTCTCCTCTCAGGCCAGCTGAGCACCGCTGTTAAAACCAATCTGGACCACATAGTCGGGGAGGAGGTCTCCTTCGGTCTTAGACCTAGGGGAGGGGAACAGGGTGAAAGCGGGAGGGAGGAAGGAAGGGAGGGAGGAACGGGAGGGGGAACAAGTGAGGGGATAACAATTGAGTTGTAATCTGAATACATTAATTAAATAATAAAATAAAATAGAAAAAACCAATCTGGAAGCGTCTTTAAGGGTTTACTGCTTCACGCTGTGCTTCAGCCGACTGATGATTGGCAAGAAAATTACATCGTTGACAAGGGATCCTGTCTCCGAAAAACAAAAGCAAAAGAAAGGGAAGAAAAAAAAAAAAGAAAAGAAAGAAAGAAAATTTTATTGTTTCCAAACACAAGAAATCCATCAAAACAGATCAAAAGGAATACAGTTCTTATGCTGTGACAGGAGAGCGGTCGTCTCACATTCAGGATCTTGAAACATAGCAGCATCTAGAATCAAGAAGAAACACACTCTGTTGAGCACTGTGTTCATATACTGTGTTTTACTGTTCTGCACGTGCGTGTTTGTGGTGTGCATGTGTATTCGTGTCCACTTGTTTGAGCACACATATGTGTGCATTGGGAGGCCAGAGGCTGCTGTGAGGGTGAACTGCACCTTTTATATTGAGGTCTCTCACTTGAACCCACAGCTCTCCAGTTAAACTAGCATAGCTAGTCAGTAAGCCCCAGGCACCCTCCTGCCATACCGCCATCTCTTGGTGCTGGAATCACAAGCCAGCTGTGCCTTCTGGTGGGTTCTGGTCACCTGAACCACAAGTTTTCATGTCTTGCCTGCAAGCACCTACCCACTGAGCCATCGCTATAACCCTGAGGGTTTATTATTATTATTATTACCATTACTACTACTACAAATTTAGAAGAAAAAAATACATCATAGGTCACTACCCCCCCCCCCAGGAAAAAAAACCAGACAAACATTTCTTCCTCATGTTACCAATGATTTTTCTCTCTCTTCTTTCCCATTTTATTTCACAAAGTTATTCTGGTACCATTGATTTGCCAACTTCTGAGTTAACTCTGGAAACTAGAAAACCCAACAAACGATAGGAAATGACCCTTTGCCTTCTGAGACTCACCACCTAACTTCAGGAAAAGGACGGCTCATAAGACCAACAAGGGGGCTGGAGAGATGGTTCAGAGGGTAAAAGAACTGACTGCCCTTCCAGAGGTCATGAGTTCAATTCCCAGCAACCACACGTTGGCTCACAACCATCTTTAATGAAATCTGTATACATAACAAAAGAATAATCTTTTTAAAAAAGAAAAGAAGACCAGCAGGGCTCACAGAGTCAGGGAGAGGGGAGTTAGGGGTACTCTGTGTGTTTCTTTTTTTTGTTGTTTTTTTGTTTTGTTTTTTGTTTTTTGTTTTTGTTTTTCAAGACAGGGTTTCTCTGTGTAGCCTTGGCTGTCCTGGACTCTCTTTGTAGACCAGGCTGGCCTTGAACTCACAGCGATCCGCCTGCCTCTGCCTCCCGTGGGCTGGGATTAAAGGCGTGCGCCACCACGCCCGGCTCTCTGTGTGTTTCTTTTTGAGGCAGGGACTTAAGCTGCTCAGTCTTAAGCGGTCCGGAATGGGATATGTAGTCAGGGGTGACCTTGAACTCCTGATCTCCCAGCTTTTACCTCCTAAGTGCTGAGATTACAGATGTGGACAACCAGGTCCAGCTTAATTCTTCAGCACCCCTTTCCCCCTGCACAGTTTGCGTCACTAGGGATGGAGTGTGAGGCCTTGGCTGTGGAAGGTAAGCGTTCTGCCTCCGAGCTGAATGCCTAGCTGGCTGAATTACTGGATTTGGAGAGGAAGATCTGAGTGGTAAAGTCCTGGGCTCCCAGAGTAAAGACCACAGACTGTGGCTCCAACAATACAAATTGATTCTGTTACAATCCTAGAGGCTAGGAGTCCAAGGTCAAGCTCTGATCGATCCTGTCTGTTTTTTCTCCTTGATTACAAAATGCCTTCTCTCTATCTTCACAACTGTGTTCCTTTTTCTAAGTGTGTCTCCTAAGTTTTTCTTAGAAGGTGACCATTTATATTGGACTATGGCCTACCCTGCCCCAATGATCTTCTTCCTCCTTCTCCTTCTTCTTCTTCTTTTGTTTGTTTGAGACAGGGTTTCTCTGTGTAGCCTTAGCTGTCCTAGACTCACTTTGTAGACCAGGCTGGCCTCAAATTTGCAGTGATCTGCCTGCTTTTGCCTCCCGAGTGCTGGAATTAAATGTGTGTGCCACCACCGCCAGGCGACCTTTCTCATCACTGCATTTCTGTGGGTGTTGAATTTGTCTATCAAAATTCTCAACTCCCAAGTTTTGCTCCCAACTCCATACCTGCAGGAGTGACAGGGGGGTATGAGAGGGTAAGGAGGAGACTGTGATCGCAACACACTGTACACACACATATAAAACTGTCAAAACCCTACAAGATGAGAAAAAAATACTTGTAAATTACATGTCGGATCATATCTGATTCAGGTCTAGGATTCAGAGCATATAAAAAACACTTAGATCCCGCTCAAACTAAGGCACCAGCCAAGGACAATACAGGCGGTAAACTTTAAACCCCTACCCAGATCTAGCCAATGGGCAGAACATTCTCCACAGTTGAGTGGAGAGTGGGGTATGACTTCCACACGAACTCTGGTGCCTCATATTTGACCATGTCCCCTGGATGGGGAGGCCTGGTGGCACTCAGAGGAAGGACAGCAGGTTACCAAGAAGAGACTTGATACCCTATGAGCATATACAGGGGGAGGAAATCCCTCTCAGGAACAGTCATAGGGGAGGGGAATAAGGGGAAAATGGGAGGGAAGAATGGGAGGATACAAGGGATGGGATAACCATTGAGATGTAACAAGAATAAATTAATAAAAAAAACTATTTAAAAAAAACCACTTAGAGACTAAGGCTGGCCAGAGGGTAGTGTGGCCCAGACACTTATCATCTCGGCACGCAGGAGGTTGACACAGGAAGACGGACTGTGAGATTGTTATCTCAAAGAAGACACCGTCAGGAAACCACTTCTCATTGCCTTTCTCCCTGGGGCTGAAACCCTGTAATCTGCTGCCTGTCTCTGAGGATTCGCCTCTTCCCCGTAGCTGAGGGTCTCCTTTGGGATGGCGAGAGTGTTTCTGAACTCGGTAGAGGCGAGGTCATGGTTGTACAATACTGTAAAAGAACTAAGTGCCAGTGAATTGTTTACCCCCGTGTGTGTGTGTGTGTGTGTGTGTGTGTGTGTGTGTGTGTGTGTGAATGCTTGTGAATGGAGGTGAGAGGACAACCCTGGGTGTTGCTCGTCACCTTCTACCTGGTTTTGAGACAGTCTTTAGCCGTCCTTCCGCTGTATTCACTAGGCCGCACACCTCACCACTCGGGCACTGGATTCCCACACTCACATCGCTAGACATCTGAGTTGAGGTCTCCATGCTCGCACGTCACCACTTTGCCCACTGAGCCTTCTACCTGGCTCCCTGCCCCTCTAACGGAGGCACTGGAGATCGAACCCAGGGCTTAGTGTATGCTTGGTAAACCCTCTACCAATCTCCAGCCCATGTGTTTTTGTTTTTGTTTTTGTTTTTGTTTTTGTTTTTTTTGAGGCAGGGTCTTACATATCCCAGGCTGCCCTACAGCTCATCATGTAGCTGAGGCTGGTCTTGAACTCCTCATCCTCCTGCTTCTACCTCTCAATGCTGGGATTGGGCACACACTACCACACTTGACCTACACTGCTCTTTTTTTTTTTTTAAGAGAGAGACGGGGGTGTGGTGGTGCATGCCTTTAATCCCAGCACTTGGGAGGAAGAGGCAGCAGATCTTTGTGAGTTCAAGGATAGCATGGTCTACAAAGTGAGTCCAGGAGAGCCAAGACTACACAGAGAAATCCTGTCTTGAAAAACCAGGAAAAAAAACAGAAAAAAAAAGTTTGCTGGGCAGTGGTGGCACACGCCTATAATCCCAGCACTCAGGAGGCAGAGGCAGGCGGATCATTTTGAGTTTGAGGCCAGCCTGGTCTACACAGTGAATCCAGGACAACCAAGGCTACACAAAGAAACCCTGTCTCAGAAAAAAGAAAAGAAAAGAAAAGAAAGAAAGAAAGAAAGAAAGAAAAAGACAAAACAAAACCAAAAATTTAAGCCAGGTGTGGTGGTGCACACCTTTAATCCCAGCACTCAGGAGGCAGAGGCAGGTGGATTTCTGTGAGTTCGAGGCCAGCCTGGTCTACAAAGGAAGTCCAGGACAGCCAAGATAACATGGAGAAATCCTGTCTCAGAAAACAAACAAACAAATAAACAAAAAGCCAGTTGGGGGAGATGGCTTAGCAAGCAAAGGTGCTTGTCACCAAGCCTCATGCCCCTGGGTTTCACAAAATGGAAGGAGATAACAGATTTCCACAATTTGTCCTCTGACCCCTACTCCTGTGTTGTGGTATGCACTCAGATGCACATGCACACACACGCGCACACACACACACACACACACACACACACACACACAAATACAAAAGTAACAAAATGCTTTTTAGAGAGCATTTTATGCTCTGTGGGCTTCCGACTCTTTCAATGCTGGAGTAGAAGGACAGGGAGACGCAGCTCTGCCCGGGCTCCACTGCAAAGCCGCGGAATACTTTGGCTTAGCATTAAGCTTTAGTACGTGAGCCAGCCACGTACTTTGAATAGTAAGGAATTTAAGCCACAGGCTAACTCCTGGCTTACTTCCAAGACACTACGGGCGGTTGGGAGTATCTGCTTCCAGAGGCGGTCCTGCAGGATGGGGATTCTCCTGTGGAGGAAGTGGGGGGTGGGGGTGGGGGGCATTTCTGTTCCCTATTCTGGGGCACAGGCAGGGAAGGAATCTTGGTCTGACCCCGTAGGCTGGCCTTGACTCCCCATATGTATTATGTACCTGACACCTTGTAGGCAAGCGAATTTGAGAGCTTTTTGTTCCTTTTGGTTTTCTGGACTAGGGTTTTGCCATGCAGTTTATCTTAAAATCACCATGCAGCTCAGGCTCTTCCCAAACTTGAAATCCTCCTGTTGTTGTTGCTGCCCAAGTGCTGTTACTACAGTCTTTGAACTCCATGCCTGGCTCAGCCTCTCTTTTGCCTTTTTTTTCTTTTTTCGGAGACAGGGTTTTTCTGCGCAGTCCTGGACTCACTTTGTAGACCAGGCTGGTCTCAAACTCACAGAGACCTGCCTGTCTCTGCCTCCCAAGTACTGGGATTAAAGGTGTGTGCCACCACCGGCCAGCCTCTTTTGTCATCTTGATCTCAAGGTAGGTTCCGGTCAGAAGGTGACACACACAAACTCTCTTTGCTCTCTCTGGCTTCCCTGCACCCCCCTCAGAGGTACAGTCACATTTGCCAGAGACAAGGACCATGAGGCCGCCTGCTTTCCCCATGCTATCTGCCCTGGACACAGTTCCCTGCACATCTGTGAGATGGCTCCCCCTTCTCCCCAGGGGACCGTGTTCTCTGCCCATCCATCCAGTGGGGATGGTAGAGTGACATGGGACTGATGTCTCGGAGCTGTTGCTTCCTGAAGAGCTGACTCCTGGGCTGGCACCTAGGACTCTCCCGATGAGACTTCAGCTCTCTAAGTGCCTTTGGCACCAGGTGAGCTGTCCTAGTCAGGGTTACTACCTCTGAGATGAAACACCATGACCGAAAAACAAGTTGGCTACCACATTGCTGGTCAATCGTTGAAGGAAGTCAGGAGAGGAACTCAACCAGGTCAGGAACCTGGAGGCAGGAGCTGATGCAGAGGCCATGGAGGGTGCTGCTTACTGGCTTGCTCCTCAGGGCTTGCTCCAGCCTGCTTTCTTGTAGAATCCTGGACTACAGGCCCAAGGATGGCACCACCTACAGTGGACTTCGCCCTCCCCCGTCAATCATCAATTAAGAAAATGCTTTACAGTCTTGCCTATAACCCAGTCTTTCTTTTGGTTGAGACAGGTTCTCTCTGTGTAGCCTTGGCCATCCTGAACTCACTTTGTAGGCCAGGCAGACCTAGAACTCACAGTGATCCGCCTGCCTCTGCTGGGATTAAAGGCGTGGGCCACCACACCCGGCTGAGACATTTTCTTAAACTGAGGTTCCCCGACTCAGATGACTTTAGCCTGTGTTAAGTTGACAAAAAAAACTCTCCAGCACACATGGTACAAACATTTCTCTCTAGACACGTTCCAGGCCTGGGGTCCCTGGCACTCTGCTCTTTGGATGGAATGAGACCTTCATCTTCTAGTTTCCAGCAAGTTCATAAGGCTTTGAAGCTTGCTGGGCTGGTGGCTCTGGCCTCCTTGAGTTGCCCGGGCTGTCTGGATAGAGGACAGGCTTATAGCCCTGTGCTGCCTCCCTGGCAGAAGTCACATGCTGCTCTTCAAACCCCCAAATTTCTATCCCAACCCCATGGAAACAGCCTTAGGAGAAGGGTCCTCAAATCTAATTTCTAAACCACTTTGGCACAGAGGTAGTTAGTTCCTTTGTTCCTCATGTAAGAAATCCAAGCTGGGCGGTGGTGGCACAGGCCTTTAATCCCAGCACTTGGGAGGCAGAGGCAGGCAGATCGATGTGAGTTCAAGGCCAGCCTGGTCTACAAAGCGAATCCAGGACAGTCAAGGCTACACAGAGAGACCCTATCTCAAAAAACCAAACCAAAACAACAACAACAAAAAAAGAATCCAAAATGTTTCATCTGTATCCAGCACGGTCCGAGTGGCCTTGCCAGTTGTAGATGAAATGGGCCAGATTCCAGCACTCCTTAGAATTTAGCTAAACCTCTGCCTGGGGTGGCAGGGCATGTGCAATGGGTTTATGTCCATGCTGGAGACTTTGCTTAGTACTCAGGAGACCCTGGGTTCTATCCCAGGCACCACAGAACAGAAAACAAACAGATAAGCCCCACAGGGAACCTGCGCTTTGAGATGAGGTGAAAAGCTTTGGCTCCGCAGAATGAGTTGGGAAGGTACCCGAGGCAGCGGCTGTGGTCACAAATTACAGCCTAGAAAATCAACTCCCTTCACAAAGTAGTCAAGCCACTGCCTTCTCCCTCCCCTCCTTCCATTATCCTCCCCCGCCCTTTTTTGGTTTTTGTTTTTCTCGAGACAAGATTTCTCTGTGTAGCCCTGGCTATCCTGGACTCCCTTTTGTAGACCAGGTTAGCCTCGAACTCACAGTGATCTGCCTGCCTCTGCCTCCCTGAGCAGATTTAAGGCGTGTGTCACCAGGCCTGGCCACTCCTTTTATTTATTTATTTATTTATTTATTTATTTTTGACAGGGTCTCACTCTGTGGCCCAGGCTATAATCAAACGTGATGACTCTCCTGCTGCAGCTGCCTGCATGCTGAGATGGCAGGCTTGCAGCACAGGCCCAGCATCTCCCTTCTTTTATTCCCCCCCCCCTCTTCTCCCTTCCTCTCCTTTTTTCCCCCTCCGTAGTAAAATGGTCACCTCTATCTGGAAACGAGGGACTACAGCTGAAGTGGTCCCCCACTCCGTGTGACAAGCAAGCTGCGTAGCTTTACCCCCCTCAGGGCGCCTTCATTGTCCCATCACCAGGGCTGACCTGAGTCTGTGAGGAGAAACACTCAGAGGAAGTGCAAGCTGCCATGATTCATCGGCTCACGCGCCAAGAGTTTTCGACACAATCAGAACCGTCTCTGGGGCCGGCCTGTGCCGAGTGTGCAGAGGCCAAGGAGTTATTGGCAGAAAAACAAGAGCAAAATTAGCTAGCGTGCCTTCAGTCTGCGGCTGCCTGCCAACGTTTCCTTCAAATGCGAAGGTTCTTGTTTTCATTCGGGAAGTTTTTTGTCAGGTTTATTGCAAATGAAAGCTGTGGTGAGTGGACAGGAACAAAACGAGTTGCTGAGCTGGAGGGGACCGCTTTTTAAATCGGCTCTCCGGGGCACACCAGTATGTGTGTGCTTTTCTGTTGAGACTCCAGGCCCCACTTTCATGGCAAAATTTAATCCACGTCAGAGACAGGCATATTTTATGACCCAGCTGGGTCTCAATGCATGAGTGTTTATATGTGTGTTTAATACGCTGGGGTATGTCTGATACGTGTCGAGGGCCAGTGGAAGCCGCTGGTGGAAGCACACGTGAGGCAGATGAGTGATGAATTCACCAGATAACGAACATTCTAACGAATTTCATTGACATCAAATTTTGTGTAACTGTAAACTTTTGAAAACGCTGAAATTAAAACGAACGGCTCACAATGGTATAAAAGTAACTAATTTGGTTGGTGAAGCGGGGAAAACTAATTCAGTACACTTAAAGCAAAACTAAAACTCTCAAAAAAAATATCCCTGGAGTTTGATGTTTACTTACAGACTCTTCCCAACTTATGAGAACTTGTTAATTAAGACCTCATCTTTTCTGGCGCACACCTTTAATCCCAGCACTTGGGAGGCAGAGGCAGGAGGATTGCTGTGCGTTCAAGGCCAGCCTGGTCCACAAATCTAGTCCAGGACAACCAAGGCTACACAGAGAAACTCTGTCTTGGAAAAACAAAAACAAACAAACAAACAAACAAACAAACAAAAAAAGACCTCATCTTTTCAAACTGGACCTGATGGCACTGACCTGCCAGATGTCACAGTTGAAGTGTCTTTCCCTGAGCAGAGACAGGGTGCTGATCGTCCCCAGCCACACAGCGAGGGGTCACCAGGTTGCCAAGTGATCCCTTCCATGGCAGGAAATGACTTAAAAAACAGGTGTGGGAGTTGGGCTGTGACTCAGTTGGTAGAGTGTCTGCTTGCAAGATGCCCGGGGTCTGGTCCCCAGCAGCTCATAAATCAGGCACTGTGGCACATGGCTGGAGCCCCAGCCGGAGGGACAGGAGTTGAAGGCTATATGGTAAGTGTGAGGCTAGCTTCAGAATGAGGTGGGAGGGGGGAGGGAAGGGGAGGGGAAGGGAGGGGAGGGAAAGGGAAGGGAAGGGGAGGGAAGGGGAGGGGAAGGGAAGGGAAGGGGAGGGGAGGGGAGGGGAAGGGAAGGGGAGGGGAGGGGAGGGGAGGGGAGGGGAGGGGAGGGGAGGGGAAGGGAAGGGAAGGGAAGGGAAGGGAAGGGAAGGGAAGGGAAGGGAAGGGAAGGGGAGGGGAGGGGAGGGGAGGGGAGGGGAGGGGAGGGGAGGGAGCACATGCAATTTTCCTTTATGGATAAGCATACAGCCTTTCCCATCCTACCCTAGTTAAGCACGCTACCACTGAGCCAGGTCCTCCTTGGCGGGAATCCACTCATTCTTTTTCTTCTCTTCCTTACTTTTTTTTTTTTTTTCGTTTTTCTTTTTTCTTTTTTTGAGACAAGGTTTCTCTGTTGTAGCCCTGGCTGTCCTGGAATTCACTCTGTAGCCCAGGCTGGCCTCCAACTCAGACATTCAGCTCCCTCTGCCTCCTGAGTGCTGGGATTAAAGGTATGTGCCACCACTGCCAGACCACTCTTTTCTTTAAAAAAAAAAAATTTTTTTTAAAAAAAATTATATGTACTTGTGTTTGGCTGTGTGCAGGCAAGCGGCCGTGTCTGTGGAGGCCGGAAGGGTTGAGTCCCCTTAGAGACAGAGCTAAAGGCATTTGTGAGTTACCCTACATGGGCGCTGGGGACTGAACTTGGGTCCTCTGGAAGAATAGGCTTTTAACGTCTGAGACATTTATCCAGCCCCTTCTATTCTACCAGCACTACTACTACTACTTTAACTATGTAACCCTTGGCTGGTTTAGAACTCAGGCTGAGCCAGACGTGGTGGTGCACACCTTTAATCCCAGCACTTGGGAGGCAGAGGCAGGTGGATCGCTGTGAGTTCGAGGCCAGCCTGATCTACAAAGCAAGTCCAGGACAGCCAAGGCTAACACAGAGAGACTCTATCTTGAAAAACCACAAAAACAAAACAAAAACCTCAGGCTACCCTTGAACTTGAACTTGCAGCAATCCTCCTGCCTCAGCATCCTGAGTGCTGTAACTACAGGAGTGTTTCAACATGCTCAAGTGGATTTTTTTTTCTTTCTAACTAGTTGTGTCAAACTAAAACAGAACGAATAGGTGAACAGATGAAGTCGCCGATATTCTCCCAGACTGCTTTCCTTTGCACTGCAGTTGCTCATCCTTGCTGCACGCCTGTGCTCAGGATTAAGAGCCCTGTCTGGGATCTTAACCTACCAAGCCCTGAAAAACAATCTGACAATCTGATGCTTGGGCGGCTCATTTTCAGCGTCCCCTTAAGAAACTAGGGAACTGGCGGTCACACTTCTATGTGAAAAGATTGGGAAACTGGGCCAGTGGATAAATACTTACTTTGGATCCATACGATGATCGAGGCATTTTAAAATCCTGGAAAAAATGAGCCCTTCTTCTATTTCTGCTCCAAGCAGTCCAAAGAAAACAAGCCTTGGTTGACTCCTGTCTGTGTGCTTGGTGTTGGTCAAGCTCCAGCAAAGTTGGATGCAGCTGAGCAGTGCCGAGGTGCATGTCACAGAACCCACACAGGCGGTGTCTTCCTTCCTAGCTCCCCCTCTCTTCAACTGCATTATATTCTATGCAGCTTCCTGCTGGAAGGAAGGGCCCTGTAAAGCTCACTCCCAGAGAAAGGGCAAGCAGAGCCTCTGAACATGGAGCCAGCTACATAAGCTGGACCATCAGGTGAGGGTGGCCCCCGCAGAAGCAGGCTCTATCAAGCCTGTCACACGATCCTGCTAGAAACGGCCACATCAGGGCCAGATAAAGGAGAGAGAAACCTGTTTTTTTGGATCCCAAGTGAGGGATTGGAACGGTCTCGTGAGAGAACAGGTGAGGTTAATCCACTAGAAGAGCAACCACCTAGTGCAGGAGCTTGATTGTTGCCAGCTGAAAAGATCCCGTGAACAGACTCTGGGAGGAGCTATATAAATGAGCCAGAACTGGAGGCGGGGCTTTTTGGAGACTTGGGATAGTTTTGGCTGCTCATCGCTGCACTTCAAGATGCTCCTAGAGAGAATAGCTCGAGGGAAGGCTTTGGGGCTCTGGCTCCTGCTGAGGTTCTGGGTTTCTGGTTACTCCAGGTTCCAGCAGAAGAAATCCTGCTGATTGTGCCAGGAGAATCGTTCCTCAGAACTGATATCCTTACGGTTTTGTTATTGTGTCCATTAATCCTCATTTCCTATTGTTTTGGTTAGTCAGGTTATAAGTTACTTATGCTCGGTGACTAAGTTGTTAATAAAACATATCGGTTAAGAAATTGAGCCTACAGCCAAGTACCAGTCCCTGGCTCCAAAGACTTCCTCAAGGCCCCCAGGCCTTTCAACTTGGAGGACTCAAATGCAGCCACCTGCCTGTGTCCCTCTGCAGTGCACTGCGGTGCAATGAGCTTACGCTGACCTAGTCATGACTAGGAGCTGTTGGTGTGTTAAAAAGACATTTCAAGCTGGGTGTGGTGGCGCACGCTTTTAATCCCAGCACTTTCGAGGCAGAGGCAGGCAGATCTCACTGAGTTCGAGGCCAGCCTGGTCTACAAAGTGAGTCTAGGAGAGCCAAGGCTACACAGAGAAACCTTGTCTCAAAAAAAAAAAAAAAAGACATTGCAAGAATCTTGCAAACAAATTCTCTGGCCAACGTCTTCCACTATACTAATTTTTCTATCTGAAATTGCAACTAGCCCAAAATAAACCAACAATGAAGTTTGAATTTAATTATAGTGTATTTTGAGTTATTTTCCAAGAGTTTCTGGATGCACTGTGCATGATTTTTCTCTACACAGAAAAACTTTCGAATATACTTTTTCAAAATAAACTTTTAAAAAAAGATTTATGTATTTGTTTATTATGTATACAGCACTCTACCTACATGTATGTCTGCCTGCCAGAAGAGGGCACCAGATCTCATTATAGATGGTTGTGAGCCACCATGTGGTTGCTGGGAATTGAACTCAGGACCTTTGGGAGAGCAGCCAGTGCTCTTAACCTCTGAGCCATCTCTCCAGGCCCAAAATAAACTTTTTGGAAAACTTTTGTTAGCTTCCCAGGGCTTCGGTAATAAGTTAAAGATAATGTGCATTGTTCTAAGTACACAGCTAGCTCAGTTATTTCACAAATACGTTCTTTCTGTTTGAAGTTGTCAAAGTACAGCGCATGTATGCGTACTTGTACATTTGTGTGTGTGTACATGTACATGCAAACGCATGGAGGTCAGAAGTCAACATTGAGTGTCTTCTTCAATCATTCTCCATCTTCTCGCTCTTTCCTTCTTCTTCTTCTTCCTCTTCTTGGGCTTTTTGAGTCGGGGTTTCTCTGTGTAGTCTTGGCTGTCCTGAACTCGCTTTGTAGACCAGGCTGGCCTTGAACTCACTGAGATCTGCCTGCCTCTGCCTCCCGAGTGCTGGGATTAAAGGCGTGCGCCACCACACCTCGCATACCCACTGATGAATTTTATGTGGGTGCTGGGCTGTGAGTTCACCTGCCCATGCCTGCCCAGCCGACACTCAAGCCCTCCAAGCCACCTAAGCAGCCTTGCTTTCTTTAATTGTTATTACAGTGGTGGCCTGAAGAGCAACCCTCAATGGCCCACTCACTGGAATAAAATTTCCTCCACACAAGGACGTTTATCCCCTAGAAGAGAGATGATGAGGAAGTGAGATGAGGAACTTAGCAGGTAGAAGAGGAAATGCTATTGATTTCCAGGAAGTGATGATTAAAAAAAAAAAAAAGCAGCCAGGTGTGGTGGCACATGCCTTCAATCTCAGCACTCAGGAAGCTGAGGCAGGTGGATTTCTGTGAGTTCGAGCCCAGACTGCTCTACAAAGAGTCAGTCCGGGACAGCCAAGGCTACACAGAGAAACCTTGTCTCAAAAACAAAAACAAACAAACAAAACTCCCAAAAATAAATAAATAAATAAGGCTACTGGGGTTGTGGAATGGGAAGTTTATTTATAATCTTCTGTCATTATTTAATGACAAGATTGTGCAATGCCCATAGATGCAAAAAAAGGCCTCAATCATCGGGTACGAAAAGTGCATTTTATGACATATAATCACATTCCCAACACTGACAATGTCATGCTGGGCAAAACATGTCAGGAGCATGCTCCATGACCACACCACAATGGCCTCCATGCCCTGCATTACGGTGCCCTAAGGGCCACAGGTAAAAGAGATGCACTGCCCCCTGCCCGCCCCCGCCCCCCCCCCCCCCCGCCTCACCGTCATCTCAGGCTAAAACCCAACAGCACCTACAAGATAGACAACAGTTATTATTTGGTATTTAAAAACCATTTATATGTTTGTGTCTGACATGTGAGTGAAGTCGTCTGCAGCAGAAGATGGCGTCAGATCCCCTGGAGCGGGGCTCGCAGGCAGCTGTGAGCTGCTTGATGTGGGTGCCAAGAACTGCTCTTAACCACTGAGCCATCTCCCTAGCCCAACACGGGGGTCCCAGGGACGCTGTGCTAAGGCTTTAGTTTTCTGTTGTGCTCATCCACAGCATCATCCGTGCTTTGGTTTAGTGCTGTGATTAGAAAAGGCTCACTGGGAGTGAGGCTGGCTCCTCGCCTGTCCGGCGGCTTCTGACAAGCTCCACGCTGCAGGACGACTCCTCCTTCTGCAGGGTTCATGGTCTAGATCCAAATGGCCAGTTCTACATCCACACCCAGTCTTCCCTCCTTCGGCTGGCTGTCATGGCTCCATCCCAGATGCAAGGACAGCTGCGGCTCACCTTGGTGCAGCTGAGGAGTTCTCTGCTTAAGTTCCAAGCTGATTCAAGGGCTTGCCCGGGCTGGCCCACGAGTGGAGGTGTCGGTTTGTTTTGTTTTGTTTTGTTTCCTATGTAGGCTCCGAGCTCCCAGTAGGTCACAGTGGCAGCTTCCCTGGCTGAACTGAGAAAGGACTCACAGATGATTTTCTGGAGGGCTCTGGGTGTCACAGGAGCTTGCCCAATGCACATGGGAACTTGTGGGGAGTAAACCTGCACTGTCTATTCCTGGGCTAGAAATGAAGGCTAGACCTAGAAAATGTGCTAGGCACAGCATGAGGCTCACCAAGAAGCCCAAGGGTAGCCAGCGCTGATACTGCGCATGGGGAGCAGGGGCCGCAGAGGAGGTGGCTGCCTGGTGTGCATTTGGTATTGGGGTGAATCTGGGAAGCTTGAGCTGAGGTCACCATCAAAGTATATTACCAGTGAGGAGGCCCAATGTTTGCAGTAGTGAGAGAAAAGACACTGGCTAGGAACACGGGCCACTTTCTTGGAGTTCCAGTAACTGTTGCCAAGTAGAGGACAAATGTATGACAGTGTCCTAGCTATGTAACTTCCTCTTACATTCCACATGTTGGATAAGGGAGGAGTGAACTTGGAAATGAGCTGAAAAGGGTGAAAGTGGCCCTTTGTATTGGCCACAAGAACAACAACAGCAGCAGCAGCAGCAGCAGCAGCAGCAGCAGCAGCAGCAGCAGCAGCAAGCTACTGGAAGAGCCTGGATCACTGTCCATGAGATCCATGCAAGAAATTCACTGTCTATTTTTGTTTGTTTGTTTTTCAAACAGAGACAGGGTTTCTCTGTGTAGCCATGGCTGTCCTGGAACTTGCTCTGTAGACCAGGCTGGCCTTGAACTCAAGATCCAGCTGACCCTGCCTCCCGAGTGCTGGGATTAAAGGGGTGCACCACCACCACCACCCAACTAAAATGTACTGTCTTAGTGAAAGAATTTTAGGGAAAAGTATGCTTATATTTTAAGTTACTTAGATGACTGGTTTTAATTTCACTTTTGTTGTTATTGTTTTTCAAGATAGGGTTTCTCTGTTTAGCCTTGGCTGTCCTGGACTCACTTTGTAGACCAGGCTGGCCTGGAACTCACAGTGATCTGCCTGCCTCTACCTCCCGAGTGCTGGGATTAAAGGCATGTGCCACCACCTTTAATTTCACTTTTAAAAAAGTAGTTGCACCTTTTTTCTTAGGTTTTCCTTTTTCTTAAATTTGATTTTTTGTTTTGTTTTGTTTTTTGAGACAGGGTTTGTGTAGCCTTGGCTGTCCTGGACTCACTTTGTAGACCAGGCTGGCTTCAAACTCATGGCAATCCACCTGCCTCTGCCTCCTGAGTGCTGGGATTAAAGGCGTGCACCACCATGCCTGGCTCTCTCAGGTTTTTCTTTAATGCTCTGAAAATTCATATCACTATCCTTTTTCATTTAATTCATGTATATAAGTGTGTGCATGGATGTGTCAGAGCACATGTGTAGAGGTCAGGGGACAGTTTGAAGAAGTTGATTCTTTCCTTCCACATGGGACCTGGGGGTTAAACTCTGGGCCTTAGGGTGGGTGGCTAGTGCTATTCCCTGCAGCTGTTTTTGTTTTCTTGAGACAGTGTCTTGCTGGCCCTGGAAAACATGATTCCCATTACAACAAAGGCTGGCCTCACACTCATGGCAATTCTCCTGTCTCAGCCTCCTGAGTGCTGAGATTACAGGTCTGTGCCACCACAGCCTGATATAAATAATTTTCTTTAAACCAATACTGCATAACATCAGAGCAGCGTCCACCCCTCCTGTTACTAGGTTTAAGATGATGTGACGCTCTCAGTCCAACAGGAGAACAGCAGGGGAGATCAAGAATGAGTGCGCGCGCGCACACGCGCGCACACACACACACACACACACACACACACACACACACACACACACACACGAGTGTACAGGCAGGTGGTTAAGTGGACATATCCCGAGGCTTCATGCAGGAAGTGGTGTCCTTGAGACAAAGTGAGTAAGAGTGAGAGCGACTGAGAGCCGGGCTGGCCATGACGCACCCTGTAGGACAATCTGAAGAGAAAGGACAGGCTGGAAAATGGTGGGGACAGCAGAACAGGTGGCCCTGAGGGGGTGCAGGGCAGGTAGGTCTTCAGGTCTGTCTTGGGGAACAATGTCTAGGAAAGAAAAAATGAAAATGAGGCCATGACACTCCTGGGGATGGCGGAGGAGAGGATTCATCGTTGGTATGAGGGAGAACAGAGACAGAGGAACCTGGAAAAGTCTAGAGTGAACATGTGTCCTTCTGCGTCAGGTGGGAGTCTGGGCTTTGCTGGGTGCTTTCCCAGGAAGCTGCCTGCCCCACCCCAAACCCCTCCAAGCATCAAACCAGAAGTGGAGGTGGAAAAGGGTGACACACAGGGCCGGGGCTTTAAAAACTGAGCCAGGTGGCAGCAAGGGCCTCCCGGCCTGACTTGGGCAAGTCAGTGGCTGCTTCGTGAGCAGCTTTGGCAGAGGCTTGCTCAGAGCTCTGAATCGGAGAGAGAAGAGGCAGAGCAGACAGCCTGGTTTTGTCCGGGGAGACAAAATGGCGGCTTCAGGAACAGCCAACCACGTGCTCCTGCAGAAGTGGCACATGATCCATGCTGACACACCATGAGTGGCGGAAGCTCAGGGCAGCCAGGAGCACATGGCTGACTGACTGGCAGCCAAGCTCCAGGGGTCCAGCGATGAATTCTTTGGGAGAAGGGGAGCCTTTCCTTCCTCAGTATCAAATACATGGTGCCAGTCCATTTATTTTGTGTGAAACAGGGACTTATAAACCTTAGGCAGTGGGGTGGGTTTTGAGGGTGAATGTGTTTGGTTTGCTAGAGCCAGGGCTGCCAGAGATACCTGCTTTCCATATAGTAAGTAACACAGCCCTATCATTAGAGGGGGAACACAGTACTTAAATTGTCCCATGTGTGGGGAAGAACTCCAGGTATGGTAAATGGCCACTGGTTGGAAGCCGAGACACCAAGACATCTGATTAGCATGGGGTGGGTGTTTCCAGGGAATCGCCAGGTGCTTGCTGAGCAGGTCTCTTATCAGGAAAGGGTTGAGATTGTAATCTCCTTCTTAGAGGATCTGGGGTTCCCCAGATCAGGCGGAGGGAGATCCCAACGGAGAAAGGAGTCCATCATCTTATACGGAGCTCAGAGGCTCTCTGGAAATGCCAGACTTCAACCTCAAAAGCAGGGTCGCACAAACATGGTCGGAGGACTGAATGTGGCCATGTGAGAGAGATGAGGAAATGAGGTGACAGCAGGAACCAAGAGCAGCTGACTTCAGCCAAGAGCAGCACAGAAGGACTGCCAGCCAAAATGGCTAACGTCGTACGGGAATCAGAGGAGATGGGGAATCAGAGGAGACAGGGAATCAGAGGAGACGGGGAAGGCAGCCCAGCTGCTGGGCTAGAGAGGTTAGGGTTGGGGTGGACTCTAACAGAGAGGGGCTGAGGAGAGACGTGCAGCCAGTCTGCTTTGATGTTAAGCAGGCACCTCAGTGAGCCATTTCTCCGCAGTCTGTGCCTAGCTAACTGTAAGCAGATTTTGGGGGCCCACTCTATTCCCTTTCTCTGAGCGCAGCAAACCCTTTCCTGATGATGGCAACTTTTCAAAACAGCAGCCAAACCCAGACCCTCCCTCTCCTTTCTGGCTGGATCCAAGCTGGAAAGGTAACCTGTTGTGTGTGTAGACTGAGGCAGGAGGATCACCACAAGTTCAGTTAACCTGGTCTACATAGCAAGGTCCAGGTGAGCCTGGGATTCATAGACACCACCACCACCACTTTTTTTTTTTTTTTAAATCTGAGGAAGACACTTGAGGGCAGTTTTCCAAGAGTTGTTTCTTCCTTTCAGAGCTGAGGTGGGCCTAGCAGACCTCAGATCAGCCAGCAACTCTGCTTTCAAGGTGGGGACACAAGCTCTTAGGTGCGTGGTACGTCACTCCCGACCTATTCCAGCCAACATAAAGCACTGCCTGCTTGTCTAGTCCCCGAGAGGATTATTTTTAAAGTGTGTGTGGGGGGGGGGGCTTTCAGTGGCAGACCCACTAAGGGCCATGGGTGACACTAAGGGGCCCTGTTCAGAGATGCCAATCAGGAAGAGGACACTACTGTGCTGCCTCAGGTGTCCGAGAGTCTGGGATAAGCCGGGGATGGTGGCACATGCCTTTAATCCCAGCACTAGGACGCAGAGGCAGGTGGATCGCTGTGAGTTCATGGCCAGCCTGGTGAGTTCAGGACAGCCAAGGCTACTCAGAGAAACCCTATCTCAAAAAACAAACCAAACCGAACAAAAAAAAGTGTCTGGAATAGCCATAGTGAAAAGCAGTTTCAACTCACAACTCTTTCTCAAACACCCTTAAGTACCATTGTGAAAATCAAATGGCCTAAGTCAAGGAAGCTTTGGGGCATCAACTGGAACACAGTAGGCTCTGGCACACAGTAGGCTGAATTTTACTCATCTGTTTCAGGTAATTTGACTAAATTGATATTTATATGATGAAAAATTGCGGGTCCTCAAATGTGTTTAGATTACACACATAAGAATTCTAAATTAGGGGCTGGAGAGATGGCTCAGAGGTTAAGAGCACTGACTTCTCTTTCAAAGGTCCTGAGTTCAATTCCCAGCAACTACATGGTAGCTCACAACCATCTATAATGTGATCCAATGCCCCTTTCTGGCTTTTAAACACTGAATACACAATAAATAAAATCTTTTTTAAAAATTCTAAATTAAAGCCCGGCGTGGCGGCACACGCTTTTAATCCCAGCACTTGGGAGGCAGAGGCAGGAGGATCACTGTGAGTCAGAGGCTAGCCTGGTCTACAGAGCAAGTCTAGGACAGCTAGGGCTACACAGAGAAACCCTGTCTTTAAAAAAAAAAAAAAAGGACTCTAAATTATAATTGGGATAAAGATGTTTATGTAACTGAGAAGCAACTCCATGTTCCAAACAGGAGTCTTTAGACAGATGGTGGAGACCTCATCTGCAAGTCAGAGCGAGAAGTCATCCTTCCTCTGGCTATTGCAGGTGAGGGTTAGTTTACTGGAATCCAAGATTTTGAAATCTTTTTTTTTTCTTTTTTGAGGCAGAGTTTCTCTGTGTAATAGTCCTGGCTCACAGAGAGCTGCCTACCTATGCCTCCCGAGTGCCAGGATTAAAGGCTTTTAAAGGCAGGGTTTCTGTGTGTAGTGTGGTTCTTCTGGAACTCACTCTGTAGACCAGGCTGGCCTCGACCTTCTGAGTCCTGAATTTGAAATCTTATGCAATGTCAAAAGAGTATTTTTTGTTTATGGACTTGTGTAGAATGCTGTGTGTGTGTGTGTGTGTGTGTGTGTGTGTGTGTGTGTGTGTGTACAAGGTGCCTTCAGGGCCTCTCACTTTACCTCAGAATTGTTTTGGGTAGCTTGCTTTGGAGAATCCCTGTTTCTGCCTTAGTTGTTCCAGGGTAAGTGCGGCCACAGCCACCCAATGTTTCCGGGGACCAGAACACTGGTCCTGAAGCTTCAAGGTGAACACTTTCTGGCTGAGCTCTGTGCTCAGCCCTAAGAGAGTGAGTTTCTATGTGTATTTGTTTTCAAAGAAGAGAAGCCACAGCTTTTATCAAATTGTTGAAGGCTCTTGAGTGGGATTTCAACAACAGACGTTTGGATTGCCTAATTCTGGTTTCCGTAGACTAGCAGACCCAGCAGGAAGAACAGAGTTCTGAAGGCTTAATTACTCCACATACTAATCTTTATCTTACAAAGAAACCATAGAAGCTGGGTGTGGTAGCACACACCTTTAATCTTAGCACTGGGGAGGTAGAGGCAGGTAGATCACTGTGAGTTCGAGGCCAGCCTGGTCTACAAAGTAAGTCTAGGATAGCCAAGGCTACATCAAGAAACTTTGTCTCAAAAAAACAAACAACAACAAAAAAACAAAAACAAAAACAAAAAAACAAAAAAAAAAAAAAGAAAGAAAAGAAAAGAAAAAAGAAACCATAGAGACACACACCTGGATAATTTTAAATGTACATATAGATATTATGAAATATGACAATATGACTTTTAAAATCACTCCCTTTCGGCCAGGCGTGGTGGCGCATGCCTTTAATCCCAGCACTCAGGAGGCAGAGGCAGATGGATCGCTGTCAGTTTGAGGCTAGCCTGGTCTACAAAGGGAGTCCAGGACAGCCAAGGCTACACAAAGAAACTTTGCCTCAAAAACAAAAACAAACAAACAAACAAACAACAACAACAACAACAACAAAAACCCCTAAAATCACTCCCTTTCACACTCGCTGGTTTGTCGTGCTACTGTCCTTTCCCAGGTCCTTGGGGTCTGTTCCGGGCGGCCATAACGAGTCCCATGGCAGAGAAAAGTAAGCATGTGCATTAAAGATCTCAGATGAACAAGAAACCACAAATGGTAAGTTGTACTGCGAAGATTAGAGACCGCCTTTCTTGTCTGCAAAGCTGTCTCAGTCCCCAAGTCCCTTTGTAGCCTAAGA
The DNA here is from genome assembly GCF_964271855.1 of Acomys minous. Classification (NCBI taxonomy): domain Eukaryota; kingdom Metazoa; phylum Chordata; class Mammalia; order Rodentia; family Muridae; genus Acomys; species Acomys minous. Next base: position 42,381,046 of record NC_140498.1, read on the forward strand.
CTACATTCCTGTAAAACCCCGGAGCTGTGAGGGTCCTCCCTCCCTGGTTGGGGAAAGGGCTTCTAGGGAAGCCAGCAGCACTGTTGGGCAGGAAAGCACCCTGGTCACCTTAAGTGCTGCTGCTCTCAGTGGGTGGGCTTCTGTGCACTGACACACAAGTGGCGGGAGGCCACATACCCATCTCCCCCCCACCCCTGCAGTCCACCGCCCATGAGGGGACCTCTGTGTCTTGACACTACTCACCAACACTCAGCAGGCAAAGCTTTCAGGTGGAAAGGGGTTACAAACCCTTAAAGGTATGTAAAAAAAAAAAAAATGACATGTGAGTTTTCTGTGAAGAGATTCTGTAAGTTAAAAACAAAACAAAACAAAACAAAACAAAGGGGCTAGACAGAAGGCTCAGTGATTAAGACTGCTCTTCCAGAGGATCCAGGTTCAATTCCCAGCACCTATATGGTCACTCACTACTGTTTGTAACTCCAAGGTCTGATACCCTCACACAGCAAGCAAGCAAGAAAACACCAATGCACATAAAAATAAATCAATAATAATGATGATGATGATGATGATGATGATGATGATAATGATAATAAAAAAAATTCAGGGTTCCACAGAGCCTAGGCTGGCCTTGAACTTATGCAGTTAAGGCTGGCATCAAAATCTTGACCTTCCTGCCACTGTCTCCCAGCTATCAGAAAACAGGTTTGCTCATAAAACACAGAGTGTTCTGTCACTTTAAACAGATTCTGGCCAGGCGTGGTGGTGCACGCCTTTAATCCCAGCACTCGGGAGGCAGAGGCAGGTGGATCGCTGTGAGTTCGAGGCCAACCTGGTCTACAAAGTGAGTCCAGGATAGCCAAGGCTACACAGAGACACCCTGTCTCAACCCCCCCCCTCCAAAAAAAAAAAAAACAGATTCTGAAGGGGGCTGGGGCTGGGACCAGGACGATCAAGAGGCAGCCACATTCTGCTCTGCAATCACCTGAGGCCTAAGCTTCTCAGGTCATCTTTTCAGAAAACCTATTGTCTTTTCTTTTCTATCTTTTTGGGTTTTCAAGACAGGGTTTCTCAGTATAACAGCTCTGGCTGTCCTGGAACTCGCTCTGTAGTCCAGGCTGGTCTCGAACTCACGAGGATCCCACATGTCAGCTCACAAATGTCTGTAACTCCAAGATCTGACACTCACTTTCACATCAACATACATGTGGGCAAAATACCAATGCACATAAAATAAAGGTTAAAAAAAAAGATGAAGAAGAAGCTGAATCTGGTGGCGCACGCCTTTAATCCCAGTACTCGGGAGGCAGAGGCAGGAGGATTGCTGTGAGTTCAAGGCCAGCCTGGTCTACAAAGTGAGTCCAGGACAGCCAAGGCTACACAGAGAAACACTGTCTCAAACAAACAAACAAACAAACAAGGAGAAAAAGATGCTGTAGCCTGGTCTAGAAAGCAAGTCAGGACTACAAGAGAAACCTTGTCTCAAAAAACCAAAAATGAAAGAAAGAAAGAAAGAAAGAAAGAAAGAGAGAGAGAGACAAATTTTCAGTGAAGTAGGGAAATTGTTAAATGTACACCCATGTCCTATAGCTTGATTTTTAACTTTTAATGTTCTGTGTAAAATTAAGCACTGTTAACCAATGGTAACTGCAGTAGGGTGAATTCATTAAAAAAAAATTAAAGCCCCAGAAACACAAAAAAGTGGAAATTTTGTCCTGCCCCTCTATTTTTAAAGCCATAATAGGAATGAAAAGTAAATCTCCCTGTTTGGGCTACAAGCTGCAGAACACAGAAGAGTGAGAGGTGGGCTGCCCTAAACTGAGGCAGTGTCAAGCTTTTCAAAGAGGAAATACCAGGCACCAAAGTTAAGCTTTAGAATATTTTAATCTCCTTTTTTTTTCAGTGGATGCATTTTGAAATTCTTAGAATTAACAATTTAAAAAGAGCAGAGCAAAGGAAACATGGAAATGCAAACAGTTGGTTCTTGCTAATATAATTCCAGGTCCTAGGCATGATGCAATTTTCAAAACAACCAATTCAATAAAATAAAACAAATGCTTACCTTGGAAATCAAGGAACTCAAATGCAGACTTATCTTTGGACACTACAAGTGACTGCAGCCCAGGTGATGGTTGCACACTGCCTTTGGCTCTCCATGACATGTGCAAGTGCGCAGGTGCAATACCCGGGGAGTGAAGTCAGGGTAGAGGGAGCCATGCGCAGGTGTGGCACATCTGTGGGGCTAGTCAAGCAGCTTAAGGTTTTATAACTGACGCTCTATGTTCATTTGTGTGGGATAAAATTGTGTGTGCTTGATCATACAGATGTATAAAATTGATCTGAGCCGGGGCCAAGAAGGGGAGGGCAACTGCAACACAAAGCAACTATTTACACACATTCAATTCTGTAGTATTGCTTCCTGCCCTAGGTTCCTAAGAAGTATTGCCCCCTGAAGGACGCTCACGCCCACTGCCTAGAAGCCCAACTGTCTCCAGCAACAGCTGTTGGTTCGGTGCCAACAGACCAAGCTGCATGGCAGGTGTGCTGCGGAGATCCTGTGGTTCTGTGTTGAGGTATGCTTTGGGGGGCGGGGGGAGCTGGAAAGGCCCCAGGGGCCTTGCACCCTGAAAGAATAAAATGTCTGCACTGGTTCCTCGGGAAGGCTCAGGGTGTTTCTTAAGACCTTTGCCCTCTGTGTGGGCTGCCCCTCATCCGGGGCTCTGCTTGCACAGTGAGGGACCGGACCGCCTGCTCAAGGGTACCGGTTAATGAGTCCTTCCAGCTGGTTTGCAGGTCTGGGGTCACAGGGAGCGGGCAGGGGGAGAACCACAGAAACCTTTGTAGCAGAGCAGGAGAGATGTGTGTAGAGATCAACTTGGCAGAGCACATCTTGAACCAAGACTGCAAAAACACTGACCACCAGCCAGCCAGCTCCTCAAAGCGACACAGCCTGGAGGACGCACCGACACCCAGACAATGTACACCCTAATACTGACAGGAAGAAAGCCAACATGCCCTAAATCCCTAGTACAAGGAAAGAATCAGGTAGTGTTTTTAAGAGGAAAAAAAAATCTGTGGCATTGTACAAGAATACATTCCTTAGAAGCAAGAGGTATTGTCACAACTTATCTGTTGGAAGACCAACAGGGAGCCCACTGGGGAGGCAAATCTTCCTGTTACTAAGCGTACTCTAGTTCCCAGCATGGCTATGCTGCTTGGGTGGCCATCCCAGGTGTCCCCAGGGAAGGGGATGACTAGAACTAAGATGCCACCTTGCTAGCATAAGCAGGTCCTGTCCGTCTTTGGAGAGGAGTGACAGACAACGGGACTTAATTTGGATGTGGAAAGTATAGTGAGGTTTACCAGTGAAAGAACACACCACAGGGCATGGCGTGAAGTCCCCCAACAGTCTCAGGGCCGCTCCTCAGCTGTCTCATGAGCTGCACACCAGCGTCACCTGGAAAAATGACAGGGCAACTGTAGCCCGAGCTCCATTCAGCATAAACTTGAGACTCAACATGGAAGAACGCAATGACAAGCCAGGTTAGCAGCCAGGAACGTGTGGATGGCACCTCTGTGTCTGGCTGGCTGCATCTCCTTTGTCGAACAGATGGTCCTGTCCCTCGGTGCACTGTAAGACACCCCTTTGGAGAGTCTGAACTGGCCAGCCGAATGAAACCCCACAGACTAGCCTGTGCAGCCCAACACTGGAGGAAGACTGGACAAAAGGTTCGCAGAATCCTGCTGGAGCCAGTTTACTCTGGATCCCCACAAGGGGGAGCAGCACCCTGGGTGGCACCCCGGGCCACAGTGGATGAGACACGAAACAGAGAAACATCTTGTCATTGGTCTGCTGTGTCCTTTGCAAACTGTCCTGCCCACTCCCTGTTTACCTCCACCAAAAACTACCCAGTGGCCCCTCCCCGTAATACACACATTTTGATAAATAAATAAATAAATAAGTGCATCCTCGGATGGTTAAATGCCTCCCTCAGATGGGTCACTCTTGGCTGGAGGACCCCTCTGTGGAGGGTCGGGATGGAAACACGGCTTGTTGAGTGAGATTCCTGAGGCCTGGTGTGTAAGCTTTGTGCCTGGTAAGCATATGAAATCTTGGCCTGCGTGCAGATGAGGCCCTGAAACTGCCCAGTGTTGGGGGCAGAGAGGCCCATTCGTGGGCCCAGGTACCCGAGAGAGGCTAGGAAGGGCCTTGCTGAGCTTTCCGGCCCTGCTCCCTTTTATAGCCCCTCCCCCCCATGAGTTACTGGCACTTTTTATCAGATTCATAAATGCAAGTGTGTGTGCGTGTGTGTGCTTGGAAAGGCCAGGTGACTGAAAAACACTATTACATATATAGAAAAAAAAATAAACTGGAAAACGCTGTATGAGAAAAAAAAAAACTGTGAGAAAAGGCGATAAAAATGGTATTTTAACCACAGCTTTTTTTGATTTTTTTTCCTTTTTTTTTTTTTTTTTTTAAAGAAGTCAAATAATACCCAGGGCCATTATTCCACCAGTGGCCTCAGCCCTAGACGCCAGGCCAAACCCTGAAGGCACTTGTATTCCTCCACACCGCTTAATGGATCCCCAGGCTGGGGGGCAGGCTTCCAGGAAAGGGAGTAAAGGAAAAGAAGAAATGGGCGGAAACGGGCCCTGAATAACTGTGATCCACACAGAGATCAGGGCTGAAATGACCACATGACACCACATCCAGGGACAGCAACTGAGGTGCCGGATAGCACGACAGCCTAGCAATACAAATATTATTGTGTTTGGACGAACAGAGCACCTCGGCAGCTCTCCACGCTGCCTCATACACTCTTTGAGACGCTGAGCTTGGTGAGTTCGTCGGCCTCTTCTGCGCCTGTGTCTTCAGGGTCGTCCTTTTCTATGGCTTTGCCAAACCCAAACTGTTCTTCAGCTTTGACTGGCTCTCTCCAGGGTCTCTTAGAAGACAGGTGCACTTCCTTGGCCTGTGTGTTGTCATCAGATCCCAGGGAAGTGTTGTCCGAGTACTGAACAGAAGGCACCAGGTTGGCAATCTCATCCGTGGGAGACCGCCCGATGCTGCCGTCCACCTGGACTCGAATGTCTGGGGAGATGGACAGCTGGTGCTGGGGCACCACCCCGTTGTCCATGCACTTTGGGTACAGGTAGGTCTTCATCTGACCTTTCCCCTTGACGTTCACAGTCCCTCGGTAGTCAAAGTCGTAGCCCATCTTGCTCAGCACGCGGTAGCTCTCTTCGCTCACCTGGATGCGGCACTCGACACCAGTGGTGTCCATTCGGCTGGCGATGTTGACCGTGTCCCCCCAGATGTCATAGAGTAGCTTGGTGGTGCCGATGACGCCTGCCGTGAGGGGGCCGTGGTTAAAGCCGACCCTGAGCTTGAAGTTGAACCACAGCATGTTGTTGTTGAAGTCATCCACCACACGCATCATCTCCTTGGCGAACTCGAAGAGGATGCGCAGGTGCTCCTGCGGGTGGCCGCCCTCCCGACACTGGGCCGCGTTCAGCCCGGACGCCGCCATGTACGTGGCCCCGATGGTCTTGATCTTCTCGATGCTGTTGTAGTCTGGCTTGCTCAGGAGCTCGTCAAAGTCCCCGATCAGCTCGTTGAGGACCCGGTAGCACTCCTTGCCCCCTTCATAGTGCTCCTCGTAGAACTCGCTGAAGTTGACAATGCTGGCAAAGATCACGCCCCCGCTGTCGTGATTCTTGGAGTAGGTCTGGGAAACCTTCAGCTGCTCGGCCACGTGGTAGGGGATGATGTTCCGCAGCAGCCAGTCAGCCTGATCCCTCATGCTCTGGATCTTCGTGCGATGCAGGTCTGCTTCCACGTCCCCATGGTAGTGCAGACGGTAGCTGACCTCGAACTCCCGGTTCAGGAACCAGACCAGGAGGAGCAGGAGGAAGAAGGTGAGGGCGAGCTCCTTGCCTATGAGGCTGGCTGGCCTCCTGCTGTCCTGCAGCAGCGAGCTGTTGCACGGGTTCCTCTCGGCACTGGGGAGCAGAGAGATGAGAGATGACACAGCTGCTCGGAGCCCCTATCAGGGGAGCGCTCTGCCAAGTGTGGCCCAGCGTCACTCCTGGCTTGGGGGGTGTGTGTGGCGGGGGGGCTTAGAGCAGCCTGGTTGTTGTTTGGCAGGCTTCAGGGATGCTCTGGTTTTATTCATCTTTAATTTGGTTTCTTGAACCTGAATCTTATGCAGCCAAGGCTGGCCATGATTGCTAGCCTGGATCATATCCTCCTGCCTCTCTGCCCACATGCTGGAGTACGGGCCTGGACCACCAGCCTAGCTGCAATTGCTTTTAAGAAGACCTCATTAGTTTTTTTTTTTTAATCTTTTCTTTTTCCTCAACTATTTCTTTTGGGACAATCTCAACTTTATGGAAACGTTAAGTTTATGGAAACAAACACTTGGATGCTCTTCATCTGTGTTTGACAGTTGTTAAATGTTGCTTCTCTGCTTTCCCTCTCAACATTTACAGACACACATGTGACACACAAACACACAAAATAATTTTCCCTAAACATTCTGAAAGTGAGTTGCTGGTCTAACTATTTTAGCATGACTCTCCCAAGGTGTAGGCATCTCCCTTAGTGATCATAGGGTCATTATTGAACCCAAGAAATGGAATATTCTGATAAGAGTTTCCATTCTTTCCCTTTTCTCTACTAGTATGAAAGTTTAACAATACACATCCCTCCCCTGTCTAGTTAGTTCTGCTTTACCAAAGTCATATAAGACAATCTTGACATTTTCAAAGAGAATATGAGATACACGCATTTAAGAGTAATAAAGTGCACATGGGGAGAAAGTCAGTCAGCGTACAGAATGGAACCCTCATTCCTTCCAGGCAATGGATGCAGCTACATTCTTACGGCTGTGGAGTAATCTAACATATGGATGCACCACATTCACTCTGAGGGACACTGCCGACAGGATGAGAAATGGTGCTCCAGGGACCACTCCAGGACCCTCGCCTCCGCATACACCAGGGTTACTGAGTCATTTTAAACACTATGCATTTACAATTTAATTAGAAATTCCCAAGAAGGCCTTTGAAGTGCTGGAGACTGAGCTGAGGGTGTCGTGCACGGAGTTGAGCATTTTCTCTCTAAGCTGTGACTTCCCCCTTCACACTGTCCTAGAGACCGCACTGCCAGCCCTGCGACAGAGCTACTGATCTGCAAGCAGGTACCACTGAGAAGCCCTGCAGCTGAGCTGGAGAGGAGCACTGAGGGCCACTGTGTCTCTGGTTTTTCGAGACAGGGTTTCTCTGCGTAACAGAGCCCTGGCTGTCCTCAAACTCACAGAGATTCTCCTGCCTCTGCCTCCCAGGTGCTGAGATTAAAGGTGTATGCCAACACACCTGGCTTTTCTTTTCTTTCTTTCTTTCTTTCTTTCTTTCTTTCTTTCTTTCTTTCTTTCTTTCTAAGGTAGGCTCTTATGTAGTGCAGGCTGGCCTGGATTTACTATATAACTGAGGCTAACCTTAAATTTCTCATTCTCCTGCCTTTGCTTTGCAAATGCTGGGGTCATATGCATACACCACCATATTTGCTCAGTTTTCCACCCCCCTCTATTAAAAATACCACATACTCAATCATAGAAAACTTAGGGGGAAAGCAGAAATTTAAAAAGTGACTCATCTCTTTTCCTACTACCCAGAGTCAGTTAATTTAATTTAATTAATTTATTTATTTTTGGTTTTTCAAGACAGGGTCTCTCTGTGTTAGCCTTGGCTATCCTGGACCTGCTTTGTAGACCAGGCTGGCCTTGAACTCAGAGATCCACCTGCCTCTGCCTCCTGAGTGCTGGGATTAAAGGTGTGCGCTACAACTGCCCAGCTCTCTGGCTCCCTTTTAAACAGAGTGGACAGAGGGTTTGGGCTGGAGAGAAGCCAACCCCATCTCCTGTGAGCATGGCTTATTGGGTCAGGTGCTAAGTTGTTTTTCCCAATGTCATGACATTGAGAAATAGCCCTTTTAAGTAAGTTTCCTGAGGGACCGAACTTAGGCCAACAGGTTCGGCAGCAGGCACCTACTGAGCTTTCGCACTGGCCCATACCAAAATAATGTGTTTAATTTTGTCCTTCATCTGTTTGGGCTTTAGGTTCTCTGAACATTTTTCTGTCTGTCTTGGTTTTCTTTCCCTTCCTCTTTATCATTCAGCCTTTTCCTTGTGGACCTATTTATTCCTGATAAGACTGGAAAATTATCTGTCATAAGAGGCATGAATATTAATATTTTTCTAGTTTAATTATTTTTAATTTTTCATTTGTTTTTGTGTTTTGGTTTCTCTGTGTAGCCCTGGCTGTCTTAGACAATTTGTCGACCAGGCTGGTCTTGAACTCACAGAGATCCGCCTGCCTCTGCCTCCTGAGTGCTAGGATTAACACACACACACACACACACACACACACACGCACACACACACACACACACACGCACACGTGCACACACACACACATACACACATCAGTGGGATTGGTTCTCTCTCTGCTTTAAGCAGCAAGTGCTTTACTTTTACTCACTGAGCCATTTGCCCTGAACCGAATTTTGTTTTATTACGACTGGGTCTTAGCTGGGTGTGGTGGCGCACGCCTTTAATCTGGGAAGCAGAGGCAGGTGGATCCCTGTGAGTTCGAAGCCAGCCTGGTCTACCAAGTGAGTCCAGGATAGCCCGGGGTACACACAGAGAAACTCTGTCTCAAAAAAGCAAAAGCAAAAACAACAAAACAAAACCCCGGGCCTCATGTCTCTCCGACTGTCTTGGAATTAACTCACTATGCAGCTGAGGACGCCTTGAACTCTGATCCTCTTGCCTCCACTCCCCCAGTGCTGGGATTATGGGATATGACACCACAACCAGCAATTCTTATTCTAAGATAGAAGGATAAAGGCAGCCAATCCCAGCCCTAAGTTTAAGCAGCAAAGGTCAGTTTTCAGGAAGATGGTTTTTGGTGTTTGTGCACTGGTGACTGAAGCCAGGGCCTTGTGCTAGGTAAGTGCTCTACCAGCTTTCCGTTTTCATTTCCACTTTGAGATGGGATCTTACAAAAAGCTGTTCAGGCAGCCTTGAGCTCACTCTGCAGTGAACGTAGATTCATGCAGACCTTGAATGTACAATTCTGCTCTTTTGGCCTCCTGAATAGCTGAGATCACAGGGCCTTTACCCCCACCCCCCTCAGTCCAAAAGCGCTGAGATGAGAAAATGTAAGGGTCAGCTCATGACTGAATACTGGGACATTATAGACCACGAATGGGAGTTAAAGGGAAACATACTAACATCTATTATCATGCAAAAGAGGGATTTAAAATAGGAAGAAAAACAGAAAGTGAGATGAGAGCCACTTGCAGCTCTAACAAGTGAGGCAGGGCATCCACCAACACTGCGCTCTATCGGGGCTGTATATACAGTGCTACACTACAGGTTTGGGTTGGCCTCAAACTCACAACAATACTCTTGCCTCAGCCTCTAGAACATTGGCATTACAGGCCCGAATGCCATGGTTGGCACCATGCTGCTACTTTTTGAGGGCCCAAGCTAAGCCGAGTTGTCAGTGGGGGACACTTGCCCAGCGTGTACAGTGCCCTGGGTTGGATTCCCAGTATCAGGGAATGTGGGTAATCTGAGGTAGATTTCTTCCTTTGTGAACTCTGAGCATTTTGTCCTTTGTCTGTGCAGGCTTTAGGTTCTCTGAACATTTTTCTGTCTGTCTTGGTTTTCCTTCCCTTCCTCTTTATCATTCAGCATTTTCCTTGTGGACCTATTTATTCCTGATAAGACTGGAAAATTATCTGTCTTAAGGGCATGAAAATTAATATTTTTCTAGTTTAATTACTTTTAATTTTTCATTTGTTCTTGTTTTTTGGTTTCTCTGTGCAGCCCTGGCTGTCCTAGACAATTTGTAGACCAGGCTGGCCTTGAACTCACAAAGATCCGCCTGCCTCTGCCTCCTGAGTGCTGGGATTAAAGGTGTGTGCCACCACATCCAGCCTAATATATGTCTTAATGATCACTCACCTTTCTAGTAAGATGCAACTGTGATCAGATATGTTAATACAGTTTTTTTAATTGTTTTCTCAACCTACACACACAAGTACACACACACACACACACACACACACACATACACACTCACATTGTACAGGTTACTTATGGCATGCATGTTTTCAGGAGATAAAGAATGGAAAAATGACTGCTCTCATTTTTCAGACACAGGCCCCAGGTTGAAAGCTTACCTGAAATTCTGTGCTGTGTCCAAGGGTGACATCACTATGGAACTGGAAAGAAAATGCATAAAAATATTAGAGAAAACAAAAGAAGGCATTATTAAAAGCAACCCAAAGAAGAATTCACATAACTTTCCTCCTGGGGGCCATGAGGCAAACAATTCACCGTGCTCCCCGGGAACCATAATCCCAACTAAATGTTTTCTTCTATAAGTTGCCTTGGTCATGGTGGCTTATCACAGCCACAGAAAAGTGACTAAGACACCTTCTCTTTTGTAGAAAGTGAATTCAGGCTTTTGTTTACTGCCTGCCAAGCGCCGTGCCCTGCTAGTTGGGACTGGGCTGAAGGCTCCGAGGAGCCTCCACATGGAAAGGGTCTTGGCTCAAGGTAAGGTCTGCTGTTGGCATTGTAGCAAGAGCACAGACAGGAGGTGCCTACTTTTGTCTCTCTGGATCCAAGAGCAGAAGCCAAAGCTGTGATGTTACCATGAAGGGTTCACGAGGCCCCCTGCAGGTAAAAGCTGCTGCTGGATGCCACACTCTGTGATTGTGGCATTGTGATGGCCATGAGTCCAGATGCTCCACACAGGTGGGAGGCAGCGTGTGTCACTTCATGAAATCACTTGTCACAGCTTCTTCTCGGGTACTGACCTGGCAGCTCTTCTTTTGATCTTGGGTTACAGAGCACACGGCTGTTTCACATGGCTATTAGTGTAGTAAGGAGGCTGAGGGTCGCTACCCATGCTGTTCATGAATCAACACGACCCTGTGCTTCCCAAATACACACTAAGGCGATGATATCAGACACTGCTGATAGTGGCATGTACTAAAGCAGTGGTCCCCAATGACAGCAATTCTAGGTGTCCTGCAAAGCACAGTGGAGAAATGTCCCCTAAGTGCTGGGTTTATGGGCAGGTGGCTCTCCACTGCACATGGGAGGGACGCACCTCTCTGAGAACTTGGGTGTTTGTTGCGCAGGGGCTTAGTTGGTGTAAGAGCGCATTGTTTAAACAAAGCACTAACTGTGCACATTCTGCTATCCACGTTTCTATCCTATTTCCGACTACGTGTTTAGTTGACAAAGCACAAAGGCCAGCTGCTGGTCTGTAACAGGACACTTGAGACACATTTTAACAAACTGAGAAGCAACCATGATGCCACTGGTGGAACCCACGGGGAGGAAGGACTCCCACTGGTTTTACCACACTGGGCATGTCCCTTTGCTGACTGGCTGCTGCTCTTTACCACAGTGGGCATGTCCCTTTGCTGAGTGGCTGCTGCCTGCCTGATGAGATTGGTTGGGTCTCACTTACTCTGTAGCCCAGGCTACCCTCAAACTTGCTGTCTTTCTGTATTCACTTCCCCTTCCCTGGCACTGGGATTACTGGAGTGAGCCACCGTACCTGGCTCTTACTGGGTTTAAACATCTCATTCTGGAGCCCAGAGAGAACTGATCCTGTTTGCACAGGCTCATCATAACTCCGTTTTCTCTGTCCATGCCGCACTTTCTACTCAAGTAGCCCAGAAGGACTTACTGTCTATCCAGGGAGGACCGGGAACTCCTCGCCGTCTCGCCTCTATTTACCATGTAGCACAAGTTTGGATCTTCTAATTTTGTCGTTCTTTTTTGTTTGTTTGTTTTTGTGACAGAGTCCTGTTATGTAGCCTAGACTAGACTCAAATTTGAAATCCTCCTGCCTCAGTTTCCTGAGGACTGGGATTACAGGCCTGCATCACTCTGGTTTCCCCTCTGCTTTTCCATCATCCTGACCCTGTCACGTGACATGACTTCAGCTCTCAAGATAGAGATTCTCTGTGTTAGCCTTGGCTGTAATGGACTCACTTTGTAGACCAGGCTGGCCTTGAACTCACAGCGATCTGCCTGCCTCTGCCTCCCAAGTGCTGGGATTAAAGGCATGTGCCACCACTGCCCGGCTCAGCTCTCACTTTCTTAGACTCTTAACTTATTCACAAAAGTCATCTCAAATGTCCTACAGTAGTCATGTTGTCTTGCAGAGGCGGGGAAGCAAGGACATCTATATTCAAATATATACAGATTGCATTCGTTCGCAAATCCAAATGTGTGGGTTCCTAAGTCTTCTGGAATTCTGAGTTTTTGCACACGACTGATGATATAGGCATCTTTTAGGGACAGAAACCAGGTCATTTATGTTTTAATATATACATGTTATATACGCAACCCGTTGCATGGTATTTATACATGACTTTTTCTTTCCTGTTTCATTCTTATGGCACTTTCTTACATTTGGGGTTTGTTGGTTGGTTGGTTGTTAGGTAGTTCTGGGGTTAGAACTAAGGGCCTTTGCATGCCAGGCAGGCACTTTACCACAGGGCCACATGCCCAGCTGGTACTCTCTGAAGCCATGGTGGAAACACATCCCACAGCACTAACACAGAGCTGTTGCCGAGCCCTAGGAGAGGCCGGTCGAGAGCCGCGTGAGGTGAGAGGGCACAGTCGCGCACCTGTCCCGGCACAGGGAGATGTAGAGCAGGAGCAGCGGCCCGGCCCCCACGACAGTGGCGAGGGAGGACCTCATCCAGGAGCTGAGCTGGCAGAAGTTACAGTAGTGCACGACGGCTACCAGCACTGCAGAGCTGGTGAACGTGGCGAGCTGCAAGAGATCACAGGGTTAGGACAGCTGCCTCACCTTGACCACTCGCTGCCCCCGTCCTACGAGGAACCAGCCACCCTCACTCCTGCCCGGCACCAAGCATCTCCGATCCCACTTGTGGTGCTTGGATGTGAAATGTGCTCCTCGGGCTCACGTGTTTGCACACTTGGCCCCCGGCTAGGGGATATTTTTGGGAGCTGGTGGGATCTGTAGGAAGTAGAGCCTAGCAGCAGGAAGTGGCTCTCTGGTGAGCAGGACCCAGTTTGTTTCCCATGTCATCTCTGCTTCCTGTTTAGCCAAGCTGTAAGGAGAGTCTCAGCCTGATCAGGCATCACCATGGAGCCACGCCTCCCCTGCTGTCCCAAGCCAGAGCCACGACGGCATCCCTACAACATTTCTCATCAGGTCCTTGGCTACAGTGACAAAAAGTAACTGTGAACCATGCAGCAAGACTTCCTTCGGGTAACCTGCTGGTTGTAAAAACACATCCCATATCTGTCTCGTGCGTGGCACAGCACTTTAGGTTCCAAGTCCACACTGCTAGGAGAGTAGTATTCCTCCAGACATGTAAAATGGCACACGTCGCTGTGACAGACAGGAAAGAGGGGCTGCTTACTGGGGTCTACTACTGTGGGGTGGGGTCACCTTCTGATTGCTTCCTCCAGTCCTGCAGTGAGCCACTGATGCGATGCTTCCTGGAAACTCCTATCACACTCGTGCACTCGCCGCACTAGAGCTCAGCCTACAGGTCAAGAAGCAATGCTTCCCACAGCTAGCTCATCCTTTATGGAGTCTGACCCCAAAGCTTTCCCTCCCAGAGCAGCAGCAGCAGCAGCAGCTGATCCAGGTGCCTGTCACTGACTTAGCAGACTGGCACATCAGCTGTGTCATCTGGGCACACGGGGCAGGCGCTTCTGCAAATGTTCACACTGCTGCAGGACGCCATCTCCATGATGGGGGGGGGGTGTGACTCAGTGGCAGAGCACCTGCCTAGTGTAAGCAGCGTGACAAATGGAAAGTATCAAACAAACAAACAAACAAAAAAACACTGAGTTCCCTTAGTGTTCCTGACACCATAGCCCGGCCTAGCCTGGCCATGCTCAGAGCACCCACACGATCCCTCAGTGGGGCAAAGTCAGCCAGTACCCAGCCTACTCACTAGCTGCTAATCCACCCAGTTCTGAAAGTGAAAGCCAGTGACTTCCATGTGATCTTGGCAAAACTGAGAAAGATGAAAGTGACATCTGAGCTGTCGTACGGGGATAGCACCTGCATGACTGTGAAGTGGGAAAAAGTTGAAAGTTTGAGCCACAGGAAGCCAATGGAGCCACAGGAGCCACAGTAATGGATCTGAAGCTCGACGGACACTGAGTGAAATTGGAAAAGCGGTGTGCCCGTTCTTCAAACACTGCCACTGGCAGGCCACACTGCAGTTTTGCTGTTGTTGTCGTCATCGTGGTAGTGGTGTATGCGTGTGTGTGTGTGTGTGTGTGTGTGTGTGTGGTCTATGCAGTTGAGGATGACCTCGAACTCCTGATGTTCCTGCTTCCACCTTCTAAGTGCTGTGTGTATGTGTCACCATGTGTGAGTATGTGCCACATACAAGTATTGCCACCATGCCTACCGTGTGCTTCCAGTGTTCGGAGGCTGGTAACAGAGTACACCTCTTTAAGACCTTTAGCTCTACAGCAAGCAACCAGACTTAAAGTGAGAGAAGAGCCTGGAACGCATGGAGGGAAGGTGGCCTGCTGCTACCTACCTGTATGTTTGTCTCAAACTCAGAGGTGATGTGTGAATAGACAGCCAGGGCAGGAAGAGACACCAAGATGGCTCCGATGCAGTGGCGAGGGAGCCAGCCGGAGATCCATTCCAGCAACCGCTTTGTGCACGCCATGACATCCTCTAGGAAGAACACCATCCTGGGACGCAGAGGGGAGAGGGTCATCACGCCATGCCTTCAGCTGCCTCAGGGTGCACCGGGAAGCCGCTGCACCTCCTACACTTGTCACCAAGTAAGTGAGCTGCCTATACTCAGACCTCACACCACACTCTGAGGTTACCGGCTCCATTTGGACAAAATGTTACTTGTCAGAGACCTCTGTGGGTGTGTAGGTCTTGAAAGAGTAGTAAGGACCCTAAGCAAAGTCCACTGTGGGTCAGGACGTCCCAAATGGGACCCATCTGGAATGTTCCACTGAGCCTTTTGATGGTCATAATGGGGGAAAGGTGCTGCTAGTAGCCAGGGACAGAGATGCCTTACCAGGGCCACACAGTGACGTTCTCCCTTGTAGCACTGGCACCCACAAAGCCCATTGCTGCCTCCTCCTCAGAAGCCACAGAGGTGAAAAGCTTGCCACTAACACCCTAGCCTGGGGCTTGCTGAGCCCTGGGCACAAACAGGTGGCTGGAGGTGTTAACTCTGCTGCCACCAAACAGGTTCTGTTATGGTTGGGATGCTGAGAGCCATTCAACTTTTCAGAAAAATCAGGTCACATACTGAAGACAGACTAACCACTGCCACTGGCCACACCCCGTATGTCCAGCTGCCTCATTCACAGCCTGGACCACGGGTATGACACATACAGTACACAGCTTTTTCCCTTTCCTCTTTTTTTTAGGTGTGCGCCACCACTGCCCAGCCCAGGCAGCTGTTCTTTTCTTTTCTTTTTTTTTTAAATTGCATATGAGTGCTTTATCTACAGAAGAGGGCATCAGATTACATTATAGGTGGTTGTGAGCCACTATGTGGTTGCTTGGAATTGAACTCAGGACCTCTGGAAGAGCATTGGTTTTTTTTGTTTTGTTTTGTTTTTTTTGTTTTTTTTGAGGCAGGGTTTCTCTGTGTAGACCTGGCTGTCCTGGAACTTGCTCTGTAGACCAGACTGGCTTTGAACTCACAGAGATCCACCTGCCTCTGCCTCCTGAGTGCTGGGATTAAGGTGTGCGTCACCACTGCTTGGCAGCAGACACCTTTTATATTTTCCTTTTTTTTTCCTGAGAGGTGTCTTCACATTCTAGCAACAGCAGTCTATGACTCTTACACTGTAGATCTGGGTGGGCTACCTCAGGAAAGTGGTCGTACTGTGATAAAGTCCTCCTGTCAGGAGAGGGGAGCTGTGTATGGACTGAGAACTGTGACTAGGAAAGACTAGGTCTTGGCTGAGCCCAGAGCTCCCTGGGGCAGGGTAGGGCAGGTGGAGGAGAGAACACTGGGACCTTGGGGTGCAGACTCACAGAACTTCTCTTAGGCCTGTTGCTGGGGAATATGGGCAGGCTCACTGCCTTCACCTGTGCTCTGTGGGGATCTAGAACACGCCAGAACTTGCCCCTTTGGCCTTAAGCCCTGAACAGCTATACTGGCTATGCTCGCCACGTCCAGCATCCCAAATCATCCGGCACTGCCCGCAGAGGCTCACGTGCACTTTTAGGATCCTTGGGCTGCTCTGGCTTCCTAACATCTCAATGAAAACAGAGGCCTTGGAACATCACGGGGAAAAACCACAGATGCCTTCACAGGCAGTACTCAGTCCCTAGAGAGGGACACAAGGGAGCTAAGGCCCAGCCAGGAGATGGGATGCTTGGAAGACGTCACCAGAGTAGGAGTCGTCATCTCTGAGCTGAGAGCCCAAGTGTTGGCTTCCCTGGGTACCCATGTAATCCACCATGCAGGTCTTTCAATCTGAGATCCAGCCTCCCCCAGCCTTGGCCACTGTGATGCTGCAATGTCCATGAAGGAGTAAAGTGGTTGTCTGGCTTGCCAGGCTCCTACAGAGTGTGCAGTTAGGAGCAGGCCTCAGCAGCAAACTCAGGGGGAGTGAGAATTTTCCAAACTGGATATAAAGAACAGGGAATAGGCACACGGGAGGCAGAGGAAGATGGATCTTTGTGAGTTCGAGGACAGCCTGGTCTACAGAGTGAGTTCTAGTACACCTAAGGCTACATAGAGAAACCCTGTTTCAAAAAACTTAAAAAGAAAGAAAGAGAGAGCAGGGCACGGTGGCACACACCTTTAATCCTAGCACTTGGGAGGCAGAGGCAGGTGGATTGCTGTGAGTTCAAGGCCAGCCTGGTCTACAAAGTTAGTCCAGGACAGCCAAGGCTACACAGAGAGACCCTGTCTCAAAAAACAAAACAAAACAAAACAAAACAAAAAAGAACGTAAGGGATGGTGCAGACGTATCGTTTCCTCTAGGGGAGACTTTCCTCTCTGCTGCTGAGAGGGCTGCAGGCTGGTGGGTGAGAAAGAAAGGAGGTAGGTATCCCACACAGCTCACCCCAAGGGGAGAAAAGATAAAACACGGAAGTCTCAGGGCCAGATCAAAGCTGTCTTGTTTTGTTGTCTGTTTTACTTTGGTTTTTCTGCATTGGGGCATTGAGTAGAAGTAGCAGAAACTCATAGACAAGGTACCTCTTGCCATGTCATCTCCTGGGGGCCAATTATTAGTGGACTGAATGCACTAGGCTGAAACATGGCAAGGCTGGTGCAAGGACCCACTGTGACAGCAGCCAGGAGGCCGACACCTGTTGGGATGGGTGTGCATGCAAATGAGCTGCTCTGGGCACCCGCACCTGCCTCCCAGAACCTTGGGCTGCTCTTTAGTCTATTTTCAACGGCTGCTTTATTCTGCCATACCCACAGATCATTGCCTTGTTCAGCCATCATCGGAGACATTACCTCCTGAAGTACAACAGAGGCCTACAACAGGATAATGTCAGGAGAGCCCTGAACAGCTGGCTACCAAACCCTCCCCTCAGGGCTCAGAGAGCTACGGAGAGGAGGAGGAGGTGGCAATATTCTAAGAGCCAGAGGGTACGGATGACTCAAAGAGAACCGTAAACATGGCAGGCCTGGTACACACACAACCTCACAGAGACTGGCGGCATGCACGGCGCCCACAGAGGCCCAAGCCAGACGGGGCTCCAAAGCTGAGAAGGGGAGGTAGACAAGAACCCCCATCTCTAGCCAAGAAGCTATCTTCAGTTGACAACCTCTTGCAAAGGGAAAGTTATTTTCTCCAATGGAGCCTCACCGGGTATATAAACCACACTTAAGGGCACGTGCCATGCCCAGCAGCAGACAGCCAACACAAAATGAACTCAGTGCTACTTTTATGTGTATTGTGCTTTTTCTTTCTTTCTTCTTTACCCCCACGCCCCTTTGGCTTTTTGTTTTCTGAAGAGAGAGAAGAAGAAGGTGTAAAGTGGACGGAGGAAGGGAGGGTCTGAGGGGAGATGAGGGAGGGGAAACTGATCTGAATATAGCGTACGAAAAGTATTTTCTTTTTTTTGTTGTTGTTTTTCGAGACAAGGTTTCTCTGTGTAGCCTTGGCTGTCCTGGACTCGCTTTGTAGACCAGGCTGGCCTCGAACTCACAGCGATCCTCCTGCCTCTGCCTCCCGAGTGCTGGGATTACAGGCGTGCGCCACCACGTCCGGCTACGAAAAATATTTTCAATTAAAAAATAAAATAGGCTGGGCTGTCTTTTTATTACTGAGCTGTATGAACTCGACACGTGATGGATATTAGATCCTCGCCACAGTCGCCATCTCTTATTCTTTCACATTCTAGGTTATCTGTTTCTCTATGTTAGGCTTTTTTTGTTTGAGACAAAAGTCTTGTGTAGCCCAGGTGGCCTTGAGCTTGCTAAACAACCAAAGTGGCTTTGAACTGCTGATCTTCCTGCCTCCATCTCCCAAGTGCTGGCATTATAGGTGAGTGCCTCCATGCCGGGCTTCTATCGTACTCTTTGCTACACAACATTTAAAAACCTTTTTATCTGTTTTTCCTGTTGCTTGCACGGTTGGTGTCATATCTAAGTAAGTGCTGCCTGTTTCAGGCTCAGACATTGACAAGAACTCCTCAGTTGGTTGAGGCTGGCTCTTAAGTTAGCAGGGAAAAAAAAAAAAAGAAAGAAAAAAGAAAAGAAAAGAAAAACCAAAATTAGCAGGGACTTGCTCTCTGCTGCTGCCTGCCATGTATTCACTTCCTTCTCCCTTCCTGTCTGAATTTCTCACGCCTCCTTTTAATCGCTAACCTAGGAAACCCGGGGCCCATCTGGCATCAGATGGGCTGCACAGGGACTGCCCCCTCCAGCGGGCCAGTGCTGTGAGGAGGATGCCCAGAAATGAGGTGGAAAGGAGAAAATGAAGTCCTGTTCTCTTTAGACTCCCGGCCATGTGCTGCTGGCTAGTCAGTTTTGTCATTGACCACGGAGCCAGAAGAGGGCGCTAGAGGCTAACTGTTGGCGGGCCACCACTTCACTTGGGGCATACCTGATGGACACCACTAGGGACAGCACCTCCAGCAACAGGTCTGCACCGAAGACGGCCAGGGCAGCCGGTGGGGGAGGGGTGGCGGTGGCTCCGTACTTCAGGAAGCAGGTGACAGAGATGATCAGGAACACCGTGGTGGACAGAAACACATCCAGGAGGGAGCTGAAGGTGGCACTGGCGAAAGTCTTCACGGGAGAATTTTTTATGACCTGTTTAGTGCAGGAGGAAAAGGGCAGGGTTTGAGCAGCCTTGCCCCCAGATGGCCGGGGGAGGACAAGTCAGGGCTCCACACCAGACATAAGCTGCCATGCTTCACACGGACACCGCCACTTTAAAAGTCTCTCGAACACATTTAATATAGTCACTCTGAAAAATGAGTTCCTGTCTTAGCGTCCAGGAGGACACATCTTATTTATTTATTTATTTATTTATTTTGGTTTTTCGGAGACAGGGTTTCTCTGTGTAGCCTTGGTTCTCCTAGACTCACTTTGTAGACCAGGCTGGCCTCAAACTCACAGCGATCCGCTGCCTCTGCCTCTGCCTCTGCTGGGATTAAAGGCGTGCACCACCAGAAGGATGGCAGCACGTGATAGGAGCTTCCAGTCTAATGGATGGGTGTGAAAGCCAGCCTCATAAGACAGGCGGCTACCTAAGCAGCAGCAGCAGCCGAGGAAAGGCTCCGTGTGTGGAATGAGAGACACACCTTGAAGGCTGGAGAGAAGGCTCAGGGGTTCAGAGTGTTTGCTGTTCTTCTAGAGGAAGGGTTCGATTTCTAGCACATACATGGTGGTCCAAAACTATCCTTAACTCCAGGTCCTAGGGGTCCAATACCCTCTCTGTCCTCCATAGGCGCTAGGCACACATGTGGTACACATACATACATACATACATACATACATACATACATACATACATACGTACATGAGGGCAAAACACTCATGAAAGAGAAAATAAATCTATTTTTTTTTAAGGGAGAAAGCCCATGTGGGTGCTGCTCTGGGCTGTCTATTGGGGGCAGGGTGGACACGCAACAGTGCCTGAAGGGAACTGGCAGCCTGATGGTGGAATACAAAAACCAGGGCATTGTGTGAAGCTTACTAAAGAGGCACATGCGTATTGTCAGGGAACTTAGAGAAGGAAACTGCTATCACATGATGTGTCCAAAACATGACCAGTTCCAGACCCCTGCGGGCCCTTCGGAGAGACACCATCTCAGACAGAGTTCTCCTCAGCCCACTGAGGAAGAGGCATCGTTGCTCCTTGTTTGTAGACGGAGGCCAAGAGTAGCTGTCCCAAGGGAACACTAGGAACTCGGAGCCAGGCTAGGCTGCAGCCAGACTGACTGATGCCCACGTGTGCCCCAGGCCCGTCTTAGGATGAAGGTGCAGATGTCGAGCCATGGGCTGTAGTGAAAGGAGAACACGATGCACGGCAGATGGACTTTACATTCAGCCCTGGCAGCGGGGCTCAGGGACGAAGTGGCTAGAGGTTCATGGGAGGGGGAGGCCTGTGACCGGCCTCAGCAAGTTCCTTTCAGGCCAACCTGGCTCTGGTTCCTTAGCCTTAGATAGACCCCAGGAGCTGGGGAAGATGGGGAAAGTCAGGAGTTGGCCTTGGGGAATGAGAGGGCTAGTCAGTCCCAGTGTTAAGCCTGAGCTCAGCTGAGCAAAATGGGCACAGGGTTAGAGTCCTAATGCTCTCCCATGGAATTCAGAGCCTCTGAAGATGGCCATGGGCCTGGTCCTAACTTCTGAGGTTCCCTAAAAAGACCAAAGATCTTGGAGGTGAGGCTGCCACAATGACCTCCTCTGCAGAGCCACATGTATGCCACTGCTCTCTATGGGACCTAATTAGCAATCTAGGGAGTAGCCAGGCCTTGGGCAGAGAAGGCTCAGGACAGCCAGTGGGGGGGTTGGTGGTGGCAGGGGGCGGGGGATGCCCAGGTTTCCCAACTCCTGGTCTAGAGTGCTAAGGCTTAATACTTCTTGCTTTAGGCAAGTACCTGCAGGATTTGTGCTTGGGATATTCAATGATACTCGCTGTCTAGTGGGGGACTGACTGGGCAGCAATTCCAACCACACAAAGCAAAGATTAAACCGTATCTTGTACACCACGGTCTCTCTAGGTCATGGACTGGACACAACAGACATAAAGATCTGTCCACTGAGCAAGTGAAATCTTGGTCCTGGGGTCAGGCGATGGTACACTTTTGGTTCAGGTCAGGTTGGGGGCCAAGGGAACGAGAGCTGAGAGCTGCTACCTAGAGCGCCAACTAGGCTCCAGGCTCTTCCATTCATTGCTTTCAAGTATCCCTGCTGAGCACGCCTGGTGTGTGGGCTGTGCTGGGATTTAGACAGTGTGGAAACGGAGGGCTGAGTGTTAAGTGTAGAAGTCAGATGGGATTCCAATACGGGGTGCACATGAAGAAGAAAAAGACACAGGGAAGTGAAAATCCAGCTAGTATCAGGGAAGGGTTCTTAGTGCAAATGATGTGTGAGCCGAGAGGAACATTAGCTCCCTTAACTGAAGGGAGTTAAGATGGTGGTAAGGTTGGGGGACTGTGAACCCCACATTCTGGATGGAGGTAGACTTCCCATTTCTGGTTCCATTTCAAGAGTGTTGGAAGTGCCAACGCTATGGGGAGAGAAGTGTCACTCAAGAATTCAGAACAGTTGTGACTATGCATCCTTCCAAGGCTGGGGGCAGCCATTAGAAGGCAGAGGCTGTGAGTTCGAGGCCAGCCTGGTCTACAAAGCAAGTCTAGGACAACCAGGACAAGAGAAATCCTGTCTCAGGCGGGGGGAAGAAAAAAGACCAGAACTACCAGCTATGGAAGAAACAGTCTGGTGGGCTGTGGCTTGGCTTTAAGATAAAGGAACATAAAAAGCCTTGGGTTTTCCATCCCGGTGGAGATGAATACACATACAGTTCCAACTCAGGGCTTCCTGATTGTGGGAAAACAACATTAGCCTCCACTTGCCTGTTGCTCGGTAAAACACTAGTACACAGTGTCCCATGGGAACTGGGCTTGTACGTTGAGGTCACAGGGAGAACCTACCTCTTCCTGGTAGCTGGCTCTGTAGGATCGCTCCAGTTCTGGGTCCAGGAAGTTCAGGCTGAACTGATTGATGGGCGGCTTGAAGAAATAATCTTTCATCAGGCTGGAAGACACAACCAGTGTACCCCATCAACACCAGCAGCAGGGGGCCACTAGAGCTACCTCCAAAAGTCACTATGTGACAGGTGCTGCGTCCTCAGCCTTCGTGTGTTTCAGTTCCTTCACGAAGGAGTGAGCATTGTCCACGATTACCACACTCACTGTTACACCCTGTTTCTGAACACACAGTCCACACACCCAGGACTGAAAGACCGTGAAGGCAGCTCTTTCATCCTGTGGAGAGCCAGCAGATCTTGATGCTGCGAGGGCTTACACTGATCTGGAGGCTTCAAACGAAGGCAATTCCAATACCGTCCTGTCATCCCGAGTGCTTACAGTAATTACGCCTCAAAGGTAACAGGTTGTTATGGGAGATGGTGCGTACAGTTGGGGTAACTGTGGGGCTGCTGTCAGATATTCTGAGTGCAGGCGAGACTTGAAAATGAGCATGCTCAATGACTTTAATAGCTCAGAAATCAATTGTGATACATGTGACTCTTAGTCTTTTACAGCTGTCAGCACATTGTAACATCCTTGTGATGCTGGGGAGAATTACCACAGACTTAAGGGAACGCTGGTGTGCTTTCAGAAGGCGAGCACAGATAGGGGTGTAGTCCCTCTCCCACATACAGCGGCCATTAGCCTGAAGTCACACAAAACAGGGAAGCAGCCTCCAGGGTGCCTGTCACAGGGGTCAGGTCCCCCTTTTCTTGCCGCAGACTAGATTCTCTTCTGTAATAACTTATTATCGCCTCAGACTCAAAAGAGGGGACACTCTGCCCCCTCGTGTTGGCCCTGTCTTCCTTCCCAGGTACAGAGGGAAGGTGACAAAAGTGGTGACAGGAGGATTCTAGCATTCAAGTGGCAGGATCAACCCTGTTGAAGCCGCATGGGCTCTTTCACACTTAATATTCTGAGTTTCTGCTTCTGGGTCTCACAGAAGATATAAAAGCAACTGCTGGGAGGTGCAAGACAGAGCTTTCAAGACACTTAGGAGAGGAGCCATCCTTGGAGGATGGGAAGAAGGCCAGATAAGTTTGCTGCCTTTTACCTTTGTTTTGTTTTCCCTGAAGACAGACATTAGTTTGCATCGCTGCTACCCCTCTGATAGAAAGACTTGCTCAGCACTTGGGAAGCCAAGGTGGAAAGATCATGAGTTTAAAGACCCTTGGGCTATAAAGAAGAGCAGGGAGGTGGGGGGGGGGGTGCGGGGGGAGAGGAGAAAGAGAAAGGAGGAGAGGGAAGAGAGACTCCTCCCTCAAGTGCTGGGATCTTGGGGGGTGGGGCGTGGTGACGCACGCCTTTAATCCCAGCACTTGGGAGGCAGAGGCAGGCAGATCGCTGTGAGTTTGAGGCCAGCCTGGTTTACAAAGTGAGTCAAGGACAGCCAAGGCTACACAGAGAAACCCTTTCTCAAAAAACAAAACAAAACAAAAAAGCGCTGGGATCTTGGGTTTGTGTCACCCCGCCTGGCTCTAAAAGCCAGCCTTAATGGCTTAAAAAACTAGGAACTATGGGAGCAGGAGAGCTGGCCCTGCCCGGAGGTCATGAGAATGAGAGAGCAGGCCCTGCTCTGAGGACACAGGAGCAGGGGAGCTGGCCCTGCCCTGAAGACAAGGGAGCAGGCCCTGATCCAGGGCTCTGAGTGGACCTCACTCCAACATCTACCCCATGTACGCCCTGCTGGAACACATGAAGGGGCCAGACTTGCAGATTCAAAGATTAAGAATCTCCTTGACAGATTTGATCAGTAGCAGAGAACGGACCCCAGAGAGCCCTGAGAGCCCCGCCGCCTGCTGCCGCTGGCCTAGTCAGCATCACACCCAGGAGGAGCAGCAGCCGTTGCTGCCTGCTCCAGTCACCACCACCGCAAGCATGAGCAGCGAGGCCAAGATCCAGCAGCCGCCCGCTGTGCCCGCCGCCACCAAGCCCAGCTCCACCGGCAGCGGTGCGGGTAGTGGCACCTCCAGCGGGGACAAGAAGGTCATTGCAATGAAGGTTTTGGGAACAGTAAAATAGTTCAATGTAAAGAACGTATAGGGTTTCATCAACAGGAATGACACCAAGGAAGACGTATTTGTACACCAGACAGACTGCCATAAAGAAGACCAACCCCAGGAAGTGCCCTCGCAGTGTAGGAGATGGAGAGACTGTGGAGTTCGATGTTGTTGAAGGAGAAAAGGGTGCGGAGGCAGCAAATACGCAGCAGACCGAAACCATTATAGACGCTATCCACGTCTTGGGGTCCTCCACGCAATTGCCAGCAAAACTACCAGAATAGTGAGAGTAGGGGAAAGAACGAGGGATTGGAAAGCGCTCCTGAAGGCCGGCCCTATCGGCAGGGGAAGGCTCCCACCTCACTCCATGCCGAGACCCTATGGGCGTCGACCACAGTACTCCAAGCCGCCTGTGCAAGGAGAAGTGATGGAGGGTGCTGACAACCAGGGTGCAGGAGAGCGAGGTAGACCAGTGAGACAGAATAGGTATGGGGTTACAGACCGCGATTCCGCAGGGGCCCTCCTTGCCAAAGACAGCCTAGAGAGGACGGCACTAAAGAGGACAAGGAAAACCAAGGAGATGAGACCCAAGGTCAGCAGCCACCTCAGCGTTGGTATCGCTGCAACTTCAATTACCTACGCAGACACCTAGAGAACCCTAAACCACAAGATGGCAAAGAGACGAAAGCAGCCGATCCACCAGCTGAGAATTCGTCCGCTCCCGAGGCTGAGCAGGGCGGGGCTGAGTAAATGCCGGCTTACCATCTCTACCATCATCAGGTTTGGTCATCCAACAAAAAGAAATGAATATGAAATTCCAGCAATAAGAAATGAACAAAGATTGGAGATGAAGACCTTAAGTGCTTGCTTTTTGCCCGTTGGCCAGATACAGTAGAACCATCTGCATTATCTATGCAGCATGGGGTTTTTATTATTTTTACCTAATGAGGTCTCTTTTTGGTAATGACAAACATGTTTTTTAAGGGGAAAAAAAAAGGCCTGGTTTTTCTCAATACACCTTTAATGGTTTTTAAATTGTTTCATATCTGGTCAAGTTGAGATTTTTAAGAACTTCATTTTTAATTTGTAATAAAAGTTTACAACTTGATTTAAAAAAAAGTCAACAAACTGCAAGCACCTGTTGATAAAGGTGTTAAATAATAATAATAATTTAAAAAAAAAGAATCTCCTTGGCACACGGCAACAATGCTATATCCGACAGCAGTCCCAGTGAGGATCTGGTAACGATAGTGTAGGCCTCCAACCAGACCCATGACTCATAGCAATGAACATTTGAAAGCAAACATATGTGGACAAAAGGCTACACTGCGTGATACACTACAGCTTCTGTGACAAGATTTTTTTGTTTGTTTGTTTGTTTTATTTACTGGGAGGAGGAGAGGGATTTTGAGGCATGATGTATAAGTCATAGACATTTAATAAAAGTATTAAAAAAAACCCACTAGAAACTAGGGAATGGAGAGATGGCTCAGCTGTTAGGAATACTTGCTGTTCTTCTGAAGGCTCAGTTCCCAGCACCCACAAGGTGGCTTACAATCATCTGCTACTCCTGTTCCAGAGGATCTGGTGTCCCCTTCTCACTTGTACACATGCAGAAAAAAAATTCATACAAATAAAATTTAAAAATAAATATTAAAAAATGTAAGTGAACTCCCCAATATAGAAAATTCAGGGGTGACTTCTGATCAAGAATGAAATTATAAATGCCAGAAAAGCAAGAGGCAGGAAAGAGGATGCCCAGCGTCTGCATATAAACTGTCCTCACACCTAGGTCTGACTCTTGAAATTGCATCTTAATTGCATGTGACTGGTAGACACCCCTGACCGCCCCCCCAGCCCCCAGGATCCCAGTTAAAACTAAAAGAGACCATTTGAGTCAGATAAGTCAACTATTTGCTGAGTGAAAAACCTTAGTATTCTTCAAAGAGACACAATGAAATTCAGATTTTCTAAGTGTCACACACAATATCAACATAATTCAATCGTTGCTAGCTTCCAAAGAATTTGGGAAACACAATGACACATGAGAGAAACACCATCACTGTAGATCAACTCACTCAAGACAATGGACAGTCTAAAGTAAGCAGGCAGGGACTTACAAATCATACAGCTGGAACACACAGGACAGCGAGGGCATGAGCAACAGGACTACATTGCAAGATTTCGTTTAAAATGACGTGATTTAACATTAATTCTAAGCCAACAATAAGGCATGAGGATGCTGTCCTAGTTAGCTTCAGCTGTCAGCCTGATACAACCCAGGGTTATGGGAGGAGCCTCACCTGGGGGATTCACCAGGTCAGACTGGCCTGTGGTCTTTGTCTTTGATTGATGTAGGAGGGCCCAGACCAGTGTGGGCAGTGCCATTCCTAGGCTGATAAGAGGGCTAAATATGAGCCTGGGAGCAAACCAATGAGCAATGTTCCTCCTAGGTTTCTGGTCCAGATTCCTGCCCTGACTTCCCTCAATGATGGACTCTGACTTAGAAGCATAATATCAAAACAAAAACAAACAAACAAACAAACAAACAAAAAAACCCTTACAGCAAATGACATGTGGTAGGGCATGAGTTTAATCCCAGCACTCGGGAGGCAGAGGCAGGTGGAGCTCTGTGAGTTCGAGGCCAGCCTGGTCTACAGAGTGAGTCCAGGATAGCCAAGACTATACAGAGAAACCCTGTCTCAAAAAAACAAAAACAAACAAACAAACAAACAAAATACTCTTCTCTTCCCCAAACTGCTGTTGGTCATGGCATTTTATCACAGCAATAGAAAAGAAACCAGAACAGGTGTGGACCTGTAACTCCTGGAGCTACAACCAGACTTTGGCCTGGGTATCTAGCTAGAACAACAGAGAACAAGTGAACGTACAGCTTACTGGAACAGCACTGTCACCCACCTGGACCTAACTGCCACTTACAGGTCAGAGCATTCGGCAAAAGGCAAAATAGTTAAGGACTGAACACAGCACCTAGAATATGTCTTCTTTTCAAGCCACATGTGAGAACATAAAGCAAGTCTCAACTCATATTAAAGGGCTGAAGTTGCACAGAGCATGTGTTTGGACAGTAGCATTAAATCAGGTATTAATAACATATCCAAAACCATTCATTACAAAAAGGAGCCAGGGCACCATAATAGAAGTTTTGATTTCTTTAAAAAAAACCTCAGTTATGTTATATAAACATGTTTTTGTTTCAATTCCGTATGTATGGCGCTGCTTCAGCTTGTCCACAGCCGTTAACTATGACTGTCTTGTCCTCTGGCAGGAATGATCTTTGCCAG
Source organism: Acomys minous (assembly GCF_964271855.1). Lineage (NCBI taxonomy): Eukaryota > Metazoa > Chordata > Mammalia > Rodentia > Muridae > Acomys > Acomys minous. The sequence continues at coordinate 42,408,650 of NC_140498.1, forward strand.
CTGCAGATAGTTTAATTCTGAGAACTCGGGGAGGGTATAAACGCCAGAGCCAAGAGAGAGCCAGAGAGCGGGGCTCGGAAAAAGAAAGAGGCTGGTGCTTCCCCACCGCTGCTCCTGGCTGCTGTTGATGCAGTGTGACTAGAAGAAGCTAGTGACACCCGGAAATGAAGACTGGGCTTGCCCTGTGACCCCAACAGCCCTAACTAACAGAAAGCAGCTAAGATACCTACACTCCGTTTCCCCTTGAACCGTCTTTCTCTCCTCCCTAGTGTCAGCGAGGTGGAAGGTGTTAGGATGGATATAAGGGTTGGAGGGTATAAAGAGGCATAAGAAAGTGCATTAAAGCCAGGCGCGGGGGTGCACGCCTTTAATCCCGGCACTCGGGACACAGAGAAACCCTGTCTCGAAAAACAAACAGACCAAAAGTACGAAGCTGCATTAAGATAAAACAGATTTTAAAAAGTGTGCCTACAAATGGTGCAGAGATGTGGCTAGGCATAATGGAAAACCTGGTTTCTAATGCTGTAGAGGAGGTGGCAGAGTACAAAGAGATGACTATACTGTTTCAGGATGCCAGCCAAAAGTTCACAGAAGCTGCTAACACTGGGCTCTCTCCTGTTTTGCTCCCGGGGGGGGGGGGGGGGGGGAGGGGGGATTTTCTGTTGTTGTTTTGTTTGTTTGTTTTTGTTTTGTTTTGTTTTTTGTTTTCTGAAGACAGGGTTTCTCTGTACAGCCTTGGCTGTCCTGGACTCACTCTGTAGACCAGGCTGGCCTCAAATTCACATCGATCCGCCTGCCTCTGCCTCCCGAGTGCTGGGATTAAAGGCGTGCGCCACCACGGGATTTTCTGTTTTTTGCTTTGTTCTTCCTGTATTCTGTTTTAAAAAAGGGTTGGGAAAACAGCTGAAAAAAATCAGAAGGGTCACTCAGTTCTCTCATTTCTGAAGGGATCTCAGAGTTGGATGTGCGACTAGAGAGTTTGTGAGTAGAGGTTGAAGCCCTTGGAAAACAAAAAGTGCTCGAGAGAGGACAAAGGGTTCATGTCTGGTGTCCGAGAGCAGGAACTGCCCACAGGATGAGAGAGGGAAGCATACTACACCGGGAGGCACATTTCTGCCCTGCCATGCTCCATGCACCTTCTCTGTCAGGTCCCCAAAGACCCTGTGTGAGGTAAGTGCACAACCAGAGGAGTTGCCTGGGATTAAAAAGTCACCACCAGTTTTCCCAGTAAGTGTGTACCACATGCCCGCTAACGATGTTGGTCATGAACATGAAGAAATAACATGGTATCCAATAGAAATGTTAGATCTAAAGCACTCTTTAAAAAGTCTATTGTTTCCTATACACGAATATTAAGTAACTGGGCTATCCAAAATAGAACTATTCCCCAAGATTGGCAGGGATTGCTATCAGCTGTGCTAGAAGCTGGTCAGCAGTCACAACAGTTACTGTGGTGGAGGAAGGAAGCCACAAACACAACAGAGCAAGAGGGCTAAACATTGTTAAAGATCAATTGCTTGATGAAGAGGGTTACGCTGACCTACAAGAACAAATTCGATCCGATGACGTCCTTACAGAACAATGTTGCTCGGTAGCTTTAAGGGCCTGGGGCCTGGTTGACGAGCCTGGGGGAAGGTTCATCTCACTTACTGAGGTAATACTAAGCTCCAGAGAAGCCGTCACAGACTGCTTGCGGAGGTTGGCTTCAGCTGTAAATAAAGCCATATCAGATCCCGATGCCAGACGTGTGTGGACAGAGACCTTGGTATTTGAGACTGTAAATACTGAGTGTAAGCGAGTAATTAGACCATTAAAGGCACGAGCAGGACCAATAGACGAACGGATTAGAGACACAACTGCTATTGGCTCTCAGGAGCATCATGCCCATATCACAGACAAGCAACAGGTCTCAGATATAAAAACACCTGGTGCTTTAATTGTGGTGAATTGGCCATTTACAAAGAAGTTTTAAGGTTAAAAAGCCTCAGAGCTCAAAATGGCAGGTGCGTTAACTCTGGGGAATATGGTACTTTCACTTCATAGATGGTAGCAAGCAGTTTCTGGCTGCAATGGAACGCCCAGGCTTCCTGGAATTTGTAGGCATTGTGGTAAAGGAAGGCACTGGATTAATGAATGCAGGTCCAGGAGGTAACCTCTTGCCTTTGGGAAACAAACTGAGGGGACTATCAGCTTGAGGCCCCACAGCAAAAATCCAAGCTATTTTTCTTGGGCCAAGGAGGAGGTAACAAGCAGCCAGGGAAACTACAACTAAGTATTGCTGATTTCATGCACGCTACTGAAGGCTGTGCAGCTTCGGATCTGGCCACAGATAAACCCCTTACTCTATACCCAGAAGTTGAATGTTACAAAATAACCACTGGTATTTATGGTCCTTTGCCTTCAGGGGCAGTGGGGATGATCGTGGAAAGAAGTGGACTACTCTTCCTTCTTCCTCGGCGCTGCCTGCGAGGTGGCTGCCATCTTTGCGGCATCATGGCTGCCCTTCGGCCTCTGGTGAAGCCCAAGATCATTAAAAAGAGGACCAAGAAGTTCATCAGGCACCAGTCAGACCGATATGTCAAAATTAAGCGCAACTGGCGGAAACCCAGAGGTATCGACAACAGGGTGCGGAGAAGATTCAAGGGCCAGATCCTGATGCCCAGCATTGGTTATAGGAGCAACAAGAAGACCAAGCACATGCTACCTAGCGGCTTCCGGAAGTTTCTGGTCCACAATGTCAAGGAGCTAGAAGTGCTGCTGATGTGCAACCAATCTTACTGTGCTGACATTGCTCACAGTGTTTCCTCTAAGAACCGAAAAGCCATGGTAGAAAGAGCAGCACAGCTGGTCATCAGAGTCACCAGTGCCAACGCCAGGCTGCACAGCGAGGAAAATGAGTAGATGGCTTCAGTGCATGTTTTATTTGTTTAAATAAAACCACAAAAAGAAAGAAAGAAAGAAAGAAAGAAAGAAAGAAAGAAAGAAAGAAAGAAGTGGACTAACTTTCCAAGGATTTATTGTGCATCCAGGTATTATAGCTGAGAAATGCAAGGAAGAAATTAAAATCATGGCATATGTAAAAGAGGAGATACAAAATGATGCAGGGGATGTAATTGCTCAATTACTGTTTCCTTACATTAAGGGAAAAGTTGCTCCAGTAGAAAGAAAAAGGCATTTGGGAGTACCAGAAAATGTGTGTTCTGGCAAACAGTCCTTAATAATCAGAGACCCAAATTAATATTGCAAGTGAATGGTGTTGAAACAGAAGGATTGGTAGATACAAGAGCTAATGTCACTATTCTTTCCCAAAAAATCCTGGAATCCAGAACGGCCATTTCAGAAGGATTTACACAGTTTATATAGGAATTGGTAAATTATCTCAAATAAGACAAAATGTATGATGGATTAAGTGTGTGGGACCAGAAGGGCAAACAGGGAAGCCGAGACCCTGTGCGGCTGACGTACTCATACATTTATGGGGAATATATTTGTCTTTTACAACAACAGGGCACTCAAGTTAACATTCCTGTAATCCCAGAGACAGCCAATGATGAAATTAGGGGTAAAATGGTAAACACTCCTGGGGAAGGGATTGGTATGTGTCATATAAAGAACAATCACAAGCTGTGTCCATTGTGCAAAAACAGGACATCACAGGGACTGAGTTTCCAAATTTATACGATGGGCCACTGTTGAAATACCAACAGCCCTACCCCTAAAATGGATGTTGGACAAACCTATATGGCCTGAGCAGTGGTCCTTAACAAACTGAAAACTGCAGGCACTTGAATGGCTCGTACAAAAGCAGCTGGAGGCTCAACGTATAGAAGTGTCTACCAGCCCAAGGAATTCCCCTGTGTTTGTTGTAAAAAAAAAAAAAAAAAGAAAAAAAAAAGAAATCAGGAAAATGGAGGATGGTAACGGATTTAAGAGCAGCGAATAGAGTAATTCAACCAATGCGTCCGTTACAGCCTGGAATTCCTTTGCCTTCTTTGTTACCTAGGCCATGGCCTATAATAGTAATTGACTTAAAAGATTGTTTTTTCACAATAACCTTGCAAAAGCAGGATAGGGAAAGGTTTGCTTTCTCAGTACTATTAACAACAGTGGCCCAGTAAAAAGATACCATTGAAAACTGCTTCTATAAGGAATGCTAACTAGTCCAACTTTATGTCAATATTTTGTGCAACAACTGCTAGAAATGATTCTTAGGCAGTTTCTTCAATCTGTCATTTACCATTACATGGATGATATTTTGTTGGCTGATTCTGCTGCAGATACTTTAGAGAAAGAATTCTGCCATGCTGGGGGCTACAAGTTGCTCCAGAAAAATTCAGAGAGGAGATTCTATTAGCTATTTGGGTTATAAAATAAGTCAACAAGCTGGGCAGCGGTGGCACACGCCTTTAATCTCAGCACTCGGGAGGCAGAAGCAGGCGGATCTCTGCGAGTTCAAGGCCAGCCTGGTCTACAAAGTGAGCCCAGGACAGTCAAGGCAGAAGCAGGTGGATCTCTGTCAGTTCAAGGCCAGCCTGGTCTACAAAGTGAGCCCAGGAGAGCCAGGGCTACACAGAGAAATCCTGCCTCGAAAAACAAAACAAAACAAAAAAGTCAACAAAAAATTCAACCACAAAATGTATAGATATGTAGAGATCAGTTACAAATTCTTAATGATTTTCAAAAATTAATGGGAGATACTAACTGGCTGAGGCCTACAACTGGATTAAGTACTCATAAGTTACGTAATTTGTTTCAAACATTACAAAGAGACCCAGATTTAAACAGTCCAAGATGTTTAATAGCTGAAGCAGAAAAGAATTAACTGGTAGAACAAAGACTGCGAGACGCATATGTAGATCTCTCGGCTGCTCTTGTTTCTTTTTCGCTAACATTAAGGAAAATTTAGAGTTAACAAAGCATTATTTAGTCTGTCCCTGGGGGCCTTTACTCTTCCTTTTTGTTAAATAAGCATCTGATTTAAAGTACGATTAGCTCTTTCTACAGCTGCTTGTCCTGTAGGATCGCGTGGTATACCAGCAATGTGCTTTATATTATAATATGCAAAGAATTGCTTCATCTTGCTGGGTACATATTTGGGGGCATTATCAGTCTTATTTGTGGAAATTACCATTATTTCCAATAAATATGTAATTATGGAATCAACTTTTTCAGAACTCAAAGCAGTTGCCCATTGAAACCCCAAATCAATGTTATCAATGGTATGGTATATATACTTTAGTTTTCCAAATTCTACAAAATGAAGCACGTTCATCACCAGATTTCATTTCATTTCTTTTCTTTTTCTTTCTTTCTTTTTTTTTTATTTTTGTTTTTGTTTTTGTTTTGTTTTTCAAGACAGGATTTCTCTGTGTAGCCTTGACTGTCCTGAACTCGCTTTGTAGTCCAGGCTGGCCTCGAACTCACAGAGATCCGCCTGCCTCTGCCTCCCGAGTGTTGGGATTAAAGACGTGCACTGCCGCCACCTGGCCCAGATTTCATTTCTTTTGGTACCCTTAGGGTTATTTCCAGTGGGTAATGGAGTTCGGTTATACAAAGAACATGTAGGACATTTTTTAAATTATTTCTTTGGCTTGTTGCCAAGTGAGAGAAAATTTTTTTTCTTTAAGCCTTTACTGTTAACATGATGTTTTTTCATGAAATTTAATATATTTCCTATTAGTAACTGGTCAGTTTCCTCATTTCCTTGTTCCAATGGACCTGGCAAACCTGTTTGAGACTAAATATGAGTAATATGTAATGGATAGCTTCTATTTCTAATTGCCTGTTGCAACTGTAAAAATAACAGTTAATTCTGAATTTTCAGGATTACAACCAGCAGTTTCTATATACAAAACAATTCTTGTTGAGGTTAATTTGAAAATATGGCCAATAAATACTTATTAGGCTATAGTTATGATGGTGGTATTATCTTACCCACTTTTACAATCTATAAAGACACAGACACCTGATGTAATTTAGAATAAGCCTTTACCTGGGGCAGGGCAGATATTACCTCCTAAGCTGTCCTTCAATAATTCCCAGGCTCCATCCCATGCCATCTGTTTCTAGTAATTTTTACATGGGCTCCCTCCCATCCATAATCTCCAAATACTTGCTAAGGTTGTCTATTTTGGCCATCTCTTTCCATGCGGGACTTCAGAGTTTCCTCCCCTGGGCCCGCGTGGCTCTTTTCCTATTCCATGGCTGTTCTCCTCCTTCCTCCTCCTCCTCCTCCATCCTGTCTCTCAACCAAGATGCTCTCTGCGCGTGAGTTTTAGCCACACCTATTCCACTTGCCTGCCTAGGTGTGTCGGCTTTTTATTGGTCAAATAGGATTAAGATTTTAGGCAAGGTTACATAGCAATACTTGGGGCAGTAAGCAGTAATTAGCATCAAAATACATCAGACCAACCTCCAACAAACTCTTTCTGCATATTGAGAATCAGCAATTATATTAAGAGAGTCAGAAAAATCTAATAATACCATAGGGGTTGCATACAACTCTGACTTTTGAGCTGAAGTATTTGGGCTTTGGATCACCTTGCTTATTACTTGTCTTACTTACAACCTGCTGTTCCCAGCTTATTTCCATCAGTACAGAATGTAATGCTTCAGGAATTGGTGTTGCCTTTACAATGTATGGGGGAATCCAGTTAGTTCTTTTTATAAACTGTAAACACTTGTTTTTAGGATAGTTGGGGTTTTATTGTTTTGTTTTTTAATTTTCATTTGTTTTGGTTTCTCAAGACAGGGTGATATTTGTTACTTTCTCCAAAATATTTTCTTTTTCTTTTTTTTTTTTTTGGTTTTGGTTTTTGGTTTTTTGAGACAGAGTTTCTCTGTGTAGCCTTGGCTGTCCTAGACTCCCCTTGTAGACCAGGCTGGCCTCGAACTCACAGTGATCCGCCTGCCTCTGTCTCCTGTGTGCTGGGATTAAAGGTGTGCACCACCATGCCCAGGTTCTCCAAAATAGTATCGACAAACTCTTTGCCAATCTTATTAATTATCCATAATTATCCATAATATCAACATTAGTAAGAGGCGCTACAACTTTGGCCTGTTCCTGATGATTGACATAATTTATTCTACCTTTTATAATTAATTCAGAAATTTTTTATATGTACATTTTTTTTTTTGCTTTGTTTGTGTGCTTTTAAAAATCCATTCTGGCCATGAGTTCAAGGCCAGCCTAGTCTACACAGTGAGTCTAGGACAGCCAAGGCTACACAGAGAGACCCTGTCTCAAAAAAACCAAAAAAAAAAAAAAAGAATCCATTCCGTAGCTGGGAGTGGCACACGCTTTTAATCCCCAGCACTCGGGAGGCAGAGGCAGGTGTATCTCTGAATTCAAGGCCAGCCTGGTCTACAAAGTGAGTCCAGGACAGCCAACGCTACACAGAGAAACCCTGTTTCGAAAAGCAAAAACAACAACAGCAAAAAATCCATTCCATAATACCATCTTCCCTTTGCATAATGAGCCCAGTAGAGACATTGGGTTATAGAAAAAAAAAAGTCTGTAGAATTAGGTCAACCCATATACTATAAGGATGTATTGACATCAGAACGAAAACCTGCAATAGTTTTGAGATGGGGATGTGGTTTTGCTTAGGTATCTACAGGGAATGAAAAAATATGGATACCAGCAAAACTTAAAAGATTAGATTTGACCAGAGAAAACTTCCTATTGGCTGAGACATGAATGTATTTGCATAACAATGAATCGTATTGGCTACTTGGTCTTCATGTCATGTCATCAATCTCATGGATGGAGATTTATATTGCAGCCCAAATGGACTTAAAAAACTTGACTCCTGGGGCTGGAGAGATGGCTCAGAGGTTAAGAGCACTGGTTGCTCTTCCAGAGGACCTAAGTTTGAATCCCAGCAACCACATGGTGGCTCACAACCATCCATAATGTGATCTGATGCCCTCTTCTGGCCTGCAGGTCTACATGCAGATAGAACACTCATATGCATAAAATCAATCAATCAATCAATCAGTCTTTTAAAAAGTTGATGCCAGCTGGGTGTGGTGGGGTATTCCTGTAATCCCAGCACTTGGGAGGCAGAAGCAGGTGGATCTCTGTGAGTTTGAGGCCAGCCTGGTCTACAGAGTGAGTCCAGGATAGCAAAGGCTACACAGAGAAACCCTGTCTCAACAAACAAAACAAAACAAAAATGTTGATGCATTTCACCTGCTCAAACATAGAACAGAAAATCGTCTTTAGCTGATTTGTGCAACTTGTATATTCAGAAATGTACCTATAGTATTACCTTGAAAAGTTTGTGCATTTTTAGAGAAAGACCAGATAACAACGAAGACAAAGCAAGTAACTCAGATGATTCAGCCTCACAGTCTGATTCAGTTACTGTTTTCTCAAGAGTTTGTATCCAGATCAACTTCAAAATGGCTACCTCAGATGGTCCAGCCTCACAGACTATTTCAGCTAGGACTTCAGTTAAGCCCTGGGCTCTCCTAGCCCCAGATGATCCCACAGAGACTGGACAGCAAAAGATACAGTTAGCTCTCCTGGGACTTGGCCAATGTCCCAATTTTCATAGGATCCCCAAAAGATACTGTTACCTCAGACAGCAGAAACCAATTTTAAGAACATGATGCCCCCATTCCCAAGAGGTGGGATGGATGGGTGTTGGTCATTCGGTGGGCTATGGATGTTTGTTGTCATTTAGGGGGGTTGGTTATAAGTTGCTATTGGTTATGGTCAAGGAAAAAACAAAGTAAAGGTTAGAATCAGGAAATCTCTTTCTTTCCTCTATCTTTTTTCTCCTATCTTTATCTCCTATCTAGTGTTAGGGGAAAGGAGGAAGAAAGGTGATAATAAAAGTGTAAAAAAAAAAAAGGGAGGGTATAGGATTGGTATGGGTTATTGTATATTGATAGAAATTTAAGATTATTTTGTTCAACTCTTTTTTAATGTATTGCACATATGCAACTCATTTAAAAATTATGTAAAATTCTAGTCTTATGAAAGCTAATATTGTAAACTGTTCAGAATGACTGGAGATGCAAATTAGCAGTTAGTCACCTATAACAATCTTTTAAAATTTTTTAAAAAAGATTTTATTTATTATTATGTATACAGTGCTCTATCTGCATGTACCCTGCATGCTAGAAGAGGGCATCAGCTCACCTTATAGATGGCTGTGAGCCACCATGTGGTTGCTGGGAATTGAACTCAGGACGTCTGGAAGAGCAGGTGGCGCTCTTATCCACTGAACCATCTCTACAGCCCTTTTTAAAATTTTTAATTAAAAAAATTTTTTTAATCTTACTTTTATTGTTAGGTATTAGTTTAGTTCATTACAGAAATAAACTTTATTTGGTCTCTTGTATGTTTTCAAAGTTAAGCAGATAATAAAATGCTAGAAACAAGCAACATTTCTCTATTCTAATATACTCTAGATATATAGATGGTCTTTAAAAACTTTAAAGATCTAGGGAATATGTTTTTAAAGCATCTTTAAAAACAAAAGGTTTTTCTGACAGAGAAACACATCTGTTCCTATAAGTTCCTCCAATCTACCTCAAAGAAGATGATGGAGACTGAAGAACCTCCACTTGGAGTTCGCTTCAAATGTGGAAAGTTAGCCACTGGCCAAAAAAGCTGCCCTTACCTTGACTGCTGACAGCAGGTTGTCCGAACTATTTACAAGTAGGACACTGGGAAATTGACTGTCCAGCTTTGCAGAGTCAAGGTAGGCCAATCCTTCAAAATTTCTGCTTCACAGATAAGTCTGTTGGATATTCTAGGCCTGTAGACTGAAGATTAGATACCCTAACAACTCAGAGAAATCTCTGCTGACTGTCCAGGTAGCCAGCAGCCACTGTCATTTCCATAGTTTCAGAAGCTGCTTGCTCTGTACTTGCTGTTTTCTCAGATAATATTTATCCTTCCCATCTCTTCAATGGGCTGAACACTAGATAGTTATAGTCTTACAGTTTTTCTTAACAATAAAGATGCCAGGCATGGTGGCACACGCCTATAATCCCAGCACGTGGAGAGGAAGAGGCAGGCAGATTTCTGCGAGTTCTAGGCCAGCCTGGTTTACAAAGTGAGTCCAGGACAGCCAAGGGTACCCAGAGAGAACCTGTCTTGAAAAAATGGGGGAAAAAAGCCAACCCTGCCAAAAAACCAAAAAACAACAAACAAACAAACAAACAAAAAAACCAAAACCAAAAAACCAAACAACAAACAACAGCAATAAAACAAAACAAAAAAGCAATAAAGACAAAAGCTAAGGTTGTTTGGGATCAAAGAAAATGTTTTAGGCTCTAAAAAGGTATTTCTAGGTTGATAAATGCAAGTTACAAGAAAGTGAGTTAGGTACAGAACTTCGGACTCACCAGGATAGGACAGATAGTAGAATATTTTCTTCAAGGTTGCCAAATACAAATGGACTGGAAGCTCTGGTTTTTTTTAAAAACTCGGTTATTGTATGCAAACATGTTTTTTGTTTCAATCCCAGGTGCATGGGGCTGCTTTAGTTTGTCCACAGGATTAACTATGATTGCCTTGTGCTCTGGTAGGAGTGTGATCTTTGCCACCAGCTGCAGACAGTTTAATTTTGAGGGCTCGGAGAGGGTATAAATATCAGAGCCTGGAGAGAGTGTCGGAGTCGGGGGAGCTCCAAGAAAGAAGGCGGCGGCTGCTGCTCCCCACTGCTGCTCCTGGTCGCTACTGTTGCGGTTTGACGGGAAGAAGTTGGTGATATCCTGGAATGAAGATTGGACTTGCCCTGAGGAACCCAACAGCCCTAACCAGTAGGACGTAGCTAAGAGACCTACATCCCCTTTCCTCTTTAACCTTCTTTCTCTCCTACCTAGTGTTGGGGGGGGGGTTAGAAGGTACCAGGACGGATAAGCATGGGGAGGGAGAAAGAGGTATAAGAACCCAAATAAGATAAATTTAAGAATATGCACTACTGGGGACCTTGGAGAAATGGCTCATTCCTGAGCTAGATCAGGGAAGGTATGAAGTGAGCTTGGAGCATCCCGTTGTGTTAAAGAGACCATGTCAAACAAATGAGGGGTCATGTCAAAAGGACCTAGTCTTAAGGGGTCAGGCATTTGAGTGTAATAAGCACAAGGATAGGATAGAACAGAAGTTAACAATGGCTCTGTACAGTGCCTCTGTACAGCGGCTGCTGATCAGCAATGGCAACACACTGCAGATGCAACCCGCCGTTGAACTACCATAGCAAAGATGGCTTCAGGCAAGACTCATCAACAGACGTCAACCCTAAGGAGGTCTGACAAGGGGTGGGGTCCTCCCACAGACTGCCTATTAGTCATAATAAGAAAATAATAACGACAGTTTGGAGAAGCTGGCAATGCTAAGTGAAGATGTCCGTCACTCATTAAGGACCTCTGGATATGGTCTGGGAGGAGGGACATGACAGACATCACTCCCATTAGGCCTGGCCAGAGAAGCAGAACCCGAGTTTGGAAAGGAAACTCACAAAACCCAACATCCAAGTCTTTCTATAAACAAGCCAGCCTGTACGTTTTCAAATGATAATATCATAAAAGACAAAGCGAGACAACCAGGGAACGGTCTCAGATTTAAAAGCCCTGAGAGGACTGAGCAGGAAAGGATGAGATAAATCCTGGGCTAGAGGGAAAGAGTGCTACCAGAGATGTAACGATGGGCCACTTGACAATCTGGAATACGGACTCAGGCCCAGAAAGAGTATCCCTAAATTTCTCGGATTTTCATGTATATAAGCCAACATCCTTATTTTTAGGAATTGCCATAAGAAGGGGTAATGAGCCATGCCGCATCCAACATACGTGTCAGACTCCAAAAACTAGAAAATGAGAAAAGGAAGGGAGAAAGGAGAAAGATATTAGGAAGAAGGCAGGAGGGGGAAAAAATGAATGGTAAAATAAACACATCCTGGGTGTGGCAGCACACGTGTCTGCCAAAACAGAAGGGCTGCTGAAAGTTCAAGGCCACCCTGACCTACATAGTAAGTTCCAGGCCTGCCAGGACTACACAATGAGACCCTGAGTCAGCTGCTGTTCCCAAAAAAGTTGGGAGAGTGTAAACAAGAGCAAAGTAAGTGATACAAATATCGTAGAACCTATTTCTTTGTATGGTACCCAAAACAACAATAATTTTAAATAATGGGGCAGGTAAAAGTAAAAAGCAAGTAAAAGCATTTGCTACCAAGCCTGACGATCTGTGCCTGATCCTCAAATTGACTCTTAGAAATTGTCCTCTGACCTCTAGTGTGCATTATATTTAAAAGCACGTGCGCGCGTGCGCGCGCGCGCGCACACCCACACCCACACACACACCCACACACACACACACACACGATAATAAATAAAATGCCAAAAGTTTCTGTATCCGACGGAGTAAACAGTGAATTTCAAGTTTCAAGTTAACCTCAGAATAAAAGGAAAGCGATACGATGACAAGAGAGGGCAAACACGTGGGTGAGCCTGCAAGCTGCCACCTCTGCAGGCTGCTGGGGCGGCTTACCTGTCTTCTTTGATGACATCCACAAAGTGGGCATCGGTTTTCTCCCGGATGTTCTTGAACCTCAGCGGGAGGAGGGCTGACTGGTCCAAGCTCACGCCTGCCCACCGTCCCTTCTCCTGCAGGATCTCACACAGGGAGGTCTGGCTGTTGGTGAGCTTCTCCTCTGGAGGAGGGCTCAGGAGTCCGTTCTGGGTTTTGGAGTTGGAGCCTCCAGAAGCCTGCCTCGAGACAAGGAGGAAGGAGCACAGGGAGTGAAGTGGTTGCTGGGAGCTCACGTCGCTTCTCCCCCATCCCCCGGCATGCTCCATCCCTCCCCCACCCCCCACCCCCGGCATGCTGGGGCCTCCACACTGAGGACCGTGAATCTGTCCCCCTCAGTCCCGCTTCTCCCAGGCCTCCCCCCTCCCCTCCTCCCCCAGGCCCCGCCTCCCCAGGCCCCGCCTCCCCAGGCCCCGCCTCCCCCAGCCCTGCTTTGGGACAGGGCATGTCTGGGTGTTCGGATGCTGGAAGAAAAAGGTTGTAGAGCAGCCATGGAGTGAAGAAGACAAGCTTAACACAGAAGAGGGCTACAGGGACGGCCGAGGAGGTTCAAGGAAGGTTCCGAGGAAGGAAAACCCAGGCTTCTGGATGAAGGATAAACAGGACTTAGTTTTGGGGAGTCTCTAGCTATGAGAGTCTCCCCTCCAGTCCTGCCCTGGTCTCAAAGCCCGGGCCCCGGGCAGCCCCAGGCTGGCAGCTCTGCCTCAGGCCTGGCACCTCTGCCTCAGGCCCGGCACAGCCCTCTAAGCCCAGCCTTTTGAGCTGGCGGCTCCTGAAGAACCTCATGCAGCTCTGCGTTGTATTTGTCGGCTCTAACCAGCCACCCTGGGTTTCGTTGTTTGGTTTTTCTTCGGTGCTGGGGACCAAATCCGGGGCCTCGTGCATGCAAAACCACACGCTCCACCTCCACCGCGGAGCCACACTCCCAGCCCCACCGGTGTTTCATCTGGTGCTCTATTCACACCCAGAGCCTAGGAGGTGTGGAGCGCTATTACCTAGGAGTTAACCTCAGAACTTAAGAAGTTGACGAGACAGGAATGTCACCTTAGGTGGATGCGCCAGGAGAGGTACTGACAGGAACAACAGCCATGAGCTTGTTACCTTGGTGCTGGCCTTAGGCTCGTCTTGACAGCCGTTTTGCACAGCTCCTCCTTCTGCACCAGCTTCAGATTTGGGAGCAAATGTGATTCCACAAGATGGGCAAGTCTGAGAGAAAACACAGGCCACAGAAACACACTCAGAAAGTACCTTCAAGCAACCTGCCTTCCCGCAGGAATGAGAAGGCTCACTGAGCCAGGCTCAGGAAGACCCCCAGGGAACAAACTGGCAAGATGGAAAGGGAAGGAAAGACCTGCACATGAACTCAGAGCAGCACAACAGCCCAAAAGAAGGGCCGATGCCTGCTGGCTTTGATGGATCAACCGACGGTGGTCATTTGTCAAGGGAATGTCACTCAGCCATGACAAATCAGAGCCCTGACACCTGCCTTCACACAGACTGACCCTGGACACACAATGCTTTTTTAAAAATTAGATTTGTTCTTTACCAATTTCATCTGTGTATACTGCTCATTCTAATTACTCCCAACCTTGCTCTTTTTTATCTCCCTTTCACTTCTGTCAATTGCCCTCTCCTTCCTACAAATATCTTTCTCCTACAATCCTGTCTTTTTGCTTTGTTTTGTGACCCACTAAATTTATCTAGAACCATCTGTGTGGCCTTGGGGTTTAGAATTATCCACTAGAACCTGGCGGGTTTAATCAGTAGACAGGCAACCGAAGACAATGGCTCACCCTCTTCAGGAATCCTCAGTAGCCAAAGAGTTCAGCAGAGAGGGTTGGAGTCCCACAAGCCCCACCCCCATCCATTACTGACTGCTGTTGAGGCCAATAGTGTGCAGGCCCGGGGCCAGTAACCAAGCTGCAGTGCGCTCAAGTTTGGAATCGCTGCGTCCTACCTAGAAGAATGGCATTTTGCTGACTGTCTCTCTATCTTCAAGCTTTTATGTTCCTTCTGCCTCATCTTCCACGATGTTGCCCCAGTTTTACAAAGGGTGTTATAAATGTCTTGTTTAGGGCTGAAAATTCAACCATCCTTTGTTTTCAGTGTCCCAAGTGACCATGAGCTCTGCACCCACTGCCATTGAGCCAAGTCAGCCTCTGAAGTGTGTGGAAGGAAGCCCTGTACACCTGGGTGCCCTCTCTCCATCACACTTATTGAAAAAACGCCAGGTGTGGTGGTGAACATCTGTAATCCCAGAGCTTGGGAGGCACAGACAGGAGGATTATCACAAGTTCAAAGCCAGCCCAGGCTACACAATTACATAACAAGCCGGGGATATGCACTGCCAAACACCAAACAGCAACAATAAGAACCAGATACGAAAGGCTCTGCTCTGTGTGATTCCACCTGGGAAGTCGTGAAATGCCTGGGAAAGGTAGCTCGAGAGAAAGAAAGCAGGTTGACGTCTGTTAGTAGGGCAAACGGTGACAGCTGCTGGACGTGCTGAAGATGTGTGCGCCTCTCTCTTAGCATAATTCCTACTCTGACGGCAGCAGGCATTCAATAGGTGACTAAGTCATAAGGCCCTGCTCTTATGAAAGGGGACCAATTGGGCTGGAGAGATGGCTCAGAAGTCAAGAGCACTCACTGTCTGTTCTTCCAGAGGTCCTGAGTTCAATTCCCAACAACCACATGGTGGTTGACAACCATCTATAATGAGATCTAGTGCCCTCTTCAGGTGGGCAGGCAGGATACTATATAAATAATCAATCAATCAATCAATCTTAGCTGGGAGGTGGTGGTGGCGCATGCCTTTAATCCCAGCACTTGGGAGGCAGAGGCAGGTGGATTGCTGCGAGTTTGAAGCTAGCCTAGTCTACACAGTGAGTCTAGGACAGGCAGGGCTATTACACAAAGAAACCCTGTCTCAAAAACAAACAAACAAATAAAAGCAAACAAGCAAAAGGGAACCAATTAATTTCCTTGTCACTCCCACTCTGTGAGAAAGAGCCATACATCTATGAACCAGGTATCAAATGTACTGGCTTCTTCCAGTACAGTGAGCAATACCTTTGGGAAAAAATTTACATTCACCGTGCACATGTGAACAGGTGCCTGAGGAAGTCAGTTGCTATTTCCCCAATTCAGGTGCTAGTAATTACATTAAACCCAGGTTCTCCGCAAGGACAATATGTCCTCCCAGCCACTGAGCCATCTCTTCAGCACAGAGACAAGTGCCTACTGTGCGTGTCACCTGCCTGGTGGAATTAGCTGCAGTAAGACAGCTTTTTTTTTTTTTTAAAGCCTGTGATGAGAATGTTCTGAAGTAACACGGTGATGATTCTATGACCATCACTGAGTTGTACATGATTAAGAGATTGGTTTTATGATATATGAATCCCTTCTTAAAGTGATGAGTAAGCAAAGTGGTCATCAACTTGTTCTGGAACAATAGCTAAGCTGAGGTCTGTGAGCGCTCTGTGCTGGGCCAGCCGGGTTGAAAAGTAGGGATATGTGTTGGCAGACCCAGGAATTAGCTGACCAAGGAGGCAAAGGGAAGACTCAGTACAGACAGGCAGAGAAGAGAAAGGTTGTCAGGAGCGTCGAGTCTCAGTTCACCCACTCACGAACTTGGAGACCCCCACTAAAATCGCTTTACCTCAGGCTCTCATGTGTAAGGACTAAGAGGAATGCGTGTGTGCGCAGGCTGCCGTCATCCCTGGGACTCACCGTCCCCTGAGAGAGCCGCTGCTCTTGTCAGTGTGACACAGCGGCCAAAGATGGCATGGTAACAGCTAGTCGCCAATGAGCATGATTTCTTCTCCGTGAGAACTATTAAACACTAAAGTTAATTACGGAAGACTAGATATTATTGGGAAATTAAAAATATGTAACACTTCATGGCCTAAGGGCAAGAGTATGGCACAGGTTCACATCCAAACTGAGGTCCCAGGTTACCACTGCATGAAATGAAAGCATAAAGATCCTTATATTTTTGGAGGTGAGTCTAGCCTTTAGCGGCTGAGCGCCATCTCTTCAGCCCAAGCATAGAGATTCTAAAGAGTTACATAGTTTGGGAATCTGATATAATTTAGACTTAAGACCTATATTCATTTGAAAGATGGAAGCACAGATGCCAAAGTAGCTAGTATTTATTAACTGGCATATCTGAACTAGCTCCGGGCGATGCCCGCATACACTCTTTATTTTTAAATTTCAGTTTTGTGTGTATGTGAGTGTGTATGTGCCGGGTATGCAGCTTCGTGGAGTTGGCTTTCTCCTTCTCTCACTAAGTGGGTTCTGGGGATCAAATTCAGGTCGTGTGACAAGCACTCTCCCGATTGAGCCATCTCTCTAGTGCTGTGCTTACACACTAAAGCTGATGTCATCAAGACAGAAGTGTCCCCGTTGTTAAACTAATACAATGATTTTTTTTTTTTGAGACAGTAGCTCTCGTGTCTCAGGTTAGTCTTGAACTTATGTATCCAAGAACAATCCTGGCTGTCCTGTTCCTACCTACCTACTGGTGGGATTGTGGACATACACCACACCCTCCAAACAGCTTGTGGTACTGAGTTAAAACTCAAACGTTCGCTAATGGATAGGGTTATGCGTCAGTAAAGTATTCACCACAGAAGTGTGAGGACCCTAGTCCCATCCCCTGAATCCATGGGGTGTTTGTTTGTCTTTGTTTCTTTTTCTCTTTCTTTCTTTCATTCATTCATTCTTTCTTTTTTAAAGCTGGGTATGGCCGTGAGCACCTGTAATCCCAGCACTGGGGAAACAGAGACAGGAGGATCCCTGGACCTTGCTGACAGCTAATCTAGATGGATCCGGGAGCTCCAGACTCAGTGACAAATTGACTGTGTCTCATTACAATGGGGAGTGACTGATGGAGATAACTGCCTTTGACCTCTGGCCTACACAAATGAACAGAACACACACAGACACATACACACAGACACGCACACACACATATATACACACATATCGTCCAATATCAAGCATAAAGTGACCCTTTGAGCCCCCAATGAAAGAATAATGTAAATGGGCCCAAGAGATACCTAGTTCTAAATGGAGCTGCTGAGAAGGGTCGGGTGAGAACCTGCATTGCTACTGGTGCAGTGCTTGGCTTGGTCCTCCAGAGGGCGCACTGAACATTTCACTATCCAAGTAGTTGTTGACTAGGGAAGGCCACAGCTTAGCGGGGACAAGTTGACCTTATGGTTTGAAAGACATTTATTTGATTCAAACCCCTAGATGCCACAGATCTTGAAAGAGGAGTGTGAAACAATAAACAGGTATTATTCTCTGACCACTTTTTTTTGTTTTGTTTTGTTTTTTTCGAGACAGGGTTTCTCTGTGTAGCCTTGGCTGTCCTGGACTCACTTTGTAGACCAGGCTGGCCTCGAACTCACAGCGATCTGCCTGCCTCTACCTCTAGAGTGCTGGGATTAAAGGCGTGCGCCACCACACCTGACTCTCTGACCACTTTTAAACATCAAGACGGGAGAAGAGTGACCCAGTTCTGTGGCTAAAGGCATTGACACTGTCATCAGCCTGCCCTGGTGGTCCTGGTTCTGACATCCAATCGGCCCTCTCTAAGTCTCCCCTGCAAAATGGAGTCACGTCTACATAACGTTGTTATGTTATGTAGGCAAACATTTGGCCTTTTGCCAAAAAGGCAAAATGAGGATACTCATGTGAACTGCGCCAGAATATTTCAAAAGCAGTCTTTTATTTATTTGTTTATTTTAAAACGTGGTTTCAGGGCTGCAGGGATGGCTAGGCGGGTTAGGAACACTGGCTGCTCAGTCCTGAGGACTAGAGTTCAGATTCCAGCACTCACGTCAGGAGGCTCACAGACACCTGCAACTCCAGCTCCAAGGGATCTGACACCCTCTGCTGGCCTCCATGGGTACCTGCACCAGACACACACACACACACACACACACACACACACACACACACACACACACACACACACACACACACACTCATCACACAGTTAGGGCTGTCTTTAAAGTTGCAACCATTCTTCTTCCACACCTGAGGGTTAGGATTACAGATGCATACCACCACACACAGCTTCAAAGCAGTTTCATTTTGTATTCCAGCTCTACTTACAGGGTACTGAGTTTATAGACTCTTCCATTGAGAAGGGTTTTAAAAGAATATTCTGGTTATACAGAGGGAACTGATTGATTAGTAATGTCTGCCACAGGCAAAAGGCTGGACAGTGGGAACATGGGAGGTGATGGGCAGCTGCTGTCCCAGGGCCTGCTTAGTGGGGAGGCTCTAGGGGGACCTAGGCCTGCACCAAATCATCTCACTCAACTCTAAAATGGGTTGCGTGCTAGTGTTTCAGCTTTCTTTCTTTTTTTCCTCCTTCTTATAGGTTTTGTTTGTTTGTTTGTTTTTTGAGACAGGGGCTCTCTGTGTAGCCTTGGCTGTCCTAGACTCACTTTGTAGACCAGGCTGGCCTCGAACTCATAGTGATCCACCTGCCTCTGCCTCCTGAGTGCTGGGATTAAAGGTATGCGCCACCACGCCCAGCGCCTTTGACTATTTCTATGGCCTAACTTCAGTCTGAATTAAAGCATCTATAGCCCAGTGTTTGCTGAGCACTGATACAGCTGTGAAACCTTCCCCATTCACCAAAAGTCTCTGTCTTTCTCCCTGAGGCTATTGGTATCGCCATCATCGCCAACAACCTCCCACCTCCAGCCCGGACAAGAGCCTTCCCTACACACCTTGGGAGGCACGGATCACTGTGGCGCAAGGCTGGCAAGCATGTTATTGTCATAATGACAACAGCGATGATTTAGAAGACCTTATGTGCTACAGACACAGAGTAACAGGCAGGGGCGCAGCCTTGTCGCATACAAGCTCAGAGGCCCCTCTTGACCACATGGAGCCTTGTGGTGCCGTGAAGTGGCAAGAACAGTTGCTGCGCAAACATGAGGGCTTATATCTGCTCCCAGGACCTAAATGAAAGAGGCCCAGAGCAACCACCTGTCTTTATCCCTGTGCTAGAGCTGGGCCAGAGATTGGAGATCCCTGGGGACTCCTGGACAGACAGCCCATCCAAAAAGCACTGCGCTCCAGGAAGAGCTGGGAGACCCTCACTGTCTCCAGGGGATGAAGTGGGAATTGACAGAGCAAGGCAATGAGTGTCCTCCACTGGCTGCTGTACATGCACACACAAGAACACACATTTGTATACATATGCATATACATGCACATCACACACACACAACACACATGTGTACACAAACTCAAAGAAAAAAGATATAAGCCTTCTGAATGTCTTGTGGACACTGGGGTTCGACTCAAGGGCTCCTGGCCCCTGACTACCATGGTGCTTTCCTTTGGCTGTCTGAGAATAATCCTGACGCTTTGAGCTGCTGGACTCTGATCACCTGAAATGACCCAAGCTGCCGTAACTGCCATCTTGGCTCTTTGAGTGGGTCCACTGGCACATACACACTACAGGGAGTGCTACAACCCCCTAAACAGCATGCCTACAGGCCAAGGAGTTTGCTGGCGGTTGCCTGGGTAACCCGAGAGTCCTTGGAAACCCACCAAGAGCACGCTTCACCTTTTCCCCTCCCCCTTGACGGACATGGGCTCTGGAGGAAAAACCACAACCAGGCCTCTAACACGCAGGGGCCACTCTCTTTTGTTTCTATCACATTTCAGTGTGGTCGCCCTAATTATGGCCAGAATACATGGCACAGAGCTATAAAGTAGGGTTGCTGGGTTTTTGTTTGTTTGTTTTTATTCATGGCTATTTCCCATGGAAGATAAATCATTTTGAAGTCAACACCTGTCCCTTTTCATAACTGCCACAGGGAAGCCTCTTTGGGCGACAGAGACATCAGCAAGGTCCTGGATTTGCCTGTTTAGTCTCCTGATTCCTGCCTAGTGACCAATGTGTCCTGGTACTGGAAGAAGCATCCAGTTCCACATTGGTCATGGCTGGCTGGGTAATCCTGACTCCAGCACAACAAACATCAACCACTGAGCTCCCACTGTCTCAGTGTTTTCCTCCTCAGAAACATCCATAAAACAGGAACAATAAGTTCCATTCTACACGAGAGGAAACCAAGGCAGAGAAGAGAAGGGCCTCACCCATATCGTCACACAGTTAGAAAGCCATGAAGTAAACACAAGCTCAAGCAGACAACCACTTGACCCTAACACACTGGGGGTCCACAATGGGAAGACGTCACCATGTCACCTGTGGCCAGGGCTTTGCTACTTAAAAAAACGGATTGGGTATGGGCAGGAACACTTTCAAAACAGATGACGTCTGCTAAGAAGATATTAGAGGTAAGTAGAAGCCAATCCTTAGAGGAAAACACAGAGCAGCAATTATCAGAGAAAAGAGAGGCTCCACGGACACATGAGAACAGGAACAGACAGTTCAGGAACACTGGTGGCAAAACCGTGAACAAACAACTGTAAAACTCAGACACAGACCTCAAAGCCACCTTGTACAGAATCAACCAACACTAATTACTGAACTTTTCATTTAATTCCTCAGCCCTACAGGACTTTTGAGCTTAAAAACTTAAGGTTGGTTAAAAAAAAAAAAGTCAAGTAAAGGATAGATTAGGTTCAGCAAAGCACAGTGGCGTAGGCTTGTAATTCCTGAAGCACAGGCAGATGGACCAGGAGTTCTGAGACAGTCTGGGCTGCATGAGACCCTATCTTTAAAAAAACAAAAAGAAAAAAAAAGTCTTAAATTTGTTTCAGTGGAGTGTTACTATATTGTGGGAATATTCTATCAGAAAAACCAAGTAAGGCAAGTATTTAGTGTTTTAGGAAGCTTTACTTATGCATAGCAGCACATATCCGATAACATTCATTAAATGACACTACGCATGCCTTCCCACTTCAATTAATATACATACTTTGCTACATGTTTTTATTTATGCTGTATGCATGATGTGGTGTACAGATGGAAACCAGAACAATCTGTGGGAGTCAGTTTCTCCTTCCACCATGAGGGTCTTGGGGACCAAATGTAGGTTGTCAGGTTTAGTGACAAGTGTCTTTTCCTGTTGGGCCATCTCATGGGTTTCAAATTTTCCCTTAAAAATGTGGTGGTGCACACCTTTAATCCCAGCACTTGGGAGTCAGAGACGGGTGGATCAATGTGAGTTCGAGGCCAGCCTGGTCTACAAAGTGAGTCCAGTACAGCCAGGGCTACCCTGTCTCAAAAAAAAAAAAAAGAAAGAAAGAAAGAAAGAAAAAAGAAAAAAGAAGGAAAAAGAGAAAGAAAAAGAGAAAAAGGAAAAAATGATTTCGGACTTATAAACATGGGAAGCAGTGTCAAGTGCACTGTGGCACGCCTTTCCTCTCAGCACTTAGGAGGCTGCAGCAGGAGGACTGAGGTTGAGGCTGTCTGGACTACATAGCAAGACAGACTCCCAAACACATCTCCGATGTCTCAGTTCTTGGAACAGGTAGCAATGGTTGCTGATGCAGCCCTGCGGCTAAAGAAACCCTGTCTGGGTTGCTTGACTCAGAAATTCACAAGTATCTCACACCTTGTTCTTCCTGAGACCCCACTTTATGCTAGGCCTCTTTGGAGTACCTGGACATAAATTCGCAAGGAGTTTACTCTCTTCCATGAAGCCGTCCTTGACCAGGGGGAAAGCAGGGGAAGTTAAACAGACCCTGCATAGGATTCTAGTGCAATGGAGCAGCTCACATAGGACAGACTATATCACCAAGACAAACAATGTCACGTGTTCATGGCACCGACAGGTGTACTAGAGAAACTGGCACAAAGAATGCAGAGCAGACCACTGGCATTTTACAACATCTCCTCCTCAGGCGAGGATCTATAGGGCTGATTACTCGGCAGCATACGGCATATAGCATACGGCACATGACACCCTGCCTACGGCACACAGCACACAGTCACAAGGTGCTATTGAGTACTCAGGACTGGATGCATGCTCTCTCCTCATACTGGGGAGATGGGGGCACAAGAGGGGCTCCGGGTGGTAGTGATTCCATCACGTAGACTGCCTTTCATCTCTTCTGGTTCTGTGTACCCCAAATGTGGAACCCAAGTGATTATAATGTTCTGGGGCAGTCCCAGTCTGAAAAAATCCTGATCACGTGGCAAAACTATCCACCCAGAACCCAGAAAGTATTTATACTTCATGAACGAACTCCTCCTTTCCCACTGAAAGGGGCACGATGATCATTTTTCCCCTCTTTCACAAATGCCTTGGCAGTTCAGTCGACCTGACAGACTCTGTATTCCGCTTCCAGGAAACTCGCTGTTTGGAAATGGGTACATGGCAATAGAGTACACTAAGTAGGTTGTGCCCTTTAGATCAAAATAAATTTTACAACTAGGAAAAAAAAAAAGGTCTTTCAAGAGGAGAAAAATCTGTCTTAGGCATTTTAGCCTAGAATCCCTGACACCAGAGCTGCCAGTCTGTCACGAGGGACTCTGCCACACATGCCCAGCAGGCAGATGAATACAAGCCATTACTTTTGATTTTTGACCTTCTTAAATATGGTTCAGCTTGTAGCCTGGGGGATGCCATTTTTCCCCATGCAAAAAGAACACTTTTAGAAAAGCCATATTCTTTTATTCTTTTCTGCCCGTGCTAAGCTAGTCTCGAACACGGCAGCCCCTCCTGCTGATGCCGTAGAGGACCTGTCTCCACTTCTAAGGCAGGTAGTTGGGGGAAAGTCATAACCTGACTGCCCTGAATACACAGTGGTCCAACTCTACCATCCTAGGCTGTAGCCCAGGGTAGTAGCTTAGCATTCCTTTCCCTTCTCTCCCAGGGGACACTGGGTAACAATGGGGACATTTTGGGTTAGCACAGCTGGGGAGAGGGTATGTGTGGCAGAAGTGCTAGTAGGCAGAGGTCAGAGCTGGCAATATGCAGTACAGCCCAATATCCAGGATTGTTGGCTATGAACTGTTAGGGTTGTAAATAAACTTCCTTGGATTGTAAAGCACATTAGTAAAATGATAAGCAAATGCTTTCAATAACCCTGGACACAGCAATCAGACGTAATCAGATGATGGGCACTGAAGTCCAGCATCTTCACAAACAGAAGGTGGACACATCAGCAGATTGCCACACTGTAAAGTTAGCCTTATTTTTGTCTTTTGGAGAAAGGGCCTTGCTCCCTAGCTTAGGCTGGTTTCAAACTGACAGTAATCCTCCTGTTTCAGCCTCTTGATTGCTGGAATTATAGATATAGGCCACCATATACCCAGTCTACAAAAACTCTTTTTTAAAAAGATTTATTTATTTATTTTGTATGTTTGCGTGCTCTGTCTGCATGTACACCTGCAGGCCAGAAGAGGGCATCAGATCACATTATAGATCAGTGTGAGCCACCATGTGGTTTCTAGGAATTGAACTCAGAACCTCTGGAAGATCAGACAGTGCTCTTAACCACTGAGCCATCTCTCCAGCCCCTATATTAAAAAAAAAAAAACAAAAACTCTTAAGCTTGTGAACATGCAGCTAGGTTTCCAATCTAACAAATGTAGGTAAGCCACACTAGACAGCAGCTGTCACCACAGTCCACCACCCACCGTTTTGTTATCTGAAAGCTCCAAGCAGCAAAGAACTATTAGAGGCATCTTGCTTTCTTTTAAGAAATGGAAACAGCAGTTACTTAAACATGAAAATAAATGGAAGAAGGGTGAGGAAGCACCGTCAGGAAAGTGCTTTCTGTGTAAGTACAAGGACCTGAGTTTGATGCCGGAAGCCATGACGAACTGGGCCTGATGACATGCTCTTATGCTCCTAGTGCTGAGGGGGCAGAGACAGGGCCTTTCAGTTTGCTCTAATTGTAATTGGAGGGCCCCATGTCCTAAAGAGACTCTGTTTTTAAAGGGGACAGACAATAGAGGTTGACCTCTGGCTTCCATGAAAACACACACACACACACACACACACACACACACACACACACAGAGAGAGAGAGAGAGAGACAGACAGACAGACAGACAGACAGACAGACACAGACAATGAATAAACTAAAAGTAAAAACATAAACAGAAGGCACACGTATGCACACTAAATCCAATGTGATAAACAAAAAACAGCTCACAATGAGAAAAATGTCTTATGGCCAAGGTTGAGTGTATTAATTCCTTAGTAGTTTTTAATGACATGACACTCTAGAAATAGGCACGTCTAAACAGTCATAAGGAGACCTCTGCTCCAGTAACAAAATTCCAGAATGTTCTCACCAATGCTCTTTTGTTCATAGAACTACATCACAAGATTCACTCATACCAACACAGGTTAAGATAATTACAAAATTACAGGGCAGTGGTGGTGTACATCTTTAATGGTGGATCTCTGTGAGTTTGAGGCCAGCCTGGTCTCCAGAGCTAGTTCCAGGACAGCCAGGGCTATGCAAAGAAACCCTGTCTCAAAACAAACAAACAAACAAAAAACCCCAATAACAACAAAAAGATAACAGCAAAATTGTGGATTTCAAGAATCAGGAGAGTATTTAAGGTGGCCTCCAAAATAAAAAAAGAGCTCAGCTCTCCAGCATGCTGTGAGGAAAATTACCTTACCAACATTATCATTGCCTTTGAGAGGTCCCCAAAGACACCATAGGCTGCAGGAAAAAAATGAACTAAACTCAAATCAGAAATACTTTTATGCAAAACAGAGAGGAAATGGAGATGTGTAAAAATGTTAAAAAATGCACACTGTAACTAACTTTATACTAAATTCTTAAATTATAGAAACTAAATTGAAAGGCATCCTGAGTCGTTTGCCATAGGGTGTTTATTAGTTCATGTATTCTACTGTAGAATTACTACAAAGTTGTAGAAGAGAGAGAGAGAAAGAAAAAAAAAACTAACCTTAAGGTTATCAAAGGTTTTGACAGTCTGCGCCAAGTCACTGACACTCCCTGGCGACGCTGCCCCCTGTCCCCTAGGGCCTGAGGACGCCTGTGAGCCGTCAATGACCTCAAAGCCAGAAAGCAGGGCCTCTGCACAGCTGCAGTGAGACTCCTTGGCTCTCTGACCCGATATCAGGTATGTCTTCAAACCTATGGTGAATAAAAATTACAATCAGCACAGATCGAAACCACGGTTGGCTGAAATGCAGCTGGCTCTCGTCCTCTGTGGGTGGACAACGCACTCCCGCAAAGTGGAAGTGCGGTGAAAATGTGCGTGCCACAGGTGACGATGCCTTCCTCTGTTTTCCCAGGCAGAGGCACCGTTTACTTCTATCCTGTTTGCCCTGAAGAACGGCTGGCCGCATGCCTTACTTCTGGGAACTAAAATAAATGTTAACCGTTTCTTCCACACAGCACCTCATGTCTGCCGTGTGAGGGAAGCAGGACAGGCTGGAGGCCAGCTCCACAGACTACTTGGTTTGGTTCTGATCTGTAAATACCCATCCCTGAGAGTTAATTATAAGGAGCAGTCGCACTGTGAGGGTGATCGCACCACCAGGCTGGGTCCTTTGTCCAGGAAACTGCCCAACTGCACCGCAAGAGAATGCGGCACCTACACAGGAGACAAGGCTGAGCAAGCGCACCTTCAGAGCCCTGAGCCTGAGCCTGGCTCCGAGTTCCCAAGGTTGAGCACACCCTGTCTGGCTCTGCCCTCACAGACACAAAGCACGCCTCCCTGGGGTGGGCTGCTGCTTGGTGTTTGTGATAGCATGTCTCAGTTCACTCACCAAGCACTTCCTGTCTACAGTATACTATGGGGGACGCAGAAGGGACAAGAGGACACATGAGCTACGGTTGGGAAATGTACGGAATCTACCACTTGAAGAGGGAGCCCAGATGACAGATGAGTAGGTGAGGTAACAGCGGTTATGTCACCAACTCCAGGACCATGAGGGACAATACCTTGAACATGTCCTCTCCAAAGCGGAAAGGCTGCTACAGATGGTAGTAAGGAGGGGCAGCTACAAGTGGCCCGTGAGGCCTCCAGGAGTTCCTCCCCTGTGGATGGGACTGAGGTTCTTAGAAAGGCTTCCTGTGGCCCTGGAACAGCCTGTCCTTCCAGTGATGGTAGTTCCTCCCCTCAGGATACAGCCCTCACCAGACAACCAAATCAGCGCTAATGCCTTGCTCGGAGACTCACAAGCCTTCGGAACTCGGAGGCATAACATTCTCTTCTTATTAATTACCCAGTCTGTGGTATTGTTATGGCAGCACCTCAGATTAGGACAGAAAGCCTCTTGAGTGGCATGTCCTCCACGTGAGGTCAGCCCAGGCACCCATCCCCAGACAGTGGATATTTCTAGAATAGTCTGTAGGGATTCCTCCAATAAAAGCACCTTTAGCAGGTGTAGTAAACAGATGGTACTAAGCTCTGTGTGTGTGTGTGTGTGTGTGTGTGTGTGTGTGTGTGTGTGTGTGCGCGTGCGCATGTGGGCATGGCTGGGCAGCGAGGAGAGCATCTGTCCTGCAGTGCACTCATCCATGGGTGTCACCAGAGTCTGCATCATGGACACCACAGAGAAGCAAGGAAGGAAGAGTAAGGGGCTGTGGAAAAGGCAGACACAGGATGAGAAAGGTGGTGGTGGTGGCAGGCAACACTTCTCTGTCAGGCAGCCAATACAGCATAAGGGGTGATGTTTGAAGAGAAGCCCTTTAGCATGAGGCTCAGGCTCCATCACTTCTTAATGGTAGGAGCCACTAGCCCTTGCCTTCATCTTGTTTTCTGGTCCATGGGATGAGGTTGAGAAGAGGATCACCCCGTGAGGAGAGATGGGGCTGACACTGCAAAGGACCACACAGAAGGCCTTCACAGCAGTGTAGGTGCACTGTATGCCTACTGGTGGCAGCTATTGCCGACAAGGTGTCAGCTGCTCATGTGGAGCCTTTCCAAGCTCCTCCTACATAGGAAAACAGGCACAAACTGCTTCCACTCTGTGTCTCACGTGGATCTTTCTTGGGGAGCTCAGAATGACCAACCTGTAGACACGATCCTGCTCTTGCACAAACATCAAACCAACACAGGCATCGACAGCAGGGGAGTCTGCTAGATAAAATAAGTATCTTTTTATTTGTGCTTTAAGGCGGAGAGGCAACTTTAAAGTGACTCCTGCTGCCCACGCTAGAGGCACCCACCCCAGCATGAAACAGAGAGGTAGGTTTAGCTGTCCAGTAAGATCCACAGTGAGAAAAGAGCTACAGGGCTTGAGCCCCGTGGAAGTCGCAGGCCTGAGCGTTAGGACCTGTGGGGAGCCCCACTCACAGACGCCCGCTTCTGCTGTGACTAGAACAGCTCGTCTGGGCTCAAAGGCCAAAATTAGGCAGACAAAGCATCTGTTTTGTTAAATGTACATGCATGGGAGAATATCTTGAAGTATTTCCTGAAATCTTTCTTGGTAATTCATTTTTTTAAATCCCACCAACACTCCTATTTGCTATCAGCTTCACTTTGCAGGGCTGCAGAGAGGGGAGGCACTTCCTGACGTGTCCCAACCCAGTGAGAGGATGCGTATGGAGGGCTTCTTGTGGCTCACCATCTCCTTGGTTATTTTGCTCCCTCCCTCCTTCCCTTCCACACTGGAGATGGTACCCCGGACCCAGTACATGCTCTACCATTGAGCCATGCCCATTTATACTACTTAGAATTTGTTTTTATTAGCATGCATTAATCGTAGTCGATGGTTTCCGTTGTGACACTTTGATATTTGTATGTATGTATAATGTATTTTGATCATATTCACCACCATTACCCTCTCTTGTTGATTCCTTGTATCTTTTA